>NW_027120871.1:0-621366 GCF_030686945.1 Centruroides vittatus
AAAAATATAATTTCTCATTCTTAACGGACAAATCTAGTACTATATGAAGTACAGTGCATGACAGTCACTTCAACGCAAAAGAGTACGCATTAAGGGAGAACAATGTCGAAAAATTTGTAAATTGATGAATAAACGTTTTATTGTAATATCAAAAACTATAATAAAATAATACAAATTGATATTACCTTTTAAATTTAGTAAAACAACACACAATTTTAAATTTTGATTTATATCAAGATAAATACAGTATAGAAACTTTTTCTTTTATATTATGTGTAATTTATTCTTATTTTTAGTTTAGAAAGGAATGGGGTAATTACATCTAATTTTCAGTCAATCAAAATAAGCGTAAAATAAATTAAGAAACTATTGAGACAATGTCAACAAAGGATTTCAATTCTTATTCAACAATTTCCTTTGTCGTTTATAACATTCAACAGAGCTTCGTGTAGTAATCGTCGTTTCACATAGACGATTCTGCAGAAAATGGCTGGGCAAATGAATAATAAAAGAAAGAAAGAGTCAGCAGAACTTGAAAATCAAAAAAGAGCAAAAACAGAGGAAGAGAATATAGAAGAACAAATCGAAGTACGAGAAATTGCTGCAGGATGTGCAACAATCGAAGAAATGGCAACTTTAGAAGAAATTGAAAATAAATTAGCTTTATTATTTCTTCGAAACGACGAGGATTTTGTCAATGAAGCGAAAACTGCTTCAAAGGAGGAGAAAATCACTGCAGAAAAATATAGCAACAGGCCCATTATGAACTATTTTGTAGGAAAGTCAAAGAGGGTCGGACATTTTAAATCGAACGGTGGTACAAACCCCGAATACACTGGAATTAACAACTTCTTAGCCGAAGCTCATTTAAAGACATTGCAGGGTTTATCTAAACGAGGCAAAAGAAAACGTCAGATCTAAGATATATTTTTGGAATACTAAAAATTTCACGAAAGTTCTCAAGAGAATAATTTCGTTTAGAATTTTTGAATGAGAATTTACAAAATTTGTTTAAATAAAACAATTATTTACCTGTTCTCTGGTTTCACTTTTGTCTCTTAATATTTAATTTAATTTGATTGAATTATTGATTTAATTTATTGCTCAACAAATGAAGTTAAGGGAAGTGCTTATTTCTGAGCAAACCGTCTTTCGAGAAGTTTTTTCATTTTCCACTGGATTGCAGCATCCAATTCTGATGATAATAGTAAAAGGCAAGCTGGAACGAGAGGTAGTATTTGGATAAAATCCACAATAATATATATAAACAAAGAAATTCTAGGAAATCAAGACAATGACCACGAATTATAGTTTACTGCAAGTTTGTCCGAAGTGCACAACTAAATTAAGAAATTCAGCAACGAGTTGCTTAACTTTTTCGGCAACATTCGGTGGAGCCATCCTTTATCATATTTTATTTAAAAACACTTTATATTTTTAGCTATTACTAAATGGCAAAAAGCTTAATTTTCAGGGTACGGATTGCTTTTGTAAAAAAAATTCTAAATGCTAATAACGGGTAAATCCTCATTAAATCCGACCCTTCTGATATACACACGACTATTTCCCCACTTACTCGACCTTTAATCACCGAAATTTAATAGCACCAATTTTCTTAATAAACAAATTTCCTTCAAAATTTCAGAAATTTTTCGACACAAGGACAAGAGTTATTAAGCTTCAACAAAAAGTGAACAAAATCGTACCTTTACACACATTAACATCCATACGTAAGGAAAAACCTCTGATTTTTTAAGATTATTATTTGCATTTCTCGATGTTTCCTGGTCCCCTAAGTCCAGAAATGTAAAAATCTTCGAAGGATCATTTTCTGACTGATCACCATGCTTTTCCTCCGTTATATATTACAGCTGGGACAGTTATAAAATCTGCATATAAAAAGTTGTGGATATGCATTTGAACGGGTTTGAAATTTAAAAGAGGAAATACAAGATTTCTTAAAGAATAAAACAGACAAATGGTCTGATTTCCAAATCTTCGAAGACAAAGATTGGCATACCGATTTTGCATTTTTTACCGATTTGCTCGAACACTATAACAAATTAAATAAAAAATTGCAAGGAAAGAACCAATTTATAGATGAGACTTGGGGTTGTCTGAAATCATTTAAAACTCAGCTTTTTCTGTTTTATAACTACATGGCGAAGAACGATTTAACTCACTTTCTGCGTTTAAAATCCGTCACCAGTGAGTGAGAACAAACTAAAAGAATTCAGTCAGGCGTTGAAAAAACTTCACACAGAATTTGAAACTAGGTTTTAAGTTTTTAAGAACATTCAATCATCGCTAGATGTTTTCTCGATGCCATTTAATGTAGATCCGGAAAATGTATCTGCAGAATTGCAGTTGAAAATTATTGAAATGCAGTGCAGTACCCATTTAAAGCAATTGTTCTTGAATTCCACAAAACTAGATTTTTATAGAGCACTGCGGAAAGCTGAATTTCCAAAGATGACTGCTCACTCCCAGAAAATTATGGCGATGTTTGCGTCGTCTTATGTGTGCGAACAGACTTTTTCGACCATGAAATTGCGGAAAAACTCAATCAGAAACCGATTGACTGATGAACACCTTTTCGCACTGCTGAAAGTTGCTTCGTCACAGCTGGAACCTGCTTTCGAAAATACTATGGAAAATCAAAAACAATTCCATATGTCTCACACGCCTACCATGGCAGGGCCTTCGAATAAAAGTTTAATTAATTATTATTTAAGGTAAAAGGTAATTTGTAACATTTGTGTGTAATGCTGTAATGTTTTTATAATATTACGATTAAAAGCTTTAACACAAAATGCATTTTTTCTATAATTCTGGCCCTCCTCTAGAATTTCTTAAATTTTGTGGCCCCCTATTTAAAAAGTTTGCCCACCACTGGGTTAGGGCAACGCACCACGTGAGCGATATCTTGAGAGAGATGCATTCCGGGAAGCTGGACTCTATTCAGATGTTACTAACGTAAAAGAAACCCGGAAAACTCCAGTCCGTTGGCCATGCCCGAATCCCTGTCTAACTACAGAGTTCGATGGTTTTATCTACTCGACTACTGAAGGGTGCTTATTAGAATTCAGAAAGTACCATTTAGAAATTCAAAAAACTTAAATTGTTAGATGCGGAAATTAAATTTTTATAGACTTTTCACGGGATAATTATCGTTTTCGATTCCACGCATTCGACAACAGTACTAGGAAACCAGTCAAATAAGACAAATTTGAATTAGGGAACTTTTCTTTATTATTAACTGCATTTTAGAATATTTTCTTGCGATTTACACATACTGTAAGAAATTTAAGGAAATGTAATTGCTGACTTACATTCGATTCAAATATTCCATTTGTTCATGGTCTGTAAACATAAGGACAAGACACGATACCGTGATGCATGGTGGCAGTCGCCATTTTGAATTCCTTTCAGGTTATGTGTACGGTGTTGCTAGAGCGATGCTAATTGTTTTTTTCGATCTCAACTAGTTGAATTTCTTGTTGTATATATATGTATATATATATATTTAAATGGTTTGTTATTCATCACCAAATTGTAAAAATTCAAAACCCAAAGGTATAATATTTTTCCATCTGATAGATTCGGAAGAATGATAATTTAAGAGTTAATATAAGTAACGGTTTATTAATGATTACACACAGAGGGACGAGATAGCAGTGTCAATACCTCGTATACTGTGTATTTTTTAATAGTTTTTCTTTTTTAAACCAGACTGTTTTCCTATCAAAACCTTATAAGGGTTTTAAATTCTGGTTTACAGGATTCTAAAAAAGAATTGTGTGTGCACGACTAAAAAAAGTGATTTGTGTATAATTACTATAATTTTCATATCCTCTTTTCTATAGATTCGAACGATAATTATCGTTCTCCATTCTTCTAGTGTTTTACCTGTAACTCTTATACTATTGAAAAGTTTGGTCAAAAATCTTATGATTGTTTTTCACATTTTCATAGTTCTACTGGAATGTTAGCAATACCACAAAGTTTTCAGATTGTAATTGCTTTGTTGTCCTACCCTCTCACAGGAAATATTACGAAAGTTTGACAGTTACAATAGTTTGTATTACTTGAAATCTTGCTACTTTACATTTCTAATGGAGGACGTCATTTATTTATATATATAATCGAGACGAGTTGATAATTAATGACTTGAAACCGTGTCGCGCTTGATTCTTGTTGACTACGAACACAATATAGTGCTTACGACGATCACTTGGCTTTTCTTCTCCCTGTTATTTAGTTGATAAACTAAATAATAGGGAGAAGAAAAGCCAAGTGATCGTCGTAAGCACTATATTGTGCTCGTAGTCAACGAGTTGATAATAATAATAATAATTAGCGCAGAGCCCAAACGGTTAGGAGTTGAAAGTTGAAATTTGGTACACAGTTAGGATATGTCACGAGAATGTACACTAAGAAGGGATTTTTCGAAATTCCTCTTCACGGGGGAGAAGAACAGGATTAAGGCTTAACACTTTCATCAACAATGAAAATGTTAAGTAACAATGGAAGTGTCAACAATGGAAGTGTTACGTAACAGTGGAAGTGTTAAAAGAAAGCGACGTGCAAGACGCAGATGCAGTTTTTTTTCGTTTTTGCGGGAAATCGAACATATTTTTAGATTCATCTAAAAACTCTCTAATTAGTCTGGAAAAGGAGGGACTCAATTCTTGCATTCTGTGAAAAGGGTAAGGTTGACTATAACGTAATAATCTTAATCTTCGCTATCGTTACTTTTGCCCGAGCAACGCCGGGCCTATCTGCCAGTTTCTTATAAGAATGCAATGCAACCTATGCAACTATGCGCATTCTCGTTGGAGAAGGGCCAGCAATAGTTGTGGCTTAATTTTTGATAGATAAAGAAGAAAACGAAAGATTAATTCTGCTTGACTCAAAATTTGGCATAGGAAAGATCATGCTTGACTTTTTAGTGAAGTTCTTAGTGAAGATTTACTATACTAAATTTTTCGATTATCCATTTTCTCTACTCTCTGTAGCTTCCTATTACTTTTCCGATTGTTATGTATAACAGAGGGAAAGCTTTCTCTTATAAATAACAATCGGATCGGTCAAGTATTGCAATCAGTCAAAAAATGACCTTATTGTAATTTGTATATAGGGCATTAATACTATTAAATTATGGATATAGTAAGTCACGTGTCATGTGTCATATCTCCAGTTTACTTGAACCGCGTGAAAATTTTACTTCTTATTCGGCTGAATTTGTAAAAAAATTGTAGACCTATAAATTTTTATTGTCGTGATCTTAGTCTCGAGAGAGGAATTCGCTAGACGAAAGGCGAAATCAGATATGGGAAGGTCAAGAGCAGGAGGCCCCAATAATCTATATAAAAACTAGACCGGAAGTCACGTGATTTTAATTCAAATATTTTTTCCCGAAAGGAGTTAAATAGATGACTGCCACGACTCTATTGTTAACGGAAAAGTGTGATATACAGGGACAAGTCACTACTAATTTCAGGTAAAGAGCATAATTTATTTTAAATTAAATAAATTACAATATGACTAAAAATATCGGTCCGGCATTGTTTCGTTGTAACAATCAATAATTCTTCGTTGGCATTTAAAGTTTTTATAAAATGTATCTCTAACTCTAAAGAAGGCTTTAGCCCTGCTATATTAATCAATGATACATAAATTATTTTAAATAACGCCTCATAAGAGATGGTTCCGCACATAAAATTAAAAAAAAAAACAAAAAATGCAGCAACGAGTTCGGTAACTTCGCGGGCAAGAATATATGAACTGCGTGAAGCGAATTTTTTTAAAAAAGTTTTGATACGATCAATTATTATAAAATGACAAAAAGCCTAATTTTGTGGATATAAATGAGTTTTATGAATGATTGTAAATGCTAATAACAAATAAAATCCTCATTAAATTAGTACGTACCTGAGATATTACACACGACCCCTGCTATCACCCTAAAGCTGTCGTGCCCCATAGACGTTTTGCTGAACTGAATTTACATATTTGAATTTAAAATTGAAAAAATAATATAAAAACTGATTGTGACTTATGCCTCTAAAAACACACACACACACACACACACACACACACACACATATATATATATATATATGTCATCATATAAAGGACTTTTGAAACTAAACAAAAACGATCTTAAGTGCCGGGTAGAATAACGTCCATTCAATCATGAAAGATTCAGCAACACAACTATTAAATCATGCTCCAACAAAGAATTCGTGGATCCAGTTGCTAAAATCTAGGATATGAATATTTTCCGAAGAGCCCGTTCAGCTGGGTAAAGCCCGGAAGTAAATTCTGAAATTACTTAATGAAATATAAAGACATTTTCAGGCGTATCGAAATAGCTATAACAGCGTATTGCAACCTCAATATTATCTTATGATTCTATCATTAAAATGACCTTATTTTAATAACGAGCATTCATAGACATTGGTGATAAATTCACTTGTTGAAAAAAGTTATTTTAGAATCGCTCTGGAACTTAATATTTATTGTAGAATTTTTATTTGTGTATTCATAAAAATTTGTGTTGTTTTATTGTTAATAAATCTAATTTTACTTAATATAAAAGAAGTTCGTGTGGATTTTCTTCTGCCTAACTCCGTCGTCTTATTCATGTTCCCTCCTCAAATCGGGAACAATTTAAACGCGAGTTTATTACCCTATCCGGTGTCAGGAGTCTTGGTAATTGAAATTTTGATCAGAATCTTCTTAATCAAACGCCTATCGTGTGCATGACTGAGTCAACCGGAGATTCACATAATTGTTTACATTGCATTATTGTTGCATCGATGAACTTTACATAATGTTTATCATCATATTATGTATGTTCAATATGCATATTACGTAAACATAATAATTAATTTATAATAGCTACATCGTCAGGAAAACAAACATCGTCACAGGAAAATGCTTCCAGATTTACATTGTGTCTTAATGTCCTTGCACTTACAATACTTTAGAGCAGTGGTTCCCAACGTTTTCTAGGATGCGGAACACTTTTGTGAGCAATTTTCTTTAGCGGAACACTTACTTAAGTTAATATGAAATACATAAGCTTGTCATCAGTTATTTTATTAAATTGAGCAGTTATAATTCAAAATCTCTACTCATATTATTAACGCCAATTCTAAGACAGGAAAAAATGTACCTAAATAACTTTAATGGGAAACTTGTGCCCGATGTTTTTTACATATTTCATTCAGTTTTTATCATTGCCTTTATCTTATTCGAAACAGTAGTACACTCCATAAGTACGAGTCGTACATATATATTTAAGTTTATGAAAATTTTATGATTTTAATTTTTTGATATTCGGCGGCTCGAATACGATTGTACACTTTCCGATTTGCGACTAAATCTGGGAAACACTTGGGAGATGCTAACGGAACACCAGTGTTCCGCGGAACACCGGTTGGGAACCACTGCTTTAGAGCAACTTTGAACAGTGTCAGTAAACCGACTTTGAATGTATTATTATTATTGGAATTTTATATCGTAGACAAGTAAAACTAATAACTATCGGTCATCCTTTTCGAACTGCTTAGAATAGCAACGAGCCTGCGATTTTCTAAGGCGCACTTGTTCAGTTTCAAAAGAGAAACACACACTTTTTCATAGAAACACGCGTATAGCTGACAAATAATAAGTTGTGACTATTAAAAAAATGCCATCACGTATATTTGTAGCCTAGGAATATACTGTGATTTTTTGTCACGGGAAAAATTATTGCATGCGCGTTCCACGTGCAGTAAAAGCAAGTCGCATAACGTGCTGTTACTGCACCAGAAAGGTAGTGCAAATGCCTTTATTAGCTTTTTCCTGCCAGTAGATTAAGATTAATATGAAATTTCGGTTAAATTCTACCTAGGTAGCCTTAATGACGGCGCTTCGGTTTCGTTATATTAGGTTAGGTTAGGTTAAGTTAGATTAACTACATTTTTTATAGACGTTTTTTATTTTGTTCACAAACAAACTACCGTGAATCAATGACTAGTGACGTTAAACACTCGGTGGCCTTCCGGAGCTTCCCGGACTTTCGGGAGCACGAACAGTTGCAGGCACAGCCATTAAGGCTACCTAGGTAGAATTTAACCGAAATTTCTAATTATTCTTTTTCACTAATTTCTGTTTTCTATTTATTTAGTTCGATACATAGTTTGAGACTTATTCGTTTAATGTTGGGTTAAGTTTACTTTATTACAGCAGCGCGACACGTGAGCGATCAGCTGAAAGGGGTCTTTCGGGAGGACTTTTATGAAGAACTGAGTTGTATTTAGGTATTACAAACATAAACAAAACACGGAAAACGCCACGTGACCAGCGTTTCGGCCAGGAACGAATCCATTGCCAACTACCAGAAGTCAGTGGGTTTATCCATGTGGACGTTGGTGGACATTTACTGTTAAGGATAATTCAATTTCTGAATATTTAATTTTCAGTTTATCGATTCATTACGATATTCAAAGTACAGGTATAACTCGAGTTACGTCGTTCTCGATTATACGTCGTTTGTCAAAAAAGTATATGGAAAAATAAAAATCAAGTTCGTCATTTTATTCGACTTTACATCCGTCCGCCACAAATATTGAAGTCGTAATATCACCAGAAAAGCGTTAAAAGCACATAAAATCATATTAAAATATGCACATTTACAGTAAATGTTAATATAATCATCATAGATCCTAGAGAACGAAACACGAAAACGTCTGTGTTTCTGTGTTGTCGTCTTATTTAGCGGTCTTTAAGGGCTCGTTATTGGCGTTTTCCACCGTAGTTTCGACTTACGTCGTAACTACACAAGGAAATTCGACTTACGTCGTCTCTCCTGGAACCAATTACCGACGTAAGACGAGATATACCTGTACTATAACCTAACATTTTCAATTCATGAAGTTACGCCATCATAACGGTGATTAGTTTGAGTTTTACCTCAAACAAAGTTTTAAAGTAATAACTGGTATCATTGTTTAGAAATATCGTTAGCATTTCTTTAAATTTATTAATACGACCGAATGGCCGAGGTCGTTAATGCGTTAACCCACTTGTTTTGAAAATTAAAATTAATGTCGGATCGATATCTTCGGTTTCCCGAAAGATGGATTGTTATAAAACTCCTTTCTTCCTGTCATAGAATGGAGAAGCTATCTGTTTAATTGGCACTAGACTAAGGGTTGTGTTATACAAGTGATACCAAAGATATTTCGAGAATTTAGTTTCCAAAATATATGAAATGAACAGTTTCTGTCAAGCCCTAACTACAAGTTGAAAACCTCCAAGCTTGCAAAACATTTTGAATTTGATCAATTACAGGAATATGTTGAGGCCACATAAAATAGATACTAAAGCTTATTCTAAAGTCATCTTTTCCGTTGTTTCATGATTCTGTCACTAATGTGAGGCCGGGACTTCATACCCCCTGTCAACAAACTGGCTGTCCAGTCAGAGCCATTAAGTCGGTGACTGATTTCGTAAACGGGACCGGTGTGGCCGAGAAACGGAATGCGAGACGATTTAATTGTCGCATTTCCGACCTAATTGACAGATCCTCGATTGTACAACGTGAGAACCCCGAGGGATCGTCCGTCGAGGTAACTTTGGACAGTCACCTTCAGAGAGTTCGAAGCGGGACTTGCTAACACTCCTGTGGATGGGTGGCGACCCGGATAGCTCCATCTTCTCCAGGACAGAAAAATACACATTAGAGTAAAATTTACGGGACCGCCATCTGAGGAAGAACTTGACCCGACTCCAGAGGGAAACGGCCCGGACGGGGGAGTTCGGGGATGTTTGGACGATCCCGCGGCCCGAATCGCATCTTTGGCAACAGACCAGGGACCAATAGAATTACCGGGAACCATCTTTCGGACCAACCAAAACCTCGGGATTTTGGGTAAAAATAATATAAAAACCCGAATCCCAAAGACACGGAGAGGTTGTGAAGTAGTGATCGAGAACGTCAGTCCAGGAAACCCGGACTAGGAATATAAGAAAAGACATCAATATCCAAAAGCTAAGACAGACTACCATGTGACGACGCCCTCCCATCTTTCCAACTTCGAAGACAGCACCAGAGACGAACCTTCTTCTGATCATTACCCAGGATCGTCGCAGATAAACTCTCTTTGTACCCCTGGAATTCGAATCGTCAGAGACGAACTTTCTCCACGTGGAACTTTTGAATCGGGGAAACGACCTTACTTCATCTTGTGGATTGTATAACTCATTGTAAGCAAGTTTTTCCATATGAATAAACGCGGTAATTTGTAAATACGATCTCTGTGTGAGTCACCTTCGCGTCCAGGAAACCACTGCCCCAATAGGTGAAAAAAGGCTTTCTCGTGTCATCCTGACAGATCGCGGGCAAAGCGAGGGTCGTAACCTTTTCACCTAAGGTCGACACCTAGGCGAGTAGGGTCGGACGAGCAAAACCCACATTGATGACCTCACACTGGTATCGAGAAGTTAAGATTTGAGTTCAGTCTCCACCGGGCAGGGATACTCCTACATTACGCATCCTCACACTAACATAACCTCATTTTATTAAAATAATAAACACGTTTTCTGAGTATCGTTTAATTTTAATTTATATAAAATTATAATTAGAAAAGACTATTTGCGTTTTATATATTATATGAAGTTTAATAATAGAAATTCTTTAGAAAAGTAAGTTAATAGCATGTATACCAAATGAATAAAACTTGGTGTAGTGAATTAAATTCGGAAAAAAACTTAACTTAAAGCAACACGAATTTATCTTTATCAACACATTGTTTTTCTATCATTCACAAACCATATTATTTCTGTATAGTATTTTCCCAAAATATTAATAATACTGTTTGATAAGCATTGAAACTCAAGAGTTAACTATATACATGTATTTATAGATTCTTAAACTTAACCTGATTTAGCTATGTTTTTTTATAATTATTACTAGTGAAATTTAAAACTTAAATTTAAATGTACCAAGAACAGGGTAAAGTATTGATTTCCTTCTATTCTGTGTTATTCAAAATTAAATTTATTTCCTCCATTTCCGTTAAATGCATGAAGGATGATGTAAGCCAAATCATAATTCGATTTAAATTTAATCGTATTGCCGTTTAATATTTAACGATTTTTCAAAATCATGTACGTTACGCGTTACACAAGAATTATTATATCATATTCTTAATGAATTAAATATATATTAAAATTTAAATAATTATATGTTAATTGATACACATATTAATATCATCATTAAATTATTCCTTTTTGATATACATAAACCATTGTAATAGAAATATAAACTATATGAAACTTAGTGTAATTTCGCGTCAATAATTCCTAATTACAAAAATTCTTTCAACAGATATACCTTTATTGTGTGAAAGGCTACACTGACGGTCGACACAATGAATAACGGGTGTGCAAATGTCGATAAAATACAAAGACAAAAAAACGAGCCGTATAATAAATAAAGTAATATTTATTTTTAATTATGATATGTTTACTTTCTGTATAAGACATAGTAAGCAAATATTATTAGATATATTTATATATACACATTTAGTCTTTCTGTTCTGTCAACTAAGAAATTATTTTTTCATACTCATATATCGGTTACGAATCGTGGGTTAAACCACTCAACACTGGTACTTTGTCGAAGGTCCTCGCCACGGACTGGCCACATATTCGTTTTTTTTCACTTGTCTAACATCTAAACAGCGCACGTTTCCCATTGAAAATCCTCTCCGAAGGCATATTCTTTAGCAGATCGCCCTTACATTGCTTTACCATGCTCTATCATTCCAATTTCTGTATACGCATCAAGTGAGTTCGAACATATATACTACGACAGAAGTGATCGGATGGTGGGCGAAAGAACCCGATGTATCCGAGACAAACCATACATTATAACTTTTTTAAGAATTACTTGCCCGGATTCCATTCTGGATCCCTAAATTAAAAGTCTGAAGACTACACTGCCTGGCTGTTAACAAAAGATATTTAAAAAACAGAATTAAAAAGTTGATTAATTAAAACTGATTACATAATATATCAATTACGAAATGAAAGTTTAATCATAATTTACCATCAGTTGTTGAGGTTAAACATAAATAGATTTTGTTTACTATCTTACAATTTTTAATGCTTGGATTCCGTGTGGAAACACGATACATTATACATTCATTGCGACAACCTTGCATTCTGTAAACAGTAATTACGAGAAAAGGCATATCGAAATTCAGATTTGAAATCCAAAACCGTTCAATAGATCGTAAAACGCGTATATTGCATTTTCAACTGTGCGTAGTTCCTGTAGTCTTTCATTTCACAGACACACGTAACATCTCGACGTCAGATTCGAATAATCCAAGGAACGTATAACTCATATTTCTAATTACATTTCCATAAAATTTCGTAAGTGTAACGAAATAATGGAAAACTTTTTGGCAAGAATTGAAGCCGAAGACGAGTATAGAAGAAATAGAAAAAATATGAACACAGAAACAGAGATATGTTTGAACTGCGTTTTATCTTCGTTTACGTCCGTAGCAAGAGTTTACGGATATACTTTTTTCGTTCCTTGTTCCTGCCACGACCGAAATGATGTTTATGTTCACTCAATTGTAACAAAATTTCATTCATTCTTCATCGAGTATTTCTACTGGATTATTTTTCTGTTTGATGTCTTCTATGACAATACCGGTTTTGTCACAGATGATTCCTTGTCAATCGTTGTACTTACTAATCGAGAACGACGTCATCTTTGTCAAAATGGCTTGTTGCTATTTTAGTTTTAACATTACGCACTTTCACTTTCAGTATTATAAAGAGAGTAAAATTAACTCCAAATATTAAATTGACGAAACCAGAATATTTCTGTCGGAAAAAAGTCTACGGGTTGATTACCTACACGACAATTATCGCTTCTGTTATTGTTGTATATTTAACTATTTTTTGCCAAGCATTGAACATTTTTTATTTTTATGCTGCTGTAGAGAGAGGAAAGTCGTACGAATACGAAGCATTTTTCTGCACCATAGAAGTTGGCATTTTTATTAATTTAATCTCGGGTGGATCACTGTATCTAATTTTTTTTATTTACTTATTTATTACCATATTAATGAAGATTTTCCAGAAGCTATCCGAAGATCTGCAACTACTAAAAATGAATCATTTGAATTTGGAAACAGAATTAGAAAAAATTATGACGCAACACAATGAACTTTGGAACTGTGTAAACAATTCAATGGCCCGTTTAATTACGTATTGACAATTTTGTACGGTTCTCTATTAACCGAAACCAGTCTACTTTATTATATTTTGATTTATTCGAAAATGAAATTTGCATTGAAAATTTTAATTTGCATAATTTGTGCTGTAATGTCGTTTATATGTGTTTTAGTAGGATTTTTAGCATCCGCTTTTACATCTATTGTAATTTTTGTATTGTATTAAATACGCTATTCCATGTTTCACTCGACTTGTAACATGTTTTTCTTCTTTCTTTCAGATGCAAACATCGTTTCAGGACATTCGAAGATTCGCTCAATGCGATCTGAAATTGGAACAGAAATTAAAAGTAAAGCTTCTGTTATAAAATAGAATTAGGAATACTTTTTAATTTGCATAAAATAATTTTATGAATTTCGTACAGATTGTGAATTTTATGAAAAGATTTGGAAAGGCGTCTTTATGTTTATCTTTCAACGGTTTCTTCGATGTTACCAAGAAGTTTCCAGTCAAGGTGTGCGAGTCAATTAGCTCTTTCAATATATTAATGTAATATATTTATATATTTGAATTTGCAGATGTGTAGCGCTCTGCATTCTGTGTATTCGAATCTTTTGAATTTCAGGACCGTTTCCAAGAAGAAGAACTGCTCTTATTGAGATTTGAACTGAGGGATCAATCGTTTTGAATATCCTTTTCTCTGATAAAAACTGAATTAGTTTATACAATTTAAGATTCTGCCTAATTTCGGCAAATCATCGTCACTTGTCGTATATTTTGTTTATAGTGATAATTTACGTACTTTTACAAATGTTTTATTTGTATTGTACGTATTGCTTAAATATATTTAAATGTAGTATCGATTTTAATATTTTAAATAATATTTTAACCCTCTTGCTCCCGACCTGCAGAATTTTCTGCAGTTTAGAGTTAACGGTTTAGAAAAAATATTTATTGAGAACTATACATCTTAGACTTACGCAGTTTTCACGATTGTTTTCTTCTGTGTTTAATTTACATAGAAAAAATTGTTTTAGATTTTTTTATTAAATAAATTTGTCAGTTTGGATTTTTTAAATAAACACAACTCAAGGTCATTTATAGACTAGAAGTAAATGTTCCTTTTTCTGTCTTTTTCTTTAATTTTTGTGCTAATTTTTGTGTTATTACAAATTTATTTAGTTTATTACATATGTCCATTATACTTTTCGTGATTTCTGATGATATATATATATATTTTTTTTAACATAAAAGCAATATATAAAAGTCACTTTTGTTGATTTTTTTTATTATTTTATTAGTTTTTGAACTAATTTAAGCTGTTATATATTTGTTATTGACAGCTTTCAGTTATTTTTCACATTTTTGTTTACCTTTGTTAATTACTTTATAACATATAATAGTGACAAATATTGTAAACAAAAGCACGTGTTTTAGTGGTGACGTAGAGGTCATGTGACTGCAGAAAAGCCTGGTGACGCCATTCTACTTCCTGTGACCTACCTATGACGTAATATCTAAAACATCAAAATAATTTAATATATTAAATGTTTTTCATTATTTAAAACTATAATTTTGCTAAAGGAATTCATTTATTGTTGAGATATTAATGATAAATTAAATTTAAATATATTAAAAGAATAAATGAATTTTATTATGAAAATAACAATAATAATAAGTTATTAGAATAAAAACTACAGAAAATGCATTCTAATAATTACTTTGTAAAATATTAATAAGTTAAATTTATTTTATAATATATAAAATATATTATTTGAGTATGGAAAAAATAATTTTTGTTCTGATCTCCAGATGGCATTAATGTAAATATATTCCGTGTTTACTTTATATTTAATTTAAAAATTCAAGTAACTCTACTTAATTGAGAATTTGTGAAAATATACAATTATAAATGTTAATATTTTTATGAATTAAATTAGAAGTAACATTTCCTCTATTTTTTTAATAAGTAGTAACTTTATAAATTGCATATTTTTTGTTTAATGAAAAAAGAGGCTGTAATATATATATTGTTTTTTAATACAATCACATAACATTTACACTAAAATGTATTAACCGGTATATAAATAACTTGGGAAGGTCTTTACTTTAAAATTTCGTTACAAGGTGGCATACGTGTAGCCTGTCATAAATGCGGAAAAAAAGGAATTATTATTTCTTACTGCAAGTTACGTAATCGTAACTCTAGTAATTACGTAATTACTTGTACTGACACGCGATTAGCGTCTAATTATTTTTTATGGGATTTTTTTAATCAAATTAATTTAATTAATTAACAGATTTTATTACATATACGTTTAATAAAATATAGGGGACAGAAATAGCAATAAAAATTG
This sequence comes from Centruroides vittatus, assembly GCF_030686945.1. Lineage (NCBI taxonomy): Eukaryota > Metazoa > Arthropoda > Arachnida > Scorpiones > Buthidae > Centruroides > Centruroides vittatus. The sequence goes on from NW_027120871.1 coordinate 15,609, forward strand.
GAAATTTTGTAAAACATTTAGAAATATACAGTTATCTAGTCACACCCTGCATTAATTGTCTTATTTTTAATTTTTTTCAATTATAAATTTAAATAAATAACGACTAACCCGTTACAAAGCTATACATCCACAAGAGCCGAATTATCGGGCTAGAGTTGGCTATAATAAATAATTAATAAGACAATTTGGCACTAGAGCTTGGCGTTAGGCGCCATCTCTTACTAAACTTAATAATTATAAATAAATTCAATAAATAATTTTAATAATTTGGAACTGGAGGAAAAGAAATCGGCCCGAAGCGGGACTCGAACCCGCAACTTCTGCTATCCGTGCAGACACGTTACCAGTTACGCTACCCGGACCTTCAGTCCAATCGCCTCCTCCAGTATATATAAGCTAACACGACGACCATCGACGGTCATTACAAAATATTTTCTTATATAAATATAAATTTAAAATATAAATTTCATTCTTGTAAATTATAAATTTACAAGAATGAAATTTGTTTTGCAGTTTTAGTAAAGCTTTTTTTTTTTAAATAATATTTAAATATTTCATTTTCAAGAAAAGCGTTATACAAAGAATTAAAATGATCGGTTTTATTTCCTGACTTTATAACATGAGTAATGTTTTCTGTTTTTTTTTTTTTCTTATAAAGTCCACCCCTTTTTACAATCTTCTCTTTTCCCTTCCTGAGTAAGTGTAGGGGAGGGGTTGGCTGTGGCTGGCATAATATTATATTTTTCTGCTAAGAATAGTGAATATTTGACACTGTTTACATATAATTCAGTTTAATATTGTAATATTTTTGTGCAAAAAAGATTTTGTACAGAATTATTTGATATGCTTTAGTTTACATACCATAGCAAGAATAAAGTCCTTAATTCTTCTTTCGAAACAAAACGTACAGGATTAACTATTTAAAATTCAATTTAATCTTATTTGCAGACAAAATATTATATTGTTTTAAAATAAATTTAATTAATAATTTTCTGAATAGAACTGAAAATTTATTTAATAACTATGTTTCGTAAGAACTATTTTAGGCTGATTATTTTGATGATTTAATTGACAAAACTAAGTTTTTAAATAAAAGTTTACTTATGCAATGAAATGTGATATAGTTAATTGTTTAAACTTAAAAGTTTATTAAGTTTATTTTTAAAATTTGTGATATATGTGATATATAAAAAGTGATGACGTTTTATTGATACTAATAGTATTTAATGAAAAGATTTTTTTAAATGTTCATTTAATAAAGATTAAACATTTTATACTTTTACAAAATTTCCAATTTTTATTGCAGTTTCTATTCCCTATATTTTATTAAATGTAGATTAATAAAATCACTAGAAGTAAAACTAGGGTAGAAGTTATTGACATTCCACGGGTGGGCTAAATTATGAGCGTAAGACTTATAGGTTTATCAACAATCTCTGATCAGAGTGGACAACTTTCCTTTTTCAATTTCGCGATTGTCGTTAATGTAATGAAATTGTATTATGAGAAGAAATAATAAAATCGTTTTATTATTAATTAATAAATTTTTATTGAGCTTAAGAAAATATTAAATAATTAAAAATACATTTAAAAAGATATACATTTCATTTTGTTTTGATATTTCCATTTCTTCTTGTGAAAAGATATTTCCATTGCTTCTTGTTTTATTAATTGGTCAAGAAACTAATTCATTAACGTTGCCAGTTTTTAAAACACTTTATATTTAATGACAAGTTTTACATTATCACAACACAGTGTTAATCTTTCAGAATTACTATAATTATTTATAAATTTGATTTAATGAAGTGTGAAAGCATTAAATAATTTCACAATTATTATATAACATTTAAAGACATATAAACTTTTAGTTTAAATGTCTAACTTTACAGACCATACAATTAAATAATACTAGTTATTTTTGAAAAATAAACCATAATACAAAATATACTTTATCTATCTTCTAAACATATATATTTTTTAATCAAATTTAATACAATAAACCCTATAAAGTGTAATTAACTCAGATTTTAACTACATATTGTTATAGATTAAATACAAATTAAAATGTAAAGTACCATAACAAGAACAATTGTATTATTATTTGATAAACATTTTTTTCATTTATTTTTCCATTTGAAATGAAAGTGAGTTTTGCAAGCCCAAATTGTAAATTAACAATCAAATTTCCTACTAGAATAAATATTTTACTTATTCTGTAGAAATTATTCTAGTAATGTAAAATATATATATATTAGCAGGTAGGCCCGGCGTTGCTCGAGCAAAAGTAACGATAGCGAAGATTAAGATTATTACGTTATAGTCACAAAAGAAAGAGAGTAATTTCATCAACAAACTAAGTATTTCTAAAGAATTTGAAAATCGAATATTGTAATATTGTTCGATTTTCACGACGTGTTCTCATTATATCGTTCGATTTTCATCGAATGTTCTAAAGAAGAAAAGTCGAGAAAAACCGAACTAATCTGTTTAAATTTGAAAATAGAATATGTTCTAACATATTACTCTTTTTCTTTTTTTTTTCTCCAGCGCCCGTTTTTTCTCCATCTGCGTCTTGCACGTCGCTTTCTCTTAACACTTTTATTGTTACGTAACACTTTCATTGTTGATGGAAGTGTTAAGCATTAATCCTGTCTCTCTCCCCGTGGGGAGGAATTTCGAAAAATCTTTTCGTAGTGTGCGTTCTCGTGACGTAACCTAACTATGTACCAAATTTCAACTTTCAACTCTTAACCGTTTTGGCTCTTAAAATTTCCATTGTTACGTAACACCTCCATTGTTAACACTTCCATTCTTAACACTTCCATTGTTGACACTTCCATTGTTGCTTCACACTTCCATTGTTACTTAACACTTCCATTGTTGATGGAAGTGTTAAGACTTAATCCTGTCCCTCTCCCCCGTGGGGAGGAATTTCGAAAAATCCTTTCTTAGTGTGCGTTCTCTTAACATACCTAACTGCGTACCAAATTTCAACTTTCAACTCCTAACCGTTTGGGCTCTGCGCTGATTATTATTATTATTATTATTATTATTATCAACTCGTCTCGATTATATATATAGATTTGTTATAAAATTGATGATTAAATAAATACAAGAAAAAAATAAAGTTCAAAAGATTGTATTTATAGTGCAACCTCTTTACAGTTTATCTACTCTGGGTTACTAGTAGAATGTAAAGTTTACATAGATCTGCTGATAATATCAATATAGGCCCTCTAAAAAGATTTTCAGATCTGCCAACACTGATTTTGATTTGTCTAAATGGAAATTGTGTAATTAAAAACCACACATGATCTTAATTGTAATATAACAACATTTTTAAATCTTAATGATTTAAAAATGGTAAGAAGTAGGTTTCTAAATTAGCTTTGTAACATTACTTCATATATAAATACCATTTATTTAAAGTATAAAGTCTTTTGAATTTAACAATTATTTTAACATTTAAAATGTATAATATTATAATAATATTTATTAATTATATTATACATTAATAAAAAAAAATATTATATGCACAGAAATACTTCAACTCTGATAGCATTGTTAAACAATACAATTTTTTAAATTAGTTTGTTTTTAAATGAAAATACGTCAAACTTTTGTCTTTTTAAAAATTTTTTCTCTTCAATTATAAAAACAATTACGATAATCAGAGAGAGAGAGAGAGAGAGAGAAAGTGTTTATAGACAAAATAAAAATAATAACCGGGTTTTATCATTTTCTAATCACATCTTCAATATTTCAAAACTGAATTCAGTTTTCATCCAGAAGATAAACTACACAAAAAAAAAAAACTTAACAATTGAAATCATCAATTAGAAAATTCTGTGGCATTTCTAACAATTTGGCTAACGAGAACGAGAGAGATAAAGACCTGCGATCAAGGTCAAATATTTGCAAACACTGGTGGCCGGCCTGTGTCTATTTACAGCTTGTTTTTAAAAAAATTTTAAATTTTAAATTCCAATAACCCACGGTTTGACACAAGAGATTGTGGCACTTCTTTTTTTATCATATTCTTTTTGATTATAATGTTAAACAAATATTCAGTGTATAAATATAAACTAAAAGTTATGAAATAAAATAAATTATTATTGTTATTATTTCAATTTAGCAAAAATAAATTTCTGTAAAACATATATGCATTATCTTAATTAAAGCACAGATTGCTTTTATATAAAAACCAATTACTAATAAAAAAACATTAAATTTATCTCTCTACGTTTTAAAAATTCAAGATAAAAATTGAATTAAACAAAAGAAATCCATATGAGTACTTAAGATATTTTTATAAAAAAAATAATATTTTTTTATATTATATTTAAATAAATGATCTTAACTTTTCTATATAACTTGTCATCTTAAACAGTTATATTTCCTAAGAATAAAACGATTTTACTATTATAGTAAACAAATATTGTATTTATAGCATTTAAATCTCTTAAATGCATATAAAAATTTTTATTAAATCTATTTGTTATACAGCTTTACTATCAACAAAATTAAAATCTAATTTTTTAATGTATTTTTCCTAAAAATAATATTTTAATGAATCTCTTAAAATATCAAAGTCTCGTTTTAAAAGATATTAATTTTACATAACTTTTGCACTTTATAATATAGAAAATACATTAAGCAAAGAAAATTTTTATGTATTTTGTTAAATTATTAAATGAATAAAATTGACTGTGACGATCAGAGCCTGTTGCAATCTACTCTCTTTCTACGCTATTTAAATATCAGTAGTTTTGTACACTTTAGCATCTCATTTTTATAAGAACATGTTAATATAATTAAATATTTAAATTTCCAACAAGTGTTTGAAACAAAGGCGTTTCGAAACAACTTTTTACTCTTAAAAACCGTATTCTTCTTCAAGTTCCGGAGTGAGTAAGTAAACAGTCACAAATAAAACCTTTGTAGAGTGTAATTTTACGTTAAAGTCAAATCACTGTCTACAAAGGTGATGTTTGTAATTGTTTAGTCTTACTTTAATTAAAATTTTTCGATTTTCAATTCTTGAAAGTTGGTTTGGGTTAGCGAGAACAATAGTTTAACACAAGGCAATGGTATGATCAGTGTTTCTCAACGCCCCAGGTGGGCGATTCTTCTATGTTGGGGGAGATTAGTAACAATTTATATTTTGGGGGCAAAAAAAACAATTTTCTGGGGGCAATATAGCAAAACATTATATTAAGAATAATTAGATATTTTATTCATTATATCTTACAATAATTAAATAAATGGCATTCCTATAATTCTTCTTCCTTCCACTTTTAATAATAAATAATGACTAGACAGCGGACTTCAGGCAAATGCCTACTTTTTCCCTTAGCATATACATGGATAAGATTTTGTATTAATATTTTTCATGAACACATTGGCACATTAACTGATTGGAATATAGAATATAGAACAAATTAAAATTATGTAACTTTGTACTTTAATTTTAATGTAAGCCTTTATGAAATCATAAATTCTATATTAACACTATTTTTTTTATCCCATTATTAATTTGTCTCATAATTTTTTTTATAATTTAAAAGTAGTATTAGTAATTTATAAATTTTCGGATAAAGTATAGGCCTACTTATAAAAAATTATCAACATTATATTGTCAACATAATTGCGAACCATTTCAGCTATTGTTGAAAAGTGAAATTGACAAAAAATAATTATTAGAATAAGCGCTTCCATCTATTGTATTTAGAACATTATAAAAATTGTAACAGTGTTTATTTATAACAATATTTTAACACATTCTGATTGTGTTATTTTGTCATATAAGTTTAGAACGTTTTAATTTATAATTTAAAGGTTATATACTTGATTATTTGTTATTATTCTTTTTCTTCTGAATATTTCGTGATGGTCCCGTAAATTTTGGTCTAATGTGTTTTTCTGACTCAGAGAAGATGCAGCTGGGTCCAACCGTCCAGAAGGTCCGCAAAATTCCGCTTTGAACAGTAAGATGACCTCCACCCTCCCCGGGGATCGTTCGCCCTCCCATTTTCCACGATTTACGATTGGGGACGTGTTAATGTGGTCCGGGAATGCCACATTTATATCGTGTTACACTCCGATGTTTTTAAAGTGAATAACTTCTAAAAAGTTAAATTTGACCCTGAAGTAATTTAATTTTCCATTGGTATTTTTTAATTATTTTATAATGTTTTATGATACCATAAAACACAAAATTGTCACAAATTATATACGATTACAATATAAAGTAAAAATAAATTAATAATAAAGCAAAACTATCAGGTATGTCTCCAAAGCCAAAAAGTAAAATATTACATTGTACTATTTTAGAATAAATATTCAATTTTAAAACTTTGGATTTTAAGTTTTGCATATATTTGCATGTTCATAAAAAAACAGATAAATAATAATACAAATAAAATTTTTAAACTTTTCTTTGCCTGAAGATGACTGGTAAGATGGGAAATTGATATATTTAGATAGTCATTTGTTATGTAAACGTAATATATCGGAACTTATAAAAAAAAGTAAATTAGTCCAATAAATCCGTAACGCTTTTCCATGATCCTCTCCCTTTCCTAGAGCAATCTGGCCCCAAGCATGTGCCTTCTTCTGATTCTCACCCTATACAGTATTTAAACCTTTTTTTCACTGTTTCTTCAAAAACAAAAAAATCTTTTGCTAGATGTATTCTTTTCACTTATTTTATTTTACTTTTTCAAAATTTCTAAAAATGTGTTATTTAGTTATATATATATATATATATATAAAAGTAGAATAATTCAATTGTTCAACTTTTATTAAAGTTATATAACCTGCAATTATCTATCACTCTTCTCTTATAATGCAGTACTTTGAGCTGATTCATTCTCAAACATGAACATAAATTCAAGAATCAAAAATAATTATAATGGAATGAGCTTAGTAGGCCCATTTGCTAAATGTAGCTAATAATTTTTTTATTAATTGTTATATTTTTGTTATTACTTGTAATAAGTACTTTGATATTTTGTTTGAAATATGAAGACGACTTTATAATCAATGGAAAAATAATAATACAGTTATTCCTGTTATGATACTTTACATTTTAATTTGTATTTAATATAGAACACTGTCTAGTTAAAATATGAGTTAAATACACTTTATAGGGTTTATTGTATTAAATTTAATTAAAAAATATACTTTATTTTTCTTTTAAATATGTATATTTTATATAATGGTATATTTTTCAAAAATAAGTACAGTTAAACCTGTTTTTATGCGCTCTTTTTATGTGCGATTTTTTTTTAATGCGAATTTTTAATTTGTGCGGTATAGTTGGCGACTAGTCTCGTGCGATTCGTCATGTCTTACGTTGACTTATTATAGCTAAATAAACTTATTATAGCATAAATGCACTTATTATAGTAATATTATTGCATGAATATGCGAAAAATGAAATAATTTACTTTTTAAGTCAACAAAACACCACCTGGACAAAAATATGTAAAACAGACGATAGACCAGACGATGCAGTCAAGTGCTGACATCTGTTGTCAATAAATTCTATCTCGTACGGTTTTGAGTTATTTTCTATGCGAGACTTTTTTTATGCGGTCCCTGTTGACCGCATAAAAAAATATTTTTTAATTGTGTTGCGAAAACTATTATTTACAGCCATTCGTGAAGTTTCGTAAGATTTTTTTTATGCGTTTTTTTTAATGCGGTCCCTATCCCCCGCATAAAAACAGGTTTGACTGTATTCGTAAAGCAAAAGAATGAGCTGAATCACAAAATTACATATTGTGAAAAATCTTCACATGAAAATATTGGAGATTTAATATTTTTAAATGTAAAAATTATGTAGAACTGAAATGTTTCTTTTGTTTAATAAAAAATGTTTGCTCCATGAAATAAGAAATTTGATTTATTTGTTTTAAATTATATTGAATGTTTGTTAGCATTTATTTTACAACATATTTGTGTTTTAAGATATTTTATCTAAAGATCTGTTAATAAAGAAAATTTTTATCGTATATATATATTTTTTTTTTCGTACAAATTAAAAATGAATATAATTGCTGTTCATTGCTATTTGTAGTTTTCCGAATTTTTATTTAATTTTGTTGATTTATCTACAAAGTACGAAAGAAAACAGTGAAGAAAATATTAACTGATCTCTTTAAAAGCACGTTTCTGTTTAAAAACAACATATTTAAATTTAAATACTTAATCAGAAAAGATAAAACTTTCTGAAGAACTAGCAACGAGTTTGTAAAATTTTTTTAGCTTATAAAAATTAGAAAATAAATACATACTCATAGTTAAATATTTATCTTAAAATACTTCCACGTTTACAATATTTAATATTAATTGTATCCTATAAAATCAGATTTTAATTGGTTGTCAATAATAAAAGAGTATTTTATTTGATAGACAAACAAATAAAATTGTAACTCTAGGTCATCTCATTATAAGAAATTACAGAGTTTACAAAGCTATATTTACTTACTTTTATATGTTTTGTTTGTTAATTATATTGTGAAGAAAGAGTTAATTAAATTTACTTTATAATAACAATGTAATTTATCAATAAAAAATGAATGCTAAAATCTCGAATGGTTTAAGAAGTTACTTTTTATTGATAAACCTTTTCACAATCTGATGTATCTCTTGTTTCACTACAACTATAATAATTTATATATTTTTTAACATCTGAGAAATTAAACCAAAAATAAAAAGGAAAATTTGATAATTTATGTCATAGTAATGTAAAAACTAATTCAAGATATACAGTCAAACCTGTTTTTATGCGCTCTTTTTATGTGCGATTTTTATTTGTGCGATTTTTTTAATGCGAATTTTTAATTTGTGCGGTATACTTGGAGACTAGTCTCGTGCGATTCGTCATGTCTTACGTTGACTTATTATAGCTAAATAAACTTATTATAGCATAAATGCACTTATTATAGTAATATTATTGCATGAATATGCGAAAAATGAAATAATTTACTTTTTAAGTCAACAAAACACCACCTGGACAAAAATATGTAAAACAGACGATAGACCAGACGATGCAGTCAAGTGCTGACGTCTGTTGTCAATAAATTCAATTTCGTACGGTTTTGAGTTATTTTCTATGTGAGACTTTTTTTATGCGGTCCCTGTTGACCGCATAAAAAAATTATTTTTTTAATTGTGTTGCGAAAACTATTATTTACAGCCATTCGTGAAATTTCGTGAGATTTTTTTTAATGCGTTTTTTTTAATGCGGTCCCTATCCCCCGCATAAAAACAGGTTTGACTGTAATTATGTAATGAATTAGAGCTATTATATAATTACCTTAGAATAAAAATCACTTTCTTTAACTTTAAATAAAAACAAATAAGTTTTATTATGAAACTTTCATTAACTTTTTGGTTTTATCTAAATATCATAAAATGAAACATTATATATGACATAATGATATCATAATCCAAACACAAATGTTACTAATTTTGCTCAAAAATTGTCAAGTTACATTCAGATTAATTATATAATTTGATGATTTTGATTACAATTAGTTATACTGTATTATCATCTGTTGATTATGTTAAAAATTAGGTTATTTCAGATTTAGTTAATTTTAGATAATTCTGAAAAATATTAACCTGAATTCAAGTATGCAATTCTATCTATTTATAGTGTGCAGGTATGCTGACAGTTATATTATTCAGATGTAAAAATAAAATTCCTTCAGTCATAAATAACCATTATTATTATATACAAGTTTAAACTAATATATATCTGGAAAAACTCTGGCTTGGAATCTACATGATATAACTGGCAACATATTTGCATATTACACAAGAGTTATGATTGAAATTCCACTTTATTAGTTATGCTGTTTCGGATGTATCTAAATTTAATTATTTCCAATTTATATATTATTAATATAAGCAGTGGTGATATTCAGTGGGTTCGCACAGGTTTGGCCAAACCCGTTGGTAAAATTTTCAGTTTCCTGAACCTTGTTAAACACATGTAACATTTTTCAGTGGTTTTGTTTCTTTTAAAAAATATATTAAAATATACGTATTATACTCTGTAACACTACTAAACTAGAGCCTTATACCCCGTTCACACCGAGCATTTCAATCTAGATTGTGAGCAAGGTCGGGGACTATGCCTTGGTGCGATCCCTCTAGACTGTTTCAATGTCGACCGAAACGAGGGTTTAATCGCGATCGATTCAAGGGAGTTCTCGAAACTAGATCCAGTCATAAGAGAGATCCCACAATCTTACGCGCGCGAGATAATACAAGATGGCTGTGGAACACGTGTCGGGCTATGGACAGTGAAATAAAAAAGATATTGTATTTCGAGAGACGATGACATCTGTCTATTTGAGGTGAAAAATTTCTCTGCCTTAAAAAGAAAAAAGGTCGATAACATCAATATACTATTGTTACCTGGTCTTTGCCCAGGGCCCCTTACGTTCGAAATACGCCACTGATTATTAGATATATCGCAAAAAAGGTATTGTATTTATTTCTAGCCAAAACTTCCATTTTGTTTGTTGGTGATTGTTAGGGAAAAATTTTTTGCAAGCAAACCCTTTGTTAAATATTTTGAATATCACCACTGAATATAAGTATATAGATACAGATGGCATTGTGCCTATTTGGGATCAAATATGAAATTACTAACTAAATCAATTGACTTTTAATACTAGTGCCAAAAAATCTCCAAGTTAATGCTAGGTATAACATATCAAAAATTATTGTCGGCAGAGTTTTATTTTGATGACAGAAATCAATACATTAATCTAACATATTTTGTCTCTTATGGAAGATTGTATAATGAACTAGTATTTTATTTCAGTGACAAAATTCTCATATATGAAAAAAATAATTACTAAACTTTGTATATGATAATATTTGTAAATAATTTTTTACAATACAAGATTATATTTATAGAGTAACATAAAAAATATTTGTGTGTGTTGACTACAAACATTTGAATAGTAACTAATTTTATTTCATAATGTATACTTTTATATAATGTATATTCCAATCATTTATTTACATCCTCTGATTTTTCTATGACATTTTCTGAAGAATTATTTTGCCTACTATGTTGATGTAGAATTCGACTCAGTTCTGTCAAGTGATGAGACAATGTAGTAGTCATCTGAATAGAACTTAACATTAAAGTATTACATATCTGACTCTGCATAACCTCTAAAATGGAAGAATGCTGTAATTTACAAGTTCTTCAAGGCTTAAGAAATGATTATCGATGATTCCAGCTAAAATAAAAAAAAATATAAAAGACCAGTTACAAAAAATTGAAATATAATAAAATTCATAGATTTTATATCTTAAAAATTTTATCATTTTAAATGTTAAATACTTAAATATTTATAAATAAATGGTCAATTTTATTAATTTCTCATTTATTATTAACTCATTCAATTTATTATTATTCAATTTAAAAATGTTTAAACTCCAAATACAGTCAATTCTACTTATTGTAATCACAGAAATTATCATCAGTTGGTTCACCTTATTATGTTCTCTTTTCGTGTTGTCAGCCTCAACATGTTTAAATGTCTTTTTTTTTATATGAAAAATCATTTCTAGTAATTAGTATCTTAACATTTAGTTTTTAATTGTACTTTTAGTGACAAACATTTGAGTGGTGATAAACTTTTAGTGACAAACAGTGGTGAGGGTTTATCTCTGTGTTGACAGTACAGAGATGGAAGCATACAAGTACCAAATACTTGTATTAGAAATACTTTTTCCCATATAACAAATAGCCTACCTGATTTAAGTTAGAGTATTTCTGATAGATATTATTTAAACTACTAGGTATCAGAAATTTGAATTTTCAAGTACAGTATTTGAAAATCTTACATAAGTATAGTACTTGAAATATTTTAAAATTATTTGGAATACATAAAAATATTTGAAGTACAAATATACTAAACATCCAGAAGCCTGATACATAGATACTCAATCAAATGATCGCATTAAGCTATCAGGCTATAAATCTGCTATTATTAATGATTAAATACTAAATAATTTGGTATTTAATCATTAATAATAGATTTATAGCCCAATTGTTTAAGACGACCATTTGGTTGAGTATTCAAAGTACTTAAAAATGTTTGAAATTCTTAAAAATATATTTGCTATCCACAAAAAGTAGCAAATATGTTAATTTTGAAATTTTGTAACAAGTAGAACAATTCAAAAAATTTGATTATCTGAAGACTTTTCATGAAAACTTTTATCTCTTTCTTTATTATTTAACTACTTTAAAAAATTAAAAGTGTAGGTTTATTGCATTTTTATATTTCACGTGTTAATAGCATGAAGATAAATAAAGAGCTTGTAAAATTGGATATAGCTCAAAAAATACAAAGACAAACAATCTCCATGTAAAAGTCCTTTTACTAAGTGCTTTTTTATTCAAATCAATAATAAAGTTATTTATTTTATACATATTGTTTATTGCTAGGTTACCTAGCCTAGCTTGTAATTTAGGTCTTGGTTTGTATGAATTATTTCAATGATTTGATATTTTTTACGATTCTAATGCAGCACAGTCAGAATAAATAAAAAGTTCTAAGTAATTAAAAGTTCCTGGATTTACACCAATAACAATATTCTTTAGAAAAATCTGAGAATTCATACCATAAATGTTAAATATCTACTATAACTTCATTACAGTGATAAAAATGATTACAAATGTTAACACTTTAAAATTATGGTGTTATAACTTCAAAATCAGTATGTTTTAGATTCAGAAATAATACTTTTTATTATATTTGGTCTTTTATTTATCAATTTTGTCCAGATAAAAATACAACATATAACATAGTTAATATATTTTTTCTGATCAATTCTATGAAAGAATACTTCATTAAAGATTATATATGATTATTAACTTGTACTCTGAATAAGCTTACATATATTTACAGCTAATTATTGTAATTGTTCTAAGCATAAAATAGCCTCTTGGAACATAGGTTTTACATGTATGAACAAGACCAACAACTGCTGAATTATCGGGCTAGCAAATGGCTATAGTAATATTAATAATTTAAGTTAATTTGGTTCTAGAGTTAGGCGTTAGGCGCCATCTCTTGCTAAATTTAATAATTAGAATTTTAATTAAATAATTTAAATAAATTTAGGCCTAACTGGAAGAAAAGAATCGGCCCGAAGCGGGACTCGAACCCACAACTTCTGCTATCCGTGCAGACACGTTACCAGTTACGCTACCGGGGTTTGCAATGGCCGGTTGAGTGCCTTTGGGAGAATGTGGGTAATTAATGTGTCCCCAGCCGGCATTGTAATGACCGTCGATGGTCGTACGGTAATCTTATATCAACTGGAAGGGGAGATGCGTAACTGGTAACGTGTCTGCACGGATAGCAGAAGTTGTGGGTTCGAATCCCGCTTCGGGCCGATTCTTTTCTTCCAGTTAGGCCTAAATTTATTTAAATTATTTAATTAAAATTCTAATTATTAAATTTAGCAAGAGATGGCGCCTAACGCCTAACTCTAGAACCAAATTAACTTAAATTATTAATATTACTATAGCCATTTGCTAGCCCGATAATTCGGCAGTTGTTGGTCTTTGTATATAACAGGTTAGTTGTTGTTTATTTATATTTATGAACTTCCAATTCTATTTTCATTGCTTCAGATACAATTTTATATTTATTATTTTATAAAATAAAGATAATTTTTTAAAAAGAGATCCAATTTTACTTAAGAACTAATTCAGGAGCTTGGTTTCCTTCATATTTAGGACAATATTTAAGATGAAAACAAGTTACTTCTTTTTGATTAGTTTTACATTTACTGTGAGTAAAATTTATTAAAATATGTTAAATGCATAATTCCATTCTTACAGATATAACAGGATGAGATCTAATAGATAAAAATGAAGAAGACAATCTGTATATAACACTACATTAATCAAATAAATTTTAGTGTTTTGTATAAATTGTATAAATAAAGAAGTATCCAATGGAAATTTTTAAATAATACGAATCTAATCTTTCGCTTAATTTATCTCTAAATTTGATTCTGTTAAAAAATATTTTAATTAATAAAATATCTATATGTTCCACGAAAATATTTTCAGTTTGAACTTTCTTCATAAAAATACACAGCGCCATCTTTCGTTTGAAATAAATAATTATATAAAATAGAAATGACTATGGATATTTATAACGTGCCGCCATCTATCGCAAATACTTTGAATTATTTAAACTTATATCGAAAAATCGTAAATAAAATATAGTTTTATTAAGAAATTTGCTAACATTCGTATAAAATAACAATAAAACATAATTATTATTATAGAGCCAATTCCATGTTTAATGTATCTATGTTAAAAACAACATATGCATCGAAAATAATATAAATAAAAAGGTTTTTGATATACTTTAATACAAACATCAAATTATTCGCTTGTTAAAAAATAAGGTAAGAGTAAGGGGTTGGCGGGGAGGGGGGAACCCCCCAAATTGTAGACCCCCCTGTGCGATCAAATAATGTCTAATGAACCACACCCCTACGGGCGACCCTTCACGAGTTATAGCCCCCCCCAAAATCGGGCCGCGCGATGATCGCGGCGCGCGTCGCTCTGCTAACTCACGGCGAAGACTCGCTTTTAAGTATGTAGCACACACGACTAGCGTACGTCATTTCTGTCGTGGCTATAATTTGGCTATAGGAGGGCGGCGGGCACATCTCTGCGCTGAGAGGGCGCTTTTGTACCATTGAACCACGAGGTGTGCTTGTTACCTTTCATGTCGAGCTGGTGAAACCTTTATAGTTGACAATAAAGTTGTTATGTTGTTAAACGACTAGATTAATTGAGAATATAGATATCCTAGCATGCGACATTAACGTAACAAAGGGTTATGGGCCCAGGAAGAAAATTCCAGCGTTGATGCAACTGGATTGAACGACCAGCCACGGTAAGCCTAAATTTGCTATCTTAGAAACCGAACCCTTATAACGAATAGAATGGCCGAAATAGGACATGGTCAGTTACCGAAGTTTACGGGTAACAATTTCACAAGCTGGAAGTACCGTATAATGGCCATCCTAGAAAGTAGAGATCTGGGAAATCTGTTAATAGACGACCCACCTACGGATCCCGCCGAAGAGGCGAAATGGAAAAAAACGGACTCACAGGCCAGAGGCATTTTAACATGCGCGATGGATGACACACAAGTGGCCCTTATCTTAACGTGTAGAACGGCAAAACAAATTTGGACCCACTTAAGAGAAAGATATGAAGGGGACCTAAGGAAACAAGCGATAGAGGCCAGAAACAATGTGGCGAGATTAGTAATGAATCGTGACGAGACATGGAGAGATTATCTATTAAGAGGAGAAAAACTTCTAGAGAGTGCTAGGATAATGGGAGCTCAAATAGAAGACGACGAATTCATCACCGCACTATTGAAAGGTTTACCGCAAAAGTACAACCTAATAGCCATGCAATTCGACAACTTAAAGGACCCCAAGATCTCCGATGTGAGAAAAACCTTTGAAAGATATGAAGAAAGAAATGGGCCCGAACAGAGGGAAAACCTCGCAGCCTACAGAGCATATCACCCACCGAATTACAAAACCCCAAAAGACAATGCACAAAGAAAATCTCGAACAAGGGAAATGCTATGCTACATCTGCCGTAAACCAAATCACAAGGCAATAGAATGTTGGTTGAACCCGATTAACAAAGCAAGGAATAGAGACAAACGAGATAACTACTTCGATCTCGATAACCGAAGATCAAATTTCAAAACTTCTAAAATAGCTTGGGAAAACTCAGCTAGAGAGGACGATAACCGACAGAGAAAGGGAAAATCAGCTAACGAGGATAACAACCCACAGAGATTAATGACTTTAAACACAAACGGTGAGCCAGATACATGCTGGATCATAGACAGTGGGGCGACCAGTCACATGACCCCAAATCGCCAATGGTTAGAGAACATGAGTGAAGACAGAAAAACAATCACCATGGCCGATAATAATGTCATATACTCAGAAGGCATAGGAGTCGCAGAAATAAGAGACGAAAACTCTAATAGGTTACTTCTTGAAGACGTACTATACACCCCAGATCTGAGCAACAATTTAATTTCTGTAAACAAACTGGCAAAGGAAGGAATCAAGATAATCTTCGACGCCGAGAATTGTAAAATACTCGACGAAAGAGGAAATGTCATCATGTTGGGCAAGAAGTGGAAAGACCTATACACTGTTAGACTCAGGACCCCCAGCCACGAATACAGTATGAAATCCCACCATAATGACTGGGAGACCTGGCATAAGCGTCTCTGCCATATCAACGGAAATTACATGAACATTTTAGCCAAGAACGAGATGGTACACAAATTCCCACTCGTACCACAATCCAACACACCTGTATGCGATACCTGCATTCGAGCGAAGTTCACCAGGAAGCCCTTTAAGCCAGTGATCACAAAACAATCAAAAAATCCTCTCGATCTCCTACATCTTGACTTAGTCGGACCCTTTAGAGATGAATCAATGGGAGGAGCAAAGTACGTACTCACCATTGTGGACGATTACTCAAGAAAACTTTTCACCAAATTCTTAAGAGCCAAATCCGAAACGACGGAAGAAATCATAGACTTCATAAAAAACGTCGAAAACGCAACTTCGAGAAAGGTCAAACAAATCAGATCTGATAACGGGGGAGAATTCCTTAACGAAAACCTAAGGACATTTTTAAAGGATAAGGGTATTAACCACCAACTGACTAATTACTACTCCCCTGCTCAAAACGGCGTGGCAGAAAAGGCCAACAGAACTCTTATCGAGGGTACCACAGCGCTACTAATAGAAGCGGAACTGCCAAAATACTTCTGGGCTGAGGCAATGAATTGCTTCACTTATGTACGCAACCGGACACCCACCCAGAACGACATGAAGAGGACCCCCGAGGAATTGTTCTCTGGTAGAAAACCCACTGTAGGACACTTGAAAGTATTCGGCTGTAAAGCATATTATTGGATTCCCAAGATGAAGAGAAGTAAACTTGACTCAAAGGCGAAACTAGGAATCTTTGTGGGATACTCATCCTGTAGGAAAGCCTACCGAATATTCGACCCTACCACTACGACCGTAATCGAGTCACGTGATGTAAAATTTCTAGAAAACCAAAAGGGCAAAGACCTCCAAAAACAAGCGAATCCAACGCAGGACTATACCCTAGTCGATATAGAGAGACAGGGCACCGATTCAACTTCTACAGCTCAGGACATAGAGGATACAGAAGTCACAAATCCTGATAACGAAATTGAGGCAGATTACGACCAAAATGAACTTATAGAGGAAACCCACTCTCCAATTGAAGGGAAAAGACCTAGACCACCTTTAAATTTTTACTATGAACCACCCCTAAGTGACTCCGATGTCGAAGAAGACATACCAGAGGACACAAACGATCCAACATATCAACCCAACAACAGAGTCCTGTTATCAGAAAGCGAAGTCATAATCCCGAACAGTTACGAGGAAGCAATGAACCTACCGAGCAAGGACAAATGGATTGAAGCCATGCAAAAAGAGATGCAATCATTAAAGGCTCACAATGTATGGGAAACTGTAACCCTACCAGAGGGAATAAAACCGTTAAAATGCAAATGGGTATACAACATCAAGCTCGACCCCTTGACCTCATGCACAAAATACAAGGCCAGACTAGTAGCCACGGGATGCTCCCAAAAGTACGGAATTGACTTCCACGAGACGTTCTCACCCGTTATGAAAGCGGATAGTCTTAGAGGACTTTTGATATACGCTGCTATGCACAACTATGACGTCAACCACCTAGACATAGAAACGGCATATCTGTACGGAAGGTTAGACGAAACAATATATATGGAACAACCCAAGGGATACGTAGAAAATACGAAAATCCAAAGGCAAGTATGCAAATTGAATCAAGCCATATATGGATTAAAGCAGAGTGGCCGAATCTGGTATCAAACACTCAACAAATATCTAATAGAGATCGGCGCAAAGAACTTTCAAACTGACAAGTGTGTGTACATCTATAAACTAGGCACTAGAAAAGTTATCCTGGGAATACATGTAGATGATATAATAACTATATCTACTGACAGGAAGATCTTACAGGAACTACTAGAAAAACTACGAAGAAAATTCAAGGTCAAAGAAAGTCCAGACACGAAGAATATTCTAGGCATGGAAATAATAAAAGGAAAAGGAGAGGTAGTAATCAAACAACAAAATTACGTAAAGTGCATACTAGAGAAATACTCAATGCAAGACTGCAAGCCAAGAAGTACCCCACTTGATCCAGACGTTAAACTGGAAAAATATAACGACTCAAAACCGTGCGATCAGAAGTTATATCAAGAAATGCTAGGCTCATTGATGTTCCTGGCAACGCGCACGAGACCCGATATAGCGTGTGCAGTAACCCTGCTCTCAAAATATACCAAAGATCCAAGAAACATTCACCTGACTGCATTAAAGGGCGTACTCAGATATCTGAACGGAACACAAGCGACGGGACTGCGCTACACACCAGACAGACTAGATGTCAAGGGCCTCTCTGACGCCAGCTGGAGAACCCCCCCAGAAAAGAGTATAACGGGATACGTATACTCGATAGGAAAGAACATATTAAGTTGGACTTCGAAGCAGCAACCCGTTACCCCTCTTTCGACTTGCGACGCCGAACTATACGCTTTAGGAAGCTGCGCCAAAAAAGGGATTTGGATTAAATTCTTTCTGGAAGAACTGTTTGGGAAATTGGGAATAATCCAATTGCTATGTGACAACCAATCTGCGATCTCCATAGCAAAGTCAGGCTACACGAGTAACAACTCAAACCATTTAATTAGACTGGCATCATATCTAAGTCAACAGATAGAAGGAGGAACATTTCAACTTAAACATATAAAGACCGAAGAAAACGTAGCCGACGCCTTCACAAAACCGTTAAGCCGACCGAAGTTAAATCTGTTCGTCAAAGACAATTTTTTGTATATGTGAACGCCGCACCCAATCCATGGCCAAATTAGGCAGGGAATCTGTCGTGGCTATAATTTGGCTATAGGAGGGCGGCGGGCACATCTCTGCGCTGAGAGGGCGCTTTTGTACCATTGAACCACGAGGTGTGCTTGTTACCTTTCATGTCGAGCTGGCGAAACCTTTATAGTTGACAATAAAGTTGTTATGTTGATAAACGACTAGATTAATTGAGAATATAGATATCCTAGCATGCGACATTAACGTAACAATTTCCGGTCACGTGACTCCGCTTTCGTACCTATGGTGTCTCGTACGAGGTACCGGTCACGTGACTCCTATATAACTTTTTAAAATATACATGTTTAGGTAAAATGGAATATACAAAATCGTTTATTTATAGTATAATTAACTTTTATATAATAATTTAATAAATAGTAAAAAGTGATGATTAATTTTAATTAAATAGTAATATTTTTCATGTAAGAAATGTTAATACTATTTATGGCCACTTCATAATCGATCCTGATATGTCATCTATGCTAGTAATGAAAACTTCACTACCGACAGTAAATTAAAGAGGCCTGAACGGGGAAATTCTAGACCGCGGTGGGGAAATTTTTTCACTCTCCGTTCGAGATTGCGACCGCGATTACGTCATGATTTCGTCATCAACTGAAGATATCCGTAGAGGGCGCTTTGATTCTTCGAATTGCGTGTTATCGGAATTATGCAAATTTTTCCTCCGAGTATGAGTGGGCGTCTTGTCGTGCCGAGAGATTTCGTTGGGTTTTTCTTACTTCTGGAATTTTTCTATTACGAGGTAATTTGTAATGTTCTTAATTTTATTTGCGAATTTAGGCTGTTGGAAAAGTTGTTTATATTGAAAAGTAGGCTAAGCGTTTTCTGTGATTTTTGGAATAGATATTTCGCAACCGAGTCATGGCGGATTGTGATTTAGAATCGGACGGATTTTGGAAACAGTGTACTGGACGACGTTTTTATCAGTTAATCGAAGCGGAGTATTCCGAGTTGGGATTAGACGAAAGAATTGATGGCGGACTGAAATTCGCCGTGAAATTAGGCCTCCAACACGCCGAGGAAGTTTGCGAGGAATGCGGCCAAACATGCAAATTGATTTATCGCAGCGACCGGAATTCTTGCGCGATGCGTTGCCGAAAATGCAGGCGGAATAGTTCGGCTTTCGATGGAACGTTCAAAGGGAAATGCGGCAATGTTTCGTGGGCCAAGCTGTTGGCATTCATATGGCACTATATTGGTTTGGAGTGCACGACGAGTAATTCGGCAATTTCCTCGGGCGTTTCTAAAAAGGCAGGAATAGACTGGGCTAACCACGTACGTTTCGTTATGTTAGTGTCCTTACACAATCTGACATCGTTTAAAATAGGAGGCGTCGGCAAAACAGTGGAAATAGACGAAACAGTGATATGTAAACGAAAATACGAGAAAGGAAGAAAGATGAAAAGCACTAAATGGGTCGTCGGAGGTTTGTGCCGGGAGGACAAGACTTGTTTTATATGCCAGGTTAATGACAGATCTGAAATAACTCTCAATTGGATCATTTCGAAATACGTTAACTCCGGCAGCTCAGTGTTCACAGACGAATGGAAGGGATATAACCACATCGACGATTTAGAAGGTATAGAAATTTCTCATAAAACAGTAAACCACTCTGAAAATTTTGTCAACCCGATTACAGGCGTTCATACTCAGAATATCGAAAGATTGTGGGGTCACTTAAAAAACAAGAAGAATTTGCCGAAACATTACACAGAAGATTTGTCGGATTCGTATATGTACGCATTCATGTATAAGAAGTATCACAATTGGACGTTAAAAAATCCCGGCGAAAAATTCCACACCTTTATCAAACACGTCAGAATGATATTTCCCGGTCGCGGAAAAGTACCTAGTTGGAAAGAACCGGAGACCATTCCGGCCGCTCCCGCACCTATTGCCAAGAAGAAAAAGGTGGAAAAAAACGAGAACATTGTTAAAAGAAAAGCGCAAAAGAGATCCTCTTCTCATGCCGGAGAATCAAGTTCAGTCGACGGGAAGCGAAGAAAAAGAGGAAAGGCTCAGTAACAAAGTAAGTGCTCTTGTTTTTTCGTTCGTGTTTTTTAGTATTCTTAATATAGACCGTCGGGTAGAAATAACCTTCACGTCGCCGTTTAAATGTACGGTAGAAAGAAAAAATTTCGCGGTCGCCGCGTGCAATATACGGGGGGGGGAAAATCCCTGCCGCCGTCTAGATTGTAGGGTAGAAAAATTTCCCCGTCGCCATCTTGGATACCATAGGTAACATTAACTGCCTATTTTATATTTCCACTTCAGAATCTATCCTGATATGTCATCTATGCTAGTAATGAAAACTTCACTACCGACAGTAAATTAAAGAAATGTGATGGCAACGACCGAGACGATCTTCTCGAAATAGTTGTTGAACTATATATCAATAAGAGAAAAAAAACCACCATTTGTTTGACGATAGACGATAGAGTTTACAAGACGGGAAAAGACGATGTTTCTCATCCCTCTTTGGCTACACGTGACACGTGGCCGCAACAAATGTATATTAAAACCTAAACAAAAGTGCAATAAGTTGCCTCGATCGTCGTCGAGCGCGACGTTTGATATAAACAATATCAAAACTGTTGACTATTTTGTAGAAATTATTGTCAGTTAGATGCTAATTGATGGGTGAGAGCTGTCATCAGATACAAACTTCCCGATTGCACGTGGTCCGTACTACCTAGATCTAGACACTAGCCCGACTAACAGGTGCGCGTACAAATCATCGACAGTATGACAGTTCTCACTCCTCAAAAATGGTATAAAAGGGGCTCGCACCCAATTGTCGGGGCGGCGTCCAAACAAGCTGACAACGGCTGGTCAACACCATCAACTCCGTTCACTCTACGCATCTAGGCGAAGACGAACAGCGAGGTAAACTTAGATTTATTTACTTAAAACCTCTCTCTCTCTCCCCCTCAATTGACCGCGAGTTAGTTATATCTAATTCGGAAATTAAAAAGGGATTAGTTCCCTTAAATGCCTCGAATGCCGACATCTCTCCTCCAACGTCCTATTTTATATTTCTCTTTGTATGTTACCATTTAGTTAATGTTTTCATTAAATTTATTTGATAAATTAAGTGGGTGATTACTTGTATATCGCCGACACCTTATCGACTTATCCGCGGGTTAAGCTTTGATGCTTAACCCCCGATACTCACAGAAAGAAAGAATCGTTTATTAAAAAGAAACGAATAAAACTTTACAATATATGGAAATCGTATTTTAAAAATTGTAATAACAATAGAATATTTTAAAAAGTGTGTACATGATTTCTTTTAAATCTGTTTTTATGTAAAACTTAATTTGTATGTATTGATATTAAAAATCTTTATTTTTGGATTAAAAGAAAGTTGTTTGATGGTTAGTGGATTTTTCTTATTTATTTGTCAATCCATCACAAAGAACCAGCCGAAAAGAAAGGTGAGGAGCTGCTAATTCATTTTAAGATACTGTATATAAAATTAATATGGGTATGTGTTAGATAAAAGAGTATAGATTACGTTTATTACTGATCACATGCGGCGATGAGTGATCACTCATCGCCGCATGTGATTTTGTTTGAGAGAACTAATCGTGCGTTCATTAAATTAATACTTTATTTTGATCAAAAGTTACTGGCGGGACATGAACATATATACATAGATAAATTCGAACTATCTGATCAATTTTCTCTCGCGCCAAAGCAAGTTATTTTTACGCGGATTAAGCGATCATTCATAATTTTTTCGTTTTCATTTGTATTTAAAGAGTGATGTATAGGCCTATTGATATTTGTAATTGCGAAATAATTTTGGTAGCTTTTTTGCAACGCGAAGGATTGATTTCAGATATAGAAAAACGTGCGCAATGCAGAAACGAGTATAAGTTTGTGAAAAATAGACAAAATATTTTCCGTGTACAATTTGCATTAAATTTTATGGAAAAAAAGCCCAATATTTCGGACCTACCTAACCTAACCTATCCAATGGTCGGATGCCGAGCGGTCAAGGAGTGCATTTTTTTATTCCTCCGCGCCAGCGGCATATGTTTAAGTTTAAACATTCTTGCTGAACGCGTTCCTAAATTCCTGTCGGAGTGCGTGCCGACTACTGCCACAAGCGGCCATCTTTGCCGCTCGTAGCAGTAGTTTATGGTGGAAAGCAACATGGAGTTCTCCTTGCGCGGACAGTTTCGTTTCGGGGTCCATTACATGGTTTTATGAATGAAAATATAGAAGTTGTGAATGCGCAAGTTAGTAAACGCCGTGATGTAAGTATCTTCTCGAATTTTTTCGAATGGTCCCGAAAATCTCCATGAAATTATTCGGGAGGTGGCCCTTCAGGATATGTCAGGTCCCGTTCCTCGTCAACCCGATCGCCCCGTTGTGGGCATGGTCAAACTTATAATGGGCTTGCTAAAAGAGGCCCCTCTTAGTGCCCACGGGGTGGAAATAGTTAGAAAAAACCCTTATCCTTACCCAACGCAACTTACTAAGTCTCTTACTAAGTCTTAATAGAGGACTTTACGGAATGTTTAGTTTAGTTTAGTTTAGTTACTTTAGATGTTTAGTTTAAGTCGTTCCGATCACTTACTTTTCTCACATCGGTCGCCTAAGTGGTATTAAAGGTGGCAACGAGGTTACTCTCGCTCGTTTATATTGATTTCGTTTCGATGATTAATTGGTAAGGAGAGGGCGAGAACCGACCCAAATTGTAGACCCCCTGTGCGATGAAACAAACAAATTTTTGGTATATGTAGGTGTCACGTGACCGGAAGTGACGTAGGTATAGCCCTCACCACCCGATCGGCCGATCGCGCGCGGCCCGATTTTGGGGGGGCTATATCTCGCGAAGGGTCGCCCGTAGGGGTGTGGTTCATTAGACATTATTTGATCGCACAGGGGGGGTCTACAATTTGGGGGGTTCCCCCCCCTTCCCGCCAACCCCTTACTCTTACCGCACTATTAATTGTTGTGCTATCTCCAATTGTATGGTGGTCTGCATTCGGAACGGCGAAGTAAGGACGAATCCAGGTACATAGCCGGTGCATGCGTTTGGGAGATGGAGTATTCCCGTTTTGTTTAATTTATGAGTAGTGGATGAAAATGGAGATTGTTGATGTCGAGTGGGACATCTAATAGTTAGGGTGAGAGGATTTGGAATAGAATAAATCCATGATCCTAGTTGATCAATCCTCTTAAAAATTGGCGGAAATTGTGGAACGATTTGGCGGGTACAAAGGTCTTTGA
Source organism: Centruroides vittatus (assembly GCF_030686945.1). Lineage (NCBI taxonomy): Eukaryota > Metazoa > Arthropoda > Arachnida > Scorpiones > Buthidae > Centruroides > Centruroides vittatus. The sequence goes on from NW_027120871.1 coordinate 39,966, forward strand.
CCGTGACTTCGTTGCCACTAAATAGTGCATATTCACAACTTTGTTGAGGGAAACGCTGAATAGGTCCGTCTACGGAACAAATAGGAAAGTGATCCATTTTGCAAATTATTAATTCGTAGTGTTGTAATAACATATAGGACTGTCTGTCCATGGATAAGGCGACTATAGGATAATTAGTCTGGATTTGTACGAATGTATTTAGATCAGGTATGTATGTAGGAAATTTGATAATTTCGTACATATCGAAGTATCCACTAGGGGTGATTAATGGAATCTTAGCAAAGATTCTCAACTTGCCAGGTACCGCTACAGCCAGGGTGGTAATCCACTGGTAGTATTTAAATAGCGTGTCAGGTCTTATAGGTTCGACCATAGCGTAACCTTCCGGAAGCTGCAGTTGAATGTCTCGGAGGGTACGTAACATGATTTCTCGTGATACGAAATAGGTGCTTAGTTGACCTTTTTCTAGTATATCAATCGCCTCTCGTAAGGCTACTAGTTGGAGATGGAACTCTTGAATAGAGAATTCGAGTATCCGACTAATTATTTCAAACGCAAGTTCGTAACTATAGCGATTCAATAGCTCTTTAAATGATTCTTGCCGTTTGAATAACACGTAGATTTGGTGTCGATTATTTTTGCTGATATTTAGAGTATCATTCAACAAGGTGGCTTGTGAGCGCAGTAAATGAATAATTCTCTCGTTTTGTTCATTGATGTTAGAGATTTCGGCATTTAAGGTTGTAATATCTTCGGAAGTAGCTGTTCCGAAGAGGAATTTTAGAATTTTTCCTCCGCCGTCTATTAAACCTCGCTTGGTTTTTGGGATTAAAGGCAATGTGATTAAAGTGGCGAGCTCTTGATATTCTTTATGATGGTTAAGAAATGAAGCTCGCAGCAACTCGAAGCCTTTGGTAGGAACATGTTCTTGGGATTGAAGCTTCGTGTCTAAATACTCCAGAGATTGGGAGATGAATTGAATTTGGCGCTCTAAATGTTCGAAGGAGAGTTCGGTGACCAAAGTCCAGTGACTGGCGGTCATTAAGAAATTCCCTCGATGTAGGAAGACAACTCCTTTAGTGAATTCCTGTTGTTCTGAATACAAGATCATCGTCGTGAGACGGAAACTTTGAAGAAGGAAATAAGCATGGAGGAAAAGCATGTTGAATTTGTTGCTGAGGTGCGTTTTATATCCACTTTCTGGGGGTTGTATTTCTTCCCCTGTAACAGGGAAAGGGTGTTAGTAATAATTGATCCCCGTGGCTTTTATAATGAAGTAGATTTCCTTATTGAATAAATAATGATAATTTTCAAATGATGAGGTTCCGTTAGGTCGAAACGGGAAAAATCGAGCGCTAAAAGAGGGGTTTACGGAGATAGGTCGATTATCTAGTCGCGGAGGTCGCGTCGAACGAAAAAAAATGGACACGCATTCTGGCATAATATAAAAAACACTATTTTATTAAGAGAGTACACCTATTTATGAAAATATTAATTATATATATATTGGGCGTATATATGCCATACATGGTTACACGGTTACAAGTATTATGATACATTAAGTGATGAGACTACAATTGCGGAAAAGGTAGCGGAGAGGAATATAGATAGCTAATTAGAGATGTTGGTGGCGCTGGGCCGATCTTGCGGCCCGTGACGGTCGGAAAGGGAAAAAGAAAGACCAATAAGACACCGACAAGACGATACGGGTTTTAATTAAGATATCTCTACCGTAAGTCAAAAAGGAGAACAAAAGAGGTAGGATTGTGGGTTAAGGAGAAGACGATCGACTGGTCGCGGGGGAAATAAAACGCGGGATGCGGCTGCGAGTGGGTCTCGGAAGCACCCACGGCTGGTCGGGCACGGGCCCTTGACTCCGAAGGGCATAGGGAGGAGTGGTCTCTTGCTCTTCCGGTTCAGATGAAGTAACTTCGCTCTCTAACTCAGGTTCTTCGCTCTCACTTTCACTCTCACTTCCGCTCTCACTTTCGGATTCAGGTTGTTCTTCCGGTTGCGGAGTGGGAATAGAGGTCAAGATAAATTCGTCCCAAGGGTCAATGGAAATATTAGTTTGGGGCGCCGCCGTAACTGTTTCTTGTGTCGGCGGTAAACTGGACTGATCGGCCGTCATATCAGTTTCTAGATTAATCTCCTTACGAGCAGTTGTAGGTTTAATTCTGTCGGCATGAACATGTAGTGTTCTTTTGGTTTGGATATTTTCTATTTTGAAATTGACGGGTCCTAAAATTTCGACAATACGATAAGGTCCTGTCCACCGGGGAGCTAATTTTCGCTTTAGGCCTTTAGGCGTGACGACTTCCTTTAGTAGTATTCTATCTCCCACTCTATAGAGGGGTGGCTTATTTTGTCGGCGGTGTAGTTCCTGCCTCGTCTCGGCGGCTTGTTCGGCATATAGTTGAGCTGTTTGATGAGCGTGTCTCATTCGTTGACGTAATTCCGAAGCGAAATTGTCTTCTACGTCATAGGAGACCGTGGCAGGGCTTGTAACTAGATCAAAAGGGTAGGTTGGATCTCTCCCATATAGTAGGAAAAATGGGCTGTCATTAGTAGACGTATGCACGGAGGTGTTATAGGCGAATAAGGCATAAGGGATCCACTCGTCCCAGTCTCGTTGGTCTTGAGAGACATAATGAGATAGTATATCAACTAGAGTTTTATTAAATCTCTCCACCACACCATTGCAGGCTGGATGGTAGGCGGTAGTAAGGAGCCGCTTTATGTGTAGCAATTCACACACTTCTGCGAACATCTTAGAAATTAGGTTCGGCGCTCTATCAGTTAATAATTGCCTAGGAGTAGAGTGTCGCAATATGATGTGAGTGACAAAGGCCTTAGCAATTGTTTTACTACTTACATCCGGTAGTGGAATTGCTTCCGCATATCGAGTAAAATGGTCAACAAATACTAGGATATATTTGTTGCCGTTTGTCGTAAGAGGGAGTGGACCGACAATGTCCATTGCTGCTCGTTCAAATACATGAGAAAGGGGGGCAAACAGTTGCAATTCGGCTGCTGTCCGTCGACCCGGTCGTCGGTGCTTGGCACAGCTCTGACAACTTAGGCAATAATTCCTGATTTCCTTTGCCATTTCGGGCCAATAGAACGAGTTTGCGATTTTAGTACGCATTTTTAATTCTCCTAGGTGACCGGCTAGTGGATTATCATGGTAGGTAAACAGGATATATTCCTTTAAGGCGGTAGGTATAACAATTTGTTCCCACCAATCCACACGTTTTTTATTCCTGCCCTTGTGGCAGAGGGCACCCTCCTCGTTGATATAATAATCCTCTAGGTTAAGATTATTATAGGTTCCTGTAGTTACACCATCCTTTAAGGTTTGGATAAGGGGTCTCCATCGATCATCACGTTGTTGAGCATTTATTAATTGGGGCACGGAGAAGATGGGTTCAACCTCTGTTATTTGACGTATTGGGATACGACTAAGGGCGTCCGCATTTCTATGTGAAATTCCGGCCTTGTAGATAATATCAAAATCGAATTCTTGAAGGAAAATGATCCATCGCGATAATCTAGAATTAGTAGTAGAATCCTTACAATCTAATAACCATCTCAAAGGTCTATGATCTGTGACAATAGTAAATTTTTTTCCATAAAGATAGGGTTTAAAATACCTCACTGCCCACACGGTGGCTAAGCATTCTTTCTCAGTAGTGCTGTAATTAAGTTCGGGTTTCCTTAATAATCGGCTCGCATAGGCAATCGGCTTCTCCTGGCCGTTTTCTTCCTGAGATAATATCGCTCCTAGGGCGAAATTTGACGCATCGGTCGCCAGAATAAAAGGTTTTGTAAAGTCAGGGGACTTCAATAATGGTGCCGACGTCAAAATTTGTTTAAGAGTTTCGAAGCTTTCCTGTTGCTTAAGGCCCCATTCAAACGGCACATCTTTCCGTAATAAATCAGTCAAGGGTTTAGCGATCGTGGCATAAGAGTTTATGTGCCGCCGATAATAGCCAGTGAGTCCTAGGAAAGAGCGGACTTCTCGCTCGGATTCAGGTCTCGGGAATTCTAGAACACATTTTATTTTGTCGGGATCGGGTTTTATACCCTGTTCTGAAATTTCGTGACCCAGAAATTTTATCTGGCGTTGCAGGAAATGGCATTTCTTAGGTTTTAATTTTATGCCTGCTTCTCCGAGTCTCTGAAATATTTGTTCAAGTCGTTTTAGGTGACTAGGGAAGTCTGGACTAAATGTTAGTATATCGTCCATGTATACAAGACATGTCTTTCCTTTGAGACCATGTAAGATGAAATCCATCGACCTTTCAAAAACCGCAGGACTTGTTTTAAGACCCATCGGAACCCTATTCCATTGATAGTGGCCGTCTGGCGTAGAGAATGCGGTCTTTTCCTTATCACCTACTCCTAATTGCCAAAATCCTGAAATCGTATCCATCGTCGAAAAGTATTTCGCTTGTCCCATTAGGCTTAGGGATTCCTGCACTAAAGGCAGAGGATACGGGTCTACTTTAGTGATTTTATTTAGTTTACGATAGTCTATTACTAAGCGTAACGATCCATCCTTTTTCTTAACTAGGAGAGCAGCCGAACTCCAAGGGGACGTAGAATGTTCGATAATATTATGGGCCAAGAGGTCATCTATGATATCGTTTAATTGTTGGCGCTGAGCGTAGGGAATGCGATAAGGAGGAGAATAGATAGGTGCCGCATCGCCAGTATTTATTGTATGTTGCACAATATTACAGTAGCCAAGGTCATAGTCATTCACGGCAAAGACATGCCTATATTTATATAGTAAATTTAAGAGATCTCGTTTCTCGTTCCGGGGGACGCCAGTCCAATCAAAAAGGTGGCTCAATTCTGCTTTCGATAGGTTCGCGGATGCCCCTTCTTTTATAGTATCTGCGGGCTCACTTTCTTCGATAGCCTCAAAGAAGGTGCCAACCTTACCATCTTTCTCTAACTTAATTGTCTTACGAGTGTCATTACGAAGACGTACGGGAACTTGTCCCTTTTTATTTGGGGTCACCAACAAATTGACTCCTGAAACTCCTTCCTGAGCGAAGGAAGCAGTTTCGATTACTCCGACTTTACTAGGTCGCTTATCGCCAACAATTCTAGCAGTAACTATGTTCTCTGTCATAGGGGGAAGTTGACAGGATTCAATTAACACTACTCCTTTTCCTTCCTCCCGATCTGTTGACCGGTACGACCTTTTCGCTGAGCCGACATTTTCCTCTAGTGGAGGAGCCTCTGTTCTCTTTCGTTTTCTATTATCTCTATTCGGGCCTCTTTCCCTTTGTTGGTTCTGTTGAATCCTTCCCGCTCTTTTATTATTCCCTGAGGTTTGAATAGGTATCACTGTCTGCGGAGGGATAGTTAATTCTCGGCCCTTTAAATCAATACAGAATCCCTTGTCGGTTATCATATCCCGGCCTATGATGCCGTCACAGGGAGAGGTGACATCGTGATCAACTAGGCAACAGGCAAAGGGGAAGCGCAGATTTCCTATCTGGAAAGTAGGGCTAATAATACCGTAGGTCTGAATTACATGTCCCGTAGCGCTTCTAAGGTCTGTTTCTTTGTTATGATCTATATGTACTCTTTCTTTCATAGAGTTAGCGAAAACCTTTGATAAAAGTGAGACCTTAGCACCAGTATCTATCTGCACTATAGCGGGATTGCCACCTATGTAACAGTCAAATGTAGCTTCGCTAGGTGCGGAAGTATAATTAGTGATTCGTACTGAGGAGGTTCTTCGATTTCGCTTCGAAGGAGTCCTATAAGGCGGACATTCTAAGTCAAAGTATGAGCCTCGGATCTTTCGAGAGGAAAAAGGAGGGGTCCTAGAGGCTTTGCTAGAGTTAGATCGAGGTCGTCGTCCTTCTACACTACGTACATTGCCCTTCCATTTGCCTCGATTTTCTTCAGTAGGCTGCGATCGAAATCTGACCCTATTTCTCTCCCCTTCGGGTTCACGTCGCCCGGGTGAATCGTTTCGCATAGAGCGGTCGCTAGGATTGCCATTTCGGCGAGCGGGCGAGCGTTGGTTCTGGGTTTGATTGAGATTCCATTTTGACTGACCGAAAGGGCGGTCACCTCGGCGATTAGGGGAGTTCGACCGATTCGCGTTACGCCTAAAATGCGGATTATTATTGGGATTGTTATTGTAGGAGTTAGGAGTATAGCCTCCTCGATGATTCCGGCGAGATGTAGGATCTCTAGAGCCGAATCGAGGAGAGTTTCGGATTAGTCCGTCCATTTTAGCTTTTAAGTCCTCCATCGCTGACGTTAGTTGCGCTAACTCCTCCTGAGATGAGGTTTTGTCGCTTTCCCTTACTGTTCGCATGATTCCTCTTGGATGCGCGGTGAGACTTTCGATGGTTTCCTCACTGATCGCACGATTCCTCTTGGATGCGCGGTGAGACTTTCGATGGTTTCCTCACTGATCGCGGCTTTTAGAGCCTCATCGAATGTCTCAGCCTCATGGCTCATTACGCGCTGCCGGATTCTTATGTCTATTCCGTTCAGAAATTGCGCTTTAAGCCTTTCATCTAACTCCTTTCTCTGAACTCGTTCAATAATCGCGGTCTCGGCGGCAGTCGCGCCAGGCTCCAGCGTAATTTCTATCTCCATCGCCAGTGCTTGGAGTCTAGCAGCATAAGTCTGTACGTCCTCGTCCCTTTTCTGCACGCACGCATAAAATTTAGATAATCGAAAGGAAAATGGCTCCCGTTCAAAACGCGCTATCATCAACTCGCTTGAATTCGTCGAAGTCATCTACTTCTTTTATTCTTCAGTCCTTTCGGACGAATTCTCTCGCGATACCCGTAAGTTTTAATTTTGCCACTGCCAGCATCTGGGCCTTGGACCATGCCGCTACCTTAGTAACATCGGCTAACGAATCAAAAAAGTCTGTCACCCGAGAGCCTCCTGCTTCTCCCGAGAATACGGGTAATAGGGGTATTATTCCGCCTAAACCTCCCAATGATAAGGGGATTCGGTGCCGGATTAGGATTTGGGTGGGCTGGCCCAGCCGCATCGCGGGGATCGTCTTCCATTATGATTTTCGTTAGTTCTTACACCTAGGTCTGAGATTCTAATACGACCCTACTCCTATGATTCCAAATTCAACTCAATTCGACCTCTCTCCCGACTGTGGCTGTGTTTCGCCTTATCGATTGTTCGAAAAAGTCGAGACCCCACTCCTGACACCAATATGTGAAATCGGGGGGTGCCGAATAAGTCGAACCCCTCTCGATTGTCACCAATGTGTGAGATCCCGGGGGAGGTAAGAGTTTGTCGTACCTCCTTTTCTGGAGACTCACTTGTCAAGGATGGCGGTTACGTTGTCGGCGCGTTACGCGTTACGCGAGTGGATGAGGAGGAAGATTGGGGCCGACGATAAGGCGAAGCCGACAGTCAAGAAAGACACCATTTTATAACAAAAACAAGATTTATTAAACTCAAAACGAACAAAACTACACGTCTACCCTCATAAACAAAAAGGGGGTCCGGAGAGAGAGAGTTTACAAATATATGCTCATACCTCTTAACAAGTCCGTAATAGACGGAATCCGGAAAAAAGTTGTAGACTGTCGTAGACGGGCACTCAAAACTGTAGAATTCTTTAGAACTTTAGAAAACCTCTATAAATTCCGTAATAGACGGAGTCCGGCGAATGGAGTCGTAGAAGCTTTTGTGGGTCCGGAGGATGCCGCAGTGTACTGTACGTCGTACTCGAAAGACGATCGGAGAGCCCCTTAGGGGGGGAAGGAAGCGTCTTTTATAAGTTTTTGATGGGAAAACCTGTCACGTGATCGAAAACGAATCGCTATTAGGGCCATAGGTGTTCCCGGGATATTAAATAAACGACTAGTTCGGACGCTAACTATAAACCATCGTGCAAGATGATCTACCTGCTCTGAAGGAATAACGGTTTGTTGATAGTTAGGGGACAATCGTTGCCATTCGAGGGTCAACAATTTCCCGGGTATGGAATGTTGTTGATTAAGTCGTTTATAACTGGAGTGAAATAATTTAGAAATTTTAGGTTCTTAACTTCCAGATTTCACAATATAGTATCTATTGTTTATAGTAAAGATTAATAATGGTTCGATTCTTAGCTTCTGAGTAAAATATGAGAAGAAATTCGGGCTAATCTTTTATATCTGCAAATATTTTATGCGAATATGAAGCCATTAATACTCAAAAACATTTAAAAAATCAAAACTATCTACGAATTTAATCTCATAGCAGGTCTGCAATTGTTTGTTTTAAAGTACTCTATTGTTCGAAGTACTCCTAATAGATATTTCAGTATTTCCTTGATTAGTACTTTCAAAATTAATTTCTACTTTAATTAGATAATTATAATCACCAAATATCCGTTTCATAATATTAAATATTTATTTTAATAATGACGAATTATTATCTAGGAATAGGAATTATATAAATCTAGCTTTAATTAGTTATTATAATTTAAATGTAAGGAAATCCAATATTTTTATTTAACAAACACAAAAATAAAATCTATAACATTTCATTCATCTTAAATAAATGCTGTTGTTTAGTTATTTGATGAATAAATTTACTAATTTAGAAATTATAGTGGCTGTAGACTAAATGTACACAGGAGTAAGAAGAAATATATTTTCTTGGGTGCTAAATAAGGAAGAACGTTGTGAATAGAAAATAATATAGAAAATTCAACGAAAAGTTAAATATTATGCTAACCCTAAATATTCAAAATATTAAAAACTGTTTTATTCGTCATCAGTGAATATTGTTGAAACAGGTACAGTTATTCTATACGTAGCCTATATATTGTGTCTCCGGGCGCCGCAACCCCACGACACACCTCTGATTATAGAGCAGTACGTTACCAATCTTCAGAAATAAGATTAATTGTATTTCTAAATAAACGAAGACTGAGCAAACCTTCCTATTTAAATGGCCATCAATATAATATAACTATTAAAATTCCAACAAACGGACAAATCATTTTAGACCAAAAAAGTAAAAATAATTATCCCATTAAATTAAATAAAAAAAGTAAATTTTATTATTTATAATCGTTGCGACTGGCCAAATATATTTGAAGAGTAAAACTTTTGTAAACGTTAATTAAATATTAGTATAAATAATCAAAAATCGATATTATGCATTTTAAATACTCATAGTTAACAGCTTAACATTTTAATTTTTTTAGTATTTATAAATAATGCATTAATTATAATGTAATGTTATAACAATAACAGTTCACGACTAGGCCAATTAATATAATAGTAAATAAATTAATTTTAATGATTAAATAATTTATTGTACGTTTTTTAGCAGAATCCGAATTTATTTGGTTTGGTTCAGTTCGGTTTAATGGGATAATGTGACGCAACACAAGGGCGATCTGCCAAGCGGGGATGCCCCTTGGGAGGGCTTTCTATGGGAAACTGGCCCTATTCGGATGTTAGACACGTGAAAAAATTTCCGGAAAATTCCACGTGACAAGCCCGTTCCACATCAGGCGCAGACCCGCAACCAATGGCTGAGTGACTAACATCAGTGTTTAGGGGTATTAGTCACTCAGCCATTGCCGGGCCCAAATTTATTTGTTTTGTTTACTCATTAACAGGATTTGTTTTAATGTTTTTATTTTCAATTATCATTCAGACAAAACAAAATTTGAATATTAATGAATTTTTTAAGTAATTAAAATACTATCCGTTGCTTCCTCCTAACTCAACAATTTTTCATTTTGAATATTTGTAAAATTAATATTTAAAATAATCTTATATTTTTATTCGTTTAATCGTTATTAATAAAATTACATTTCCAGATATTTAAATGCATCTTTTTGATTAACATGTTATTTATCCATTTAGAAAAGTAAAAAATATTTATAGATTATTTTTTGGTGATTATTCACATTGTTATTGTATTACGAAAAATGCTTTTTATCAAGTAACAAAGTCATAAAATAGTATAAAATAATAAAAGTAATTTATTCAATGTTTAGAATAACAATTATAATCCATATATAAGAATATTTTTAATCTAAAATAATTAATAAAAGAGGAAACTTTTTACTATAAATTCTATATTTATATCAAAAGTATAACATTAAAAATTATTTCAAGTTTTCTTAAAGGTAAATTAATAACAATAATAATAATAATTGAGAACAATTGTTAATTTACGATGCCATCTATCGGTGATAAAAGTAATTATTTTATTATTATTATCAAAATTTAAATCACCGATTCTTAACATCTGCGTCTTTATATCAAAAAATATCAAAATTAAACTAAAACGTGCACTAAATTTAACTAGAATATAATTGAAATAAATAAGCAGAAATCAGATTATAATAAACTAGAAGGGATGAATATTAAGGCTATTTTCTTGTTTGACGATGTTGTAAACCAGAGATTTATTTTATAGTCTTTGACATTTTTTTTGCTCGCCTGAAGCCATTGTTTATTTTCATAATATGTAGGAATAAATTATTTAATTTATATATTTGAGGCGGCTTGTGAATTCGAACTAATAGTAGAAACTTTAGGAAAACATAAGCAATGACTCTCGCTACCTACAGATTCCTTGTATACTGTAGTTATAACTTTTAGATAGCATTCCTAATCGTTAGAGTGCTTAATAATTGGTGTCATGTCTGGCTTACTCCAAGATCAGGATCCACACGATTTTTTGTTGTTTCAAGACCTAAAATTCGACCATTCTTCGTTTTGAATATTTATAAATTCTACTGTTTGTCTGAACGTATAGACTTTGTTTCGAAAATCGTTTCGTTTTCAAATAAGTAGAAATTCTCTTTATTGATTGTAACCAAAATAAAATCTGAAAAAGTTAAGTTTCTTTTTTCGGAAATATTTTAATCTTTTGTTGAATTAATTTTTCGATAGATGAAATATTCTTGGAACCATATATAAGCTTACCGGATGTCCCGGTTTTCCGGGATTGTCCGGACTGCCATCTAGAAACGGGACTTTATTTTAAAATCGTTAAACATTTTAAATGTATTTATGTCACTGGTAGATTAAAAATACATATCCTGCATGTTATGGATATCTTTCGGGAAGGACTCATTTTGTCCTGGATTTTATCTCCAAGTACCTGGCAACCCTATCCATATAGAACGACATTAAATTAATAATAAAATAGATAATCGATTAGAACAGAAATGTTTCATATTCATTTTTAAATGTCATCCGTTTTTTTAAATTTTGATTAATGAATTCTACTTATGTCGTGTGTTCGAACTGTAAATAGCCACTAACCCGTTACAAAGCTATACATCCACAAGAGCCGAATTACCGGGCTATAGTTGGCTATAATAAATAAATAATTAATAAGACAATTTGTCACTAGAGCTTGGCGTTAGGCGCCATCTCTTACTAAACTTAATAATTATAATTAAATTAAATAAATAATTGTCAAATTGTCTTATTAATTATTTATTTATTATAGCCAACTCTAGCCCGATAATTCGGCTCTTGTGGATGTATAGCTCTGTAAATAGCCATTTATTCTGTGGCAAAAACGTTATTTTAATTAATAGCTAATCCAATGCTAACATTAAACTTCCCGAAAATAGTGCAATACTCAGAAAATATTCCAACTTGCTATGTTTTGCTTTTTTTAAAGTAAAAATTATTTAGTATTAAATTTAAAAAGGATTACTTATCAGACACGCAGTATTTCTCTTGGTCGGTTACTACGTGCTTTTGGTACTCATTACAAATTATTACTAGAGACACGGAGAAAACTCGGAAAACTCCACGTGGCCAGCCGTCTGGGCGAGGCCGCTTGGAACACAAAAATTTACGAGTTGCGTGTAGAAAAATCCCACAAAAATATGTCTACAGTTTAACTTAGCGATGAAGTAGCAAAATAAGATTTACTCAGAAGACACTAGACTCCAAATATATTTCACTATATAAACTAAAAAAATTTCAGATAATTGTTCTTCAAATACAGTCAAACCTGTTTTTATGCGCTCTTTTTATGTGCGATTTTTATTTGTGCGATTTTTTTAATGCGAATTTTTAATTTGTGCGGTATACTTGGAGACTAGTCTCGTGCGATTCGTCATGTCTTACGTTGACTTATTATAGCTAAATAAACTTATTATAGCATAAATGCACTTATTATAGTAATATTATTGCATGAATATGCGAAAAATGAAATAATTTACTTTTTAAGTCAACAAAACACCACCTGGACAAAAATATGTAAAACAGACGATAGACCAGACGATGCAGTCAAGTGCTGACGTCTGTTGTCAATAAATTCAATTTCGTACGGTTTTGAGTTATTTTCTATGTGAGACTTTTTTTATGCGGTCCCTGTTGACCGCATAAAAAAATTATTTTTTTAATTGTGTTGCGAAAACTATTATTTACAGCCATTCGTGAAATTTCGTGAGATTTTTTTTAATGCGTTTTTTTTAATGCGGTCCCTATCCCCCGCATAAAAACAGGTTTGACTGTATATGAATGGTAATTTGTGTTCCAGGTCAATTTTTAATAGTAACAGTATTATTATTCGTCTTTGTGTTTTGTCAGGTGCTTTATTATTATTACAGCAATGTAATTTGTAAACAAAACTTCCAATGAAGTACTAATTTAAGCATATAATCAAATGTTTTGAAATACGGATAATAATGTATTAAAAATTGTAGCATTTGGTAAAAATTGCCACTTAGCGCAGTCCAATTTTATATTTATTGGGACGTATGGAACGGCGCCAAAACTTTTATGGAGAATCTCATTTTGGGTAGAGGTCATCGCCAGTTTAAGATGGACTTAAGTTATATTAGGATAAATTATAAAATAATTCCAAGTTTTCGAATGTTTGTTTTGTGAATAAAGTTGTTTGTCTTGGTAATCTTGCGGGATATGACAGTATTTATTAATAATACAATAATAAAAATGGATTTTTCTAATAAATTCTTTAATACGTGAAAATAAATTACAAATTAGAATTTGAAGTTTATTTTTGTATAAAGTGTTGCGAGTAAATTTATTAACAAGAATATACACAATTAAAAAAAATCAATTAAAACATAAATCAAATTCGTTGATGTAAAATTCGGAAGTTATTAAATCATTAATAAACAAAAGTGAATTTAAATTCAATTTAATAACACAATTCGATCGGTGGAGGTTTTGTTGGAATCATACCCAAAACAAATTTTGGTGCCATAAACTGTTCTTTCTCCATCTTGCTTAATTGACTTACTTCTGTATATTTACTCTTAGATGAAGTCGATTTCTCTCCGAAAGCTTGTTCGGATTTGCTGTTGAAGTTATTTAATAAAGTAACTTCCGACGACGGCACGTCTGTTGAAAAAGTATTCATCTCCGTTTCCGTTTCGGCTGCAGCTAAAGTAAAAGAAAACGACTTGGCACTGCTTCCGCTATTAAAGATATTTTGCTGATTGTTATTTGCAGGTTCAATCTGCTGAAATGGCTCTCTTCGGGATAAATTTGAAAGACTAAATTTATCGCTGGAGCCATTCGCCGATGACGAAAATGTCCCAGAGTTCTTTTCTATAATAATAATAATAATATGACATTAATTAATATTAAACAATACATTTAAATTTTGTTTATTCTAGAGAGCACGGCATGTAAGAAAATATATACCATTAAAACTATAATTAAAATTATTTATAAGTTGTAGTCATAACTCCAGAATAAACATTTCCTTTTTGAATTTCTTCTTTCTTGTTAACATAGAATTAATGTTTTAAGTAATTAATAGAACCTACTGATGATAATTTTACATAATCAAGCCGAGCAATAATTATTTGATTTTGTAAAGTTATGATTCGCAAAATTATTTATGATATAAAATAACTTTTATATCTCTTTTCTTTAGTCATAGCCTCCTAGTAACAAATAGTTTCAGCAAATATTCACACATCATAAAACAAAGATGTTCGGCACCACAATTTAACTTAATAAATATTTTTCCTAATTAATAACCAAAAAATATAATTATCAGATCATATCATAATTAGTATTGAAATTTCATGTTACCATTCATTCCACTAAAACTTAAATATTATATTATTCAGGAAATATAATACTGATATGATATTTTTATATCACAATCGGCAGTTTGGTTTCTGCTAAATTATGCCGACGTCACAGGAAAAGATATTTAACATAACAATAATAAGCCAAAATAATAATACAAATGGTGGGACAAACTTTGAAGGATAATTCTTCCAGGAAAATGAAGAAATCATTTTTTTGAGAAATCAAAACCTCTTATGATAGTGTGGGATGAAAGAGAGTTTTCGTAAGAAATACTTAGAATGCTAGTCATATGCATCTATCCACATGTAGACGTTGGAGCATGGACTGCCACATACTTTTGAAGGTTCCGAGCCTTGTGAATGGGCTTAGAACCTTCAAATGTGCAGATGATGTGCTGGAGTAGCATGTCTGCACTGTCATTGGAAGAGACATATACTAAACTGAGCTGGAACTTTCAAGAGTTATGCAATAAAATCTGTCTTGCACCTGACACTGTCATAAGAGGTTTGATTTCTCAAAACATGCACATTTCCAGACATATATTTACATGTGTTTTTTTTTTTTTCATTTTCTAGTGAAGAATCATCTCTTGAACTTTGCCCCACTATTTTGAAAACATCTGTATACAACAAATTATACAGATACTTGTCTCGGCCTTACATAAAATGGACAGATTTGCACAAAACTTGAAGGAAAATTTCAAAAGAGTGACCCACCTAATTTTCAGACCTTATTTTTAAGTATCAAATTATAAACTTAGATATCTTCCATATAACACAGTAATTAGGTCCTGAAAAAGTGCTGTGTTATGCAAATCTGTGCTACACTAAACAGGGCTAAGTTCCAACAGTTAGCAAAAATATACTATTCTTTTTTGTGATTAAGAGAAATGTTTATTAAAGGAATGAATATTATATGAATAACAATCACAATCAAATTGAACATTAATAATTTTTTCTTCATTGCTAAACACTGTTAAATGAGGATACTATCTTTTTAGCAAAATATTATAAACCAAACTTTCCTGTTGACCTTAATCTGAAGAATCAATAATCTTGAGTTTTATCTACTTTTTTCATAAAATCTGATATTATCATGTGCTTGCACTTGCGAAGGAGATCTTTAATAATTGTTTTTTGATGTAGTACTTTTTAATTTAATCTATAAAAACAAAACACAGCAACAGTCTTATGGATTAATTTAGATCACTATCACCAACAACTAGCACTAGGAAAGCCATCAATAGAATAGGAAGCAAGGACAAAAAAGAAAAGTTGTACAATCAGTTCTCATTAAAGAAAACTGGGCAAAAGGCACAAAACAACATTGAAAATTTCAACATTTTAAAATCCATGGGCAAATATGAGATAATATGTGTGCTTGCTTGAATAATAAAAAATCAAATGACAGTGTTTGCACTTAAAAATTGTGACATTCTGCGTGGAGATGTCTCCAATTCTCAAACCATGTTAGAGTGATACTGTGTTGTACAAAGGATACCTGTAATATCTATATTTAAAGAAAAGAACTAATATGCAATGATCAAAATGCAAAAAATTTTAAATTATATTTCTGTGCTTGATGACTCTGGCAGGCGATATATAGCATTTCCATTCTGCAAATATAATTCTGGAAATATTTAGACATCATTTTAAAACCAACATTATTTCCAGAAAAAAATATTTATTTTGTTTATCATAAAGTTCAGATTTCAGAAATTTTGATATTCTTTAGGTGTGATAAAGGAAGGCATACAGTTAATTCCAATAAAATCATTAGACTACTATTTAAACACTGATAAAACATTTAAGTTTTCAAGTATAGCCACATCAATATGATATATAGTCTGTACCTTTTAAGATCATCTGGAATTGTGGAATCATCTGAATGAATTGAGTATTTTTCAAGTTAATTTTATTTTTGGTAAATTAAAGAGCACTGATCACAAATAATTTGTTAAAGTAAATACAGTAAACCCCCACTAATTCAGACTAATATAGGATGAAGATTGTCTAACTTGAAAGTTAGCATGGTGATTTTTCTAATGAATATGAATATACTACACGGCAGAGCTGCATAATTGGTAAAAAAAAACACTCGACTCCGACTCCTGATAATTTTAGTAGACTGACTCCGACAAAATTGAACACCCAGTCATTTTATGGGAGGTGGAGATGCTCGAATATTGCTTCCTAGGGGGTTACCCTACTCTGAACTCTAAAAGGACCCCTGGGCATTTACCCAAATACTTTTATAGTTAGTATTTTTAATATTTAACTTACATTAATATTTATTTGTATAAAAAAAATAATTTTAACAAATATTTCATAAGAGGAAAAAGAGGAGTGATGAAATTCTACATCTACATGTCTTTATTGTACAGTTTTTGCACTTCAATTTCATCTTTCCAGACAAGTTAGCGCAACTAAAAAGTCTGTAATCTAGCTACTTCAGCCACCCGTTGTTCAGAAAAGAAAAATACACACTCTGATCAATTAGTCTGGCTAATTCAGAAAACTAGAGTAGGGGAAGGTGGTGCAAGATGGGGCCATGGGGACGTCTGTTTATTCGTGGTTAACCTGCTTTCATCTAGCTGTTATTTGGGAAAATGAATGTCAACCTCGAAAGGGAACGAGAGAACATCCGAATCGCTCTCTTTGTTTGGAAGTAAGACCCAGGATTCTTATTTTGGAACAACCAAAACCATGAAGGTAAAGGTATGCCTAATCTGGGTGAGGAAATGATCACTGATTACACCACTTACAAGTAGGTTTACTAATTCAGTTTTTACTCGAGTCTCTTCAATAGAAATAATGCCAATTCCACATGTTGGAACCAAGAAAAAAATCGAAAATAGCAGAAGGAGAGGGAAAACAGCAACTCTAACAGATATACCATACAAGCAGCAGCTGATGGAACAACGAAAATGATAAACAGCAATTCAGCACCCCCAGGAAAACGGTCATTGCTTACCAAAAGAAATTCCGTAAAATCAAAAGTTACAGGCATCGGCAAGGGTAGGCTTAACAAGAAACAAAAGACAAATGATACAGAATGCTTCTATTGTGGAGGGTTATATACTCTGCATCTACAGAGAGTTGGGCTAAATGTAGCCATTGTGATAAATGGGCACACTGCTCTTGTGCCAACATTAAAGAAAACGACAATTTAACCATTTTAATTTGTCCATGTTGTATATAAAAATAACATCCCCATCTTACCCCATGGGTGGGGCAAGATGGTTCATTTACATGTAATTTTAAAATATTAAATTTTCTTGTTTCTAAAAAGTTTTTCAAAAATTCAATTTTGTATTATATATTATCAAATGTAGTTGCTCAGAATGAAAAGTTATCGTTCCCATCAAAGTGGTTGCCATCTTATGACTTTTCGAACCTTAAAGTCCTCATCCTGCCCCACCTTCCCCTACTTATTTAGAGTGGGGATATAAAGGAATGAATCAAAAATATTCAAATTCAATTGGACCAAAATAATTTAACTACTAAACACAAATACTACAAAGAAAACTATTGATACATATTTAATAAATTAAATTGTTGCAGTTTGTATTTAAAATAAATGAATTATAACAAAATATAAAAACATTTTTAAAAATTATTAAATATAAAATAAATTTTCTTTCATTTAAATAAAAAAACTAAATTAAATTTAAAATTCCAGAGTTGGAGTTGGAGTCAGGAAAAATGTGTCGACTCTGACTCCTCCAGCCAGGAATTCCTCCCAACTCCAACTCCGACTCTACAGCCCTGCTACACAGTCATTTATTATGACCAATTCTATACAGAAGTTTTACTGAGCCAAGATTATACTACTGAATTTATTATTACAAGAAATGAGCTCAAAAAATTTCATGATAGTATAGTGTACAACAATGTATAATCTTTAGTTACATTACTAACTGACTACAGTGATATAATGCACAGTATTGCAAATATATCGATAACACTTATTAATTACAATTTTTGATTACTGTTTCAAAAAATTTGAATTAAAGGAAATTTACCGTAGTTAAGTTTTTAATCGTACCTACTCAAAATCAAACAGCTGTATTTATTTTGTTTTGACCTATAAAATGTTTTTGAATTTATTTCATTTCAAATTGATGAGAATGAATTATAAAAAGCAAAACTCTGAATATGTGAATGTTTTATAAATTCTTTACGACAGGAACGGTTATACTAAATTATCTGTCGAATACATTAAAACCAGTCTATTATTTTCAACATGTGATTTCATTTATTGCCTTGTTTCTCAATATCATTTTGATCAGGAGTTTCCAACTTTTCTTGCTATTTGATCCCTTTCCAAACATAGATTTAATTCACTGATCTCTTATACTGATACAAAATGGGAATAAATTAAAACAGGAGGAAAAAAAATCAAGATGATTTTTATGCTTAATAAGAATTATTCATTTTCACTAAACATGAATCAAAATTCAAAATTGTGTTTTGCTTTATTTGAATTTAGATATATTAGTTATCATCTAATTGAAGAAATTTACTTATGTTGAAATATAAGTAAATTTGTCCAATATCCTCCAAATAATCATTAGTGATTTGTTGGCTCTCTCAATTGACCTATCGAAGTTACTAGAGACCAGAGTAGAAACTCCTGATTTAAATGAACTACATTAGCATAAAGTTTAAAATATAAATTACGTTATATTCTTACCTGGAAGTTTGAAAGATGTTGGAGCTAGAACGTTCTGTGTGTTTTGGAAATTTGTCGAAGATACATTTGATTCATTAGGGCTCTAAAAAAGTGTAAATAATAAATATTTTATTTAGGATAAAATTAAATAAAAGCAATTTTATATTAAAAGCATGTAAAGTACTACAATTATTAAGATATTGTTAATATATGATTAGAACGTGTACAAAACATGTTTGAGTAAACAAATTTGGAACTGATAATTAAACTAAACTTAAAGTTTGCTAATTCAAATATTAATATGAAACATTTTTTATAATTAAATAAATTCATGTGTGGGATTCTATCATATTAACATAAACAAATATTACAAAACAAAAATATTATGACATCATTTATGATCTTAAGTTTCTTTTTCATTACTACTATAATATGGTTCTTGTCAAATGAAACTTCAGAAAACTTTATAGTTTTTTAAGTATCATAAGTTTAATTACAACAATAAGACAGAAGTTTAATAACATTAATGTGTATGATGATAAATGGTACTTGACAACTTAACCAGATTAAACTTCTCTAACAGATAAAAAATATTGTTCAATGTTTTATAACCTGCCCTCCTCTTCTATTCCTATTTTAAGCCAGTCTTTATTTGATCCCTACAGTCAAAATTTGTTGTTTGAAAAAATATTTGAACTGATTCTTTGATTTTGTTTTAAAATATTTCATTCTTTTGGAATATTAAAGGCAGGACATTGCATTTTCGTAAGGTTGGTTACAAAGAATGACATCTCCATTATTTAGAGGTGAATATAACAAATGTCCTATTTGATAAGTCTGGGGATAGTAAAAATGTCCGTTAAGTAGAGATGTCTGCTATTCGGGAGTGTTCGTTAATGGAGGTTTCACTATCTGTCTAATAAGACTCTCTACATCATTTCTTATAACCAATTCTGAATTTCATCTCTACTTGTTTGAAAATGCTTTCTGTATCTCCCTGAACTAGCTGTATTGTATTTCTCTTGTAAGCACCAGAGCATAAGAGCACTCATGGTGATGTTAACATTGATTTGTTAATCAAACAATAAATATTATTATAATAATCTGTTTTTCAATCTGAACAAGTTCTTAGTATTTTCTTTTAATAATTTTCTAGAGCTTCAATAAAGACTTATTCCAGTTATCTCAGTCAATGTAAGAAAATTCTCACTTAAAATAGCAAAATAAAAAAATCTTGCTCATTTTTTTTAGCAAAGTAAAGAACTTGTTTTCAGCAGAAATCAGGTTAACATTTTAGTCAGCACTGCATTATGGCTGTTTTAGTCACATTAATCTATGTGCTATGTAACTGGAATAGGAAGATCAAAGTATATAGCCATACCTCTTTTACACTTTTAGCAAAATTTAGTTTTACGTACAAATGTTTTTGGTCAATAAATAATATTTTGATCTTTTAAAATATTTTAAAATGTAAGAAATATTTTAATAAAACAAATATTTATAAATATAATACTTACGTATGGAAGTACTGTTGCATAACGTTTGGCTTCAATCATACCCCATCGTAATTCTTCTAAAGATATATCTTCGAAACATGTTAAACAATTTCTATTTCTTAAACAGTAACATATAAAAGACCACATATTTCCTTGATCCCAGGCTGTTACATCTTCTTTAATATTATTACTAAAATAAATAATTATATTTACTTACTGCTTTAAAAAAAATTATAATCTATAGTGAAAAATTACAAATTGAAATTTACTTACAGTTCTTCAGGTTGATACTCTTTACATGCTGATCCTGGAGGTAATATTAATGTAAATTTGCTATTGGGATCTATTTTCACTTCATCTTTCTTGAAGCCAAAGTAAATTTTATTTGTGTCCATATAAAATGGCATATTGCATAGTGGAAGGTTTTTCATTTTCATAGTGATACTTTTTAAAATGCTTCACACCAAATCGATGCTTAGGATTTTCTTCTGTAACGGAAAAATTATTCAATTCATTTAACTTAAGCAATAAATCTTAAACAAAATATAAAAAACTGCACCGAATAAGTTCAAATAAATGTTTTCAATTTTTTAAAATTTTTAAACCTTAAAATCTATTATAATAAAGAATATATACATTATATTTTTCTTTAATTTTACTTGACTGTATAAAAATGAATTACAAAACTTCATAGGACTTACTTGTTTCATTATGATGAATTTATGGTGCATGACTTACAAGATAATTAAAATATACATATAACCAAGGGTGTCAACTCTATGGGCCAGAACCAGTTCAGTCCACCCAATAATATTTTAAGTGATGCCAGGTCCCCAAAGTGAAGGATAAAAATCATTTTTATCCTTTAACTTGAAGATACCACAGAGTTGGCACCTATTATGTAACTGAACTTTTATTATAATCTTAGATTTTTATATATGTAAAAACTAGAACTGAAAATAAACAAAATGTTTTCAGCCATATTCCTACTTAGAGGGATTTCTCATAATACTACCCAATCAATTACTTTCATTTCTAAAAAAAGAGCTGCCCAGCTATTTAAGTAATACATTCAGGTTGATTAAAATTTATAAATTGCATAAAATAAATCTAGTAAATTTAATATTGGTGTTGTGTGCTGGAATAAATATATTTATTACTTCAATTTACAACATAAAGGACAAACTGGCCATTTTAGGGGGAAAAAGTTAATCTAAAGTACAGGGCAATGAAATAAAGGATATACGGTTATCACAAATATATACAAACAATTGTGTTTATTTGTAGATACACAAGTTTGCTCTATAATATAACTCACAGATAATTTGCTAATTATTTTACTGAAATAAATTTCAGAAATATCTGTTCAGAAAATCATTTACTATCTGTTTCATAAGATATTAATTATAATACCTTTCATTTTTAAACTAACTTACTACTCCCCACACCGGAATTAAAAAAATTACGTACCCAGAATCTTTTAAGGTGCGACATATTTTAACTCTCTTACTACCAACTTTTTATTGTTACACTGAATGTCATGGGGTCAAGGCTGATTACAATACTTTCTAAGAATATATTTATGTAATTTTTTTAATTTTACAGTTTAATTTTTGATTTCCACTGAAAGTACAAAATGTTATGTTACATATTTATTTTTTATTATAAACAAATAGAAAAATATCTATATATACATATACAGGGTGTCCCAAAAAGATGTACTCACTCTTTGATAGACGATTAATAATATGTTTTTTTAATTTAGTAATAGGTTTAAAATTAATGTGTATTTATTTATTTGTTTATTGATTTAAGTTCTTAGGACTGTGTGTTTGTCGAGACACGTCTATTTAACAAAAAATATTTATATATTTGACATTCAAAGAGTTAGTACATCTTTTTGGGACACCCTGTATACTGTACAATCTTTCTTTTTCCTCAGCATAATGACTACTTGATGTACCAAGAATTTTGAGAGCGAATCTACTACAGCAGTAATTCTCAATCTTTTAGAAGTCGGGGAACACTAAACTTTCACATTTTTATCCGCAGAACACTTACAACACGTCAGCTTTAAAGCAGGGGTGGCAAACCTTTTTGAAATCAAGCGTGCTCGGTGTAGTAGATGACGACATTGGCGTTTGCTAATTACATTCCTATACAAAAATTTTATTGTATTGATTTTTCTTTTGAAACAATTTTCAATTATATATTTGTTTTTTCGCAGAACACTTGAGGTGGCTTCATGGAGCACCCAAGTTCCACGGATTAAGAACCAATGTAATACAGTACCCGGTAGTGATTGAGTTGGAAAAAATCATCATTTATTAAAGCTTATAGCTACTGTATCTTTAGTATTAATGTTTACTACCTAGTAAACATTAATACTATCCCGACAATTCAATCAATGCTAACTCGCTTATAATTAAAATTTTTGAAAATTGTTAAAAAACTGACAAATTTTTAAAATAAACATTAACGAAATTACTAAAACAATCAAAATAAATTTAAATTTGATTACCTTTCATGCGAAGCAACACAAACAATTTCTATAGTTATCGTGTGTCAATGAGTGGCTCAACTTTCCCGGCGACATTTAAAGTTTGGTGGCGCCATCTGTTATCATATTTTATTTTTTAAAATTTTAGATTTTTTTACTAATATATAATATCAAAAAGCTTAATTTTGAGCCAAGGGGTGGGTTTTATAAAAAATTTGTAAATGCTAATAACAGTAAAATCGTTATTAAGTCCGATTCCACTAGAAATACACCCGACCCCCATTTATCCCCTACCCCTCGATTTTTAACAACCAAAATTTAATTACAGAAATTACCCCCGAAGTTTTTTTGGCATTTCTCGGCGTTTCAATGTGTCCTAAGCCCAAAAATGTAAAAATCTGAGGGAGGGTCATTTTTTGCCGGATTGCCACACTTTCCCTCTGTATAACAGTCGAAAAAGTAAAAAGAGTCACAATTAATTAGAAAAACCTGTAATTAAGGGTGTAAAAAGAGTGACAAACTTAATGCAAAAAAATAAACAAATAAAAATTATTAAAATATAAATAATACTAAATAAATTAAAACTAAAAATAATAAAATAATAATTAAAACCCTGTCATTAAACACAAAAACCAAAACATAAAATAAAATTAATTAAAAGTAAAATCAAATCAATTTAAAATTAGCTTCATAAAACCGTTTAAAAGTTGTTTTAAAATTGTAAATCAAATTAATTTTTAAATTTACGCTGTGTGTGGCGGGACAGAACATTTTGCTTTTAATATATATTTAAACGTTCAATTTACATTTATTATTATATATGTAAATCTTGTATATTCTGTATTTCACTATAAGTCAAAATAATTAATGAGTATGTTGAACAATTTATAAACTGCAAAATTTTATAATTTATTGAAGTTACCTAACTAATAAGTACTGTTTGTTCGTCCTATCGGTTTTCTGATAAAAATTTATTTAGAATGTCTGAAATAATGCCTACTACTGCTGTTATTTAAACAATTTATTTTATTCAAAATATCATCGCTGTTTTTTAAAGCCGAAGAAAATTCATTTTTGAATTTATTAATGAAGAACGCGTTGGAAGTTCCAACTGAAACCGTTTTAACAATCGATGCGGAACAGTTCCGACCAGGAACAACCTACCTCCGGTTCTAGCATTCTATATCTGCCTTTGCCTATAATATAACGTTTGCCACTAAGTACCGATTTCAAAGTCAAACAAATGGTGGCGTTATATCTAAGTATGACTGTATAATACAATTTTTAATATAATGTTTGAACACTATTTCATAGCACTGTTAGGAAAGCTAATATCTATCGTATAAAGGAAGTCGCAATTATATAGAAGTAAAAATTTCATACTCCATATCAAGGGCGTCGCGAGGGGGGAAGAGGGACAGCTGCCCTCCCTAGAAATTCGAAAAAATTATTTAAATGCTAAGTTTTAATTAAAATAATCTTCTTAGGCTTCTTGTAAGTTGAAAAAATGTTTTAATTACGATATTCCTTTCCTGTACAGTACATAGTAAACGATTAAAACTTTATGAATCGTTTTTATTTTACCTACATACAATTCATATCCTCTATCAATTTACATTATCTTGCCCCCACTCTGGCCCATTGGCTGGCGTCGTCCTTGATCCATATGATGATTTTATAATTTCGAATTTAAAAACTAAAATCACAAAGGGTTACACAACTAATCTAATCCCATTATCAGAATAATACAAAAAAGGCAACTACCAGCATTCTTTTTCGCAACAAAGACTGTTTTCTAATTCCGCCCTTTATAATTTCGTTAAATTCTAAAGCTGCTATAATGTAGAGATCCAGAAAATCGACATTCAGTAAAACTCATAAATCGAAATAAGTTATCGTTATTCACTGGCGACACTGTAAATGACTTCTCACACGACCCCTGACCATTTAGGGTACGTTCGTAAAGTCGAACGAGTTAAACGCGTTAGTAACGAATCGTTCAAAAAGTAGTAGTCTCAGTGACGCCATTTTTGCTACATAAAGAAACGCGGCCCTTTATACCATAACGCAATGAAACGAGCAACAACGGACGACATTCATTATCGCAATTCGTATTCAAAATATTTTGAATGTATGCCAACTTTTACAAATACTCCAGCTAATACGAACAAATAAAATTTCGAGTATTCCACTCGAAACTATATAAGTACGCCAAGACTAAAATTCAATCGTGAATCGGTTCCATAAACCTATAGTTTTTTTTTACTTGATCTATGTATAAAAAGAACCCATTGAACTTACCAGGGTGCTGATACCAACAGTAGCTTCCGTATTTACAGTTTCCTTGAAGAAAATATCGACAAACGGGAATCGTCATGGGAGCCATTTTGTTACTGTTCTGTCTTTGTTAAACACACGATCTCGTCTACCACTGTACACGTAATAGATGGTAGTTATTGAGACAGACAATAGAACCTCCAACACTGACGTCAGCAATTTTCCTTTCAAACTGGTGATTGGTCGAATCTATCGTATAGAGCTAGTGGAAGGAACGGCGAAACTAGATCGAGGCGCCTCTAGCGGCGACGCCGAGAAACAGAATTGGGCCTACAAATGCGGCACCAGTGTTGTTCCACCTAGTACTTTTGTACTAATCCAGTACCTTTTTACTTGTTTCAGTACCAAGATACCAACACCATTTTCCTAGTACTATTCATGAAATCCTAATCTTAATACCTTTCCTTTCAATTTAGTATCTTTCAAAACATTCATTTTTATTCTATATTTCTGTATTTTTTTACTTTATTTTGGCAGTAAATAGATGTTTTTATTGCTTTCTCATACAAGTACAGCAGTCAAACGTACTTTTTTGCAATTAAATTTAATAAAACTAAACTACAAAATCGAGTTCTTACCGATTCCTGCGAAGCACTGTTATTAGCAAAGGAGCTACTAAAAAGCAACAACGATAAAATGTTACCCTTGAGAACCATCATCTGCTTCAACCATACAAAAGCATTCTAGTGAGGAAGGTTCTGATGATGATCTTACCAGTGATTTTTCAATGTGATAATTTTGAAGTTTAGTACTTCGTGTTCATTACTTTTGTTTCAACATTTTGTTCATTTGATTGTTGTTGAGGAATAATAGCATTCTTACAATATATGAATTTATCCTGTATGAATTTTGTATGTTACATGTAACAGTAAATATATTAAAATAGAATTATATTATAATAAATAGAAATTTCATAAATTATAAATTTATACATACATTCAGCAGTTTACGGTCAAAGTAATGCCTCCATTAGTCAATACAGTCACTTTGCGACTTACGACAGGGTTCGGATACGCGTTTCGGACGTAAGTCAAGAAGTGACTGTAGATCATTAGGACTGAGAAGTATTAATATTCGGACATTTATTATACTCTTAATTATGCAGTTTAACCCCTTTTTTCCTACTTTTTAAAATTAATTATTAATTTTAATGTAATTAAACATAAAAACGAAAAAAAAATTAAAGAAATGTGTTAATTTTGAAGAAAAAGCTTGAAAGTACAATTTCCTTTGTCTCGCCTTTGTGCGAAATCTGACACCTATGAGTCATTGTTTACACATCTGGATGACCTTGAGAACAGCTGGTGTCGTCTTTCGCGGGACATTCTCATAAACGTCTCAGGAGGAGTAGGGTAAAAAGTAGGGTAAATACTAGATGGCTGTACATTTCTAAATATTTTTTTAAAATTACGATTTTAATTGAAATTTCCGACCCCCGACTTAATTAAACATATATATAATAAAATATATTAATTAAAAAAATTAAAAAACTATTGGATGTTGTTTTTGACATCAGAAAATAGCTTTAAATAACTTTACCGAAGTAAAATCGGTGCACTAGAAATTAGAAGGATGAATGAAGTTACATAAAAAAATCCCATAAAAAACAATTAAGCGTTAATCGCGCGTGATTAAAGGTTAATTAAAATCGCAATAAAATTTTTTCGCGCGGGTAAAAATTTTTCAAAAAATTTGTGGACAGAAATATCCGAAAGTTCAAAAAAGAAAAAATTTTTTTCCCCAGGGCCCAAAAGACCGTTTATTTTAACGCTATGTAAAGTGCTCGAACTGAGTTCGAGCGCGGGTACGAAGTTCAGGGAGTATGAGTTTCTTTAATTATTATTTTTTAAAAAGAAGGTATATGTAATAGCCATTCAGAAAACGCATAAAGTTTTTCCGGACGACCCGTATATAAAGTGCTGTAAATAAAACATCATAGGACTACTTACCGATTGTGCCCCGTTCGAAACGCCATTGCTTAAGCTTGCCATCGTCGTGGAGGTGCACACTGAACAGCGGATGCACGCGAAGCGTATCACGTGGCCCAATTCAACGTCACTCAGTCACGTGACTTGGTCTCTTACGCGTTCCGTGCAGCTTTTCTTCTTGCGGAAGAATCCGTTCTCTTTGCACTAATCACGTGATACAGCAAACGATGTCTTATTATTAACACGTGATTAACTCTTGTCACTTCGAACAGCTCGCGGACTAGTTTGACAACTTCCTAGTTACGCTTTTCTAACATCGTAACGTTCGATATCCAAATCCCAGTTAATATTTGACATCGACGATTTATTTTTCGATGTTAACTTAGTAAAAACAGAACAAATAAAATAATAAATAATCGAATTACTTTAAAATTCAGATTAAATGCAATTAAACTATAAATTTAATATCTAAATTTACAAACATATATGTCTTATATAACTAATCTCTCTAATTTTAAAATCTGAAGTTATATAACAGTAATATATAAATTACTGTAAGATGTGTGACAACACTACATAGAGACTTAAAATATTTTATTTTAATCGATTATCCGACTCTTGATTAACCGACCGCGTTCTAGTCGGCAAATTCAAATGTCTGCTAGTGATGTGGAACTACAATATTTGGTTTTGTCTAGACTACTTTAATACTATTTTTGTTAAATTTTTGTATGTTTTAGCTGGCAGCACTGGCTCGACCATGAAAGGGAGGCTAGTATTTAAACCAGGCCTAATACACTATACTAATAATATATTTTTTCATACTTTTCAGTTAACCCCAGTCCCCAATTAAGTCGGATAATCGATGTTCTACTGTAATAGTAGCCTACTCTATATGGCTAAGGAAAGTTGCTTAACGTAATACCCTATTCACACTGTACATTTTAAGCGGGATTAAGATTTAAGCAGAATTAAGTTAAGTCGCATTGTCGAAAACAAGATTAACTACTCGTTCACACTAGGTAATTAAAGCGGGATATTTAATTCGCTTAGCCCTCAAGTGGGTGTACTCAACATTACATTTTAAAGAAAATCAAACTTTTGCTTATTTTTCGTAAATCATCATAAATTAATTTATATTTAGTAATTTAAAATATAAATAACTTATTTGAAATGCATAAGACGTCAGTTAGGAATTATTAACATTTATTATCAGTGATGTCGTTGTTATTGACAGCACGATTCTCTCAATGTTTATAACACTTTAGCGATAGAACTGTGATAAGAATGGATTTTTTGACAGAAATTTATATATATATTTTTTTCGCAAACAAGAAATTATATTATTATTTAAACTTTTTGTACCGAAGCAGCATATACATGCTAACAGAGAAGAGTATCGTTTGTTTGAACATTTGTACCTGTACATCTGCTTCCGCCATTATTTTTGAACTTGTGGAAAGCTTGAAGCGATTTAAGCTGAGCCAGTTGTTGGTAGTTAAACCGGTTTAACGTTAAGTCAGTTCCGTTCATATTTCATACCTTAAGCTGGCTTAAAATGTACACTGTGAGTAGGGTATAACTCCTCGTGCCTTCGGCACTCGGGGCGACCAGACCCGGAGTTTACCCGATCGCCACCAGAGGGAGTCCAGTGTAATATAAAGACCGGTTCGAACACGTGCCCTTCACCTTTTTCGACTTCTCGTCTATGTTTGTGGACTGTTTTTGGTAATTGTGCATATTAAGGGAATATGAATTTTTTAAATTATGTTATATTAAAAAGAATGTATATTTAATAGTCGTTCGGAAAACGCATAACGTTTTTCCGTCCGACCCGTATATAAAGAGCTATAAACAAAAAATCATAGAACTACTTACCGATTGTGCCCCCGTTCGAAACGCCATTGCTTAAGCTTGCAGTCGTCGTGGAGGTGCACACTAGACAGCGGATGCACGCGAAACGTATCACGTGACCCAATTTCAACGTCACTCTGACGCGTTCCGTGCAGCTTTTCTTCTTGCGGAAGAATCCGTTCTCTTTGCACTAATCACGTGATACAGCAAACGATGTCTTATTATTAACACGTGATTAACTCTTGTCACTTCGAAACAGCTCGCGAACTACAGTTTGACAACTTCCTAGTTACGCTTTTCTAACATCGTAACGTTCTATATCCAAATCCCAGTTAATATTTGACATCGACGATTTATTTCTCGATGTTCACTCCGTAAAAACAGAACAAATGAAATAATAAATAATCGAATTACTTTAAAATTCAGATTAAATGCTATAAAACTATGAACTTAATATCTACATTTACAAACATTTATGTCTTATATAACTAATCTAATTTTAAAATCTAAAGTTATATGACAATAATTAGTATTGATCGCATATTTTACATACAGTAACTTATATATTATTGTTAAATAACTTTGCATTTTAAAATTAGAAATAAAACATGCATGTTTGTAAATTTAGATAATACATTTATAACTATAAGCATTTAATCTAAATTTTAAAGTAATTCGGTTATAATGTTAAATTAATGAGAAATATAAAACAAAAGGCACAGTAGTGCATTTATTAGAATAAAGAAAAGTTTGTACAACAAAATATGATCTTAATCGTCTTTAAAAGATGCGTTTGTCAGCAGATTTCGATCGTTGGTATACCTAAGGGTTTACCAACGGTGACACTAAGGGTTTAAATTACAAAAAACCTGTAGCTTTTAACACTAAGTAGCATACAAAAATAATTCAGCATTGAAAGAAATTGGAAGTAACGCCATCAACAAAAATTTTGTCAACCGAAAGGGAACTGTTGAAGTGTCTTTTAATATTAATAAAATGTAGTTAATAATTACGCTAAAAGTATACAAACAATGGCGTGCCGTCATTGGAAGCGGTGGAAGCGCCGCTTCCACCTTCCAATGACCTTCCCTTGTATTTTCTAAAATATAAATTTTCATATTTTAACATACTTTGAATTAATTAAAATTAATATTTTATTATAACCGCATTATATATCTTATTACAAATTTCTATACTACATGTAAAAAAAACGATAAGATTGCTATTGTATATTCGAATATCAGTGGCGGAAGGAATGTCGAAACCGAGTCAGCAGCCAGATTATAGGCATTGGCGCATGCGCTTTACAGAGCACCAACCTCACGGTTTAGCTGGTGGAAGCTATATACGTATAAAGCTTCCAATTTTATATTCCGGACAGGTTCTGGGCTGTTAGCCGCCTGCCTGCTAGATATTTGGCCGCCCTCGCCCGATTATGTGAATCATGAGTAGACTAGATTTATAACTTAACCCGACAGATATGAGTTTACTGGCATGTTTTTATGATAGTTTTCTGTATAGTTGACAGGAGTTTTAAAAAATCCATTAAAATATTTGATATATTTATTCTGCGTTTATTCCGCTCGCCCATCTTATATTACTTACGGATTTCAATGTTAAACCAGTGATATTACGATTTAGTATGTCCCATCTGTAAGGGGATGTCGAAAAAACGTGTACAATTCTTGTATAATGTTAAAAAGTTAACTGTTACTTTGGCAGCATCATTTACAACCAAATTTCATGAATGAGACGTACAAGATACAATAAAAGCTCTAGAATTTATTTTCCTTAAATTTACGATTTACGTATCCGTTGTCATAAAAATTTGTCTTTCCACTTTTTTCCCAAGACTCAGATATTCAAGTACAAAATAACTGGTTTCAACTTATTTCTACTTAAGAAGTAATTAAATAATTAAGAGATTAGGGAATTAGGGACATAAATAAAACCCTGCCGAAAGAGCCAGAATTTTAAACAAAAGCTTAACCGAACCAATCTCTAGCCGAGTACAGTGGGGACTGATTTCTTCGTAATATTAGATAATAAAGACAGAAATTTTTCTAGTTCAATGAGAGTGACTAAAAAGTTGTAAATTTTGGAAATTTTCGTGGACACTGTCCTAAAACGAATTAGTTAGAAAACGAACAACGGACAATCTGTTAAGTTTAACATATTTAGATTTTTACAGCTATGGTGAGAAACGTTGAAAATTTACGACAACCCTGTCGCGTCTTTGAGATATACTAGTGATGCGAGAAAAGAGGCATTTGACATTGACCGGTATCGGCACCCTCGGGATTTGGCATGTAAACACTGCACACCTACCTGGACCGTCTCTGATTCCATCCATTAGCCACTCGTATCGAGCTATTTGATTAAATGAATTGTTTTAAAATTTAAAAAGTAAAGAATATTTTATGTTATTTTTATGTACGTTTTTTTACAAAGCTACATTTAATTATAATTTTCTTTAAAAGTATATTAATACAATTGAACAATATATTGTATCAGGTATGTATATCCAGCGCACATTTTATTTCCCCGAGTAAGTTTTTATAATTTATTTTTAATTTTAGCTCGTATGTCGTGGCTAGCGATTCGGAATGTAACTGTGATATTAAAAATACATTTAGAGAAGTTTACAGTTTTTACTGGCTTATCGAACAAATGAATACGAATGAATCCTACTAAACCATCACTGACGTGCAATTAACTGATTGCCCCTGGAAGTCGGCTTCTTACAGAAACACAGCTTCCCTATCACCAAATGTCACGGCACGCCACTGTATACAAACTATATTAAATTTGTAATATTTACTAAAACTGTTAATCAGGATTAATAGCAATCAAATGTCATACTATT
The DNA here is from genome assembly GCF_030686945.1 of Centruroides vittatus. Classification (NCBI taxonomy): domain Eukaryota; kingdom Metazoa; phylum Arthropoda; class Arachnida; order Scorpiones; family Buthidae; genus Centruroides; species Centruroides vittatus. The sequence continues at coordinate 71,684 of NW_027120871.1, forward strand.
TTATATTAGTTTAACACAAAAAACAAATTTTTAGTAGTGAAAGGGTCGTGGAGGAAGACGACGATATTACATTTACAGAGAAGAATAAGGAATAAACTCAAATAAATGTTATATGAAAGATTAGATATATATATATATATATATATATATATATATATTATTTTTTATATTTATTCTATTATTACTTTTATATTATATTTTATTGTTAAAAGTAGTATATATAGATATATATATATATATATATACTACTTTTAACAATAAAATATAATATAAAAGTAATAATAGAATAAATATAAAAAAATAATCGAAACATAATAAGTAATTACATTTTATTGGATGTATTTAACTGGAAAGTAATTACATTCACAAATTATTAGATGGGCAACTATTTACGTAATATTTTTCAACAAAACAAAATAAATAAATAAAGAACTTGTTGACATCGTGCACATTTAACAAATCAAAGAGTTTGGCAATTATCTCAACACAATTTAAACTGTTAGTGTCTAAAAATATGTTTTACATTTAAAATTCACATTTTTACGTATGAGTCTAGAAGCAAAACCATCCATATTTAATCAAATTATTAAATATTGGCGCAGATAATTGATGAAAAGCGAATGTAATTTTATTATGTCATTTTTTATCGAAGAAGCGTTACAAAATAATTGTATATCGTTTAAAATTTCTTTAGCTAAAAGTTTTACTTGTCTATGAAATCCAACATCTAAAGATGGACGTACACTTTGGTGGAATAATTGGTACTTCGCATGAATTTTGATTTATAGATGTTTGAAATACTGTGTTATAAATATTAATATTTGTTTGCCCACTCCACGAGTCAATTATTAATAATGAGTTTTCTGTTATATTTGAAGCTAATATATCTTTTACATAGTTTGTAATAATTACTATAGTAGCTGTAACAGTAACGTTTGGGGCATTAAACAGCAGCGATCTTTCAATTCTAGGTCCGAAGGTTCCGTGATCCTCTTTAAGCAAATAAATACATTACCTACAGCTCGTCCGTTAGCATTAATTAAATATTAAACAGTGTAGGAATGTGTAATTTTATTACTTGGAGAATGTGCAAATCAAATAGTATTTTATCTCCTTTATACGAAAGTGTTCTTGGTGAAATCATTTCGTATGAAAAAACCACACTGATCTGTATTGAATATAAGGTTACGCGAATAAGATGGCAATAAATTGTTTACTGTGGTTTGAAATTTGCGCTGCTTTTATTAAAATATCCTTTTCGTTTACTCTATTTTATTTACAAGTTTTGTAGTTTTACGAGATACTGATCTGTATTCTTTTTTAAATTTAGCATCCCAGGAATCACTAGCTGTAAACTTAATTATATTCTTATCAGCTTTTTCATAATTATTTGAATATCCTGATTCACAGTCGGTGTTTGCGTTATCGACTTCTTTTTCTTTAAGCAGACAAGTGTTTTTTTCGTCTGAAATAACTTTAATCAAATTATTGTCTTCCATCCGACAAAATTCTTCGTCATCTCTACTTACATAATTACTTAAAATATCGCTAAATGCATTAAAAGCATTTTAGCTACCGTTTATCAATGTCCAAAATAAAAGGCATATAAATCTCTTCTGTAGACCAGACATTACCACATAAACGTTTAAATTCTGTTATAATATTTTGAATATTTACATTTAAGTCTTCTCCCATTTTCGAAAATTCTAGAATTTATTCTAAATTTAATATCGTTATCTTCCTCCACGACCCTTTCACTACTAAAAATTTGCTTTTTTTTATGTTAAATTAATATAAAATAGTATGACATTTGATTGCTATTAACCCTGATTAATAGTTTTAGTGAATATTACAAATTTAATATGGTGTTTGTATACTTTTAGCGTAATTATTAACTAAATTTGATTAATATTTATTAAAAGACACTTCAACAGTTTCCTGTGAAATGTATTTAAAGAGTGAATAACAACCTTTTTAGATATCTACTCAGATTCTTAATGTTTAAATTTAACAAAAACGTTTACTTAGTAAAAATTTTGTGCTGGAGATCTACAAAGTTTTGTTTTATATTTTTTAGAAATGCATTCTTTATCTTCAAACTTCCCATTACATTTTGCCCGACTGTTTCAGTCGTGATATAAACTTGGAATGAAAGATGGATCGTCGCTAAACACGTTCAAATAAGTCCTAAAAACAGTTAACTATTAACTATTTACTTGCTGGTATCGCAGCCTTAATACTTTTCTAAAAAGTTACTCTTTAAAAAGAGAGCTAATTTCTAGAATAAAAAGTATAATTTTGACAGCCGCGTTTTTGGGCCAAATCTCAAATTACGAAAAGCAAACTAATAAACTAATACATAATTTAATTGGGACAACTTTTCGCTTAATTGGGAAGGTAGCGGAAAAGGAATTTAGCAATTTTTGATATATTTTAGGGAACTTCCGAAAATACTGCGACACTACGATCGCTAATGTGCAGTTGGCGGAGACAAAGCAATTTTGTCTTTCGCTTGAACTGTTCGGTTTTTCCGGAGGGGGTTAGCATAGCGGGACGTATCCCGTCTGAGGACGACTCTGAATTCGAGCTCATTGTTTGTAGTGGCATAATTCAGAATAATTGCTAATATATAAACTAATGATTTTACAAGTCTAATTATCTAATTACAGTCACTATTCGAAAGTAGTCGTATTATCCACTGAGAATTCTTTTATCTTTTGCTGAATAAAACTCCATATTTTTAATGAAGAAATATTTATCCAATTGTGGTTATGAAGAAATGTAAACGATCAGTTTTAAATTAAAAGCTTATACATAAAAACAACATATACATTAATTATTTAATAAAACGATTCATTCGATTTTTATAATAAATCGAATGTATAGTCTTATTAATTAAATAACTAATATCAATCAATCAATCAAGTTTATTAGCGTAGTAGGGAGACTATCCGATTTTCTTTTGAACAATTGGTTTGAATTGCTGTTTTTTTCCTTTTCTAGAAGGGACATTTGCATATGTGGTGTGGCGGACTTACCATTGGATGCATTTCATATTATTGCTGTTTGTTCTTTTTTGTCAAAATTACGTGAGGAGACTTTTGGGATTCCCAATTTTTCATTTAATCAGTTTAAGAAAGTTATTTCTGATTTTGATTTATTCTTTAAGGCTTAAAGCGAAAGCTGTGCTTATTTATGTAAATTACGTTTTGGGGCGTGGTCTGCCTACTATTTAATCTGTGGTTGCTTGGACTGCTTGGGAGACTATCCGATTTTCTTTTGAACAATTGGTTTGAATTGCTGTTTTTTTTCTTTTTTAGGTAAGTTTTAGCTCTGTTGGTTGCTAATTTTTTTTTTCGGATAGTTCTCCCAAGTAGTTCTTTAAGTTTTATTTTCTGATTTTGGATTTAGTTTAAAATGATAATTGCAAAATTTATAAATTACTAATGTTATTACAATTGATGAATATCTGTGAAATGTTTTTGTTATTTTATAAGATTTTGTATACTTTTGTTTTGTTCTATCCCCGCATCAGGGTCTTTGTACCAGAATGCTTAAATAAATAAATAAATAAATATTAGCGTAGTAGGCATTAGCCTGTTACAAGGGGGGTTAAAAATACATTTTTTAGGATAACATAATCTACAATTTTAGGTATCCTTTAACATTGTATACCTTTTCAATTTATTAATTAGCCATAAGGATTAATTAACTATTAACACATTGCCTAATAACCTATTGACAATATTATACAGCCCATAAATGTCATTACTATTGACTTTATTTAGTTTATTATACATATCAATTTCCGTCTTTTGGTTATGACTTTGATCCTTGATAATATTTAAATCTTGTTCTTCCTTCTCGTTACATCCGTAGATTAAGTGTAGTTTTGATAATTTTTTTCCACACTTGGAGCAGGTACATTGATTATATTCTATGTATTTATTTATAGTAACTAGACCTTTTTGATTAAGTCTTAACTGAATGAAAAACTTTTTAACATTAAATGGGAGATTTGAAAGCATATAGTTGTTGATATAAGGGTAGTTAAGGATTATATTATAGTGTGAGTTATTTCTTCTTTTTCTTATATCTTCATTATCCTGGCTTATTGAATATTCCATGGCTTTATATAGTAATTGACTGATTCGTTGGTCATTATTTTTGAGATACTCAAATACTAGTTCTATCGAAAATCCGTAAGCATTAAAAATCTTCGATAATTGAGTTATCCAATTCCGTTGAATGTTTATATTTCTAGATCTATTGTATAATAAGTACATTAGTTTAGATGACAAATCTTCTGCATTAATTATTTTTTGAAGCCAATTAATATATCTTTTTACCGGAATAGTATTAAGTTTGAATCTCTTAAGTTCCTTAAATAACTAATAAAAGTTATTCGAAGATTTATAAAAATTGTTTTAATAAAATTTATTTAGTAAATACAGTAAATTAATACAACAGCGAGTCAATAAATAAATAAACAGCTGAAAAACCATCATATTGCTTTTGGCTGGTTATTTGTCATCCTTAAATCTAAAAACTTTTATTGCAATTTTCATATATATATATATATGTATGTATCATTAACGTCATATTAAGCATCATAAACAATAAATTAATAATGAAGATAAAATGAAATATGTGGATATATACTGTTTAAGAATAGAGATAATACAGCACATAGCTGCAACGGAGAATTTAGAATCAATAATAATATCAAAGAAGTAACTGACAATAAATAATGACGCTGGATGATAAATTTAAGCTAGAATGTTCACAAACACTTCCGATATGACCAAATTTATTGGTGCATCTAAGAAATTGTGTAATTATCTTAAAAATATAGCAAAACAATAAATTATAAGCAGTGGCGTAGCGTGGGAGTCAGCCGCCCGGGGCGGAGGAAAATTTCGCCGCCCCCTTATTTAGGTATCTCAATTTACAGGACTAAAATATACAGTAATTCTAAAGAACTTTTCGGCAAGAACAATCATCATTATTGTGTATTGTACAGTACATGTTACAAATAAAAAAGTCATGTATATATGTTTTGCAATTCAATAATCACATTTATTACAAAAATTTTTACAAATTATTATTATTATTTATTGTAAAATTTTGCCGCCCCCACTACGCTACGCCACTGATTATAAGGTCTGTATAGACCTGAAGATTACATTCGGAATAGTTATTTGGGAATGCGCTCCTAATTACAAGAAACAAACAGTATAAATATTATTGAATAATTTGCGCCATTATGATTCTGTGTCTGCCTATTATCTACAAGGATATCGACAGATCGGGTTACGTTAAGCAACTTTCCTTAGCCATATAGAGTAGACTACTATTATAACTATCACTCCTTTCGGCCTTCTGATTTTTCTCCTTTGCATCAAGAGGAAACGTATGCAATTATTTTGAAACAGTTTAATGATTGAACCTTGATAATTCTAAATCGAAAAAATGAAGTTACTTGCACCTCCACGACGACAGCAAGCTTAAGTAATGGCGTCTCGAACGGAGCACAATCGGTAAGTAGTGCTATGATTTTTTGTTTATAGCTCTTTATGTACGGGTCGGACGGAAAAACGTTATGCGTTTTCCGAACGACTATTAAATATACATTCTTTTTAATATAACATAATTAAAAAAATTCATATTCCCTTAATATGCACAATTACCATATAAATTTTAAATAGATGTAAGAATATTTCGCAAGATTTTTCGAGACAAAGAAAGACGGGTGTGTAGGCATTAGCTCATTCTTTAGTTTTTTTTAATATTCGGAATAAATTTAAGCTAATACTTCCTAAAGCTAGTTAGTTCTTAAACTTTTTTTTATAGCTTTAATTCGCTTTTATATAATTTCAATCTTAAACTTCTTACCTTCGCAATCATTTCGATTCGTTCTTATAAACGCGGCTGATAGCGATACATCGGTTAATCCTATCGATCGTCTCTTATATTTAAAACAATTGTAAGTCAAAAAGCAACAGTTACATTTACACATAATGACTAGTCATCTTTCTTTGTTTGACAATCTTTTTTTCGAAAAAGAAAAACAACTAACGCCCTCTGCTTTTTTTCTTGCGGATTTTCTTTAAAAACTACTTTCAATTTCTAATTTAGACTATTTATAATAAAAATTTTTTAAAATAAATATACAACATAATATTTATTGTTTTTTAGGTGCTATTGATCATAAAAAGAAATAGACGACGATGACGACGACGTCAATAAATATATTAAAAAACTTATATATAAAAATAAAAATATATAAATATATAAAAATAAAAATATATAGATATGAAAAAAATAAAATAAAAATATTGATTCTCTTAAGATGACTTAACAAAAAAACTTATATAAAGTATACTAATAAAAGAAAGAGAAAAATATATATATATCGTAAAAGAATCAATAAAAACCAAATAGCAAATGACACGATCCGATTAGCGACGGACGGTTCGTGCTGTTTTGTTATTTCTTTAAATCACCTTCATAATTTCGAAGGACGAAAAAAAATAATTTAAAAAAATGAAGTTTAATATTTTGTCACCAGCTTAACAAAAAAAAATACTTTTATATAAAAATATCTTAAATACTAAAGTTATATATATAATAATAATATTAATTCTCTTAAAGAAAATATTGATTCTCTTAAGAGGTCTATATATAAACAAAACTTATATATAAAAAAAATCTCTTAAAATTATATATATAAAAAATATTGATTCTCTTAAGACTCGTCGGCGAATTATTCTACAAACGCTCGTTCAAATTTCGACGTATTCTAAAAACGCTCGCTCAAATTTTGCGGTGAAGTATATTCGAAGGGGCAACAAAAATGGGCGTGGTTTTAATGTCTACGAGAGCTTTTGGGATGCAAATATCGTAGAAACGCTCGAGCGATTCAACGGTTATTGCGATTTTTAGCCCCTGGTCGACGTCTTTCCCCCGGAATGTTGAGCGTTACTACGATAAAAGTTGTAAAGTCTTAACAGTTTAACAAATTATCCCAGAGTCTCTCTTCTTTATACTAGTTATACACATTTAGTCTTTCTGTTCTGTCAACTAAGAAATTATTTTTTCATAATCATACATCGGTTACGAATTGGGTTAAACCACTGAACACTTGTACTTTGTCGAAGGTCCTCGCCATGGACTGCCCACATATAATTTTTTCACTTGTCTAACATCTAAACAGGGCACGTTTCTTATTGAAAATCCTCTCCGAAGGCATATTATTTAGCAGATCGCCCTTACATTGCTTTGCCATGCTCTATCATTCCAATTTCTCTATACCCATCAAGTGAGTTCGAACATATATACTACGACAGAAGTGACCGGATGGTGGGCGAAAGAACCCAATGTATTCGAGACAGACCATACATTAAAACTTTTTTAAGAATTACTTGCTTGGATTCCATTCCGGGTCCCTAAATTAAAAGTCTGAAGACTACACTGCCTGGGCTGTTAACAAAAGATATTTAAAAAACAGAATTAAAAAAATTCATTAATTAGAACTGATTATATAATATATCAATTACGAAATGAAAGTTTAATCATAATTTACGATTAGATGATGAGGTTAAACATAAATAGCTTTTGTTTACTATCATACAATTTTTAAAGCTTAGATTCCGTGTGGAAACACGATAAACTATACATTTATTGCATCAACCTTGGATTCTGTAAACAGTAATTACGACGAAAGGCATATCGAAATTCAGATTTGAAATCCAAAACCGTTCAATAGATTATAAAACGCGTATATTGCATTTTCAACTGTGCGTAGTTCTTGTAGTCTTTCATTTCACAGACACACGTAACGTCTCGACGTCAGATTTGAATAATCCAAGGAACGTATAACTTATATTTCTAATTACATTTTTATAAAATTACGTAAATGTAATTAAATAATGGAAAACTTTTTGGCAAGAATTGAAGCCGAAGACGAGTATATAAGAAATAGAAAAAATACGAACACAGAAAGAGACATCTGTTTGAAATGCGTTTTATCTTCGTTTACGTCTGTAGCAAGAGTTTACGGATATATTTTTTTCATTCCTTGTTCCTGCCACAACCGAAATGATGTTCATGTTCACTCAATTGTAACAAAATTTCATTCGTTGTTCATCGAATATTTCTACTGGATTCATTTCTGTTTGATGTCTTCCATGACAATACCGGTTTTGTCACAAATGATTCCTTGTGAATCGTGGTACTTACTTATCGAGAACGACGTCATCTTTGTCAAAATGGCTGTTGCTATTTTCGTTTTAACGTTCGCACTTATTTTCAGTATTATAAAGAGAGTAAAATTAACCCCAAATATTAAATTGACGAAACCAGAATATTTCTGTCGGAAAAAAGTCTACCGGGTGATTAACTACACGACAATTATAGCTTTAATTATTGTTATAGGTTTAACTGTATTAGTCCAAGCGATGAACATTTTTTATTTTTATGTTGCGTTAGAGAGAGGAAAATCGTACGAGTACGAAGCATTTTTCTGCACCATAGAAGTTGGCATTTTTATTAATTTAATCTCGGGTGGAACACTCTATCTAGCTTTTTTTATTTTGTTATTTATTACCATATTAATGACGATTTTCCAGAAGCTATCCGAGGATTGTCAACTACTAAAAATGAATTATTTGAATTTGGAAACAGAATTTAAAAAAATCATGACGCAACACAATGAACTTTGGAACTGTGTGAAACAATTGAATGGCTCGTTTAATTACGTATTGACAATTTTGTACGGTTCTCTATTAACGGAAACCAGTCTGCTTTATTATATATTGATTTATTCGAAAACAAAATTTGCTTTGAAAATTATAATTTGCATAATTTGTGCTGTAATGACGTTTACTTGTGTTTTAGTAGGATTTTTATCATCCGCTTTTACATCTATTGTAATTTTCGTATTGTATGAAATGCTCTTCCATGTTTTACTCGACTTGTAACATGTTTTTCTTCTTTCTTTCAGATGCAAACATCGTTTCAAGACATTCGAAGATTCGCTCAATGCGATCTGAAATTGGAACAGAAATTAAAAGTAAAGCTGCTGTTATAAAATAGAATTAGCGATACTTTTTAATTTGCATAAAATAATTTTATGAATTTCGTACAGATTGTGAATTTTATGAAAAGATTTGGAAAGGCATCTTTATGTTTATCTATTAACGGTTTCTTCGATGTTACCAAGAAGTTTCCTGTCAAGGTATGCCAGTTAATTAACTCTTTCAATATATTAATGTATTATATATATAAATTTGAATTTGCAGATGTCGAGCGCTCTGTATTCTGTGTTTTCGAGTCTGTTAAAATTCAGGACCGTTTCCAAGAAGAAAAACTGCCCTTACTGAGATTTGAACTGAAGGATTTATCGTTTTGAATATCATTTTCTCTGATAAAAACTGAATTAGTTCATACGATTTAAAATCATGCCTAATTTAGGAAAATCATCGTCACTTGTCGTATAGGCCTAGTTTGTTTTCAATGATAATTTACATACTTTTACAAATGTTTTATTTATATTGTACGCATTGCTTAAATATCTTTAAATGTAGTATCGATTTTAATATTTTAATATTGCATGTTGATTTTGTAAAGTAATTATATACGAATCTTTTTAAAAACGAAAAGCAAAAATAAATTAGAAATGTAAAAAATTTATATGCAAGTAAATCCTTAAGTAAGCTACGTAATTAACAATAAACTAATTCAATTGAATAATCTATTGCTTTTAGCTCTTAATTTTATTTTATTTCCAGTCTATATCACTTAGACATATATATAATATATGATATGATATATATCAAACCGCTGAACAGTGTTAGATTACAAAATCATTAATGATTATTTTTACAATAATATATGGCTCTCTATGACAATATTATACTGAGCATTTAAAATGCATTTCGGATTCAATACGTCCCCCTTCAGTTAGTGTTCTTAAAATTATACAAATCACGACCATAAATTTATAGAGAATATAAAAATAAATTGTAACATTATATAAATAATGAAAATGTGCATTAAAGAGCAGTTTTAAAAATGTCTTGTACACAATTGTCATAGTTGAGGTCTAACAATTGTAATATTTTCAAGGACGTCACTTTCTCTGCTTTTCTTTTCTTAGCCACCGAGAACAAAAAGCACTTTATCTGAACTTGCTGTTCAACTGACAGATACACACTACTAAGTGCGTTTTACTTGAAATAGCTAATTTAGAAAAACTTAGCTAATTTAATGTCTAAGTGCATTAAATTAGTTCATTAGAGCTAAAAAACGATTTTAAAAGCGAATTTATTGCGATTGTTTACATTTTACATGGAAGGTTGGAGGCGGGGCTTTTCGCGGCAATTTTTTTTTCTTTTACAAGTCTGTGATTAGTTAAAGTAATGTCAACAAAGACAGAAGATACCCAATAAAACTGTAGAAGGAGTTTTCCTTTGATTGTTTTCAGTCAACTGTGTAGTTAACTGCACACTGTTAACTACACAGCGTAGAATGGTAGGGGGTCTTTTTTACCGAAATATTTATGGCCCAAGGGTGGTAACAAAACACTTATTGGCTTAACAAAGTCAATCGACCTACTGAAGAGCGAATCAAAGCTAAGATCGCGGAAAACTCGAATATAACGCAAATTAATCGAATTTTTTGATTAATTACGCCTAAAGGCGAACCTCGCATCACCGATTAACGGCAAGTCACTTGACATACACCTAAGGGCGTATACCAGCATGGAAAGTGTTAACGGTGGGGAGTGAGTGGCAGGTCACATGACAGGCTGTTGCGAAAGTAATAAACTTTTACTGACTTTGACACACAATCTACCCCTCTCCAATCACTAAGAATAACAAGTGGGAGCACTTGTTCAAAACCGGTCGACACGCGCCTAGTGCCGATTCGGCACTAATCGACTTTTAATTAGTTCGTGTAAAAATTCTAACTGTCCGAAAAATCTGAAAAAATAATTACCAGTCTAATTTTTCTTCAATTTTACGATGCGCAAATTAGTTTTTGCTTAAAGCGTTCCGTTATTTAATTATTGCTGTCAAATCGGCACTATGGCGCCGTTATCTCGGATTTCAATTTTCAAATTTCCCGCCAGTAGTTACTAAAAATAGCCACAGCGGTGGCGCGCGCGTTTCTTTGTTTATAATCGCGTTATTTCAAAGTGAATTACTTCTAATGAACTGAAATTTGACCGGAAATAATTTAATTTCTTACAATGGTAATTTTTAATTATTTTATAAAGTTTTATGACATTATCGTAACATTTTCCTCAGTGGAAAAACGCAATTTTTTAGCCATTTGACCCTCAGCTGACAGAGAGAAGAGTGTTTGAAAACAAAGTAATAAAGCGATTAGTAGTTTGTTTTTTTTTTTCACAGTTGAGGACTAGCAAGTCGCTGAAAAAAACAAGCTTTACTACTCTGAAGTTGAAAAATAATACAACCCCGTAAAATTTAACAAATCCGATGTCAATAAATGAAATTATTTATAGTGAGTTGATGTTTTATATGTTTAATTTTTGCATTTACAATTCAAATTACAGAAAATATAAATAAAAATTTCATGTTTTATTGCATTAAAAAGTGTTTTATTCTGTTAGATAGTAGAGAAAACGAGGAAATCGAGGATGTAACTGTAGTCGAGCATATACTGTATATCAGTAAAAATGTAAAAATTGCATTAATTTGCTTTATATATCCTGCCGTTACTTTGCGCCAAGTAATCATTTAAAACTGAAATCATAAAATTTCGCTTATAAACGGCCGAGGTGCAACACACGGTTAATTCTAATAATTGCTTTATTTTAATTATACACCATCTCCGCTCCAATGGGAGAGATGTTACCTGGATTAAACTAAAGAGGTGGTGTCTCTGCTTCGATGTTGATCGAACTTTGAAACTTCCTCTCTTATATTCTGTCTTGATATTTTTTCAACTGTCATCTAAACATTTTTATGGTACTCGTTTTGCACTTGGAAACCAGGGGTTTCCAAGTGCAAAACGAGACCATCTCGGGACGCGGGAAAGGTCCGATTCGAGGTGTACTGTACATCTGATACCTCTTTGTCGACTCAGCTCCGAGATTGTCTATAAAACAATAATATTTGCGCTCATATCTCAGGCCATTGTTTGTAATTTCTTTGGCGTCTAAAAACTTTAACGATTTTTTACGTCTATCAAAATTTTCCTTTTTTTTCGAGAAAGTTTATACCGGTCATAAATTTATAGATACTCGAGTCAAAGATCTACCTGTGCTAGAGTTTACCTTCCGAGTTGACATTGACAGATTATTTGACACGTGTTCGAACAGTTCCAAGTATCGTTGTTTACATTTTTGTGTCGCGTTGTTTAGATCTTAGCGTTTTTTCCCCTCGTAACACAATTTATCGCTATCATTTTTTTAACACAAGAATTTTGCGATTTACTTGCTTTCGAACTCGTCTGGGAACTCATAATATTACACACTTTCTTTTTCCAGAGAAATTTTCTATTTCTCTTACGTTTTTCTAGGGATTTGGACCCTGCCTGGAATCTCACATGTACAGTACAGTGGTGCCTCGTATAACGTACGCCTCGAATAACGGACGCTGCGAACAACGGACTTTCTGTTTGGCCGTTACGTGACTCGAGCAACGGACTGGCTGCGAACAACGAATTTTCCGGCATAATTGGTGACTGCTCCATGATGCGTTCTTTAATAGCGGTCGCTCTGCGTCTCCGCTACTACGGGAGTGCGCTGCTGTTTGTAGGCATTTTGGAACGACGGTGAAAGAAAGAAAGATGGCAGCGCCCGCACTATCGATAGTATAGTGATGAAGCAATCTATAATTCTAAAATATGAGCTTTAAAAGGCAAAAGAAGGTCCCAATTGTAAAATTTAACCATAAAATGGATTATTTGTTGAAAGACCATTGAAAAACGGCCTCGAAAAAAATTCGTAAAGACACATCACCGCGTGCGCTAACTCGCGCTTTCACAATTTCTAAATTCTTACTCATAAAACCACATAATGGACCCGGAAACGGAACTATCTGAGCCATGGAGGACGCCATGTCGCTTTCCACCGTAAACTACTGCTACAAGCGGCCGTTTTTGCCGTTGGACGGCGTGCTCTCCCATCGGAATTTAGGAACGCGTTCCGCAGGAATGTTTAAACGGATGTCGCTCGCGCAGAGTTACGCGGAGGAATAAAAGAACGCACCCCATGTTCATTTTTTTATGATACAGAATGATTATTTTATGCTGCGGAACGAATTAGATGTTTTAACATGTATTTCTATGGGAAAATGCGTTTCGTATAACGGACGTTTCACTTAACGGACGTGCACCTGGAACGGATTAAGTACGTTATATGACGCACCACTGTACAATAGTACACATTTTAATAAACGATAAAAAATCGCTTTTAAAACATATATGAACTATGCACATAAAAGTGCAGCATGGAAAATGTTAAGTTTTATAAAATACATTCCTCCCTATATTTTGTCTTTCGTGAATTGGAATGTTTTTTTATTGCTGTTTGTTTAATACACATAGATCATATGTATTTTACGAGCTTTTTTTTTGTTTGCCGTCTTTTTAAATGTGTATTATTGTTCTAAATAGACTTTCAATAAACGGTATAACTCTAGTACCTGTCTTCAGATGAATCCAGAAATGGAATGCTTTAAAATTTTCAATTTTTGCCGTAAAAACGCCGAACGATAGGTAACATAATAATTATTATTACTTAAATAAATAAAAATTTTATTTGACCTACTGTCATAAAACTTCGTAAGAAGATAGAAAACTACGAATAAAAAAAATAAATCAATCTCATGTCAAATCGTATTTTTTTGAATTAAAACTTCGATTCCCAACAAGGTTTGGCTTGGTCTAGAGCAGTAATTATTACGTGACGAGACAGAGAAGGGAGCCTACAAAAAATTTTTCAAATAAGGAACACTAGTTATATATTTCCATATTTGGTAAATCTTGGTCTTTTTACTCTGATACTATATAAGTGCAGTTTTTTCGCATTAGCTCGTCATTGTTTTTGCTGCTGTTGTTGATTTCGAGTACAGTTCTTCTTTTTTACGATTGTGTTAAAACAGCGCTATGGATAAAACTGATTTCCATTTGCTTTCATCTTCGGGGATAGCAGAGATGATTGAAGATGATGATGATGTTTTTTCTTCGGAGGAAGAGGATGATATTTTGGAGCAGCGAGAATCGGACTCTGAATCTGAACAAGATTGTTCAGACCTAGACGAGGTTAGTACTTCTGGTTCATTTTTTATGGGTAAAGACCGTGTAACTAGGTGGAATAAGGAAATGCCCCTTCAAACTCAGAGGAGAGGAAAAGAAAATATTGTAACTCATTTGCCTGGCCCAAATGGAAGAGCAAAGTTCGTCAAAACACATTCGGAATGCTGGGAGTTAGTTTTTGATGACGATATATTAAATCATATTGTCGAAAATACAAATAAGTATATAGAGAGAATAAAAGAAAAATTTAGCCACGAGCGTGATGCAATCTTAACAAATGTTTGTGAAATAACAGCTTTTATAGGAATATTGTTTGCATGTGCGGTGATGAAATTAAATAAAGTAAATTTACGAGATATTTGGACCTCCGATGGTTTCGGAATAGAAATTATAAAACCTGTAATGTGAGAGAAAAGATTTAGTTTTCTAATAAGAGCATTAAGATTTGACGATAAAGCAACTAGAAATGACCATCGTAATACTGACAAACTCGCTGCGGGGCGAGATTTTTTTGAGAAATTTGTTACTAATTGTCAAAAGAATTATTGCCCATCGGAATATTTAACTATAGACGAGATGTTGGAGGCATTTAGGGGCAGGTGCCAATTCCGGCAATATATTCCAAGCAAGCCGTCAAAATATGGGATAAAAATTTTTCCATTGACAGTTTCAAGGACATTTTGTAGTAGCAACTTAGAAGTATATGCGGGAGTGCAACCGCAGGGCCAATATTTTATAAGTAATTCTCTTAAAGATGTTTTGTTAAGATTATGTAAACCTGTAGCAGGCTCTGGAAGGAATATAACATTTGACAATTGGTTTACGAGTTACGAACTTGCATTAAAATTATTAGACATTAAGCTGACGTCAGTCGATACTTTTAAAAAAAATAAAATTAAAGAGAAATACCGCCAGAGTTCATTACTTCGAGAAACAGAACTGTATTCAGTAGCATCTTTGGATTCCAAAAAAAGTGTACTTTAGTTTCATACTCTCCCAAAAGAAATAAAGTAACTCTCTTACTATCAACTTTACACCACAACAATAGCATTGATTCTTCAACCCACGAAAAAAACAAACCCGAAATCGTAACGTTTTTCAATCTTACGAAGGGAGGCGTCGACGTTGTTGATGAACTGGCATCACGGTATAATTGCGCAAGATACTACCGACGCTGGCCCCTTGTTATTTTTTATAATTTGCAAAATATTTCGGCGTAAATTCTCATGTCATTTATTATCTGAATAATAAACTTCCACAAAATCAATGCAGAAGACACATCATGAAACTGCTATCGATCGAACTAATGACTCCGCAATTAAAATTATGTGCACAAAAAGAAAATTTACTCAGAAAAATTAGGACGGCAGCCCTTCAATTCTCTAAGTTGCAACATGAAACATCAGAATCGGAATTGGAATCAACAACAGCATCAATAGGGACATCATCGGCATCAACATCCGCAGCATCAACATCACGGAAGCGATCATCCTGTTCTGATTGCGGTTATAAAAAGGGCAGAAAGACGACAAATCGGTGTTTTCGATGTAATAAATACATCTGTGGTGTGAGCGTTCACATACTTTATGTAAGTCACGTATAGAAAGTTCATAAACTACAATAGAATTAGAAAGTTAACACTATATGAACGTATTTATTTTTTATATTACCTATTTTTCTGTATTTCTTTTATTTTATGGGTTAGACATAAGGTGTTGCTTTCACGGACTTTCAAACAGGACCTTTTGGATAGAGTATCCAACAAATGAACGACATTTATTGATATATACATCAATAAAAGTTGTTCATTTGTTGAATACTGCATCCAAAAGGTCCTGTCTGCTAAATCAGTGAAAGCAACCTCGTATGCCTAACCCAGAAAATAAAAAATTAACTTTTTTGCACACGCTAATTATAATTCTTGCAGTACAAGATGTACTGTACAATACATAAAGTTTTAGCTTTGTATAATGTAAAATATAATAGAATAATAGAAATGAATAATATTTAAATATATAAATAAATAATATAATTTTTTTTTGTATTACCAATTTATGCTGTTTATCTTACTTATTATTTATATAAATCTTGTATTAAAAGTAGAATAGATGTAAAACATTTTAGTATTGTATATATAAACATATTTTTTTCTATTACTGTATATTTTTGTTCTGTTTTTTATTTTTTAAATACAGTCAATAATTAATATATATTATTCCTATATAGATTTATTAATTATAATAAACATACACTATCTAATATTACATTAAAATAACTCTCTCTAATTAACATCTGAAATCAAGAAGTAATTGAATCGAGTCCCACCGCCATCTTAAGTAACGCGCGACAGTAATTAATTGATTCTGAGCGCGTCGCGTTGCATCAATTTAAATAATTTATAAAAATTAAAATTATAAATACGTTTACAAAATAATTGACTATATCTGTTCGTAATAGTACCGTAAAACAAACTGTACTTATAGTTTATCATTTCATATAACATTTAATTAGTTTTTGAATTTTATTATATTTTATATATATAAATCGAAGAAAAAAATATAAATGCGTAAAACTTAATTTAAAAAATATCTGCAACTTCATAACACACATAAATATGAGAATCCATAAAAAAAAGATAGTTAGTAATAATTAAAATCGAGAAAAAAAATAAAACTTTTAAGGTAAGGTAATTTCTGTGGTCAAATGTGAGGTAAGCGATCACGTGACGCCCGTCTCCCCATCTTCTGTAACCAAAGCCGATGAGGTTGAAATAAAAGCCTAATCACCAGTAGAAATAAAAACAAACATCGGCGCGTGTCTAGAGCAATAAACTTGAACGGGAGCGAAGATGAAACACGACACTTTGTAATTTATGCTATTTACCTTCTAATATTAAAAAATTAAGATCATCAATAAATTACGATAAAATTAAAACTTTTTTGGCTGAATTCGACTACAAACATATCACAAAACTGGATTCAAGTAAAAGTACCGGTTTTTCGATTCTAGATTTTTATTAGTTAATTTTTTAAATTGGTTCCTAATTGACCGAGGGCGCGTGATTTCCATTTCACTCCGCACGCGCGTGACGACGGATTAAAACCATTCTCCTATTCTCACTCAGACTGTTTCGAATCGTAAAACAAACACACCTTAACGCTGAGAACTTTCAATTTAATCATAAAAACAAACGTTTTCGACCCATTCAATGGGCCATCATCAGGCTAACGACTATTCAGGCTAGATCGTCGTTAGCCTGATGATGGCCCATTGAATGGGTCGAAAACGTTTGTTTTTATGATTAAATTGAAAGTTCTCAGCGTTAAGGTGTGTTTGTTTTACGATTTTACAATAATAAAACACCGTACATACAACATACCCGGTACAGTTCAAGGTTAACGTATTCTTACAATTTTTATATATATCTATACAGTATATCAACAGCATTTTCAAAGCTAGAATATTCTATTGTAATTACAACATTCAGGAAGATTTCTTTCTCTTTGAAATTATTTATGACAAAAAATTAAAATCGTAAATACTCTCTTATAGTAGTTATTGCTGCTTACCTTATACAGTCAAATTAATCTAATCTAATAATACAACTAACTATTACTATTCTTTATATATAATAATTACGTACAAAGAATGAAAGAAAGAACAATTATTAATAAAACAACGTTTTGTTTAAAAATAATAAAATTTAAATTTTAGTTTATTTTTTTTGTGATAAAATAAATATGGCGCGAAACACTTTCTATGTTGTACGTTTCATTTTCTTGTAAGAAGTGGAGGATCCCCTCATGAGGCGCTGACAAAACCCATTTCTTAGAATCACTACACAAAGGTCAAAAAGTGCAAAGATTAACATCACTTATTCCTAAATTTTTTCGAGAACGGTCACTATGAACTACGAATATTTTTCTATTATTCATAATGTACAAATAACGTTTTTGTTCAGACTCAAAATTGAATAATTTTCCAATGTTGGCAATGTCCTTTCATGCGTGAAATAACTAGTTTTGGACTGGATCAACACATTACAACACCTCGGAAACCGTGAACCACACACTGACAACATTGTTCGAAATATCATGCGTTTTCGATTATGACAATAAATCAATGACATTGTATTTTCAAAAGTTATTTATATATTTTATTTAACACTGCTCGTGAAAAACCAAATATAATTAGACGACGAGAAGCTATATTTTAAGCTACTTTAACCCTCCGACCCCTAAAGTGGATGGGTCTATTTCTTAAGTTCGAATTAGGTACAGTACACCGGAGAGTGGTAACAGTCAACACGTGAGTCAGCTTATTCTACTTTTCGTTCTCCATTGTGTGAAGTCGGACAAATGAAAGTTTTAGTAAGTATTTTTGTTTTAAATGTTCTATACAGAACATTTGAACATTTGTATATAATGATTTCTAGACAAATTTTATGGAAAATTGATTCATACAGTGAGAAAAACTACTGTACCTGCTATAATTATAAATCAGATAAATTTGGTTGTTTGTTCTATATTAATACGTTTATGAATCATATACCGTTGAAAAGAAGGCTTAATGATACTGAAGTCTGTCAGATGGAAAATTATTTTCCCTGTTATATAATGTAATGTAAGAAAAGTATGGCGATCAATTAGATATTTTACCTCAGGATTTATTATTATTTTCATTTTCTCAACGCTTTTATACATCACGAGTCAAAAAATATAAAAATATCTTTACAAAATTGTGTGTGGATGTATAGGCAAGCGCCAAATCCGACACGTGTTTGTTCAGTGCTTTAGCCGATTCAGTTTCCATCGTTGACGACTACTGCGAGGACAAAATGGAGAACGAATCATTGACTTTATGTCAAATTCTAGACTACATCAGCAACAGGAAACGTTGTCTTGTAGAAGGTGAAGCAGTTTTGGATGCTGGACACATCGTATTTTGTGGATTAAACTCTAACAACAACACTGAAAGTTCATATTGTTGCTTTAGTGTTGCAATCTCAGATATTGTCGTTTTAATACATCTCAATTACGGGGAAAATGCACGTGCAAAGCGGGGCTGTCTGGTTTTCGTAAACATGTGATAGCCGAGCATAATACTAAAATGAAAACAAAAAACGTAAATTAACTTATATTTTCAATTAAGAATATTTTTAAAAATTTGACTGGAAAGTTATCTCGACATACGTATATGAAGATAGAAAATTTACCTAGTTTCTTTCCGATCTGCGTACAAAAACAATTTTTCGACAGGCATGTCCATTTACAAAAAAAAATTAGACATTTTTTTTTCTTTTTATGTGGACGGCTTCAGATTTTCAAAAGAATAATTTTCAAACTTGAATTGGAATATTACCGCTACGTCATGACGACATAAGAATTATTATTTAAAAATAAAATAAAAGACTATCGTGTGTAGAATTAAAACACTTCTCACCTGTTACACATTAACAGGTGAGAAGTGTTTAAATATTTTAAGCAGTATACACCATGTTCCAATATAAAAACATAACTATTATGATAAATAAAACTATGTTCAGTGTTGTTGTTAGAGTTTAATCCACAAAATACGATGTGTCCAGCATCCAAAACGGTTTCACCTTCTACAAGACAACGTTTCCTGTCGGTTCCTTACCTGTTTCGGCAGCCACTTTGAGCGCCCTCTGTCGGATTTGGCGCTTGCCAATAGAGCTACTGGAACTGAGTTGAGCGCCACCTGTACGCAGGCAAAGGAAATTGCTTCGGGAAAACACGTGCGCCTTTGGGTTGGATACGTACTGAAACGCGGTGCTTGTTTTCTCCTATGATAATGAACCACAGATTTCTTTTACACAAAATTTCAAAAAATAACTGTTGTGTGGTCGGTTGCATGTTACCTATATTACTGCACCGCCAGGTTCAAAAGTTAATCAGTAATGTGCGATAGTATTTTTTTAAAAATCGATATTAATACTAATAATACGACATACATATGTGCAGAGTCAATACATTAAGTCAAAATAATCTACAGTCACTTCTCGAGTTACGACAATTCACACTTACGACGAAAAAATTTCATAAAAATTTTTTAAAAATGTATCAATTTTTTATAGTTTTCGTCAAATATATACCATACACATATATATCTTGCGATTGTTTGCGTCATCTTTAGTTTTGTTCTGCGGTTAGTTACCTTTTGGTGTGCTTGTATAAGATCGCTAATGTTTTGTTGATAAGTACAGTCAATTCTCGACTTACGTCCGAAGTTTCGGAACCGTACCCCCGTCGTAAGTCGAGAACTGATTGTATTGACTAATGCAGGCATTATTTTGACCATAAACTGCTGAATGTATGTATACCGGTATATTATATATTATTTTTAAATTTGTACTTATAAATAATAAATAAATTTATAATTTATCAAATTTCTATTTATTAAAATATATATAGTGTTACATGTATACGTACAAAATTCATACAAGATAAATTCATATATTGCAAGAATGCTATTATTCCTCCACAAGAATCAAATGAACAAAATGTTGAAACAAAAGTAATGAACACGAAGTACTAAACTTTAAAATTATCACATTGAAAAATCACTGGTAAGATCATCATCAGAATCTTCTTCACTAGAATTTTTTGTATGGTTGAAACAGATGATGGTTTCCAAGTGTAACATTTATCGTTGTTGCTTTTAAGTAGCTCCTTTGCTAATAACAGTGCTTCGCAGGAATCGGTAAGAACTCGATTTTGTAGTTTAGTTTTTATTAAATTTAATTGCAAAAAAATATGTTCGACTGTTGCACTTGAATGAGGAAACAATAAAAACATCTATTTACTGCCAAAGTAAAGTAAAAAAATATAGGAATATAGAATAAAAGTGAATGTTTTGAAAGGTACTAAATTGAAAGAAAAGGTATTAGGATTTCATGAATGGTACTAGGAAAATGGTGTTGGGTATCTTGATACTGGAACAAGTAAAAAGATACTAGATTAGTACAAAAGTACTAGGTGGACAACACTAGTGCCGCCTTTGTAGCCCAGATTCTGTTACCCGGCGTCGCCGCTAGAGGCGCCTCGATCTAGTTTCGCCGTTCCTTCCACTAACTCTATATCTCCTATTACAGACACGGGCAAATGCGGCTCTTTTTGAGTTACATGCGGTTCTTGCTGAAAGTGTTAATTTCTGTTTTTTATTATTTTTTTATAATTTTGTGAAAATATGTTTATTAAAAAAATTCAATATTTGTTTTATATTATATTTATATTATAGAATAAAATCGCACGCCTTACTATACTATCCGCCAGGACAGTACAGAACTGCGGCTCCCATGCATTTTGCAAAACCTACATTTTGGCTGTTACTGAAGTCTTGCTTGCCCACCCCTGTTCTATTATAGGGGAGAGCGGGGCTACAAGTTCCGTTTTTTAATCAACCTTATATTTTGTTAAGGAAACATAATTCTAGCATAAGTATTAAGAGATTAAAATTTAGTAATATATCTAACTTTGCTATAAATACAGTTTTTGGGGTTGATTTTTTGTACGTTTTTTTTATAATTAATAATACAATACCTAAAGTCGGAAAGTAACAACTTACCCCGGTTCGGGGCTAGTTGTTAACAGGGTGGGGCAAGTTGTTACAAGATCTATGGAAGGTGTAATATGTAAAAAAAACAATAATTTATTTAACTAAGTATGTATTTAAAGACTAATCAATAATATCTTATCAATAATTAGTTGTTTTCCTTAAATTTATTATAAAGAAAACATTTTTACGTTTCAACATTTATAACTTTTACTTAAAGAAAAGGGAGAAAGGAACATCTTTCCAAGTTCTTGTATAACACCAGAAGTTGCAGGCAAATTTACAACTCCTGATGACCCTGGCTGATCCAAGATTTGTCTTTCGTCAGTAAAGCTTACATTTAACAAATACTTTGCTAACTTGTTTTCCTGTCCTTCAATAAAGACCAATCTTACTTTTTTGTAGCCAATCGCAGCGTTTTCTACTCCAGATTTCAACTTCTTTACAAATCTATATAACGTCATATGACAAATATCTAATTCTCTGGCAACAGTTTTTATTTTTTAACCATTTGCAGTTCTTTGCATCAACTCACAGCACTTTGCATCAACTCTTTGCATCAACTCCTGAGATACAGAACCCCGTGTTGTTTTTCGAATATAAGTCCGCATAATGCAAAAGGAAAAAAACATTATTTTTACTGCATTACCGGTACAGATGAACTGGAGCAAGTTGTTCCAAGGTCACAACATGCCCCCAAAGAAGGGAACATCTAGCCCCGATAACACATGGGTTCAAAACAGCAACTACTAGATTAGGTTACGAGACATATACAGTTTTAGCGTAGTATATCAAGATACTCGATATATTTTTGAATAAAAATACCAAACAACTAATCGCTAATTATTTAAATTCGCCAGATATACCAAAAATGTCTCTATCAACCTATGTCTCTGATTTAATACAGATGCTGGAAGAAAAAGATGTGAGGTTTTACTAGTCTTATGTTTTATAACTGAATTTAACTAAATGTTTATATCCGTTCCATTAAAATCTTTTTAAATTGGTTTTATCAATACTTTTAAAAAACACTTTATGTTAATTCTTTAAAAAATTAATGAAAGACTACATAAAATAAAAAGTAAAGTACAGTATATTTTGTTGGTTTGTACAAAACTTTTATTACAAAATTTGACTTCAATTTTCTTTTTTGTATAAACGTTTGAGGTCCCTTAGTCCGTTATAGGGATTGTTTACTGTAATATACATGATTCTATTACGAAAATCATGTAGCTATCTATTTATTGTACATTTAGAATTTTGTACAAAATAGTGTACAAAAATACAGCACTTTTACCATATTATTAGTACTTTCTAGCTATTTTATAATAGTTTTAAAAGTATAAGATGTTTTAAAATAAAATATCGTAGCAAATCGAGATATCAAATATTGTCGGGAAAGTTAAGCAACTCGTTGCTGGATTTTTTACCTTTCAGATAACTATTAAGCATTCAAAAAGGAACCAAAGCAGTTCCTTAAAGATTCACAAAGGGTCAGTCAAGTAATAGCGGTCTTTTTGAAAGTTGAAAAACAGATTTCTTTTGATTTATGTTTAACATAAAATGTATTATTCATTATTTTACGAGCTTTTATTTTATTTGTAATTTCTTCTTAATTTAAATCACTATAGACTCAAATCGAAGTATACCCTAAAAAATGGTTTGTGAATCCTTCATTGAGACCACTATAAAGTTGACAGGACCCACTAAAATTAAAATAAATAATACTAAGAGTTAATAAATTATTATTTTTTTTTTTATAGAGAATGGACAAAATTGCAAAAACGACACTTGAAAAAACAACAGAAATAGGTGTAATATCGCAACGTGGCTCCATCTTAACCACAGAATTACCAGAAATAATAATGTTTTATATATTTCAATACCTCGACGATAGAAACTTAGATATATGCAGCCAAGTGTGTACCCAGTGGAGAGATATCATCGAAGACATGATGAATCACAGAGTAACCATGATCTCGAGGGTAATTATTCTAACATTATTTTGTTGATCGTACGCCACGTTTGCCAATTGTTGCAAACGCCCAAAATTCCAAAATCGACTAACGTAAATAATTCCTAATTTACGAAATTTATTTTAGAAAATAATTAATGGAACGTAGAATTATATTTTCTAATTTTGTTCGGGTCTGTGCGTAATAATGTGAGTATTCTCCGTTTGAATCGTAAATATCTACAATAGATTTTGTAGCCTTCTGTGGATCAACGCAGTCTTTCATTGAGTACAGTCTCTTTACCGAGAATTCATTTTTTTTATGCAAGGTGTTTTGCATTTGTATCGAGTAAATGTCACTTCATTATCAGTAGAGTAACTATTATTAGGTTGCAGGTATTATGTTGTCTAAGTGTAGTACATGAAGTGTAATATGTATTACTTTGCTTCGTTTTATTTTTAGGTTTAATTACAGACAGGATCAGTGGCTTTGAAGTACTGCTTCCTTTTGCATAAAGTCATACATTATTCGCATAATGACAATATAACCCAGGATTATCTTAATTTGAAGTTCGAGACTAACAAAAAATATATCTTTTTCGAGTGTATTCTTTATTATCCTTTTCACAATACCACATTGAAGTAAGTCTATCGGCTTGAAAATATAATAAAAATTTTCTTTAAAATGACTAATTATTAAAAAATTTTTAACACAAAATTAAAATTGATTAAACACCGACCTTTTATTTGAGGATTCGGCGCTTTTTACATTAAAACAATGATAACAATTTCTAACTATCATGTCTTTTACCCTTAATATATATATATATATATAGCCTATTAACTTATATAAATATATTAAGGCTAAAAGACATGATAGTTATTGATAGTTAATATATATATATATATATATATATATATATATATATAATACTACTTGCTGCTCTGTAGTGGTGCTTTTGGGTATTCACAAAAATTCTTTTGCATTGTAAACATTTGCATTTGTAGAAAAGTTTGTTCAAAAATTAAAACAAATTGCATAGTCTTTCTACGTATTACCTTGATTAATGCAAAATTATGTTAAAATATTGAATTAAAGTAAAACATAATTAATTAATTTATAATATAAATAAATTTACAACTGTTAATATTCTGATTTCTTTAAACAGAAAATCCCTCTTAATGTAATAAATTCCATAATCTACGAATCGGAAACATTACATCCTTACACTGGGTTCGGAGATAATTTTCAATACAATTGTTTCGTTTTTGGAGATGCATATCTACGTAGTATTCATTCAGCATATAAATTTTTTATGGTCGGACAATATGCCTATAGAATGTTTGCACTCCCAACTAGTAAGTATATCATTATTATTTATTCAAAGTACAGTAAATAACGTTGTGAATTTCAGATTCTTCATCAAGTGATATTAACCGTCACGTCTTTAATTTCAGATGAAAATGAGATTCGCTCTTTTACTGAACATTATAAGTTCTCATCAATAGAACAAACAACAGAAATACAAATATCAATGTTTCCAAACATTCCAGGTTTTGATATTTTTAATTTTTCGTTCGAGCTTTTTGGAAACGAATCTATACTTTCTGACAAATTAACTTTAAAGAAAAGAATAACGGATGTATGCCACGAAATGAACATAACGGACGAACAAAAGAAATGTGTCATCTTGTACAAAGATTTTGCAGTACGTCCATACGAAGACAAAACTAAACCTTTCGTAAATTACTCAATTCACAGAGATGTATACAGGCTTACAGTGTTTCATGGAGAGAGAGCAAATGCTTTCTCTATTTTTATTGTTTCAGACAAAAGTGATTACAAAACTGTCAAAAGGAAATTGGAGAAGCTGAAACATTCTGAACTCAAAATGGTACAGAAGAGATGTTTCGTATATATTTTCCATGATGTGTGTATGAAGTGCATCGATTCAACCACTCGAGCATTTAGAGAAGTGTTCCCTCTAGTGAACTACGTTACCTATAACTTTTTACCCTCCTATGTATCAATCATTGCACGCAAAGACGAGTATTTTCTTATAGAAAAAAACACTTTGTTGCCCTGCAGATTTTCATTAATGGTTTTCGTATGGTGGAAATAAATTTATTGCATTAAACTGTTCTATTAGAATTAGACGTTTAAACAAGTGTTTGGTTCTATACTATTGCGTGTATTACCGGTATTTCGTTTTAATGCAAATTTAATTACATTCAGAAGAATGTTTCTAACATGACAGTAATGTAATGCTGACAAAATGAAAAATTCGGTTAATGTTACCCTAGGTATACAAAATGGCGGCTCGTCTCTGATTCCAGCAAGGAAACAGTGGGGACGTACGTTCTAACCTAACTTAACATATTCTAATAAATTACTCCTATTGTAATAATTTGTTTGCTAATAATTATGGTAATTTATTAGAATAGGTTAGGTTAGGTTAGAACGTGCGTCCCCACTGTTTCCTTGCTGGAATCAGAGACGAGCTGCCATTTTGTATACCTAGAGTAACATTAACCAAAAATTCAATTATCCAGAATTCCAAATGGCGAAATTCATTTAAAACAATGTAGTTTATTATTGATTTTGTAGCTTACTTGTGGATTTACTTACAAGGCCTATATGAATGTTTTACATCTGTAATTTATTTTTGGTTTTCATTTTTAACATGTTTGGACGTAAAAATTTTTGATAATCAGCTTCAATATATTTGCATACATTTATAAATGTATGCAAACATATTGAAGCTGTATAAATACAAGAACTACTGGTATGTACAAAAATATATTATTTCTGTATAAGCATAAATAGCACGAAATTGTTAATCGACCTATAAATATATGAATAGCATAAATGCCTTAGTTTATTTTTTTAAGACTGTCCAGAAATTAAGCAATGTAGATATGGATGGGTGGATACGAAGTAATCATTTCGATGTGATGCAAGGGAGTGAAGTGTTAGAATAGTGTACCGAAGGGTTGTAAACCTAGTATTACATTAGGTTTTTAACTCTTGGGTAACGGAATGAGTCGTTTTTCTTTCTACAGTGTTGCACAGTTAGCGGTAGTGTTTGTCACAGCTTTCTACGTCATACGTGTAATAATAAAATGACACTTTTTATACCACGTGATTTATTTTCTTCCTTAATGCAATTAACGATATTTATCGAGAATAAGCGTTACGTATGATTGGGATGGTAACATATAGGCGATAATCCGAAACGTTACAGGGATTGTTAGTAGTTTAAAAGTATAAAAATAGCGTTACGCGACAACTCGATCGCTTATTTCGTCCACTTAATATTATCTTTCGGTTATTATTATCAATCACTATGTTATTACAATAAGTGAATTTGTTCATTTTTATACATTTCTACTATTTGAGAAAATTTAATATAAAATTGGTTACGAAATCTAATATGCAGTATTGAAATTATAAAATATTAAAATCGATAATATATTTACTATTATTTAAGCAATTTATAAACATTTAAATAAAGTATTATTCAAAAAAATTCATTTTAATTTCAACAATAGATTGAAAAATTAGATACAATATCACAACAGGACAATAATATAATAAGAAACGATAATTGTTTATCTAATTTATCACATATAAATGAATTAATTAAAATGTCATAAGAGAAAAGGATAGATTCCTGAGTTCAAATCTCAGTAAGGGCAGTTTTTCTTCTTGGAAACGGTCCTGAATTTTAACAGACTGGAAAACACAGAATACAGAGCTCTAGACATCTGCAAATACAAATGTTTATATATAATACATTAATATGTCGAAAGAGTTAATTGACTGGCATACCTTAACAGGAAATTTCTTGGTAACATCGAAGAAACCGTTGAAAGATAAACATAAAGACGCCTTTCCAAATCTTTTCATAAAATTCACAATCTGTACGAAATTCATAAAATTATTTTATTGAAATTAAAAAGTATCGCTAGTTCTATTTTATAACAGAAGCTTTACTTTTAATTTCTGTTCCAATTTCAGATCGCATTGAGCAAATCTTCGAATGTCCTGAAACGATGTTTGCATCTGAAAGAGAAAAGAAAAAATCATTAGAAGTGAATAAACCATAGAATAGCTTATTTAATACGATACAAAAATTACAATAGATGTAAAAGCGGATAGTAAAAATCCTACAAAAACGCAACCAAATGAAAATATAGCACAATTTATGCACATAATAACTCTCACGGCAAATTCCATTTCCGAAAAAATCAAAATAAAATAATATAAACTGGTTTCCGTTAATAGAGCACCATACAAAATTGTCAATACATAATTAAATGGGCCATTCACTTGGTTCACATAGTTCCAAAGTTCATTGTGTTGTATCATAATTTCTTCTAATTCCCTTTCTATATTCGGATAATTCATTTCTAGTAATTGCAGATCCTCCGACAGCTTCTGGAAAATCTTCATTAAAATGATTGCAAGCAAAACCAGGAAAAAAATCAGATACGATATTCCACCCGCAATTAAATTAATGTAAATTCCAATTTCTACGCTGCAAAAAAGTGCTTCGTACTCGTAAGACTTTCTTTCTTCTACAGCAGGATAAATATAAAAAATATTCAATGCTTGGCCACAAATTGTAAAACTTACGTCGATAACAGAAATGATAATTCTACTGTAAGTAATCAAGTCGTATAATTCTTTTCGACAGAAATATTCTGGCTTGGTCAATTTAATATTCGGAGTTAATTTTACTCTTTTTATAATACTGAAAGTGAGAGCGAAAGTTAAAACTAAAATAGCAACAAACATTTTCATAAAGATGACGTCCTTCTTGACTAGTAAATACCACGATTCACAAGGAATCATCTCTGACAAAACCGGCATTGTCATGGAAAACACCAAACAAAAATGAATCCAGTAGAAACATTCGATGAAGAATGAATGAGATTTTATTACAATTTGGTGAACATTAACATCATTTCGGTTGTTACAGAAACAAGGAAAGAAAAAAATATATCCGTAAACTCTTGCCGTAGACGTAAACGAAGATAAAACGCATTTCAAACATATCTCTGTTTCTGCGTTTATATTTTTTCTTTCTCTTCTATACGTTTTTTCGGCTTCAATTCTCGCCAAAAAATTTTCCATTATTTCGTAAATCTTACGCAATTTTATGAAATATAACTAGAAATTTAATTATACGTTTCTTAGATTATTAAAACCCAAAGTCAAGATGTTACGAGTGTCTGTAAAATGAATGATTATAACGACTACTCCAGATGAAAATGCAATATACTCGTGTTACGATCAATTAAACGATTGTGGATTCCTAACTTGATTTCGATATGTCCTTCGCTGTTGTCACCGTTTACAGAATCCAAGGTCAATACAACGATTGTGTAGTATATTCTCTTTTCACACGGAATCTAAGCATTAAAAGTTTTAGGAGAGTAAACGAAAGAGACATTTATGTTTTAACTACAGCAACTGATGCTAAATTATGATAAAATTTAATTTCATAATTAATAAATTATATAATTGTCTCATGATCAATTGTTACTTTTCTGTTTTAAATCTTTTATTAACAGCCAGATGGTGTAGTTTTCATCCCTTCACTGTAGGGTTTCAGAATGGAATTTTGATACGAATTCGTTAGGAAGTTTTAATGTGTGATTTGTTTTGGATACGTTGAATTCTGTCTCCTATTCACTGGTTGCCCCTTTTGTAGATCTGCTCGAACCTACTTGATAGGTACGGAAAATTGGATTGATCGAATAAGGCTGTGCAAGTATGGGCGATCTGCCAAAAAGAATGTTTTTAGAGAGGACCTTCAATGGAAAACGAGCCATGTTTAAGTGTTACACAAGTGAAAATACACTGAAAAACTGAACATGGCCACTTCGTGGTGAGGCGTGAACCCTCGATTAACTACCAGTGTTCAGTGGTTTTACCCAATTGGTAACCAGTGGCCGTATGGTGGCAGCAGCCTACTATCTGGGTGATCTGGGATGAAATCTGATCGGGTCGACAAATCCCCATGAATTTTACGAGGATTGGTCTGAGCAGATATGTCAGGCCCATCTCTCATCACCCAGCCGCTTTATTGTGGACCTGGACGAACCCATAATGGGTTTTCTTAAAAAAAGCTCTCTTAGTGTCCACAGGCCGAAAGAGTTAAAAAAAAACCCAATTAATAACCGATGTGTGACCGCAGGGTCGGCACCTCTTTGATGCCACATCAGGACTGACACAACTGTGTCTTTAAGAACGGAGACAGAAACCTTGATGGCCGATAATTTTTTTTTTCGCACGAGTGGTCGCGTTTGTAGGCTTTCGAACTCTGAATGGAGGTGAATAGAGACAACCGGAAGAAGTACACTCCACAAAGTTATCATTTAACGAATACCCGTATATTTATCTACTAGTTACAAATGTGAAATTCGAACTTTTATAAGATATTTTACATAATTTTTGAGAACTTTTACTTAATTTCTTAACGTGATCATTCAAATAACATCACCAGAAAAAGGAATCGAATGTCACCTTTCTCATCAACAACCGCTAAAGGTTTATAACACTCCTTCGAAAACGTAAACATTCACCCGTACAAACATCGTCGATCTGATGTTATACGAATCAGAGTTTATAATTGGCATCCAATTTCACCGTTTTGCTATTGTATTCTGGAGACACCTCTGACCCTATACCTGCCAAATCAATGTTTGTCTTAGACAACATTCAATCACCTGACCAATTTTTCCAGGCCGATCCGAATATAAGACCGATACACCTCCCTCAGGCCAGTCTCTCTGAACAGTTTTAACCAGTGATCATTATAGTAGTCGTGTGGGAAAAATATATTAATTGGTGAAAAAGTTCCCAAGAAAGGATACCTGTTTGAACCTCCAGAATTTAGGGAAAGAGGTATGATATTATCCAAATCGATGTAAACTCTCTCTCGGACCCTCAATTTGTACGCGAACGCTTAGTTAGTTCCGATTTTACGGGATCGAAGGAAACGCTCCATCCACTGACAAAGTGGGCAGTTTTTGCCAAATTGTTGCTGGGAAAAAGGCTAAGACATCCGTCCTACCCACGGTTACCCACATAAGGCTATATACAGACGTCGGTTAGATGCTTAGCTTGCGCTAATTTAAGATATCCATTATAGTCCCTAACCAAGGGAGAGAGTTTACAATCGTTCACGCGTTGGTAAATACCTTAGTTAGTAGAAGTTGATTCCTTTTCAGAATCACAGAATCGGCGGATCGTTGACTGCTGTCCCGCCAAGTGGTTCGGAAGAAGCTTCGGTGACTCGAAGGGGTGGAAGTCGTTTTTCGTGTTGAGAGGGCAGAGGATCGGCGACAGCTTGAGCAGTATCTGTAACAGGATCGGGCACGGACACCATTTTAAAGCGAACTGCTGTGACGACGAACTCCCTCCCTTTTTATTTCGGAAGATCTCTCGTGGGATTTTCTGATGACTTCATTAGAAATCATCACATAACTGTCCAATTGTTGAATTTCAATCGTCGATTCCGGATGACACATTCGATGGGACACCTCAAACAAGGAAGCAAGTCCGTGGGAAGAGTTTTAATCATATTTTCAATGATTTTTCCCTCGATTTTTCCCAAGTTCGGCTCTCACAGATGTATTGAGTATGGAAAAAGAAATTTCTTAGTTCACAGAACAGAAAGACTGAATATATCTGTTAATAATTTTGTACTATATTTTATATAGAAACCAGACATATTAATATTAAAGATAAATGCTATTTCTTTTGTAAAGACACTTAGCCGTTTGTAATTGTGCCGACTGACAGTTTAGCGATACACGCAATAAGGATAAATCGGTTGATCAGGAATTGGACACCACAAAGCACGGCGCAAACGACCTCCAGAAATATTGTTAGAGTTGTCTGCCTGGATTCGAATCCAAATCGTCGACAACGGTAGGTAAACCACAATCCATTTTCGAATCGTAAAAACTAGATAGGCCTATTTCAAAATTGAAGGAATACGCGAGAGCCTTCCTCTCAGACCATTATCTTTAATGATATTGATTGTTAAGCGCTGGGATGAAATGCAACAACACTATGTCAAGACTATATAATAGTCCGAATTTATCAAGAACAGAAAATTATTAAAATGTGTGATTAACTGAAATAATTGACAAAGAATTACAAAATATATAATCTTTTAAAACAATATTTCATATATATTGAAAAAGAATAGTTTGATGAGTGTTGTTTTCAATTTGGAATTAATTGGTATTTCTTTACTTTTTCTTCCATTCCGCAGTGTCTTTTCTATTAGTATATTAATATTTATAATTATTTATAATCTTAATATGCTTTTAATTTATAAAGAATATGATATAATAATTATTGTCTAACACGTAACGTATGATTTTGAAAAGTCGTTAAATATTTAACTGCAATACGATTAAATTTAATTCAAATTCTGTGTTGGCTTACGTCATCTTTTATGCATCTAGCGATCAATGCAATAAATAAACTTATATTGAATAACGTGAAATTGGCATCAATATTTTATTCTGTTTTATGTACATTTAAATTTAAAATATATATATATATATATATATATATTTTTTTTTGAATTTAAATTCTAAATTTTACTAATTAAAATAAGTCAAGTTAACGTTAAGAATCTATTAAGTACATGTATAGGGCCTATAATTAAATCTTGAATTTCAATACAGTATTTAAACGGTAATATTAATATTTTGGGAGCATACTATACCGAAATAATATCGAGTGTGTGAGCGATAGAAAAACAATGTGGTGATAAGGATGAATTTATGTTGCTTTAAATTAAGTTTTTCTCAGAATTTAATAGACTACACCAAATTTTATTCAATTAGTATACTAAGTTACTTTTCTGAAGAATTTATATTATTAAATTTAATCTATATATATAAAAACGAATGTATGTCTGTGTGTGTGTGTTTGTCCTTCATGCATTACCACACCATTTATCCGATTGCCATGAAACTTTGGGAAGTTGTTTAATACACTCCCGCGAAGGTTTGTGGCATATGTGAAGATCATCATTTCCCCCCTTTCAAAAATATATTTATATATGGATTAAGACTTTTATGTCCAACAGATGGCGCTAACTTCAGACGACCTAAGTTTGCTTTTCTGTGA
This sequence comes from Centruroides vittatus, assembly GCF_030686945.1. Lineage (NCBI taxonomy): Eukaryota > Metazoa > Arthropoda > Arachnida > Scorpiones > Buthidae > Centruroides > Centruroides vittatus. Next base: position 104,665 of record NW_027120871.1, read on the forward strand.
GGCATTATGCTTTTCTGTGAGAATAAACTAAAGCAGATCATTTTTTATCTATCTATATAAATAAAATATAACGTTTGTTTGTTCCTACCGATACCTTTGAAATTTTGACACAACGTTGCATTCGAATACTCACGTGTTTTTATATAATATACATGTCGAAATTCCCCCTACTAGAGGGAGATGGATGGGATTAAGGCTTACTGTGAAGAACTTGGCTTCTATTTATACTATTTTGCATGCGTTTTTTGCGTTTTTAATTGCGTTTTAATAGGTTACGTCAACAGAATATACACTAAAAAGGGATTTTTCGATATTCCCCAGCGGGGAAAGGGACAGCATTAAGGCTTACTGTGAAGAACTCGGCTTCTATTTATACTATTTTGCATGCGTTTTTTGCGTTTTTAATTGCGTTTTAATAGGTTACGTCAACAGAATATACACTAAAAAGGGATTTTTCGATATTCCCCAGCGGGGAAAGAAACAGCATTAAGGCTTACTGTGAAGAACTCGGCTTCTATTTATACTATTTTGCATGCGTTTTTTGCGTTTTTAATTGCGTTTTAATAGGTTACGTCAACAGAATATACACTAAAAAGGGATTTTTCGATATTTCCCAGCGGGGAAAGGGACAGCATTAAGGCTTACTGTGAAGAACTCGGCTTCTATTTATACTATTTTGCATGCGTTTTTTGCGTTTTTAATTGCGTTTTAATAGGTTACGTCAACAGAATATACACTAAAAAGGGATTTTTCGATATTCACCAGCGGGGAAAGTAACAGCATTAAGGCTTACTGTGAAGAACTCGGCTTCTATTTATACTATTTTGCATGCGTTTTTTGCGTTTTTAATTGCGTTTTAATAGGTTACGTCAACAGAATATACACTAAAAAGGGATTTTTCGATATTCCCCAGCGGGGAAAGGGACAGCATTAAGGCTTACTGTGAAGAACTCGGCTTCTATTTATACTATTTTGCATGCGTTTTTTGCGTTTTTAATTGCGTTTTAATAGGTTACGTCAACAGAATATACACTAAAAAGGGATTTTTCGATATTCCCCAGCGGGGAAAGGGACAGCATTAAGGCTTACTGTGAAGAACTCGGCTTCTATTTATACTATTTTGCATGCGTTTTTTGCGTTTTTAATTGCGTTTTAATAGGTTACGTCAACAGAATATACACTAAAAAGGGATTTTTCGATATTCCCCAGCGGGGAAAGAAACAGCATTAAGGCTTACTGTGAAGAACTCGGCTTCTATTTATACTATTTTGCATGCGTTTTTTGCGTTTTTAATTGCGTTTTAATAGGTTACGTCAACAGAATATACACTAAAAAGGGATTTTTCGATATTCCCCAGCGGGGAAAGGGACAGCATTAAGGCTTACTGTGAAGAACTCGGCTTCTATTTATACTATTTTGCATGCGTTTTTTGCGTTTTTAATTGCGTTTTAATAGATTACGTCAACAGAATATACACTAAAAAGGAATTTTTCGATATTCCCCCCACGGGGGAAATGTTATACATTTATAATAGATATATTTTGAGCCACAACAACGTGTGGCCGGGTCAGCTAGTATTATATAAAACACAGATACTCTTTTCTAATCATAAAAATTACTTATTTTTTATTTGTATAAAAATAATTTTTAGATTTCAAATCGAATTGCAATTTCCTGTTGATTAAAAATGCAATAAAAGTGACATTCACACTTTCAATACATGTTTATTATTTTAACAAAATAAGGTTATGTTAGTGACAGAATGACGAAACAACGAAGAAGACTTCACGTCCACCTTAGAATATTTATAATATTAAATTTAAATTAATAATATAAATACTTCAGAAAAGTAACTTAGTCGCCTGTATACCAATTGAATAGAATTTGGTGTAATCTATTAAATTCTGAGAAAAACTTAATTTAAAGCAACATAAATTCATCCTTATCACCACATTGTTTTTCTATCGCTCACACACTCGATATTATTTCGGTATAGTATGTTCCCAAAATATTTAATATTACCGTTTAAATACTGTATTGAAATTCAAGATTTAACTATAGGCCCTATACATGTACAGTACTTAATAGATTCTTAAAGATAACTCGACTTATTATAATTAGTAAAATTTAGAATTTAAATTTAAAAATAAATATTTTAAATTTAAATGTACGTAGAAAAGAGTGAAATATTGATTTCGTCTCATTCTACGTTATCCAATATGAATTTGTTTCCTCCATTGATCGATGGATGCCTAACAGATGATGTAAGTCAATACAGAATTCGATCCAAATTTGATCGTATTGAAATTTAATATTTAACGATTATTCAATATCACACACGTAACGTGTCAGACAAGAATTATTATATCATATTTTTAATTAATTAAAACATATTAAGGTTATAAATAATTAAAATGTGTTAATTGATACGCATATTAATATCATGTGTATTAGTTAATATATTAATAGAAAAGACAGACTGCAAGAGGGCAGAAAAAGTAAAGAAATACCAATCAATTTTAAATTGAAAACAACACTCATCAAATTATTCTTTTTCAATATATATGAAATATTGTTTTAAAAGATTATCTATTCTGTAATTTTTTGACAATGATTTCTGATTATCACAAATTTTAATAATTTTCTGTTCTCGATGAACCCGGACTATTATATGGTCTTACAATAATATTGTTGGAACTCATACTAGTGCTTAACGATCACTCTCATTAAAGATAACGGTCAGTTAATTATAAACATAATTACAATTGAGACAATCCACTTAGTAGCAATGCGAGACCCATGTTAATAAATCGGTCGATCAAGAAGTTTGCCCGTAATATTTAAATTAAAATGGATTCTCGTGGTCGTTGTCCTCATCAAATGAGCAAAGGTCACGACTTTAAAAAACACGTTCTGAAAGAGAAAGGTTCTCTGGTATTACTTCAATTTTGAAATACCTAGTCCCTACAATTGTAAACTGTGGTGTACCTACTGCAGTCGATTATCTCGATTCGAATTCAGTGGAAATGTAGGAATATTTCGGGGGTCGTCTGTACTGCGGTTTGTCATCAACCTATTTACCCCTATTGGTATTACCCATGGCTAAACTGACGATCGGCACAATTAAAAATGTCTGTGTAAGTGCCGATGAAAGAAAAAAAAACGAATAAAGCTGTTATAATATTTATGTTTAATTATAATATGTCTAGTTTCTATAAGAAATATAATAAGGAAATATTATTAGATATATATACACATTTATTCTTTCTGTTCCGTGAACTAAGACACTCTTTTTTCCATACTCAATATATCGATGACCGATTGGATAAAATCACTGAACAGTAGTAGTTGATTGGAGGTTTTTGTCACACCGTCGACTGGCCACGTTTAGTTTTTCAGTGTTATTTTATTTGCTAACACTTAAACATGGCTCTTTTCCATGGAAAATTCTCTTTAAAAACATCTTCCTTAATAGATTGGCCATACATTGCATAGCTTTATTCCATCAATCCAGTTTTCTATACCCATCAAGTAGGTTCGATCAGAGCGGCCGGATGGCCGAGCGGTCAAGGTTAGCAGCCTGCCGCCCTGGGGGACCCGGGATCGAATCCGGACGGGTCGAGAAATCCCCAGGATTTTTTCGGGGGGTGGTCCGTCCGGATATGTCGGGCCCCGTCCCTCACCACCCGGCCGCCTCATTGTGGGCCTGGCCGAACCCATAATGGGCTTGCTATAAGAGGCCCTCTTAGTGCCCGCTGGGCGGAAAGAGTTACAAAAAAAAAAAAAAAAAAAAAAAAAAAAAAAAGGTTCGATCAGATCAACAAGAGGGGCAACTGGATGGTGGGAGACGGAACCCAACGTATCCAAAACAGACCACGCATTAGTACTTCCCGTGGATTTACATGTCTGCATTCCATTCTGGGTCTTTAAAGTAAAAGGCTAAAGATTACACCGTCTCGGATGTTATTAAAAAATATTTAAAACAGAAAAGTAAAAACATTGATCAATGAGACATAATTATATAGCCTAATTGATCAATTACGAAATTAAAACTTCATTATAATTTAGCATCAGTTGTAATTAAACATAAATAGCTTTTCTGTACTATCCTAAAACTTTTAATGTTTAGATTCCGTGTGGAAACACAATAAATTATACATAGATATTTATTGCATTGTCCTTGCATTCTGTAAACAATAATAACGGCGAAGGACATCGAAATTCAGTTTGGACTCCACAATCGTTCAATTTATCATGAGTATATTGCATTTTTATCTGTGCATAATTCCTGTAATCTTTCATTTCACAGACACCCGTAACATCTTGACGTTGGATTTTAATAATATAAATAACGTAATATAATTATAATTAAATTTCTAATTATAGTTCCATAAAATTGCGTAAGAGTTACGAAATAATGGAAAATTTTTTGGCAAGAACTGAAGCCGAAAAGGAGTATATTAGAGAAAGAAAAAGTATGAAAGCAGAAGCAGAGATACGTTTGAACTGCGTTTTATCTTCGGCTGCAGCAAGAGTTTACGGATGGACTTTTTTGTTCCTTGTTCCTGTCACAACCGAAATGATGTTAATGTTCACCCAATTGTAACAAAATTTCACTCATTCTTAATCGAATGTTTCTACTGGATTCATCCCCTTTTGGTGTTTTCCATGATAATGCCGGTTTTGTCAGAGATGATTCCTTGTGAATCGTGGTACTTACTAGTCAAGAACGACGTCATCTTTATGAAATTGTTTGTTGCTATTTTAGTTTTAACTTTCGCTCTCACTTTCAGTATTATAAAGAGAGTAAAATTAACCCCAAATATTAAATTGACGAGGTCAGAATATTTCTATCAAAAAGAATTCTACAACTTTATTAATAATACTATAATTATCGTTTCTGTTATTGTTGCATGTTCAATTATTTGTGGCCAAGCTTTGAACATTTTTTATATTTATCTTGCTGCAGAGAAATGAAAAACTTACGAGCACGAAGTATTTTTTTGCAGCGTAGAAATTGGCATTTACATTAATTTAATTATCGGTTTAATATTCTATCAAAGTTAATTCGTTGTTTATAATCATATTAATGAAGAATTTCCAGAACCTATCAGAAAATCTACAACTACTAAAAGTGAAATATTTGAATTCAGAAACGGAATTAGAAGAAATTATGACACAACACAAGTAATTTTGGAACTGTGTGAAATAATGGAATGGCCCATATGTATTCACAATTGAATACGGTGCTATAATAACGGAAACCAGTCTACTTTATTATATTTTGATTTTTTCGAAAATGGAATTTGCAGTGAGAGTTTTAATTTGCATAATGCGAGGCCCGGAAATAGCGTTAAAAAGAGAAAAATGAAAAATATTCGTTAAGGTCGACAGTAAAGAAAACAAGTTGTATCAGTGTCGAATCAGCGACACCAGTTTTTGACGTCGATGCTCGTAAAGAATAGCGGGAAAAAGAAAATTTTAGATAAATAAAATGTAAAAAGGGAATATTTTAAACTTAAAACGCAGTTTAGAAAGCAAAACGAAACTATAAAAATATTAGAATGAGCGTGGGTGTCGTAGTAATCGAATAAACGCGACCAGAGTCCAAAGGATGGTGTCGGGTAAACCATCTCTGGCCGACCTTTCCCGCGCTCTAAACGGAGCTCCATTTACACCTGGAGACAGGTGGAAGACCAATTGGGAAGCGAGGAGAAAAGGGTTTAGCCAATTAGCGATGAACCGAGTCAGGAGGTTTAGGTAAGAACTTGGTCGTCGAGGACAAGGGAGCTTTTTCCTCTCTAGTCCACTTGTGGCACGCACCGTCCTCAGTCCCTTGTGAAATCCGTTGGTATCTTGTGCTGTGACGTCCAATATCGACGAAGGCCGACTTGTCAACTCCCCGGGGCATCCATCCGCCGACACAGAAAGAAATGGGAAAAAACTCGTCAAGACTCGTGAACCAAACTTCGGACTTCCGAACATCGACTTAATTGTGTAAGCACTGTCACCTAAGTAAACGGTTTCTTTGTGAAACACTTGTCTTTTCTGCCTCAAAACTGCCACCCACATACGTATTGACCTTAGTTCATCCTGACGGTAGAGAATAAAAGATATCCCTTGTCGGCGAGCTTAGAATAACTTGTGTTTCAATAACGTTTGGTTGCGTTATAATGGGATTTTTATTGTCACCTTCACATCTAGTGTAATTTTCGTATTGTATTAAATGTGCAGTTAAATGTTTTACCCTGCTTGTAACATGTTTTCCTTCTTTCTTTCAGATGTAATCATCGTTTCAGGACATTCGAAGATTTGCACAATGCGATCTGAAATTAGAACAGTGATTAACTCTTTCAATGTATTAATGTATTATATATAGCCTATATATTTGAATTTGCAATGTCTAGAGCTCTGTATTCTGTGTTTTCTAGTCTAATAAATTTGAGGACAATTTCCAAGGAAAAAAACTGCCCTTACTGAGTTTTGCAAATAATTTCCTTTCATAACATTTTAATTCATAACTCTTAATTTATTTATATGTAATAAATTAGATAAAATATCATCGTTTCTTGTCACATTATTGTGTGAGGCTCCGGACATGTCCGAACCTCACTGAAATTCGCGTTAAAATCATTTATTTTCAAGAACAAAATTATCTTTTTTAAAGAAAAAAATAGAAGTTAGAAATAGTTTTTCTTAATGAAAACGACGTGAACTTTTAAACAATAGAACAATGGAAAAACGAAGATCGACTATCTCCGGATGGGAATCGAATTAAACTTCGATTTGACCCCTCCCGCGCCCCCGTAAAATTTCGAATTGTCACCAGGTGACGAGGAGAGATCAGTCGGAAAATGGAATCCGAGGAAATCGGATAAAACCTGAAAATTCAACAACGCTGGCTTCTTCTTCCGAAAGTTCCAAGTGACAGATCTATTGTTGTATGTGTGTTTCGTGCCCATTTTCGTCTCTGTCTCCCGACCTCGGATCATCAACGGAAGTCAACCGCATCGTCCCGGAGTCGTCGAAACGTTGAGGGAACTGGCCATTCGCGAACCAGAGACATTCCTTCAAAATGGGTCTATCTTGGAAAGGAAAAGAAGAACCAGAAGCCGCTGCCGACGTAGAACTTCCGAGATCGCGGAAATCATGTAAACTTCTTTCGTGTTAAATAAACGGTTTCTTGTAACCGTAGAGTCTGTCTCAGTGCCGATCGCCCACATACGACCCTTCGCGACTGCTCGACCCTCTTGAAATTTTGGCACCCTGTCGGCAACCTTACACAGGCGAGCTGGGTGTAACATGCTAGTGTATATAAATAAGAATGTTTATTTGTTTGTTCGCTATGCACACCTAGGCCTTTCCACCAATTGCTACACATTTCAAAAGTTACATTAACATACCTCTAATTAAGATAACATAGGCCTATATCTCATCTCAAAATATTAATTTCAAACTACATCCGACTTGTTGGCTATACAGGTAGCGTTATCTTTTGGCAAAAAATTAAAGAATAATAATCTATAATAATTTTTAAAAAATTTATATATACTAATTAGTACTATATTCACTTAATTACTACAACAGTGATATAGTGCGAAGTAGATGCGCTATATTACGGATAGCACTCACGTGGGTCGATTGCATTGTTACACTGTATAAACCTTTTAAGTAGCGAATTTGGTTCTCTGCATTTAACAATTTGGAACATTTTTATTGCTGAATAGTACTTTCTTAATTCTAATAATTTTTTTAATGAAACTTGCTATTTACGAAGACATACTATTCACGTAGTTCATACGCATATTGATAATGTTCTTAAAATGGGGGTTATCATATGCATTTTTGAAATTTACGATCTTTCAAATCACTTAAAAGTAGCTTTAACATTATTATCATTTAAAAGTAATTTATTCTCGCATTTTTACAACATTTTTTTTTATTATTTAAACAAGTCTTATACGACATGTATCTGATATTAAAATTAGCACTTTTGACCACGTGATGACCTATCACAACCTATCCAACACTGGATTACTTTTCAAATGTTAATGTATTTCGGAGGATATTTTTCTTTCTTATTATTAATATGTCTCATATAAACAAGCTAGTATAATATTAAAATGTTACCATTAATACAATGTATTATAGAATAATATAATATATTTAGTCTTTTCGGATAGTTAATCTTTTCAATTACTTTTTAAAAAGAATAACTATCCGCATCGGATAAATATGTATACGAGAAAAGAACTAAACAAGCCGCTGGAAATAGAGTTGAACAATAGATTTCAATACTTTGACACAAGAAGAAACTCACATGAAATTTGGAAGGCATGAAAATTGAAGTCAAGTAAGGCCTTACAAATGTTTTGGATAAAGAAGAAAAAGAGAAATCATTTGCTACACTTCCTCCGTGAATCAAAACAAACTTTGATTCACGGAGGAAGTGTTGCAAAAGATGAATGAGAGAAGAAAATATAAAAACATAAACAAAACATTCGCTAAAGAAAATTACAAAACGGCAAATATACAATTTAAGTAAATATAAAATATAACACATGGCCGACGGTAATACATTGTATAAGTATATAAAAAAAACAACGTTTAACAAATTACTTTGCTTTTCGTTTATTCTTCCGTCGTTCGCTACCAGTTGACAAGTCCACATTTCCACAAATACGATGTTTGTGCCGGCCTTCGTATTTGTGGAAATGTGGACTTGTCAACTGGTAGCGAACGACGGAAGAATAAACGAAAAGCAAAGTAATTTGTTAAACGTTGTTTTTTTATATACTTGGCAAATATACAAGTAAATATTGTACATTGACCAGAAAAGCCAAAGGGATTGGCTAAATCAACTTTGAATGCAATAAAAAGACGAAACATATCTAAATATTTATGGAAAAAATTCGAAACTATCGAAGTAACTTTTGGTAAGAGAAGGCAGACAAAAATTGGCGCTATAAAAAATGAAAAAAAAACTATTGTATTTGGAGAACAAGAAACAAGGTGAAATAACTATGTACTAACACGACTACATGGAAGTTTCGGAATCTCTAATGGCATAGATAGTAGAGTCACTAAAGACAATTAATGAAATACAAGAACTGCTTAAATGGGAACAAAGAGCAAAAACGTCTTAAGAATAAAATTCTAGGAGAAAACAATATGCCGTTGACTGGCCTAGTTCTATTTTCATACCAATGTCAAAAGATAGCAAAGTCAATGAAATGTGATAAAGACAGAAATATAAGCTTAGTAAGTCATGTCTCCAAAGCTCTAATAAATATCATACATATAAGAATAGAATACAATGTAAATGTGGACCTATGCAACACGCAATTTGGATTAAAAACGAATAGCTGAACTAGAGGAGCAATAACACTACTAACAATAATAGGTGAAGAAATGATTGCAAATAATAAAAACTTAGGCCTATGTCTATAATTTGTCGAATACGAAAAGCCATTCCATATTGTTAACAACAAGGTGTTTAATAGGCAACATAAGAATAAAGTTAGTGAACATTTTTTGGGTAAATATATGAACTTCTTTGAGTAATGATGAGATAATGATCAGTAATAAAAGAAAGAAGAAAAACACCTTACAAGTAGAATTAAACATGGAATAACGCATTTAATTCAAAGAAAAAAATAATTACAGTTGATGTAAAAGTGGATGGTAAAAATCCTATTATAATACAAACAAACGTAAATGCAACACAAATTATGCAGAAGAAAACTCACTGCAAATTTAATTTTCGAAAAAATCAAAATATAATAAAGTAGACTGGTTTCTGTAATTAGAAAACCGTACAAAATTGTCAATACGTAATTAAATGATCCATTCAATTGTACATAGTTTCAAAGTTTATTGTGTTGTGTCATAATTACTTCTAATTCTGTTTCCAAATTCGGATGATTCATTTTTAGTAGTTGCAGATCTTCCGATAGCTTCTGGGTAATCGTCATTAATATAATATTAAACAATAAATAAAATAAACTAGATAGTAAGTTAAAACCAAAATAACAATAGCAATTTTCATAAAGATGATTTCATTTTTGATCAGCAAGTACCACGATTGACAAGGAATCATCTCTTCGACAAAACCGGTATTGTCATGGAAAACACCAAACAGTAATGAATCCAGTAGAAATATTCGATGAAGAATGAGTGAAATTTTGTTACAATTAGGTGAACATGAGCATCATTTCGGTTGTGGCAGGAACAAGGAACAAAAAAGTCCATCCGTAAACTCTTGCTGTAGACGTAATGAAGATAAGACGCATTTCAGACATATTTCTGCTTCTGCGTTCATATTTTTTTTCTCTTGTATACTCTTTTTCGGCTTCAATTGTTGCCAAAAAATTTTCCATTATTTCGTCACTCTTACTATAATTAGAAATTTGAATTATACGTTCTTTATATTATTAAAATCCAACGTCAAGATGTTACGGATGTCTGTAAAATGAAAGATTACAAGAACTATGCACAGATAAAAATGCAATATACTCATGTTATGATAAATTGAACGATTGTGGAGTCCAACTGAATTTCGATGTCCTTCGCCGTAATTACTGTTTACAGAATGCAAGGAGAATGCGACAAATATATATGTATAATCTATTGTGTTTTCACACGGAATCTGATCATTAAGAATTTTAGGATACTAAACAAAAGCTATTTATGTTTAACCACAAGAACCGATGCTGAATTTTGATAATTTCGTAATTGATCAATTATACAATCATGTCCCATTGATCAATTTTTTACTTTCCTGTTTTAAATATTTTTTAATTACAGCCGAGACGGTGTGTAGTCTTCAAGCTTTTACTTTAAAGACCCAGAGTGGAATGCGGTCATGTAAATCCTCAGGAAGTTTTAATGTGTGGTCTGTTTTGGATACATTGGGTTGCATCTCCCACCATTCGATCTCCCCTCTTGTAGATCTGCTCGAACCAACTTGATGGGTATAGAAAACTCGATTGATAGAATAAAGCAATGCAATGTATGGGCTACCGGTCAAGGAAAATGTTTTTAGAGAGAATTTTCAATGGAAAACGGGCCATGTTTAAGCGTTAGACAAGTGAAAAATCACTGAAAAACTGCACGTGGCCATTCTATAGTGAGGCGTGAACCCTTGAATCAGTGTTCAGTAATTGTATCCAATCGGTTACTAATATATTTAGTACAAAAAAAAAATTGTCTTAGTTCACAGAACAGAAAGAATAAATGTGTATATATATCTAATAATATTTCTTTATTCCATATAGAAACTAGACATATTATAATTAAACATAAATATTATGAAAGTTTTGTTCATTTTTTCTTCTATCGGCTGCTTTTAATTGTGCCGATCGTCAGTTTAGCCATGCACGCAATACGGGTAAATAGATTGATGGCAAACCGTGGTACAGACAATACCCCAAAATATTTCAAAATCGAAGTAATACCCGAGAGCCTTTGTCTTTGAGAAGTCTTTCTTGAACGTTATGAGCTCTGCTCATTAGATGAGCACAACAATGACAAGAATCCATTTTATTTAAATATTACGGGCAAACTTCTTGATCGATCGATTTATTAACATGTGCCTCGCATTGCTACTAAATGGATTGTCTCAATTATGATTATATTTATAATTAACGGACCATTATTTTTAACGAGATTGATCATTAAGTTATAAGTTATAACATAACAATCTCTTTCAAACATGAAGTTCTGGGGAAAGGTTATGATCTTTTCCCAGAACTTTGTTATGTCTTAAGTCTTTTTGATATAAGATATTATGCTGTCGAGAGATAGGCCTAATCCCTCGTATTTCACGTCCAATTTTCATTCATTTCTGAATTATTCTCGACTATACGAAATTTAAAAAATTATACACAAATATTAGACGTTTGTAGTAATAATTTAAACGGTTTGACAAAAATTTCGACGTAATAACCGATGCATTTCTCCTGACGTCATACTTACTTAACAATAGCTTCCGCGATAACAATTTTTCTTTTGTATTATTGATCAACAAAAGGGTAAGAATCTCTGGAATTTTCTACTATTCTTTTCTTCATCTAGGAACTTTACGGAAGAATTTTGATTCTAAACGTTGATTGCAAATAAGCAATTTCTTTGCGCGGTTTGTGCGGTTAAAATTGAATTGAATAAATTGGATCGTTAAAATAAGGTACTATCCTCAAATTATTAAAATTAATCGTATGACCAATTTGTAATAATAATCAGAAATCAGTTTAGGAATACAGTCAAACCTGTTTTTATGCGCTCTTTTTATGTGCGATTTTTATTGTGCGATTTTTTAATGCGAATTTTTAATTTGTGCGTATAGGTGGCGACTAGTCTCGTGCGATTCGTCATGTCTACGTTGATTATTAAGCTAATAAACTTATTATAGCTTAAATGCACTTATTATAGTAATATTATTGCGTGAATATGCGAAAAATAAATAATTTACTTTTAAGTCAACAAACACACCAACTGGACAACAAATATGTAAACAGACGATAGACTCAGACGATGCAGTCAAGTGCTGACATCTGTTGTCAATAAATTCTATTTCGTACGCTTTTTGAGTTATTTTCTATGTGAGACTTCTTTTATGCGGTCCCTGTTGAAATAAGCAATTTCTTTGCGCGGTTTGTGCGGTTAAAATTGAATTGAATAAATTTGGATCGTTAAAATAAGGTACTTATCCTCAAATTATTAAAATAATCGTATGACAATTTTGTAATAATAATCAGAAATCAGTTTAGGAAATACACTTAATTCTCTTAAGAAAGTTTATTAAAGATATAGTTTGGTATGTAGAGAAGTTTAATTCCGGAATCTATATGCGATATTTTATGTTTGAATAACAATAAGAGAATAAAGTAAATGAAATGACAAAAAGCACACCCAGTATATAAAGAAGCTATATCTTACTCTATATCGATTCACGAACCGGGATTGTCTCAAATATATGTAATATAAGCGATATCATAAACAGCTAGGTTTATTATGGAGTATGGTTTCACCGAAACAATAATTCGTATTCGGATTTAGAAACGGAATATTTAAATGTGTGAAGATTTTGCAATTGTTATCCAAATGTTCGTTTACAAAAGATTTCTTTACGACTTTTTCCTTGCCAAATAGCAACACGAATTAGAAGATAGAAGAAAGGAAGACTTCTATAATGATGTATCCGTTCCCGGATCCAAGACTGTTGGACAGCAGCTAGCCAGTGAGGTGCCGATTTCTGAAGAGGACGTTGGCATAAACGAAGAGTGGTGTTTGATGAAGGAATAATATGAAAGGTTTTAGTGCCGATTACGGAATTTCCAAAGATAGGATACAAGAAACTTAGTAATTATCACCGAAAATAAGTCGAAAGATGTGGTATTTGTTTCGTTATCTAATTATAAATAATTTATGCATTTTATAAATGTAGATAAAATTAACTACATATGCTTATTATTTAATATTTACGAATTTATAATATTTTTTAAAATTAAATATACCGCAGAAGTATAAATTTATGTAAATAAATAATTGTACGTTTACGTAGTACTTAGGCCAATGTAGGCGAAGTAAATACTATCATATTATTAGAATTACTCGTAATACATTTTATAATTATATGTGTTATATGTATATTGTTACTTTGAAGATGTAAACAATTCATATTTTATTCGTTGCTATTGCTTATACGTTGAGATGATCCATTAATGGCAATATCTGTAGATAAAAATTTGCACTGGTTACGAAGAATATTTATATCAGTTTGTCGTTAATTCTTAAGTTTAAATTGCTCTTGTATTTAGTTTAAACTGGCAAATCTGTCTCGAGAATCCGTCTTACCTAATAAAAACATTTGATTGCATTGGCATAATAATCTTATGTTACGCGAATGGTTCCAGTCGATTGAATTGATAGGATAACAACGAATATCCAGTTTTATTCGCTGATTGTTATTCTGTCTAACAAGCGGGGTTAGTTTGCGAAAAATAAAAACTGCACATAAACATAAAAGATTAAACGAGTTGAATATACCGAGCTGTATTTATACAGTATAATATATAAAAATAAGAATAGCATAAATATAAAATCGAGAAAAATATAAAATATCTAGTATTCAAAACTTTAATATTTGATATTTCTGAAAACTCTAATAAATAAAACTGTTGTCCGATTCCGTGAACACAGGAACTCCCGATACCGATACTAGGAGTGTCCCGATATCACAAAAGAATCGATACCGGTATCAGGAATAGTTCTAAGATATTGATAATTGACGGCCGGATGGCCGAGCGGTCAAGGTGGCAGCCTACCGCTCTGGGGGACCCGGGATCGAGTCCGAACGGGTCGAATAATCCCCAGGAATTTTTCGGGGGGTGGTCCGTTCGGATATGTCGGGCCCCGTCCCTCACCCGGTCGCCCCATTGTGGGCCTGGCCGAACCCATAATGGGCCTACTAAAAGAGGCCCTCTTAGTGCCCACAGGGCGGAAAGAGTTAAAAAAAACAAAAAAAAAATATTGATAATTAAGAGAAAAATAAAAGTTTGGTGGGAAAAAGCTATCCCGGTCAATGCCTGGTTGATCCCGTAAACGTGGTGATAGTTCAATGAGCCAATCCAAAGAAAATGTAACTAATTTGCTCGCCAAAGATAGTTTGAGAAAGACCTCTAAATACGAGTAATTAAAGAAACACAAATACAAGAGACAGGAAGATGATATCAGCACTGTCCAGAAATCTTTTGCTGCTCCCTACAAACCGATTCTTAGGATTCAAACGACCGATATTACAAGCTGCCATTTTTACTACTTCAGATAAATCATTTCGCTACCCCGTGTAATCACTTTAAAGTGTAAATCAGTATATTGTCAATAAGGAGGCGATCTCTTTTGTAGCATATCGACTAAATCCTTTTTTAAACTTTTTCAGAAAATGTGGCCATTATTAAAGAAAAATTAAGAAAACAATCAATCACAATAGCACTTGCACTTCAGAAAGCAGTCATTACTGTGAAATAGTTACGTGATCAATATACACTTTGTAATTGGATGTTATGGAAATAAATACAGTACGGAAAACATCACATTTGAAAAGAAAACCAATTTTTTTTTTACATTTTTCTACGGAAGAAACACCATATTACCAACGTAAAAACACGTAAACAGATAATAAAATATGTTCAATCACGGGTCAAGGGGTGGGAGCGTGTTATGTCATATTTCGAGTGGGGTCGAATTTAATGAAGATTTTACTTGTTATTATCATTTACAATTTTTAATAAAATTTAGCTCTACTGTCAAAATTAAACTTTTTGCCATTTTCTTAATAACTAATAATATAAATGTTATTTTTAAACCAAATTTTATAATAGATGGCGCCACAAACAATTATATTGTTTGTGCTGATATATTTAGTGTATTTCGCCGCGAAAGTTGTGCAACTATTTATCGAGTATTTTCTGATTGAAAAAGTTCCAGATTCCCACGGGATAGACATAGACATCAAGCGATGCTGAATCATAGATTGTGGCAATCTTCTGATTCAATACGTAAGTATTCGAGATAGAACTATTCCCGTGACTTTACGTGTTTACCTCGGAACTACCGTGTAACCTTTGTATGTCTAATCGTTGTGAAACCAGTGTGAAAACTAAATAAACGTTGGTTTTTTGCTTTCGTCATATCTGAATTCGACCAGATTCAAATTACAGTCTTTAAGAGCAAAAAACTGACGCCTTTCTTCATTGATATCTCAGGTTATATCTGTATGTATATGTATATGTGTGTATGTGTGTATGTGTGTATGCATTGACATGTATTTCGTTTAATATCTCAGGTTGGAATAATGATTAAGAAACGAAATTTCGCCTAGTAATTTCTATATATAAGGGGAATTGTTGCTGTTAAATTTTGGTGGTTAAAAGTCGAGGGAGATCACTTGTAATATCTAGAGTGGAATCATATTTTATTTGTTAGCATTGACAATTTCTTGTATAATCTTTATAGCTACCCTCAAAATTAAGCCTTTTGCCTTTTTATAATAATTAGTAATATAAAAAGTTTTTTGTGACAAGCTTTCGTAACAGATGACGTCACACGAAATTGTATTTATTGTAATTAATAATATAAAAGTTATTTTTAAAACAACAATCTTACAACAGCCGGGAAAGTTACGCAACTCGTTGCTGGAATTTTTTTACATTCTTATTAGCACCGAAATAGAATATTGAGGCGAATGCCTGTAAGCAGTTCATAAAATAATTCCAATTTCAGAAAATTACAAAATGGTTTATCGTTTTCTGCATTACAAACGCACTTGAGCATGACACTTTTGTATATATATAGGTTATATTTGTATATGTTGTTACTAGTCGAAATTTAGAAGTGTGTGTTTTTCTTTCTCATTGTGGTGATGTGAATTGGATAAGTAACGCAACAAGTTTCGAGTGCCAAAGCGAAGACAGTTTATCTCTTTCTGATAGTACATTTACCATGATACAGGAGAGAAAATAAATGCGAGAAACTTGGATGAATCAAATATTACAGTTGTAGAAAAATGGTGTGAAAACAGCTGACGAAACAGCAAATATAGGAATACATAAATCCTATTATTCTTATTATTACAACTTTTAGCATGCCCAAAAATTTTATTCAGGATTCGTTCCTTACATTTTCATTTTCGGGATTATCAATGTAATAGTGAGATGTATGTACAGTTGTAAGAAGTGTGTTCGGATGTTCGATAGTGTTAATGCGGAATCGAACAGATTTTTAGAGATTAATAAAAATCAAATGAAATGAATGAATGTCTAATTCAGGACAACCTTTTTCTATGTAAGGACGACATTTAAAACTTTTCAACTCACGCGAGCCGCATAAAAGAGAAAAATGAAAAAATGACGGTAAATCAAAATTATTTATTCATAGGCTATATGATTATAAATTAACATCTATCTTGAGGAAACCGTGTTTTGTATTTTCGTTTCTTTTCTTTTCTTTCGAAGACACAATGTAGTGACGTAAACTTAAACACTGGGCGAATTTTTCATCCTTTTTATTCGGTTGGATAAAAAGGAATACCAACCGAATAAAAAGGATGAAAATTCGCCCAGTGTTTAAGTTTACGTCACTACATTGTGTCTTCGAAAGAAAAGAAAAGAAATAAATTAACATATTAATCATTGCTTGCTTTAAATTAGTTTTGACGCGAGTCTGTTAGCCGATTTCTAGTATTATTTTATAATAAATTTGTTGCGGAACAAGTGTTGGCATACATAAGTTGTAAAATAACGATAAAAATTTTGCTGCATACGTCCTTAACCTGTGAGTTGGGGTCACTGTGACCCCAGTAAAACTTTGGCTGGCTTTTACTAGTCTGTCAGCCAGTGTTAGTGGTGGAGACTCATAGTACCTTCCAGTTAGTTGACCTTGAACCGTTGGAACATAAGTTTGTTTTACTGTCAGTCCATACTTTTTTACACGAGCTTAAAGTTTTTGCTTTGGGGTCAACCTGACCCCACCTCACGGGTTACGTAATAATTTTCTTCAATCTAGTTGTAATGTTAAAAAAAAAAAATGTGGCACAAAAACGTTTCTTCTTCTTTAATTAACTTATTAGTAATGTTAAGTTCTCAAATATATAGGAATGGCGGCAATACAGATGTATATTTAATTAAGCACCAAACTTTTTTGAAGTGTTATTAGTACTTAAAAGTTTAAAGATTTTTTAAAATTATAATTGATTATAAAAAATTTTATTTTATATTTCTAGTGTGTTAAATAAAGTGTAAAAAGTATTTTATGATTATATTTTTCTTTTTCTTCCTTTTCTGAATTACACAAATTGTAACAAAAGTTCTGACCCCACCTCACGGGTTAAGGGTTAAGGTAAGAAATTGATATATTTATTAATATTTTCTGCAAAACGAGCCTCACAAAATATTAACGCAGACCGTGGGTCGCCCACCGCTGGTCTAATTAATGCAATCATTCACATCTTATTACCATTCACAAAGTGATCACTTTAAGTGGATTTCACTGCATTACTACTTTAAAGAGATTCGTATATAATTACTTTACAAACTCAACATGCAATATTAAAATTTTATTTAAAATATTAAAATCGATACTACATTTAAATATATTTAAACAATACGTAGAATACAAATAAATCATTTGTAAAACTTCGTAAATTATCACTATAAACAAAATATACAAGTGACAATGATTTGCCTAAATTAGGCATGATTTTAATTTGTATGAACTAATTCAGTTTTTATCAGAGAAAATATTCAAAACGATAAATCCTTCAGTTCAAATCTCAGTAAGGGCAGTTTTTCTTCTTGGAAACGGTCCTGAAATTTAACAGACTCGAATACACAGAATACAGAGCGCTCGACATCTGCAAATTCAAATTTATATATATAATACATTAATATATTGAAAGAGTTAATTAACTGGCATACCTTGACAGGAAACTTCTTGGTAACATCGAAGAAATCGTTAATAGTTAAACATAAAGATGCCTTTCCAAATCTCTTCATAAAATTCAAAATCTGCACACAATTCATAAAATTATTTCATGCAAATTAAAGTATCGCTAATTCTATTTTATAACAGAAGCTTTACTTTTAATTTCTGTTCCAATTTCAGATCGCATTGAGCGAATCTTCGAATGTCCTGAAACGATGTTTGAATCTGAAAGAAAGAAGAAAAACATGTTACTAGTCGAGTGAAACACGGAATAGCGTATTTAATACAATACGAAATTTACAGTAGATGTAAAACCGGATGATAAAAATCCTGCTAAAACACAAGTACATGACATTGAAGCACAAAATAGGCAAATTAAAATTTTTAATGCAAATTCCATTTTCGAATAAATCAAAATATAATAAAACATACTGGTTTCCGTTATTAGAAAACCGTACAAAATTGTCAATACGTAATTAAATGGACCATTCAATTGTTTTACATAATTCCAAAGTTCATTGTGTTGCGTCATAATTTTTTCTAATTCTGTTTCCAAATTCAAATGATTCATTTTAAGTAGTTGCAGATCCTCGGATAGCTTCTGGAAAATTTTCATTAATATGGTAATAAATAAGTAAATAAAAAAACTTAGATACAGTGATCCACCCGAGATTAAATTAGTAAAAATGCCAACTTTCTATGGTGCAGAAAAATGCTTCGTACTCATACGACTTTCCTCTCTCTACAGCAGCATATGAATAAAAAATGTTCACTGCTTGGACTAATACAGTTAAACCTATAACAATAACAGAAGCGATAATTGTCGTGTAGATAACCACCCTGTAAACTTTTTTCCGACAGAAATATTCTGGTTTCGTCAATTTAATCTTCGGGGTTAATTTTATTTTCTTTATAATACTGAAAATAAGTGCGTAAGTTAAAACCAAAATAGCAACAGCAATTTTCACAAAGATGACGTCGTTCTCGAATAGTGAGTACCACGATTCACAAGGAATCATCTCTGACAAAACCGGTATTGTCATAGAAGACATCAAACAGAAATGTATCCAGTAGAAATACTCGATAAAGAATGAATAAAATTTTGTTACAATTGAGTGAACATGAACATCATTTCGGTTGTGGCAGGAACAAGGAACGAAAAAAATATATCCGTAAACTCTTGCTACGGACGTAAACGAAGATAAAACGCAGTTCAAACATATCTCTGTTTCTGTGTTCATATTTTTTCTATTTCTTGTATACTCGTCTTCGGCTTCAATTCTTGCCAAAAAGTTTTCCATTATTTCGTTACACTTACGAAATTTAATGGAAATGTAATTAGAAATTTGAGTAATACGATCCTTGGATTATTCAAATCTAACATCAAGATGCTACGTGTGTCTGTGAAATGAAAGACTACAAGGACTACGTGCAGTATACAATATACTCGAAAATGCAATATACTCGTTTTACGATCTATTGAACGGTTTTGGATTTCAAATCTGATTTCGATATGTCCTTCGCTGTTGTCATCCTTTACAGAATCCAAGGTCAGTC
Source organism: Centruroides vittatus (assembly GCF_030686945.1). Taxonomy (NCBI): domain Eukaryota; kingdom Metazoa; phylum Arthropoda; class Arachnida; order Scorpiones; family Buthidae; genus Centruroides; species Centruroides vittatus. Next base: position 124,702 of record NW_027120871.1, read on the forward strand.
CAATAATCGTGTTGTATATTCTTTTTTCACACGGAATCTAAGCACTAAAAGTTTTAGGAGAGTAAACAAAAGAGACATTTATGTTTTAACTACAACAACTGATGCTAAATTATCATGAAATTTTAATTTTGTAATTAATAAATTATATAATCATCAGTGGCGTAGCGTAGTGGGGGCGGCAGGGGTGGCCCTCCCCGGGCGGCACTTTTAGGGGGCGGCAAAATTTTACAATAAATAATAATAATACAATACACCTGTACAATACACAATAATGATGATTGTTCTTGCCGAAAAGTTCTTTAGAATTACTGTATATTTTAGTCTTTTAAATCGAGATACCTTAATAAGGGGGCGGCGAATTTTCTTCCGCCCCGGGCGGCTGACACCCACGCTACGCCACTGATAATCATATCTTATTGATCAATTTGTTACTTTTCTGTTTTCTAAATAAATCTTTTATTAACAGCCGAGATGGTGTAGTTTTCATCCCCTCACTTTAGGGTTTCAGAATGGAATTTTGACACGTAATTATTTAGGAAGTTTTAATGTGTGATTTGTTTTGGACACGTTGAATTCTGTCTCCCATTCACCGGTTGCCCCTTTTGTAGATCTGCTCGAACCTACTTGATAGGTATGGAAAATTGGATTGATTGAATAAGGCTGTGCAAGTGTAGACGATCTGCCAAAAAGAATGTTTTTAGAGAGGACCTTCAATGGGAAACGGGCCATGTTTAAGTGTTAGACAAGTGAAAATACACTGAAATACTGAACATGGCCACTTCATGGTGAAGCGTGAACCCTCGATTAACTACCAGTGTTCATTGGTTTTATCGAATTGGTAACCAGTGGCAGGGCCGGCGTGACCTTTTGCGAGACCCGGTTCAAAAATTTTGCGGAGCCAGAATACACATTCAAATCCTATACTTAAATTTCACAATAAGGAATTATTTATTATAAGTACAAAGGAGGTTACATATATTTTTTGTAAGATGTGTATTACATAATTTTTCTTACATTTTTGCCGCAAAATCTTTGATTACGTCATCAAAATTGATTGAGTTTGCTTCTTCGCTTTCTATTGAAAGAATAGCCAGAGATGTATATTGGCCTTGGCTTATTGATGATCGAAGATAATTCTTTTTAGTATCAACTGCGAGAAACTATGTTCAGATGAAGCCACTGTTACTGGCGTAGTTAACGTTATTTGTAACTCAATTAATAAATTTGGGTATGCTTCCGAAAGATTGTTTTTTATAATGTATTTTCAGGGCCAGATTTAAAAATCAGAGGTCCGTGGGCACAAATACGGTTGGGGGGGACCGTTGAGAAGAGCCAAATTTGATATATTTACAAAATTTACACAAATACAGTACTTTCAACTAGATTTCAACTAGGAAGTTGTAAATTTCATTTAAAAATAAGTTTATTGTAAACATACATATATATTATTGCATAAAACTAATTATTTTAATTTAATTGAAAAATACCTATGTAAAATTTTTTTCTCCTGAAATTTTCCGATCTTTCATAGGTTTCTTCCAGGGTTTGGTTTTCTCTGCCTGTGGCACTCGTGATGAGGCCACATTAGGCTGTCGCGGTAATAGAAAAAAAATTATGTTTAAACAACATAGTTTTGTGGGGGGCCCCTATTTTGTGAGGACCCTGGGCACTGGCCCCAAATGCCTTATGTAAATCCTGCCCTGTGTATTTTATTGCATCTAGAGCCAAATAATTGGCTTGCCTATTCGATTGGATTATGCGATTGCATTTTCCACATGCACCCGAATATTCAATCTACTATAAAATGTCCTGCAAAATGTCTGATGAGTTTTTGTAGACCGCAAGGCCATTCAGAACGCGAAGCCGGGTTCCGGCGAACACGCTGAACTTGCCCTGCACCGCCTTTGACCAGTGGCTGTATGGCCGAGCGGTTAAGGTGGCAGCAGCCTACTATCTGAGTGAACCAGGATCAAATCTGATTGGGTCGAAAAATCCCAATGAATTTTACAAGGAGTGGTCCGAGCAAATATGTCAGACCCTATCCCTCATCACCCAGCTGCTCTATTGTGGACCTGGCCGAACCCATAATGGGCTTTCTTAAAGCGGCCCTCTTAGTGCCCACAGGCCGAAAGAGTAAAAAAAACCCAATTGATAACCCATGTGTGACTGCAGGGTCGGCACCTCTTTGATGTCACATCAGAACTGACACAAGGCCGCCACACACGTTCAGGAAATCCTTTGAGGAATAACTGTGCAGGCCTGACCTTGAGGAATTCCTGAACGTGTATGGGGGAAAACTGTACAGTTTGGGGGCCTGTACAGTCCACTGGAGTAGAAACGAAAAACCATTTGATTTTCCTGCACAGTTTTAGACTGCGCAGGCCAACTGAACGTGTGTGCAGTCGTGTCGTTCAGTTGTGAGGCCGCTGAGTAGTGAGAACAATGTCTCGTGAATGTTTGGAAGAATTATTTTTTATAACCTTTTTAACCTTTATTATTTGTAACCTGAAAAATTAATTTTTCAGGTTACAAATAATAAAGGTTAAAAAGTTAAAAGTTAAAATTGTTTTCAGATCAAAAATTTCTCGAGTAAATTAAAATTATAAATAATTTTAATATTTAGACAACTTCTCAATTCATTTCCTAAGTTTTTATATTTAGAAAACTTTTCAGTTCACTTCTTTAGTTTTCATAAAACATCTTGATACTCTTTAATATCATTTTCTTTTACATTTAAAAAAAATTATTGTTTTAATACCTATACCTGTTTAATACCTGTTTTAATGTTGTATTAAAACATGACAACTTAAAATAATATTTTAACAATAAGATAAAATTTAATAAATAATTTTTAATTATTAAATTATAAAATTAATTTGCGATAATAATTTTTAAAATTTGTACTAATATCGGATGTAGTTGAGAATTATTTATATTTGTTTTTTTTTTTTTTTGTTCTAATATCGGAATAAATTAAAACACGACAATTTGAAATAATATTTGACAATAAGACAAAGTAAAATAGGGAAATAGTTTAATATAATAATTATTTAAATTATATTTGTTACTTATTTTTTAAATATCTATACAACGCATTGATTTTGAAAATATCTATTTTTTGTTCAATTAAGAATTGTTCGTAAGATAGAATGTTGCAAAAAGAACAATGCTTTTTAAAATATCTGTGGTAATAACAATTCTTTTTAATATTATCTGATCTTTGTCACCCAAGAAGTTCGATGTCTAAATAACTGTAGCTCCAGTTTTTAAAAAGACTTTTCCCCCTTATCTATCCACCTTTAAATAAAAATAATTCTTTATACGTTGAGAAATAATTTAACAAGTTTTGTAAATTACTATGTTCGATCCAGCCAGTTATATCCGATGGTTTTTCGTCTATAAAATTTAACCCATTAATTTTTTTGGTAGTAAAATCGACTTGCCATTGATCTTTCGCTGGTAATTGATGCTTTTTAACAGAATCTATAGCCCAAGATTTCTCAAAACTCAACACTCCACACCATCAATCCAGTTTTCTATACCCATCAAGTAGGTTCGAACAGATCTACAAGAAAGGGACTGGATGGTGTAAAACAGAACCCAACGTATCCAAAACAGACCACGCATTAAAACTTCCTGTGGATTTACATGTCTGCATTCTATTCTGGGTTTTTAAAGTAAAAGGCTGAAGATTACACTGTCTTGGCTGTTATTAAAAAATATTTAAAACAGAAAACTAAAAAATTGATCAATGAGAAATGATTATATAATTTATCAATTACGAAAATTAAAAGTTTATCAAAATTCAGCATCTGTTGTTGTGGTTAAGCATAAATAGCTTTTGTTTAGCATCCTAAAATTTTTAATGTTCAGATTCCGTGTGGAAACACAATAGATTATACATATTTATTGCATTGTCCTTGCATTCTGTAAACAGTAATTACGGCAAAGGACATCAAAATTCAGGTTTGGAGTCCAAAATCGTTCAATTGATCGTAACATGAGTGATCGATACACTTTGGGTTATAAAATTTAATTTGTATAGAATTTAATGTAAAGTAATGATACAAATTGGATTATAAAAAAAAAGTAAAGATGATACAGAATAGATGCACCCTCAAAATAGATTACAAAAATCATTCTCCTACTCTCTCTGAAGTGGCCTCAAAATAATTATAAAATCGTCCCCTACTGTCCCCAAACTGACCTCAAAAAATTAGAAAAACCATCTCTGAAGTAGTCTGTCTACTGTACGTGAAATGGTTTCTCTACCATTTGTGTGTTCACATGCTTCTTTTTGTTAGCAAGAGGTTGGTAGAAAATCGTGTGCTCCATTTTTTAAAAAAAAGTTTTTTCTTTATCAACAATGTTAGAAATATCGTGATATATTTCTGATCTCTAGATAATATGATTAATTGCTAGATTTTTTTAAAAAACGATTGACTCTTTTAAGATTTAACTATTTTTATTTTAAAATCCAATATAATGTTACAGATTTTTGAATTTATTTTAACTTTCTTTTTCTTCTTCATCAAATTTATTTAATTTTTCCATTATATCATCAACAATGTTACTAATATCCTGAAGTATATAGACTAACAAACTGGGAATTTTCAGCAATATATTTATGATCTAGTTTCTTATATTCTATAATATAACACCAGAAAAGATGGTATTTGAAATTGTGAATAAAATCTTCATTCAGTATTTGATAGCGAGAAACTAAATTCCAGTGGAGATAATCTTTTAATTTACTCAGTGTATCTTTTAATCGTTGATATTTTAAAACTATTCTCATATTTAATTTATCAGTATATTCCTTAACAAAATTATCAGAGAGAAGCTGAAATTTTGCTATTTTATCCCAATTAAGATATTTTGAAGAATTATCCATGAATTCTTCATCTAATACTTGATGTTCAGAAATTAAATTACATTTTGCATGTTTAATATGTTTTTCAATGAATATATAATTTTTCCATATTAATCCCCAGTTTAAATTATTTGCCAATTCGGAAAGGAAGTCTCAACTTAAAGCAGTTTTTTGGCTTATAATCTTCCATTTAATATAGTTTTTGAAACTTCGAATGTTGTTTTCATCCATTGGTAAACTCGAGAATTTTTCCCATTCGAGTGAACTAATGTGTGTATTCTATAAAAAAAAAAACTCAAATTAGGATATAGTTTTTATTTTTATATATAAATAAACATAGTATTGGTTACAACATTTTTTTAAAAAAGTACAATAATATGTAACTGTATTGAGTGTATGATGATATCAGAAAATCTGGAAGAATTTAAATATAAAAATTATAATGTCCGGTTTTAATGAACAAAATTCTATTATAGGTTTAGATCTACGATACTCAACCTGCGGCCCGCTGAGCTCTTGCGAGTGGCCCGGACGTGACCCGTAAATAATGCAGTCAAAATATAAATTTTGAAATTTTTGTAGCAAAAAATAGATTCGGTCACTTCGCCCACACTGCTAAGTCCCCTTTATCCTTTCTGTAAAAAAATGTGCTCAAATTTTACGTTGATAACTGAAACAACGGATAACCGAAAAGTATGAAAAAATACATTATTAGTATAGTATATTAGTATTTCGCTATTAACGTACTTCGCGTTGAATTTTCATCGATGTTAAGCCTAAAAAATTTTTAAAAAATAATAATCATTGTTAAATTATTTATTTATTTTCTACAAAATAAATACGAAAATAAAGACAAAATAGAAATTTAAACCTCCTTTAAATACTGGCCTCCCTTTCATGACTGAGCCAGTGTTGCCAGCTAAAACACGCAAAAATTTAACAATAATAATATTAAAGTAGCCAAGACATAGCCAAATATTGTAGCGCCACATCACTAGCGGACATTTGAATTTGCCGACTAGAACGCGGTCGTTTAACTGATGTGACGGTTGATCGGGGATCGGATAATCGATTTCTACTGTATTATTATTATTATTATATTTTAAGTTTAATTTAGTAAATACCAATTTTTGATAATTTGATAATAAATCATAGGGAATATTGATGTGTTCAGAAGCTAATGGTAAATCATTATGTCTGTCATGAACATTTGGGGATATTTTAAATCAACTTCTATAATATAGCTTATATTATTCTTATCTGGGATATTATGAATATCTAAAGCATTTATTTCATTCTCAGATAACCACCTGAAATTATTTACAGATAAATAAGAACTCATCACAAATCCATAGAGATTATTAGCTTCAATTCAAACGATATAGTTATGTGGTTGATTTTTATCATAGGTTTTTGGAATTAGAGGGTTATTAGCTTTAGCATATTGTTTTCCCCTTAAACTTATACACCCTCTGATCCCTCATTCAATAAATAGATACATATTAAATTCGATTTATGTCAATAGATGGCCCTCTAAAATTAGTTGTTATTTTATCTATTTTCATAGATCAACAAAAAACATTTGTTATATTATAAATGCAGACGATGGTATAAATAACAAAATTAATTATACTTATAAATAAAATTTTACTCTAAAAGCAAAACAATGTTATAACGATTAAACAGAAATCATTTAATTGTGAATAAACATTCTCTTAACTCGATTCGTTAAGCGTATTTTAATTATTCAACCAAATTAAATTGTGTTATTAAAAAATATAAATAAAACCCCGCATTAGAGAAAAAATCGTTTTATTTATAGAAATTTTGTAAATTTGCATTCAATTGTTCTAAAATAAATGATTCCTCGGGTCTTTCATGCAATTTCAAACTAAATATTTCAAAAATAACATCTTAATTCTCGTGTTTTGTTTTGCCACGTTTAGATAAACGCTGCAATTCCTTTTCGTGAGCTTTGGCCAATAATTTGTTAATGCAGGTGTATTCCGAGTTTGCATCTCCTTCGTTTGATTTAGCAGTTCCGACCCTGTTTGACTTTCCTACAAAATAGTTGACAATACGCCTGTTGCTATATTTTTCTGCAACGATTTCCTTCTTTGAAATAGATTGTCCTTCAACAGCAGAATTCACGTCGTTTCGAAAAAATACAAAAACTAATTCATTCTCAGTTTCTTTGCTTCTTGCCACTTCTTCAATTCGTGCACGTTGCACTGCAATTTCATCTTCTTGTGATTGTTATTTTAATTAGAAAATTAATTTTGTGATCAGTGCTACTCAAATCACTACTACTTCTGTCGATACTTTCTTTCTTTTATTACTTCTTCGTCTTGCCATTTTTTATAAATTACGCTATGGTTAACAACGATTATTAATGAAACTCTGTTAAAGTTGCAAACAACGACAAAGGAAATTGTTGAATAAAAATTGAAATTCTTTGTTGATATTGTTTCAATTGTTTAGTAATTTATTTTTCGCTTATTTTGATTGAATCCTTTTCAAAATTAGACATAATTTTCCAATTCCATTCTAAACTAATATAAAATAAGACTAAATTAAAAATTATATAAAATTAATGTTTACATTTAATTGTTTCGAAAGATTACGTTTTCATTAATTGATCACATCACTCTGATCAATGACTGGATGATTAAAGCTAATAAAACTCCGATCATGGGTTTGTGTCTGAATACAAGAAAACCTTTTTACAACGACACACTCGATTTCGTGTCATCCGAATCGATTTCAGTTTCGGTTTATTTGTGAGCGATCTGCAGATCGTATGGCTCGCTGGAAAATTTTCCATGGAAAGTTGGTGCCTATTTAGATGATAATTAATAAAAGTAATCAGTATAAACTTTCCTTGTGTTTGGGATAATAAGGATAACATAAAATTACTTTGAGTTTAGCCAATAATATTTTTGGTGAAAAAATGGCACATAATCAAGATAAAAATACATATACAAGAAATATATATATATTTTTTAAATTTCAGTAATGTACACTACGTTTTATTTGATAAAAGATTGTACTTGATAGTTCATTCATTTGCTTTCACTCAAAAAATATAATTTCTCATTCTTAACGGACAAATCTAGTAGTATATGAAGTACTGTACATGACAGTCACTTCGACGCAAAGAGTGCGCATTAAGGGAGAAGAATGTCGAAAAATTGGTAAATCGGTGAATAAACGTTTATTGTAATATCAGAAACTATAATAAAATAATACAAATTGATATTACCTTTTCATTTTAGTAATACGAAGCACAATTTTAGATTTTGATTTATATCAAGATAAATACAGTATAGAAACTTTTTATTTTATATTATGTGTAATTTATTCTTATTTTTAGTTTAGAAAGGAACGGGGTAATTATATCTAATTTTCAGTCAATCAAAATAAGCATAAAATAAATTAAGAAACTATTAAAACAATGTCAACAAAGGATTTCAATTCTTATTCAACAATTTCCTTTGTTGTTGTTTATAACATTCAACAGAGCTTCATGTAGTAATCGTCGTTTCACATAGACTATTCTGCAGAAAATGGCTGGGCGAATGAATAATAAAAGAAAGAAAGTGTCAGCAGAACCTGAAAATCAAAAAAGAGCAAAAACAGAGGAAGAGAATATAGAAGAACAAATCGAAGAACGAGAAATTGCTGTAAGATGTGCAACAATCGAAGAAATGGCAACTGTAGAAGAAATGGAAAATAAATTAGCTTTAGTATTTCTTCGAAACGACGAGGATTCTGTCAATGAAAGCGAAAACTGCTTCAAAGGAGGAGAAAATCAGTGCAGAAGAATATACCGCAACAGGCCCATTATGAACTATTTTGTAGGAAAGTCAAAGAGGGTCGGACATCTTAGATCAAACGGTGATACAAACCCCGAATACACTGGAATTAACAACTTCTTAGCCGAAGCTCATTTAAAGACATTGCAGCGTTTATCTAAACGAGGCAAAAGAAAACGTCAGAACTAAGGATGTATTTTTGGAATACTTAAAATTTCATGAAAGATCTCAAGAGAATAATTTCGTTTAGAAACTTTAAAGGATAATTTACAAAATTTGTTTAAATAAAGCAATTATTTTCCTGTTTTCTGGTTTCACTTTTGTTTCTTAATATTTAATTTAATTTGATTGAATTATTGATTTAATTTATTGCTTAACAAATGAAGTTAAGGGAATTGCTTATTTCTGAGCAAACAGTCTTTCGAAAAATTCTTTTGATTTTCCACTGGATCGCAGGATCCAATTTTGATGATAATAGTAAAAGGGAAGCTGGTACGAGAGGTAGTATTTGGATAAGATCCACAATAAGGTATATAAACTAAGAAATTCTAGGACATCAAGACAATGACCACGAATTATAGTTTATTGTAAGTTTGTCCGAAGTGCAAAACTGAGTTTAAAAATCCAGCAACGAGTTACTTAACTTTTTCGACAACATTCGGTGGAGCCATCTTTTATCATATTTTATTTAAAAACACTTTATATTTTCAACTATTACTAAATGGCAAAAAGCTTAATTTTCAGGGTAGGAATTGGTTTTGTAAAAAATTCTAAATGCTTATTACGAGTAAAATTCTCATTAAATCCGTCCCTCCTGAGATACACACAAGTCTTTACTTTCGCACTTACACGATTTTTAATCACCAAAATTTAATAGCACCAATTTTCTTAATAAACAAATTTCCTTCAAAATTTCAGAAATTTTTCGACACAAGGACAGGAGTTATTAAGCTTCAACAAAAAAAAGTGAACAAAATCGTACCTTTACACACAGTAACATCCATAAGTACGGAAAAACCTCTGATTTGTTTTTTTTTTTTTTTTTTTTGCATTTCTCGATGTTTCCTGGTTTCCTAAGTCCAGAAATGTAAAAATCTTCGAAGGATCACCTTGCTTTTCCTCTCTTATATATAACAGCTGGGAAAGTTATAAAATCAAGAAAGTTGAATCGCTTTTGCCAAAATCAACTTTTATTATTATTATTAACTAGCAGATGAGGCCCGGAAAAAGTAACAACAACAAAGGCTGAGATTATTTTAGATTATTTCGTACTTCTAATCCTTCTATTATATTATATAACAGTATTTCATTTATATTTACAAAGGTTTCACCGAGCGGTCACACTAACACATTTAAAATTTTTAAATATCCTGTACAGTAGACGAATAAAAAACCCTTACATATGATAATCTTTGTAGTTATATAAATCAAACACCAGAATATGGCAAACATTACAACGAAAACCATATAAAGAGTTTGGTCATTTCAGCCTACCATTGTCGCGTTTATCTCGATACCCGGACGGTACGAAATGGCACAATCTCATTGGTCAAGTACACATTAATTGAAAATATATATTAAAAAATTTAAGATATATTATTTCCTGATGTTAACTCTAAGAAACTGTACTATTCGCAGTCGAATATCAAACGGTAATCTGCCAACCAATCAGATTTCGCGAAGAACGGAACATATATTTCAACTCGGCACCCTCGGAAACCACTTAAAACATATTTTATGTTCTCCAGTAACCTTGTCTTTTACAATTATTCTATTCGAATGCCACCATACCGCTTGGCCAATAGAATTGAGACTGTTGCAGGAGGAGGTCGAAGGAATTCGACCAAAAGTAGTCGTTGACTTCATCCCGGGAGACAGAATGGTCAACGACAATTAACTAAAACTGGTCTACTATTAATAGTTTAAAAATGATCCCTGTTGGATAGGTCGTGATGGCCGCGCCTGAGATGAAAGTTGTTAACCTTAACGCTCGAAAGACTTCATATGATTTGTTTAAATCAAAAATTTGTAGACCTGTAAATTCCGAATGGTGTTTCTTGTCTATCCGTGTGTTTGACTGTCCTTCCATGATCTCGAGAAAGGTGTTAGATAGACAGAAGTCGAGACCAGATATGCTTAGGAGCAGGAGGCCCAAATTAACTAACTATATAAGAACTTCCGATTTCACCAGAACCGGAAGTCACGTTACATCAATTAAAAATTTTTCGCCGAACGGTGTTAGATAGATAACAGGCACGACTCTAATGCTAACAGGAAAAGTATAAAGTACAGGAGTAAGACACAACTAAAGAAATTGAGAACAGTGTGACGAAAAGTTGCAGACCTGCATTGTGAGGATGTCACAATAAATAATCGCACCTTAGATTTTAGTTTGGTTAGGGCATCGCACCACGTGAGCGATATCCCGAGGGAGATGCATCCCGGGAAGCTGGACTCTATTCACATGTTACTAACGTGAAGGAAACCCGGAAAACTCCAGCTCGTCGGCCATGCCCGTATCCCTGTCTAACTACAAAGTTCGATGGTTTTATCTACTCGACTACTGAAGGGTGCTTATTAGAATTCAGAAAGTACCATTTAGAAATGGAAAAAACTTAAATTGTTATAAGTGGAAAATTAAATTCATATAGACTTTTCACAGAATAATTATCGCTTTTGATTCCACGCATTCGACAACAGTACTAGAAAACGACCTCAAATAAGACGAATTCGAATTGCGGAAGTTTTCTTTAGTATTAACTGTATTTTAGAATATTCTCTTGCGATTTACACGTAGCATAAGAAATTTAAGGAAACATAATTGCTGATTTATATTCGATTCGAATATTCCATATGCTCATGATCTATAAACATAAGGGGAAGACACGATACCGTCATGCATCGTGGCAGTCGCCATTTTGAATCCCTTTTAGGCTGTGTGTACGGTGTTGCTAGAGCAAAACTGATTGTTTTTTGGATCTCAACTAGTTGGATTTCTTGATATATATATATATTTAAATGGTTTGTTATTCCTCACCGAATTGTGAAAATTCGAAACCCAAAGGTATAATATTTTTCTATCTGATAGATTTAGAGAATGATGATTTAGGAGTTAATATGAGTAATAGTTTATTTATGGTTATACACAGAGAAACCAGATAGCAGTGTCAATACCTCGTATATTGTGTATTTTTGAATAGTTTTTTTTTTAAACCAAATTGTTTTCTTATAAAAATGTTATAAGAGTTTTAAATTCTTGTTTTACAGGATTCTAAAAAGAATTGTATGGGCATGACTAAGGAAAGTGATTAGTGTATAATTATTATAATTTTTATATTATCTTTATTATAGATTCGAACGATAATTATCGTTTTTTATTCTTCTAGTATTTTACCAGTAACACTTACACTATTGAAAAGTTTGGTCAAAAATGTTATACAGATACTCCTCACTTTACGACCGAGTTCCGTTCCGATGACTACGTCGTTAAGCGAATTGTTCGATAAGCGAGGAACTTGTACCAGGAATATAGAATCGTTGTAAAATTATACAAATTATGCAACAAACTTCAAATTTATTCATAAAAAGACTACTATAGTATGCTATTAGCCTATTATAATACTATAAGACTATTATAGTACGCTTAATGTGCATGTCACCATCCGCCACTGACCGACACTCAAGCTGAGAAAGGGGGTTACCCGAATAGAAGATCGAAACTCGATTGGTCGTAAGTGCGAGTGGTCGTTAAGCAGGTAGGTCGTAAAGTGAGGAGTACCTGTAATTGTTTCTCCTTCACATTTCCATAGTTCTACTGGAATGTTAGCAATACCAGGGAGTTTTCAAATTGCATTTTGCTTTGTTGTCTTACTCTTTCACAGAAAATATTACGAATGTTTGATTCTGCATAGTTACAGTAGTTTGCATTACTTGAAATCTTGCTAGTTTACATTTCTAATGGAGGACGTCATTTATTTCTTATAAGAATGCAACCTATGCAATTATGCGCATTCTCGTTGGAGAAGGGTCAGCAATAGTTGTGGCTTAATTTATGATAGATAAAGAAGAAAAAGAAAGATCAATTCTGCTTGACTCAAAATTTGTCATAGGGAAGATCATGCTTGACTTTTGAGTCAAGTAGGATTTACTATACTAAATTTTTCGATTATCCATTTTCTTTACTCTCTGTAGCTTCCTATTACTTTTCCGATTGTTATATATAACAGAGTGAAAGCCCTCTGTTATATATATGACGATCGGTCAAGTATTGCCACAGTCAACAAATGACCTTATTGTTATTTGAATATAGGGCATAAATACTATTAAATTATGGATATAGTAAGTCATATGTCATATCTCCAGTTTATTTGAACCGCGTGAAAATTTTACCGCATATTCGGCTGAAATTTGAAAAAAATTGTAGACCTATAAATATCCATCGTCGTGTCAGTATTTCCTCAGTCTCGAGAAAGCAATTCGCTAGACGAAAGGCGTAATCAGATATGGGAAACTCAAGAACAGAAGGCCCCAATAATTTATATAAAAACTAGACCGGAAGTCACGTGATTTTAATTCAAATATTTTTCCTGAAAGGAGTTAAATAAATGACTGCCACGACTCTATTGTTAACGGAAAAGTATAATATACAGGGACAAGTCACTACTAATTTCAGATGGAGAGCATAATTTATTTTAAATTAAATAAATTAAAATATGACTAAAATATCGGCCCGGCATTGTTACGATGTAACAATCAATAATTCTTCATTGACAAAAAGCTTAATTTAGTGGATATAAATGAGTTTTATGAATGATTGTAATTGCTAATAAAAAACAAATTCCTTATTAAATTAGTACGTACAGTACCTGAGATATTACACACGACCCCTATTATCACCCTAAAGCTATTGTGCCCCTTAGACGTTTTGCTGAACTGAATTTACATATTTGAACTTAAAATTAATAAAAGATAAAAACTTATTGTGATTTATGCCTCTAAAAACACACACACACATATACATACACTCAAACCTGTTTTTGTGCGGTCTTTTTTTGTGCGATTTGTTTTGTGTGCGGTATATGAATTTCAATCAAATTGGTATATTGCACAAAACACATTGCACATATAAAAAATCGCACAAAAAATGACCGCACAAAAACAGGTTTGAGTCTATGTCATCATGTAAAAAGCTTTTGAAACTAAACAAAAACGATCTTAAGTACCGGGTAGAATAATGTCCATTCAATCATGAAAGATTCAGCAACACAACTATTAAATCATGCTCCAAGAAAGAGTTCGAGGGCCCAGTTGCTACAATCTAGAATATGAATATTTTCTGAAGAGCCCGTTCAGCTGGGTGTTGTAAACTACAAGCTCGGAAGTAAATTCTGAAATTACTTAATGAAATATAGACACATTTCCAGGCGTATCGAAATAGGTATAACAGCATATTGCAACCTCAATATTGTCTTATGATTCTATCATTAAAATGGCCTTATTTTAACAACAAGCATTTATAGACATTGATGATAAATTCACTTATTGAAAAAAGTTATTTTAGAATCGCTCTGGAACTTAATATTTATTATGGAATTTTTATATATAGAAGAAATTCGTCTAGATTTTTTTCTGCCTAACTCAGTCGTCTTATTCATGTTCTCTTCTCAAATCGGGAACGAGTTAAACGCGAGTTTATTACCCTATCCGGTGTCAGGAGTCTTGTTAATTGAAATTTTGATCAGAATTTTCTTAATCAAACGCCTATCGTGTGTATGACTGAGTCAACCGGAGATTCACATAATTGTTTACATTGCATTATTGTTGCATCGATTAAATTTACATAATGTTTATCATCATATTATGTATGTTCAATATGCATATTACGTAAACATAATAATTAATTTATAATAGCTACATCGTCAGGAAAACAAACATCGTCACAGGAAAAGGCCTCCAGATTTACATTGTCTTACTGTCCTTGCACTTACAGTACTTTAGAGCAACTTCGAACAGCGTCAGTAAAGCAACTTTGAAGGGTATTATTATTATTATTATTGAAATTTTATATCGTAGACGAGTAAAACTAATAACTATCGGTCATCCTTTTCAAACTACTTAGACTAGCAAAGAACCTGCAATTTTCTGAGGCGCAATTGTTCAGTTTCAAAAGTGAAACACACACTTTTTAATAGAAACACGCGTGTAGCTGACAAATAAGTTGTGACTATTAAAGAAATGCAATCACGCCTATTTGTAGCCTAGGAATGGACTGTGATTTTTTTGTCACCGGAATAAATAATTGCATGCACATTCCACGTGCAGTAAAAGCAGGTTGCATAACATGCTGTTACTTCACCAGAAAAGTAGTGCAACTGCCTTTATTAGTAAAATACTAAAAACAAAGATTATTCTTATTTCTAAAACAAATAAAAACCACTCTGACTTAGCCGACTTCGAGGAACAAATACAAGTTAAATAGACAAACTGATAACGAAACGAAAAACCCTTAAACTTTCATTATTACCAGCGTTTTTATTCTATTTTTTTCTTTACAATTGATATATTCCAAATGCATTTCGTTTAATTTGTAAACCTCATCAGTGGATACATCAAAATATCGATCACTGCACCTCTTTTATATCAAAGAAAATTTTCCCAGCATGCATCGACGTTCAGCCCGGTATTTAAATTTATGACATTTGCACGCGCAATGACGCAAAATTGCTCGATTATTCGTCTTTGAATATACAATTTTCTTTTTTATATAGTGTTTTTACATTTCTATTATTTATATTGCAGTTAAATTCGTTACAATGTAAGAACCACGCTGATTCCTTCCGCTTCAATCTGACCGCTGCCTCGTGTTCTTTTATCCTTACTTCCAGCTTTCTTCCTGTTTCCCCGATATAATAACTTGGGTTTGAACAGATGCATGATAATCTATAAACAACTTCCGCTGTTCCAAGTTGGTCTCCAGACACATTTGTACCTCTATTATTTACAAAGTTGATCATATTTAACATCTTGTTTGTTTGGCTGGCAACTATACATATAGAAAAATCTTTATCTGTTAAAAATTGGTTTATATTTTTAAATAACTTAATCACATAAGGGAATTTTACATAAATTGTATTTGTAACTTCATTTTTAACATTAAATCTACGGTTCAAGTATGAGTTATACCATTTACTAAGAATATTTTTTGGGTAATCGTTTAACATAAATGTTTTAAAGAGTTGTCTTATTTCTATATCCATATCTTCCTGTAAAGTCGTTCTGTTCTTTAATTCCATAATAAACACGTTCTTTTTAGTCTCTACGGGACAATAAGATTTGTAGTTAATAGTTTTTTTAATATTACATGGTTTCTCGTACTTACGAAATGATGTTTCCTCTCTCTTTATGACTATATCCAAAAACTTCTTCACTTCTTCACTTGTGGAAGAAGTTGAAATTTATTTGACATAAAAGAGGTGCAGCGATCGATATTTTGATGTATCCACTGATGAGGTTTACAAGTTAAACGAAATGCATTTGGAATATATCAATTGTAAAGAAAAAAATAGAATAAAAACGCTGGTAATAATGAAAGTTTAAGGGTTTTTCGTTTCGTTATCAGTTTGTCTATTTAACTTGTATTTGTTCCTCGAAGTCGGCTAAGTCAGAGTAGTTTTTATTTGTTTTAGAACTAAGAATAATCTTTGTTTTTAGTATTTTATTAAGTATACCGATCCCATTGTTTTTTAATTATTAAATTTATATGTTTATGCCTTTATTAGCTTTCTCCTATCAGTATATTAAGATTAATATGAAATTTCGGTCAAATTGTACCTAAATAGCCTTAATGACGGCGCTTCGGTTGAGTTAGGTTAGGTTAGATTAACTATATTTTTAGTAGACGTTTCCTTTTTTTTTTATTTTGTTCACGAACTACCAGGAATCAATGACTAGTGACGTTAAACACTCAGCGGCCTTCGGGAGCTTCCCGGACCTTCGGGAGCACGAAGCTACTGGGGCTACCTAGGTACAATTTAACCGAAATTTGTAATTATTCTTTTTCACTAATTTATGGTTGCTATTTATTTAGTTCGATACGAAAGACTTATTGTTGGTTGAGACTTATTCATTTAGTGTTGGGTTAAATTTAGGTTAGGTTTACTTTATTACAGCAGCGCGACACGCGAGTGATCAGCTGGAAGGGGTCTCCCGGAAAGACTTTTATAGAGCTCTATTTAGATATTACTAACATAAACAAAACACGGAAAACTCCAGGTGACCAGCGTTTCGGCCAGGCGCGAATCCACTGCCAACTATGTGCGGTCAATGGGTGGACGTTGGTGGACATTTATTGTTAGGGATGATTAAATTTCTGAATATTTGATTTTGAGTTTATGATTCATTACGATATTCAAAGTACTATAACCTAACTTTTTCAATTCATGCATTTACACCATCATAACGGTGATTAGTTTGAGTTTTACATCAAAAAACTTTTAAAGTAATAACCGGGTATCATTGTTTAGAAATATCGTTAGCATTTATTTAAATTTATTAATACGACTGAATGGCCGAGGTGGTTAATGCTTTGAGCCACTTGTTTTGAAAACCGGAATTAGTGTCGGACCGATATCTTCGGTTTACCGAAAGATGGATTGTTATAGAACTTCTTTCTATCTGTCATAGAATGGAGAAGCTATCTGTTTTATGGCACTAGACTAAGGGTTGTGTTATATGAGTGATACCATACACCAATGACATTTCCAGAATTTAGTTTCCAAAATATATGAAATGAACAGTTCCTGTCGAGCCCTAACTACTTAAGTTCAAAAGCTCCAAGCTTGCAAAACGTTTTGAATTTGATCAATTACAGGAATATGTTGAGGCCACATAAAGTGAATACTAAAGCTTGTTCTGAAGTCACTACGAAATCTTCTCCATTGTTTCATGATTCTGTCACTAGTGTGAGGCCGGGAATTCATACCCCCTGTCGGGAAACTGGCTGTCAAGTTGGAGCCATTAAGTCGGTGACTTATTTCGTAAACAGGACCGGTGTGGCCGAGGAACGAAATGCGAGACGATTTAATTGTCGCATTCCCGACCTAATTGACAGATCCTCGATCGTACAACATGAGACGACTGAGGGATCGTCCGCCGAGGTAACTTTGGAAAATCACCTTACAGAGAGTTCAAAGCGGGACCTGCTAATACTCCTGTTAAGGGGGCGGCGACCTGGACAGCTCCATTTTCTCCGGGACAGAAAAATACACATTAGAGTAAAATTTACGGGACCGCCATCCGGGGAAGGACTTGACCCGGCTCCAGAGGGGAACGGCCCGGACGAGGGAGTTCGGGGATGTTTGACGATCCCGCGGCCCGAATCGCATCTTTGGCAACAGACCAGTGACCAATAGAATTACCAGGAACCATCTTTCGGACCAACCAAAACCTCGGGATTTCGGGTAAAAATGATATAAAAACCCGAATCCCAAGGACACGGAGAGGTTGTGAAGTGGTGATCGAGAACGTCAGTCCATAAGATCCGAACTAGGAATAAAAAAAATAATATCAATATCCAAAACCTAAGACAGACTACCTGTGACGACGCCCTTCCATCTTTCCAACTTCGAAGACAGCACCAGAGACGAAACTTCTTCGGATCATTACCCAGGATGGTCGCAGACAAACCCTCTTTGTACCCCTGGAATTCGGATCGTCAGAGACGAACTTTCTCCACGTGGAACTTTTGAATCGGGGAAACGACCTTACTTCATCTTGTGGATTGTATAACTCATTGTAAGCAAGTTTTTCCATATGAATAAACGCGGTAATTTGTAAATACGATCTCTGTGTGAGTCACCTTCGCGTCCAGCAAACCACTGTCCCAATACGTGAAAAAAGGCTTTCTCGTGTCATCCTGACAGATCGCGGGCAAAGCGAGAGTCGTAACCTTTTCACCTTAGGTCGACACCTAGGCGAGTAGGGTCGGACGAGCAAAACCCACATTGATGACCTCACACTGGTGTCGAGAAATTAAGATTTGAGTCCAGTCTCCACCGGGCAGGGATACTTCTATATTACGCATCCTCACACTAATATAATCTTATTTTATTAAAATAACAAACACGTTTTCTGAGTATTATTTAATTTTAATTTATATAAAATTATAATTAGAAAAGACTTTTTGCGTTTTATATAATATGAAGTTTAATAATAGAAAATCTTTAGAAATGTAAGTTTTTTTTTTTTTTTTTAACTCTTTCCGCCCTGTGGGCACTAAGAGGGCCTCTTTTAGTAGGCCCATTATGGGTTCGGCCAGGCCCACAATGGGGCGACCGGGTGGTGAGGGACGGGGCCCGACATATCCGAACGGACCACCCCCGAAAAATTCCTGGGGATTATTCGACCCGTTCGGATTCGATCCCGGGTCCCCCAGAGCGGTAGGCTGACACCTTGACCGCTCGGCCATCCGGCCTCAAAGAAATGTAAGTTAATAGCATGTATACCAAATAAATAAAACTTGGTGTAGTGTATTAAAAGCGGAAAAAAACTTAACTTAAAGCAACACAAATTTATCTTTATCACCACATTGTTTTTCTATCACTCACAAACCATATTATTTCTATATAGTATTTTCCCAAAATATTAATAATACTGTTTGAATAAGCATTCAAATTCAAGGTTCAACTATATACGTGTATTTATAGATTCTTAAACTTAACCTGATTTACTTGTTTTTTATAATTATTATTAGTAAAATTTAGAACTTAAATTTAAATGTACCAAGAACAGGGTAAAGTATTGATTTCCTTCTATTCTATGTTACTCAAAATTAAATTTATTTCCTCCATTTCCGCTAAATGCATGAAGGATGATGTAAGCCAAAACATAATTCGATTTAAATTTAATCGTATTGCAGTTTAATATTTAACGATTTTTCAAAATCATATACGTTACGTGTTACACAAGAATTATTATATCATATTCTTAATGAATTAAATATATATTAAAATTTAAATAATTATATGTTAATTGACACATATATTAATATCATGTGTATTAATATACTAATAGAGAAGACAGACTGCAAAAAAGCAGAAAAAGTAAAGAAATATCAATCAGTTGTAGAAAGAAAAGAACTCATTAAACTATTCTTTTTTAATATACATAAACTATTGTAATAGAAATATAAAAAATATGAAATCTTAGGGTAATTTCGCGTCAATAATTCCTAATCACGAAAATTCTTTCAACAGATATACCCTTATTGTGTGAAAGGCTACACTGATGGTTGGCACAATGAACAACGGGTGTGCAAATTTCGATAAAATAAAAACACAAAAAAAACGAGCCGTATAATAAATAAAGTAATATTTATTTTTAATTATGATATGTTTACTTTCTATATAAGACATAGTAAGAAAATATTATTAGATATATTTATATATACACATTTAGTCTTTCTGTTCTGTCAACTAAGAAATTATTTTCATACCCATACATCGGTTACGAATTGGGTTAAACCACTGAACACTGGTACTTTGTCGAAGGTCCTCACCACGGACTGGCCACATACAGTTTTCCGTTTTTTTCACTTGTCTAACATATAAACAGCGCACGTTTCCCCTTGAAAATCCTCTCCGAAGGCATATTCTTTAGCAGATCGCCCTTACATTGCTTTCCCATGCTCTATCATTCCAATTTCTCTATACGCATCAAGTGAGTTCGAACATATATATAACAGAAGTGTCCGGATGGTGGGCAAAAGAACCCAATGTATCCCAGACGTACCACACATTAAAACTTTTTTAAGAATTACTTGCCCGGATTCCAATTCTGGGGCCCTAAATTAAAAGTCTAGAGACTACACTGCCTGGCTGTTAACAAAAAATATTTAAAAAACAGAATTAAAAGGTTTATTAATTAGAACTGATTACATAATATATCAATTACGAAATGAAAGTTTAATCATAATTTACCATCAGTTGTTGAGGTTAAACATAAATAGATTTTGTTTAGTATCTTACAATTTTTAATGCTTGGATTCCGTGTGGAAACACGATAAACTATACATTTATTACATCAACCTTGGATTCTGTAAACAGTAATTACGACGAAGAGCTTATCGAAATTCAGATTTGAAATCCAAAACCGTTCAATAGATCGTAAAACGAGTATAGTGCATTTCCAACTGTGCATAGTTCCTGTAGTCTTTCATTTCACAGACACACGTAACATCTCGACGTCAGATTTGAATAATCCAAGGAACGTATAACTCATATTTCTAATTACATTTCCATAAAATTTCGTAAGTGTAACGAAATAATGGAAAACTTTTTGGCAAGAATTGAAGCCGAAGATGAATATAGAAGAAATAGAAAAACTACGAACACAGAAAGAGACATCTGTTTGAACTGCGTTTTATCTTCGTTTACGTCCGTAGCAAGAGTTTACGGATATATTTTTTTCGTTCCTTGTTCCTGCCACAACCGAAATGATGTTCATGTTCACCCAATTGTAACAAAATTCCATTCATTCTTTATCGAGTATTTCTACTGGATACATTTCTGTTTGATGTCTTCTATGACAATACCGGTTTTGTCACAGATGATTCCTTGTGAATCGTGGTACTCACTATTCGAGAACGACGTCATCTTTGTGAAAATTGCTATTGTTATTTTGGTTTTAACTTTCGCACTTATTTTCAGTATTATAAAGAGAATAAAATTAACGCCAAATATTAAATTGACGAAACCAGAATATTTCTGTCGGAAAAAAGTTTACGGGGTGACTACCTACACGACAATTATCATTTCTGTTATTGTTGTAGGTTTAACTGTATTAGCCCAAGCGATAAACATTTTTTATTTATATGCTGCTGTAGAGAGAGGAAAGTCGTACGAGTACGAAGCATTTTTCTGCACCATAGAAGTTGGCATTTTTACTAATTTAGTCTCGGGTGGATCACTCTATCTAATTTTTTTTATTTTCTTATTTATTACCATATTAATGAAGATTTTCCAGACGTCATCGGAAGATCTGCAACTACTAAAAATGAATCATTTCAATTTGGAAACAGAATTAGAAAAAATTATGACGCAACACAATGAACTTTGGAACTGTGTGAAACAATTGAATGGCTCGTTTAATTACGTATTGACAATTTTGTATGGTGCTCTATTAACGGAAACCAGTCTGCTTTATTATATATTGATTTATTCGAAAACGGAATTTGCTTTGAAAATTATAATTTTCATAATTTGTGCTGTGTTGTCGTTTATTTGTGTTTTAGTAGGATTTTCAGCTTCCGCTTTTACATCTGTAATTTTTGTATTGTATTAAATACGCTATTCCGTGTTTCACTCGACTAGTAACACGTTTTTCTTCTTTCTTTCAGATGCAAACGTCGTTTCAGGACATTCGAAGATTCGCTCAATGCGATTTGAAATTGGAACAGAAATTAAAAGTAAAGCTGCTGTTATAAAATAGAATTAGCGATACTTTATAATTTGCATAAAATAATTTTATGAATTTCGTACAGATTGTGAATTTTATGAAGAGATTTGGAAAGGCATCTTTATGTTTATCTATTAACGGTTTCTTCGATGTTACCAAGAAGTTTCCTGTCAAGGTATGCCAATCAATTAACTTTTTCCATATATTAATGTATTATATATATACGTTTGAATTTGCAGATGTCTAGCGCTCTGCATTCTGTGTATTCGAATCTTTTGAATTTCAGAACTGTTTCCAAGAAGAAAAACTGCCCTTATTGAGATTTGAACTGAAGGATCTATCGTTTTGAATATTTTCTTTGATAAAAACTGAATTAGTTCATACGATTTAAAATCATGTCTAATTTATGCAAATCATCGTCACTTGTCGTATATTTTGTTTATAGTGATAATTTACGTACTTTTACAAATGTTTTATTTATATTGTACAGTACGCATTGCTTAAATATATTTAAATGTAGTATCGATTTTAATATTTTAAATAATATTTTAATATTGCATGTTGAGTTTGTAAAGTAATTATATACGAATCTTTTTAAAAACGAAAAGCAAAAATAAATTAGAAATGTAAAAAATTCATATGCATGTAAATCCATAAGTAAGCTACGAAAATAACCATAAACTAATTCAATTGAATAATCTATTGCATTTTTCTCTTAATTTTATTTTATTTCCAGTGTATATCACTTAGACATATATATAATATATGATATGATATATATCAAACCGCTGAACAGTGTTAGATTACAAAATCTTTAATGATTATTTTTACAATAATATATGGCTCTCTATGACAATATTATACTGAGCATTTAAAATGCATTTCGGATTCAATACGTCCCCCTTCATTTAGTGTTCTTAAAATTATACAAATCACGACCATAAATTTATAGAAAATATAAAAATAAATTGTAACATTATATAAATAATGAAAATGTGCATTAAAGAGCAGTTTTAAAAATGTCTTGTACACAATTGTCATAGTTGAGGTCTAACAATTGTAATATTTTCAAGGACGTCACTTTCTCTGCTTTTCTCTTCTTAGCCACCGAGAACAAAAAGCACTTTATTTGAACTTGCTGTTCAATTGACAGATACACACTACTAAGTGCGTTTTACTTCAAATAAAGTATCTGAATGTCCCACTATCAGAAACACCGAGTGAAACAACGGAATGATGCATCAATACCAAAGCATTTGCTTTCACTGAAAAAATATAATTTCTCATTCTTAACGGACAAATCTAGTAGTATATGAAGTATATGACAGTCACTTCGACGCAAAGAGTGCGCATTAAGGGAGAAGAATGTCGAAAAATTGGTAAATCGGTGAATAAACGTTTATTGTAAAATCAAAAACTATAATAAAATAATACAAATTGATATTACCTTTTTATTTTAGTAATACAAAGCACAATTTTAGATTTTGATTTATATCAAGATAAATACAGTATAGAAACTTTTTCTTTTATATTATGTGTAATTTATTCTTATTTTTAGTTTAGAAAGGAACGGGGTAATTATATCTAATTTTCAGTCAATCAAAATAAGCATAAAATAAATTAAGAAACTATTAAAACAATGTCAACAAAGGATTTCAATTCTTATTCAACAATTTCCTTTGTTGTTGTTTATAACATTCAACAGAGCTTCATGTAGTAATCGTCGTTTCACATAGACTATTCTGCAGAAAATGGCTGGGCGAATGAATAATAAAAGAAAGAAAGTGTCAGCAGAACCTGAAAATCAAAAAAGAGCAAAAACAGAGGAAGAGAATATAGAAGAACAAATCGAAGAACGAGAAATTGCTGTAGAATGTGCAACAATCGAAGAAATGGCAACTGTAGAAGAAATGGAAAATAAATTAGCTTTAGTATTTCTTCGAAACGACGAGGATTCTGTCAATGAAGCGAAAACTGCTTCAAAGGAGGAGAAAATCAGTGCAGAAGAATATAGCAACAGGCCCATTATGAACTATTTTGTAGGAAAGTCAAAGAGGGTCGGACATCTTAGATCAAACGGTGATACAAACCCCGAATACACTGGAATTAACAACTTCTTAGCCGAAGCTCATTTAAAGACATTGCAGCGTTTATCTAAACGAGGCAAAAGAAAACGTCAGAACTAAGGATGTATTTTTGGAATACTTAAAATTTCATGAAAGATCTCAAGAGAATAATTTCGTTTAGAAACTTTAAAGGATAATTTACAAAATTTGTTTAAATAAAGCAATTATTTTCCTGTTTTCTGGTTTCACTTTTGTTTCTTAATATTTAATTTAATTTGATTGAATTATTGATTTAATTTATTGCTTAACAAATGAAGTTAAGGGAATTGCTTATTTCTGAGCAAACAGTCTTTCGAAAAGTTCTTTTGATTTTCCACTGGATCGCAGGATCCAATTTTGATGATAATAGTAAAAGGGAAGCTGGTACGAGAGGTAGTATTTGGATAAGATCCACAATAAGGTATATAAACTAAGAAATTCTAGGACATCAAGACAATGACCACGAATTATAGTTTATTGTAAGTTTGTCCGAAGTGCAAAACTGAGTTTAAAAATCCAGCAACGAGTTACTTAACTTTTTCGACAACATTCGGTGGAGCCATCTTTTATCATATTTTATTTAAAAACACTTTATATTTTCAACTATTACTAAATGGCAAAAAGCTTAATTTTCAGGGTAGGAATTGGTTTTGTAAAAAATTCTAAATGCTTATTACGAGTAAAATTCTCATTAAATCCGTCCCTCCTGAGATACACACAAACACTTCCGCACTTACACGATTTTTAATCACCAAAATTTAATAGCACCAATTTTCTTAATAAACAAATTTCCTTCAAAATTTCAGAAATTTTTCGACACAAGGACAGGAGTTATTAAGCTTCAACAAAAAAAAGTGAACAAAATCGTACCTTTACACACAGTAACATCCATAAGTACGGAAAAACCTCTGATTTGTTTTTTTTTTTTTTTTTTTTTTTGCATTTCTCGATGTTTCCTGGTTTCCTAAGTCCAGAAATGTAAAAATCTTCGAAGGATCACCTTGCTTTTCCTCTCTTATATATAACAGCTGGGAAAGTTATAAAATCAAGAAAGTTGAATCGCTTTTGCCAAAATCAACTTTTATTATTATTATTAACTAGCAGATGAGGCCCGGAAAAAGTAACAACAACAAAGGCTGAGATTATTTTAGATTATTTCGTACTTCTAATCCTTCTATTATATTATATAACAGTATTTCATTTATATTTACAAAGGTTTCACCGAGCGGTCACACTAACACATTTAAAATTTTTAAATATCCTGTACAGTAGACGAATAAAGAACCCTTACATATGATAATCTTTGTAGTTATATAAATCAAACACCAGAATATGGCAAACATTACAACGAAAACCATATAAAGAGTTTGGTCATTTCAGCCTACCATTGTCGCGTTTATCTCGATACCCGGACGGTACGAAATGGCACAATCTCATTGGTCAAGTACACATTAATTGAAAATATATATTAAAAAATTTAAGATATATTATTTCCTGATGTTAACTCTAAGAAACTGTACTATTCGCAGTCGAATATCAAACGGTAATCTGCCAACCAATCAGATTTCGCGAAGAACGGAACATATATTTCAACTCGGCACCCTCGGAAACCACTTAAAACATATTTTATGTTCTCCAGTAACCTTGTCTTTTACAATTATTCTATTCGAATGCCACCATACCGCTTGGCCAATAGAATTGAGACTGTTGCAGGAGGAGGTCGAAGGAATTCGACCAAAAGTAGTCGTTGACTTCATCCCGGGAGACAGAATGGTCAACGACAATTAACTAAAACTGGTCTACTATTAATAGTTTAAAAATGATCCCTGTTGGATAGGTCGTGATGGCTGCGCCTGAGATGAAAGTTGTTAACCTTAACGTTCGAAAGACTTCATATAATTTGTTTAAATCAAAAAATTGTAGACCTATAAATTCCGAATGATGTTCCTTGTCTATCTGTGTGCTTGTTTGTCCTTCCTTAATCTCGAGAAAGGTGTTAGATAGACGGAAGTCGAGACCAGATATGCTTAGGAGCAGGAGGCCCAAATTAAATAAGTATATAAGAACTTCCGATTTCACCAGAACCGGAAGTCACGTTACATCAATTCAAAATTTTTCGCCGAACGGTGTTAGATAGATAACAGGCACGACTCTACTGCTAACAGGAAAACTATAAAATACAGGAGTAAGACACAACTAAAGAAATTGAGAACAGTGTGACGTAAAGTTGCAGACCTGCATTGTGACGACGTCACAATACATAATCGCACCTTAGATTTTAGTTTGGTTAAGGCAACGCACCACGTGAGCGATATCCCGAGGGAGATGCATCCCGGGAAGCTGGACTCTATTCACATATTACTAACGTGAAGGAAACTCGGAAAACTCCAACCCGTTGGTCATGCCCGAACCCCTGTCTAACTACAGAGTTCGATGGTTTTATCCACTCGACTACTGAAGGGTGCTTATTAGAATTCAGAAAGTACCATTTAGAAATGGAAAAAACTTAAATTGTTATAAGTGGAAAATTAAATTCATATAGACTTTTCACAGAATAATTATCGCTTTTGATTCCACGCATTCGACAACAGTACTAGGAAACGACCTCAAATAAGACGAATTCGAATTACGGAAGTTTTCTTTATTATTAACTGTATTTTAGAATATTTTCTTGCGATTTACACGTAGCATAAGAAATTTAAGGAAACATAATTGCTGATTTACATTCGATTCGAATATTCCATATGCTCATGATCTATAAACATAAGGGGAAGACACGATACCGTGATGCATCGTGGCAGTCGCCATTTTGAATCCCTTTTAGGCTGTGTGTACGGTGTTGCTAGAGCAAAACTGATTGTTTTTTGGATCTCAACTAGTTGGATTTCTTGATATATATATATTTAATTGGTTCGTTATTCCTCACCGAATTGTGAAAATTCGAAACCCAAAAGTATAATATTTTTCCATCTCATAGATTCAGGAGAATGATGATTTAAGAGTTAATATAAGTAATGGTTTATTAATGATTACACACAGAGGAACGAGATAGCAGTGTCAATACCTCGTATATTGTGTATTTTTGGATAGTTTTTTTTTTAAACCAAACTGTTTTCCTATCAAAACCTTATAAGGGTTTTAAATTCTGGTTTACAGGTTTCTAAAAAATAATTGTGTGGGCATGACTAAGGAAAGCGATTAGTGTATAAATATTATAATTTCTATATCCTCTTTTCTATAGATTCGAACGATAATTATCGTTCTCCATTTTTCTAGTGTTTCACCTGTAACTGTCATACTATTGAGAAGTTTGGTCAAAAATCTTATGATTGTTTCTTTTTCACATTTCCATAGTTCTACTGGAATGTTAGCAATACCAGGAAGTTTTCAGGTTGTATTTGCTTTGTTGTCCTACTCTCCCACAAGAAATATTACGAAAGTTTGGTTCTGCATAGTTACAATAGTTTGTATTACTTGAAATCTTGCTAGTTTACATTTCTAATGGAGGACGTCATTTATCTATATATATAATCGAGACGAGTTGATAATTAATGACTTGAAATCGTGTCGCGCTTGATTCTTGTTGACTACGAACACAATATAGTGCTTACGATGATCACTTGGCTTTTCTTCTCCCTGTTATTTAGTTTATCAACTAATAATTCTAAAACTAAATAATTCTTCTCCCTGTTATTTAGTTTAACTAAATATCAGGGAGAAGAAAAGCCAAGTGATCGTCGTAAGCACTATATTATGTTCGTAGTCAACGAGTTGATAATAATAATAATAATAATCAGCGCAGACCCCAAACGGTTAGGAGTTGAAAGTTGAAATTTGGTACACAGTTAGGGTACGTCACGAGAACGCACACTAAGAAGGAATTTTTTGAAATTCCTCCCCACGGAGAAGAGGGTCAGGATTAAGTCTTAACACTTTAATCAACGATGGAAGTTTTACATAACAATGGAAGTGTTAAAAGAAAGCGACGTGCAAGGCGCATATGCAATTTTTTTCGTTTTTGCAGGAAATAGAACATATTTATAGACCTTTTTAAAAATTCTGTAATTAGTCTGGAAACAGGGAGGACCCACTTCTAGCATTCTGTGAAAACGGATAAGATAGACTATAACGTAATAATCTTAATATTCGCTAAAACGGTTAGGAGTTGAAAGTTGAAATTTGGCACACAGTTAGGGTACCAGATTTAAGTACCAAAGTGTTAAGTAACAATGGAGAACGAGAGAAAGCGACGTGCAAGATTTACGGGAGCTTGAAAAAAAAAAGAAAAAAGAAAGAGTAATATGTTAGAATATATTTGATTTTTAAATTTAATTTCGGTTTTTCTCGACTTTTCTTCTTTAGAACATTCGATGAAAATCGAACGATATAATCAGAACACGTCGTGAAAATCGAACAATATTACAATATTCGATTTTCAAATTCGACCTTTCTTTAGAAAAACTTAGTTCGTTGATGTAATTACTCTTTTTTTTGTGACTATAACGTAATAATCTTAATCTTCGCTATCGTTACTTTTGCCCGAGCAACGCCGGGCCTACCTGCTAGTAATACTATTACAGTAGAGCATCGATTATCCGACTCAATTGGGGACTGGGGTTGGTCGGATAACTGAAAAGTCGGATAACCGAAAAGTATGAAAAAATACGGTTATTAGTATAGTGTATTAGGCTTGGTTTAAATACTAGCCTCCTTTTCATGGTCGAGCCAGTGTTGCCAGCTAAAACATGCAAAAATTTAACAAAAATAATATTAAAGTAGCTAAGACATAACCAAATATTGTAGCGCCACATCACTAGCGGACATTTGAATTTGTCGACTAGAACGCGGTCGGTTAACCGATAAGTCGGTTAATCGGGAATCGGATAATCGATGCTCTACTGTATTGTTAATTGTCTACTTGGACTTTACTTATTAATAGGACTTTATACTGGTGTTTAAAGATTGGCACAGTAATGATACAGTGGTGATAAGTTTTATAGTCAAACTGAAGGGATACCAATGGGAACATGCATAGGCCCAAGACTTGTCGAAATCTTTATGATAGACATAGATAAAAAAATTAAAAATATAAAAAAATAATATTTTATAATAGACTAGGAGCCCGGGACGCCCCCTAGTGGGCGTTCATTACAAATTTCATGATAATTAAAAATCATTATTTAGTGTTATTAAACATTCTATAAATACTTTAAAATAGTTTAATTTGTTTATTTACCTTCGCTGGTAACATTCGCTAGGGCGCCCCTAGTGGGTGTTAATTTAAATAATAATTTATATTGTTAATTTAAATGTTTGAAATATGACACACGATAGGGGCGCCTCTAGTGCCCGTTTTTGGCATACCGTTACGCGGACGGACGGACGGACGGACGGACAGGCACGCGTTCAATGGGTTATATATATAGATATTGACCAAATAATAATGTATTGGTCAAATGAATAATAATAATTTATATTGTTAATTTAAATAATAATTAAAATTGTTAATTTAATTTGAATGTTTGAAATATGACACACGATAGGGGCGCCTCTAGTGTCGGTTATCAAACGGTTACGGGACGGACGGACACCTGTTGAATGTGTTATATATATAGATATGTAGATGATTGTATTATTTTATTTGATAGTAGAAAGACTAGTGAAGATAAAATTTTAAAACAGGCAAACTCAATAGAAACAAACATACAATTTGAAGCCGAAACAGAATGTAATAATAGTTTAAATTATTTAGATATAATCATCAATAGAACTGACAATAAATTAGAATTCAGAAAATTTATAAAACCTATGCAAATACTAAAAGTACTAAATTACAAAACCAACGTTCCACAAGCTATGAAATTTAACATAGAAAAAATGAAAAACAGAACTAGTAAATTAGAAAATCAAGAGATAGAAATAGAACAAGTCATAAAAATGTTCTTACTGAATAGTTACCCCAAAAAAATATTAGAAAAATGGTTAAACTGGACTAATAATAATGGTAATAAAAATAGAAATTTTGAAAAAGATAAAAAATGTGTAAATTTGATGTATGTACCTAAACTGTTTGAAAGAGTTAAAAATATACTAAATGGAAAAGTGAATTTAATACCCGAAAAAAATAATTTACTTAAAAGATATTTATATCATAGATCACATAAAAAAATTAGATTTAATGGAAGAAAAAGAAATTGTGTATTCATTCAATTGCAGTTGTGATCCGGCCAAAACTTATATAAATATAGGAGAAACAAAAAGAAAATTAAGCACAAGAATAAAAGAGCACATACGTGCAATAAGGGTAATTATGCAAATTCTGCAGTCGCAGAACACTGCAATAGTTATGGGTGCCAAATCGACAAAAATTAAGAAAAAATAATCAAATAATTACAAACGTCAATTATACGAACATTTAAACATAAAGAAAGAAAGAAATAGAATAAACAATAATTTTGGTCGTATAATCCACCAATCCTGGAGCACCATACTTGATGACGTTTATAAAAAAGCATAATTAATAGTCTCCTTATCATAACGCTATTGAATGGTGGCAAACAAAACCTTGATGCGAGTTTTGAAATTTTTTACATGTTGTTAGATTTTAATAATTTACAGTCATTATATACTTTATTTATTTAATTTTAATTATACAGCGAAATGTTTAATTGTAAAACGAGAAATATCCAGTTGTACTCGGGATTGGAATATGTATTTACAGTAAGTTTTAAAATTGTATTTTATTGCTAAGAAATTTTAAGTTATACAGTAACTTATTTGTTATTGTTACTTTTTAGTGTTTGGTAGTAATACTGCTGATGAGGGGCATGCTAGCCCGAAACACGTATAATATGTGTACAGAAATTATTACTACAGGCGATATAATAAAGAAATTTTGTACTTTCATGAACTAACTCTCATTACTGTGCCAATCTTTAAACACCAGTATAAAGTTCTATTAATAAGTAAAGTCCAAATAGACAATTAACAATAATAAGAGAATTTAAGGACAGTAAGGCTTTTACAATTATTAATAATACTGTTTGATAAGCATTGAAACTCAAGATTTAACTATATACGTGTATTTATAGATTCTTAAACTTAACCTGATTTACCGTTGTTTTTTATAATTATTATTAGTAAAATTTAGAACTTAAATTTAAATGTACCAAGAACAGGGTAAAGTATTGATTTCCTTCTATTCTATGTTACTCAAAATTAAATTTATTTCCTCCATTTCCGCTAAATGCATGAAGGATGATGTAAGCCAAAACATAATTCGATTTAAATTTAATCGTATTGCAGTTTAATATTTAACGATTTTTCAAAATCATATACGTTACGCGTTACACAAGAATTATTATATCATATTCTTAATGAATTAAATATATATTAAAATTTAAATAATTATATGTTAATTGATACATATATTAATATCATGTATACTAATATACATAATATTAATATGTCTTCTCTATTAGTATACTAATAGAGAAGACAGGGTGAAAAAAAGCAGAAAAAGTAAAGAAATATCAATCAGTTCTAGAAACAAAAGAACACATTAAATTATTTCTTTTTGATATACGTAAACTATTGTAATAGAGATATAAAATATATGAAACTTAGTGTAATTTCGCGTAAATATTTCCTAATTACAAAAATTCTTTCAACAGATATACCTTTATTGTGTGAAAGGATACACTGATGGTTGGCACAATGAATAACTGGTGTGCAAATGTCGATAAAAGACAAAAACCAGCCGTATAATAAATAAAGTAATATTTATTTTTAACTATATGTTTACTTTCTGTATAAGACATAGTAAGAAAATATTATTAAATGTGTATATATAAATATATCTAATCTTTCTGTTCTGTCAACTAAGAAATTCTTTTTTCATACCCATACATCGATGACGAATCTGGTTAAACCACTCAACACTGGTACTTTGTCAAAGGTCCTCCCCACGGACTGGCCACATACAGTTTTCCGTTTTTTTCACTTGTCTAACATATAAACAGCGCACGTTTCCCCTTGAAAATCCTCTCCGAAGGCATATTCTTTAGCAGATCGCCCTTAAATTGCTTTCCCATGCTCTATCATTCCAATTTCTCTATACCCATCAAGTAAGTTCGAACATATATACTACGACAGAAGTGATCGGATGGTGGGCAAAAGAATCCAATGTACCCGAGACAAACCATACATTAAAACTTTTTTAAGAATTACTTGCCCGGATTCCAATTCTGGGGCCCTAAATTAAAAGTCTGAAGACTACACTGCCTGGGCTGTTAACAAAAGATATTTGAAGAACAGAATTAAAAAGTTGATTAATTAGAACTGATTACATAATATATCAATTACGAAATGAAAGTTTAATCATAATTTACCATCAGTTGTTGAGGTTAAACATAAATAGATTTTGTTTAGTATCTTACAATTTTTAATGCTTGGATTCCGTGTGGAAACACGATAAACTATACATTTATTACATCAACCTTGGATTCTGTAAACAGTAATTACGACGAAGAGCTTATCGAAATTCAGATTTGAAATCCAAAACCGTTCAATAGATCGTAAAACGAGTATAGTGCATTTTCAACTGTGCGTAGTTCTTGTAGTCTTTCATTTCACAGACACACGTAACATTTCGACGTCAGATTTGAATAATCGAAGGAACGTATAACTCATATTTATAATGACACTTACGAAATTTTATGGAAATATAACGAAATAATGGAAAACTTTTTGGCAACAATTAAAGCCGAAGACGAGTATAGAAGAAATAGAAAAAATATGAACATAAAAAAAGAGAGATATGTTTGAACTGCGTTTTATCGTCTTTTACGTCCGTAGCAAGAGTTTACGGATATATTTTTTTTCATTCCTTGTTCCTGCCACAACCGAAATGATGTTCATGTTCATTCAATTGTAACAAAATTTCATTCATTCTTTATCGAGTATTTATACTGGATTCTTTTCTGTTTTGTGTTTTCCATGACGATACCGGGTTTGTCAGAGATAATTCCTTGTGAATCCTGGTACTTACTTATCGAGAACGACGTCATCTTTATCAAAATGAATGTTGCTATTGCGGTTTTAACTTTCGCACTTATTTTCAGTATTATAAAGAGAATAAAATTAACCCCGAAGATTAAATTGACGAAACTAGAATATTTCTGTCGGAAAAAAGTCTACAGGGTGGTTACCTACACGACAATTGTCGCTTCTGTTATTGTCGTAGGTTTAACTGTTTGTGGCCAAGCTTTGAACATTTTTTATTTTTATGCTGTTGTAGAAAAAGGAAAGTCGTACAGATACGAAGCATTTTTTTGCAGCGTAGAAGTTGGCATTTACACTAGTTTAATTACGGGTGAAATACTCTATCTAGCTTTTTTTTCTTTTCTTGTTTACTAATTATATTACTGATGATTTTCCAGAAGTTATCGGAAGATTTGCAACTACTAAAAATGAATCATTTGAATTTGGAAACAGAATTAGAAAAAATTATGACGCAACACAACGAACTTTGGAACTGTGTAAAACAATTGAATGGCCCGTTTAATTACGTATTGACAATTTTGTACGGTAGTCTAATAATGCAAACCAGTCTGCTTTACTATATTTTAATTTTTTCGGAAATGGAATTTGCATTGAAAGTTTTCATTTGCATAATTTGTGTTGCAATGGCGTTTTGTTGTATTTCAGTAGGATTTTCCCTATCCGCTTTCACATCTACTGTAATTATTGTATTGTATTCAATAAGCTATTCCGCGATTTATTCACTTGTAACACGTTTTTCTTCTTTCAGATGCAAACATCGTTTCAGGACATTCGAAGATTCGCTCAATGCGATTTGAAATTGGAACAGAAATTAAAAGTAAAGCTTCTGTTATAAAATAGAATTAACGTTACTTTTTAATTTAAATAAAATAATTTTATGAATTTTGTACAGATTGTAAATTTTATGAAGAGATTTGGAAAGGCATCTTTTATGTTTAACTATTAACGGTTTCTTCGATATTACCAAGAAGTTTCCTGTCAAGGTATGCCAGTTAATTAACTTTTTCAATATACAGTATTAATATATTATATATATAAATTTGAATTTGCAGATGTCGAGCGCTCTGTATTCTGTGTTTTCGAGTCTGTTAAAATTCAGGACGGTTTTCAATGAGAAAAACTGCCGTTACTGAGATTTGAACTGAAGGATTTATCGTTTTGAATATCATTTTCTCTGATAAAAAACTGAATTAGTTCATACGATTTAAGATTCTGCCTAATTTAGGCAAATCATCGTCACTTGTCGTATATTTTGTTTATAGTGATAATTTACGTACTTTTACAAATGTTTTATTTATATTGTACAGTACGCATTGCTTAAATATATTTAAATGTAGTATCGATTTTAATATTTTAAATAATATTTTAATATTGCATGTTGAGTTTGTAAAGTAATTATATACGAATCTTTTTAAAAACGAAAAGCAAAAATAAATTAGAAATGTAAAAAATTCATATGCATGTAAATCCATAAGTAAGCTACGAAAATAACCATAAACTAATTCAATTAAATAATCCATTGCATTTTTCTCTTAATTTTATTTTATTTCCAGTGTATATCACTTAGACATATATATAATATATGATATGATATATATCAAACCGCTGAACAGTGTTAGATTACAAAATCTTTAATGATTATTTTTACAATAATATATGGCTCTCTATGACAATGTTATACTGAGCATTTAAAATGCATTTCGGATTCAATACGTCCCCCTTCAGTTAGTGTTCTTAAAATTATACAAATCACGACCATAAATTTATAGAAAATATAAAAATAAATTGTAACATTATATATATAATGAAAATGTACATTAAAGAGCAGTTTTAAAAATGTCTTATACACAATTGTCATAGTTGATGTCTAACAATTGTAATATTTTCAAGGACGTCACTTTCTCTGCTTTTCTTTTCTTAGCCACCGCGAACAAAAAGCACTTTATTTGAACTTGCTGTTCAACTGACAGATCCACGCTACTAAGTGCATTTTACTTCAAATAAAGTATCTGAATGTCCCACTATCAGAAACACCGAGTGAAACAACGGAATGACGCATCAATACCAAATGCAACTGACATAAATTGTATATTGTTTTACGAACACAAACTTGGGGCATTATTCTGGTTATCGTCTCCCGTCTCTGAGAGACGGTATCTATGTCTCAAGCCGGTCGTTAATTGGCTAATTGTTTTTTGTATTCAAATTTCTACATTTTGTACGTTACCAAAATAGAAAAACTCTTGTATTTTCTGTAACATTATTTTAACAGGGCATTTAAATTTAATGGCGCATGGATGTACTTGCATGTCTGTAACATTGTCCGGTTAGCTTGCTGGAGTAGTCTGACAAAGCAAATGTGTCGATCCGTTTTAATAACAATAAAATATCGTATTTTAGTTGAAAATTTATGACAAAATACATTATTTTCATTGATCAAAACAATTTATTATTGAAGAAAAAAGAAATAAAACATTAAAAATAAATAAAAACAGCATATTATAAAAGACTAGCTGGATATATAATACTTTTAACATAGTACTTACATGTTAGTACTTACAACTTTATTTATCAATAAAATAATGAAATTTTTCAATACAAAATAATTTTTTTATATTTTATTTTCACATAATTTAAAACACAATTTGATTTTATCTTTAGAAAAATATTAGAATTAACAAAATAGAATTATACATCATCATATTTAACAGTTTTAACAATAGTTATAACTATTAATAACTCATATATATATATACACATCATAGTTATAAGCATATTATACAACTTTGTTTTGTTAACAATATCTTTAATGCGGATTTTTAACACGTACAATACATTTCCTATAACAGTTTACTTGTTAAAACCAAAAACGATAGATAAAAGACATTTCACAAATCTTCACTGCCAGATGCGTGTTAGATGAATGAAGTTCCAGAGTATTTAGAGAAAGCATAAGCCAACAGCCTGCAATACACTACGATTCCATTATTTGTATCTTTCGCATACCAATATAGATTCCTCGCTACTGCTCATCAGAGCAGCCCAACCAATATTCACAAAATGTTCCTTATTCCTGAAATATATTATTATTTCAGGAAGAAACTTTAAAACTCTAATTTGGTAGTTAATGGAATAGAATTCTGAATAAGTTAAATTATTTTTATAGACTGGACAGCACTGTGAGACCATATACAGATTATAAATCTAAGATAACTAAAATGGAAACTCAAATATTGATCTCAATTAATAAAAAGTAACAACAAACAAGCAATTATTTATTGTGACATCATCACAATGCCAGACCTAGCCCTAATGCTCTCAATTTTAGTAGTGTCTTTTCCCTGTACATCAGACTTTTCCTGTTAACAATGAAATCATGCCAGTCATCTAACTCCATTCAGGGGAAAAGCTTTAAATTGAAATAATGTCTTATGGTACAGATTAGATGTTCGTATACAGTTAATCAGAGCCTTCTGCCCTAAGCTTTCCATATCTGGTCTCGATTATCATCTATCTAACTCTGTTCGCGAGATTAAGGACAGACGGGTGGATGTCGGTGGGAATTTGTCTACAATTTTCAAAAATTGTAGCCAAATCGGTCGAACTTGAAACTTCTCTCGGCAGAATTCTATTACTTGATTATATTATTAATGAATGGAATGTTAACATTTGATAATAGAATGTAATCACCGATTTAGTTAAATATTTAATAAATAAATCTGATTGCTCTTTAAATTTTCTTTCCCCTTTATTTATTTTTTATAGGATTAGGGAAATAGGCCAAAGAAATTAAGATGTCAACCTACCACTCTGAGTGTCGAGGGATTAAATCTGGATGGTTGAAAAATCCCAGAACATTTTGGTAGTGCTCTATCTCAAAAACATCAAGCCCCATCATACCTGGATGTCCTCATAGTAGACCTGACCAAATCCACAATAAATATATTTAAAAGGCCCCTTAGTGCTCACAGGGTGGAAAGTCAAAATATTTTATTAAATATTACTTTAAATACTTAACAAATTTAAATTTAAAGTTACATTTTAGAATTATTTTTTATACTAAATTTCAGAAAATTTTAATATGTTAAGTATTTAATTTTCTGTAAGGAAATACAGATAAGCTGCTATTGATATTGTGTGCTTTTTATCCAATCACGTAGGTTTGTAAATAATTATTACAATTATGGAGTGAACACTGACAAATTATTTAAAATATTTAATCCATTTTAAACAGAAATACAGATTATCCAGACCAGAAGTGGGAAACCTTTCATAATCAGAAGGTTATAACTCGCTTCGGAGACATCTTGTAAGGTCACACGTTGTATTGAAGCTTACATAAGTGTATAAATTCAATGTGCATGCACAAAAAACTTAAATATTTACCATTTCGTATCATTACTAATCTGCACTAGAAGCCAAAAGGGAATGCATGTCACCTGAAATCTTCAGCTTTCCCATCTGTAATCTAAACCTATTTTTAAAGTCGGTAAATTATGATCTTTAGATAATATACTAAATTACTTTTAATATTACCTTCCTACAAGATATTTAGGAATAAATGTGAATGGATTTGCTTATTTTTAACCATGTGGTTCTCAACACACTCTACTGCTTTTACTATGTAATCATACGAATGATGATGGCAAAGAAAAGAGCTGCAAAAGAAAGATACTAATAAATAGAATCTTGCATCTAACAAAACATGAATCTTTACAGTTTTGCATCAGTATTACCAAAAAAATGTAGATTTGTTTGACTGCATATATAATCCATTATGAAAAACTAGAGCTTATTATCCAAACCATCAGTAATCCTAATAGTACTGCAATTATCCAAGGATTTGATGATAATTGTGGTAATATTATGGTCACTTAAAACTGAAAAATAATAACTAATTAAAAAAAGATAAAGATAATTCTGAAATAATACTTAACATTTAATTTTTTTAATTAATAGAATAAATAATTCTTGTAATTCTAAAATATTACAGTAGAAAATGAAAAGAAATATAGATAAAATCAAATTGTGCCAATAAAAATTTAAAAAAAATAATATTTTCAGGTACGAACACTTTAGATAATACTTAAATCTTAATTTTTCTGACGCACTTGAAACCGTGTCCATAATTGTTTTTGTTGTCTCCTAAACGCTATAAAGTGCAGACACGCGGACACTTGGCGACTCTTGGCAAGTTTATAAACTTAAGATGAAGATTGCCAAGTGTCCGCGTGTCTGCACTTTATAGTGTTTAGGAGACGACAACTTAAATCTTAATTTATACAATTACAAAATCATTTATAAATCTTTACCTTACATTTACCTGTAATAAAGATTTACAAAAATACGGAGAAGAATTGTGCAACTTGATATGTCCAAAATAATAATTTCAATACTGTGATATATACAATAAAATAATTACACATCAGACTAAATATTAATACGTTAACAACAAAGACAAGAAAGATCGGAATATAAAATGATAATTTGCGCGTTTTAGAATAATTTAATAAATATACAGTAGTCTCGATTGTGCAACCTAAATGGGAATGGCAACGGTCCAGAAAATACAGGGCTATATATATATTATAAGGTATATACGAATATAGATTTGTTGAATAAACTCGGATCTAAGAAAAAAATATATATAAATACCTTCGTTTACTCAGTTTAGAACTATATGTTGGTTGATGTTTACACACAGTTCTAAACCGAGTAGATTTTCTTTAAAAAATCAATGAAAATATATGCAGCTAAATAACATGGAGAAGTAAAGAATTGGCAATTAGATAATCAGGACTATTGTTCTTTATTAAATATTTATTTCCATTGGAAATTATTTTAAAAATGAGATCTTCAAACAGGTTCAAATGCGCAAGGTTTTCTGCAAAATAATTTATTATAAAGCAATTTATTCTTTATAATATTTTTAATCTCTAATAATGAAGAAATGGATGATTTGTGTTTACTGTAGGAACTTAAGTAAATCCCTACTGTGATTATAACTCCAGACCAAATGTATCTAAAATGGAAAAATTATGTAAA
Organism: Centruroides vittatus; assembly: GCF_030686945.1. Classification (NCBI taxonomy): domain Eukaryota; kingdom Metazoa; phylum Arthropoda; class Arachnida; order Scorpiones; family Buthidae; genus Centruroides; species Centruroides vittatus. The sequence continues at coordinate 164,055 of NW_027120871.1, forward strand.
TTAATATGGTATGATCCTAATAAACTTCATTAAAGTGTTACGTAAAGAATATTTGAGAATCAATTAAGTTTTAAATAATTAAATATTGTTGTCAAGATAATTTTAATTTCAAAGTGATACTTACTGAAACCTAAATGGTTTCGAAAACAATAAAAATGACAGAATAATTGTCACTGCTTTTCGGCAAGTCGTTATGGTCACGGCAACGAAAGCACCGCAAGTTTTAATAAGATCTAACACCACTTGTATGCCGCAGTATCCGGCGAGAGAGAACAAAGTTCCATATCCGAACGTTTCAATGGGATACTATAAAAAATATATATATAAAAAATTATTATTATTAATTTGAAATCTTATTCTAATACTATAAAATAAAAATATTTTCCATGCCCGCACATGCAGTGACAGAAAATGTCTGATGGTTGAATTTGTATGAAAATATAATTGTGATCTCTTATAATAGTAACCACTTTCCTTCCCCTTTACGATTTTATTAATCAAGCTGAATTTCATCAAAAGATATCCAAACTGTCAAATTAATTTAAACTTTCCATATGTCTTATATTTAGATTTTCGGTTAATGTTACCTATGGTAGCGAACATGGCGGCTCGTCTCTGAAACAGGGGGGACGCACGTTCTAACCTAACCTAACCTATTCTAATAAATTACGATAATTATTGCCAACCAAGTTATTAGAATAGGGGTAATTTATTAGAATAGGTTAGGTTAGGTTAGAACGTGCGTCCCCACTGTTCGAATTTTCAGAGATGAGCCGCTATGTTTGCTATCGTAGGTAACATTAACCAGTTTTTCTTTATATCACCCGAAACTTGCAAATACTGGAGAATATTTATTTATTTATTTAATAATTAAAACAGGTAATGTTTAACAGACTGAAAAAGAACTGTCCCAAACAACAGACTCTCGTTGTTCGTCATCATCTGCTAATTTGATGCATAGGTTGAAAAACCTATGCATCAAATTTCTTCAAGTTCCATCCATTTGTTCCAGAGGTATTGATATTTTTCGTTTCACTTAAAAATTCTTCTTTTTCTCCTTCAGTCAAAAGAGTTATGTTTCGCAAAACATCTGCTTGGGGCATGCTTGTCATTATGTATGTCATTTTAATTGAAATTTTTTTTTTAAATAACACGATATTGAACTTACTTAAATTATATTAGGCTATAGTAATATAATGTTCGAACTCTGGATTAGAGGTGTGAAATAATTACGAATGTAATACGTAATCATTAAATAAAGGTTTCGTACTTTATTGTGTTTTGTGTACATCTGAGATAAAAGCATGCTCTTCTAAGCATGCTTGTATGCAGTTTCTGTACCTGTAACGCATACAGGTATGTTTTCACAGATTTATATTTATTATACTTATAATTAAATTTAATTTTAATATTTTTCTGAGTGTTTATGATGATTTCTAATATAATATCTTTTCATATTTAATAAAAACAACAGCATCTAAAATCCAGAAAATTTAATTTAAAATATATTCTTACCTTTATGCACACTTCAGTAGCAGGACCCAATTGTCCAATTGCAATCAGTATCAAAAATATATAAATACATCCTATTGAATATGAATAAAGTACCTAAATAGAAACAAAAAAAAAAACAAATAAATAACAAAGTTTATATAAAATTATTTAAATATTACGACAGTTTTTCTGCCAACAAATCAAAATACAGTCTAAACTATTTATTGAAATTAATTTAATTAATATTAGATGTGCACAATGTCTACCTCTAGGCCAAATTGCTTGACGTTTAATTAGTAATTACAGTAGAGAGTCGTTTATCCGAACACCGATCATCCGAACGCTTTCCAGTCGGACTGTGTCGTGCTGAATCAAACTTTTTTGATACTAGATTTACTTCTAAAGTATAATTTTTATGTTTTTATATTCTTCAATATATTTATTTTGTTTGTACAAAATAAAGAAATAATTCTCAATGATACAATAGCCTCGATTATTATTATAAAAATTTTCGTTAGGCTTAAAATCGACGAAAATTCAACACAAAGCGACGCGCAACGGAGAAAAATTTCAACATCGGACAGGTTAATATATTTTTTTGTACATAATCGGTTATCCAAACAACCCCAGTCCCCAATTGATTCGGATAAATGACTCTCTACTGTAGTTGCATTATTATAGCCTGATGTAATTCATCAATCATTTTGCATTAATTTAACAGTTGTACTTTGCTTTCTAATTAAATGGAATATTTAGTTAAATGCCATTCCATCAGCAAAATTCAATTGATTGAATTAAAATATTTTCAATGTTAGTAAAATTACACACAGAACATCTCTTATACTTAAATGATAATTCTTTCTTATAAATAGTATTTATGTCTTTGAAATTATTTATTTATATATTTAATAATACAGGATGTTTCTGTCAAATGCCCATAGTTTTGTAGATTAATTTTGGAAAAGAAATGTGAATATAGTTTGAGAACCCAAGCTAGTGTGAGATAAGCAGAGGGTCAGGGGGAAAACCTCGCTGACCACTTACGCTGCACGGGTTGGTAAAACCCGACCTCGTTGTCATTGGATGGCTAGGAGGGCAAAAAGTGAGTGGGGAGGTGCGTCAGTAAGTCGACAGGCGTCCTTACTTTGACAGGAGACAGGTTTACAAATAACAATAAAGGTTTATTAACTAACAAAAGCGAATATACACTAAAGATACACATAAAATAAAGATATACAGATAACTACTGCTAAAATGCGGATAAAATATCCCTATCGCTAATCGCAATCTAACCAATAAATTAGTCACGTGCCTAACTTTGAGTGGGAAAGAGTTTACAAAGATCGATATACCTTAATATGCGATCCGATGACAGTATGCGACGACCTCCTGGACTATGGAAGCTGGAATCAGTCTTATGTCCTGGACTGGAGACACTGGATTCAGACCTTCCTGGACGATCGTGATCTTTCCAGAGTCGATCGGGTTTTTATACGATCATTGTTGTCACTGAGCCAGTCTATTATTCAATGCTCGATGACTAATTTGCTGACTCGCGATGACTGTGACTTTTGTTTTCTCTTTCTGATCTGATCGCGATGCCTTGGATTGTTGTTTTCTCTTTCTGATCGGATGTGTAATCAACATCTGATCAATTTCCTATCGAACTTCGTGTCATGAACCCCTTTAAACTCTCGAATTTATGCCCTCAAAACCTGCGGGCTCACACTAGTATCTTTTGTAATTTTGACAATCTTAATTATTTAATTTTTGTTCGAAAATTATTCTATTTAAACTCATATCACAAATACCGTAGAGGAAGTTTGCAAGATTTTTCTGCTGATAACACTTCCTTTGTAGGTGACACATATTCCAATAAAAACTATTCATTGAAGGAAATATCACAAGAAAAAATTAGGAATAGCCAGCTCCCTGTACAACCTTACCAATTTTGGGCATCAGAATAGCAGAGGAAAGACATCCAAATAAAAAGGAAGGGGGAAAAGATTACAAGAGAGAGCTTGCTTGTCCTTTTGAAGCGTACTCTTATCTCCACTGAACTCCACTGCTGATCTTCCCAAACTAATGACAGTTTCCCACTGGACCTTCACCACTTCAACTAACAATTAACTAGACCCTTCCCCTGATAGGGATAGCCTTCCCCTGATCAGGATGCCAATGATCATTGAACATTACCAATCCAGATATTTATTCACTCACACACATGGTTATAAACACACTCTCTCTTATAGGCACACACAAGAATTTAAAAACATCCCCTATCTCCATCTTTTTTTTTTTTTGTACTTTTTAACTCTGGAAAATAATCATTTGGCTTTGCTGGTTAAATGCGTAGTGGAGTGCATTAGTTCTGGGCTTCCCTGCTTCTCTAAAATTTTCCTCCTTTACCCTTACTCTGTAAAAGTCTTACATAAGTAACTGCTTGTGCAGTTCCAAAGTTCCTGTGAGCCAAAAAAATAACAACCTGGTGTCAGACCTGACTTGAAGGGCACTGCCGTCCTGCTCATAATAGTATTGCAGACAACGGTAATAGAAAGTGCATCTGAAAAAGTCAGTTACATTAAATCAATATGCTGCTGATGTAAATCTGGCCTGTACTTGATTTTAGCCAAGCATGTAGGAATCATGCTGTTAATGGCATCCACAATACTTGTACATAGGCTCTCTAGTCTGGCAGTTTTGTACCATAAATGCGATCATTGACATTGCCACAAAAAAAACAAGTTCAAAGAGATGATGTCAGCTGATCAGATGGACCAATAAATAGGACCCCAGCAATCTAAACCATGAAACAGTAGAGGTCCAGATTGCCACCATGCAGAACCAATGGACTTTTCAAGTATGTGCATATGAAATTTGGAGTATTGACCAATATTCTCCAACACATTTTATTCATATGTCTGAATAAACAGATTTTACACAACAGTTTAAAACTAGAAACATTTGAAGAAACACCCTGTATTTATTTTTAAAAAATAGTTATAAATAATTCTTACCATTTCGTTATTAGAAGTATGATATTGTTTTAAAACTTTTTCCTGTACATTACCAATTATTGCATCAGCAACTAATGCAAGTGAAATTAAAACGACTCCTATATGAAATAAAAACACATATATTATATAAAATAATTTGTTTGTCTGATAAAATAATCTGTGAAATAACTAAAAAATTCTAATAATAATATTAATATACTCATTTAATTTAAGTGTGTTTAGTGTGAACGTAAAACTTAGCATTTATCGCAATAAATTTTAAAATATTCCATCATTCAATTTGCCGATAAGATAAAAGAAGCAGTTCTTGTGATTTCTGTAAGTTAAAAATCCACTATAATTAAAGAAAATTAATTTACTAAACACTTCTTCGATTTAATGTCCCTCGATGTTCGAAATAGGCCATCTTTGCTATATAAACATTTACATGAACTCAAATGTATTCAGGGGATTGGGCAGAAAGAACATAGGACCCTTCTTAGTCAAAAACTAAGAATGTTTTAGCTATATTTTATTTACTTATTCATCTTTTCTTTCTATAATACACAGTATTTTCCAAATGAAATGCATCATAGGAGATTGTGCAGAGAAGCTTGTAGACAAAGCATTGGGGAAAGTGTATAGTGTATTGATTATACGATGAATCATTTTAGCTCTGAAATACTGCCAAATGAAAATTCACAAAAATGATGTAAAGAAGAGTAAATTGGATTAAAATGTAAAGACAAAGTACAATTTTTAAATAACAGGATTTTATAGGTATTTTGGATGTTTAAAACTTATATTTTACTTTCTCGGCTCTATTACAAGGTTGTTCAAAAAAAGACCAGACTTTTGTCATAGCATGCAAGCCATTGCAACGATCAAATGCCAGCAAGTGGTGCCATGTAGCTGGAAACTCCAATAACACAGTACCACTTCGTGGATTGTAGTATTTGGATCAGTTGGTGATCTAGAGCTATCAAAGCAAACATGCACTGTAACCACTCTGCAAAGTAAAGATTAAAGACTTTAAGGAACATGTTTGTGTGAAATTTTGTTTTTAGTCATACAAAACTTAAACTTAAGTGTGTGTTTTACTTCAGCAGGCCTATAGAATTTGTCTGCCATTGCCTCTCTAAATTTCCTTAATGCCCCCTAATATTCTTTGAGCCTTCTGTCGCCCCCGAAAACTTCCAGCACCCACAAGGGGGCTTTATAGCCCACTTTGAGAAAGACTGCACTAATACTTTTAGATAAATATATGATTAAATGAGTGGCAAGAATGTCCATTTGATAAACTGAAGTGTATTTGATGTGACATTGGTAAATTTACAAGTGTTATTTGATAAAAATTATTCTGTAACTTTTGTATTTAAAATGAATAAATTAAAAATAACTTTTAGTAAATTAACCATTCTACAGGTTTTGTAAAACTCAAAAGAATAATCAATTAATTACAATTACTATAACTGCTAACTATTTTAAAATGAGTGAGAGAAAATGAATTAGCTTTTAATAAAAGCATCTCAAAATTAATATAAATAGAGTTTACAAAATGAGTAAATTGAATTTATTGCATAAAGCATGTATATTTAATGTAGAGTGAAAAAATTTTAAAGGTGCCATTAAAAGTTAAAACAATATAAATGTGTAAAAGTTGTGGTCGTAACGCTGCCACAAAAACAAATAGTCGCACTTGCAACATTGTAAATTATTGTTCGTGGCAAGGAATGTTGGACAGTTGGGTAGAAAAGGACGGTCCTTTTCTGTAGTGATCAGCATCAGTTCGGTTTTTTTTCTTTTCAAGATTTTATGGCCTTTGTATAAATACAGGTACTCCTCACTTTACGACCTAGCTGCTTAACGACCAATCGAGTTTCGACCTGCAATTCGGGCAATCCCCACTCTCAGCTTGAGTGTCGGTCAGTGGCGAATGGTGACATGCGCACTAAGTGTACTATAATAGTCTTTTTATGAATAAATTTAAAGTTTGTTGCATAATTTGTATAATTTTACAACAATCCTATATTCTTGGCACAAGCTCCTCACTTATCGACCAATTCGCTTAACGATATAGTCGTCGGAACGGAACTCGGTCGTAAAGTGAGGAGTACCTGTAATAAATAACATTTTATCATTTGGAACCTCCTGAAAGGAGAAGGGAGAGACCAAGACGATACTTCAATTGTTTACTTGTGATCATAAAAGCTCTCTGAATTGATCAGAATTTTACAAAAGACATAGAAAAGTGGTAAAATGATCTGCAGAAGCAATAAGTGGACTAATAAGCTGAAGAAAGAGAGAATTGTAAAATGGCCCATTTTTAATTGCATGAAGGTTCACTTTAATTTTATAAAAGATTAATTTAAAATACTTTTCCATTGACTTTTATACTTGTGATTAATTAAAACAAGAAATTATCTAAATTTTAATTACTGTCAAAAATTTTAAATATTCCATTGCAATTTTTGAATGCAAAAAAAGAATTAGAATTGTATTATAAAATAAATTTAAGAGAGATGAAATTATTCTATAATATTATAAAATTATATTAATTATTACTGATTATGATTAATGATAATGTTTATTAAAATTATTTAAATAGTAAAAAACATATTAATGAGCTTTTAATTACCTGTTAAATTAAAAGACGGATACACTTGAATGTCTGTTAATGTAAATAATGTTATTCCTATGCTCATAAGGAATGCAGCTATAAAATCTAAGAAACCATATATTTTTCCTGAAAAAGCATTAGTCATTTAGTTAAATGAGATTATAGTTTAGTAAGCTTAAATTTAAAAGAGTATTTTTAGCAATGAATTAAAGAATAAGCTATAGTCATGCAAAGATATGTTACGCTTCTCTTAAAAATTATTTTAGTAGATTCTCTAATTGTAATAAAGCATTAAACAGTAATTGCGAGATATTATAGATCTTTTTAACCAAATTATTACTTTTTAAATACGAGGTGTCCATAAAGTCTCTTGTGAATGGCCTGAGAAATGTTGACACTGAAGTTATCGGGAGCAGCTGTTATCGGGGCACATTTACAAGGATTATTGTAGGAAACCATTAGAGCCGAGTTTGCGTGTAGATTTCAGTATCGTGGTCCTAATATTTGGCTTCTTGTCAACAAATTCCAGAGAACAAGAAGTGTAGCAGATGAATAACATTTTGGTACTAATATCTGCCAATACCATTGCATGTGTTCAGCAAGCAATTGAATGTAGCCTGAATAAGTTTATTCACTATCTTAGTAGGGAGATTAGTACCACATAGCACCATCTGGAAAGTGTTACATTATGTTTTACCTTACACAAACACATATCATATCCAAGTGTTGTACAAAGAATGAAGATTACACAGCATGGCAAGTTATGTGCTGTTATCTTCTTGCTGCTATCAAAGATGAAAATTTAATGAACGTTCAGTGATGATGCTACACTGCTCCGGCCATGTTAACAGATATAATTGTCAAAAATGAGCAGGCAAGCAGTCAAATACAACTCTTGAATGGCAAAGAGATATGCCTAAAGTAAACATTTGGTTAGGCTCATGCACGCTTGTGCATATGGATTTGTTGTTTTTTTTCCATGCAAAAACCACAGTTTCTGGCAACATATATCTTGACATGTTACAACATTTTTTTTAAGCTGCAGCTCAAAAACATCAGCATTTTTGATACTACGAGTATTGTGTTCTAGCAGGATAGGTCAGCTGTAGGTTTTGCAACCTGTGTTAGAGATTATTTGAATGAAGCCTTCCTTGGATATTGAATTAGAAGGAAATCACAAAAACTATGGACAAAAAGATTGCCCAATCCGACCTTTCAAATTTCTTCTTTGAAGATTTATCAAGTCTGAAGTTTATCGTATGAAAGTTAATGATCTCTAAAACCTTAAACATCATATCTGAACAGCAACTGACAGCATTACAGCACCTATGTTGCAAAACATTTTTCAAGCTACATCAAACCATGCTTAAAAATGCAAAGTTGTCATGTCAAATTGTGCTAATTTACATTGTAAACATTCTTTTCATTCATAAAATATACCTTTGTTTCAAAACTTCATTTTTTTCACCAAAATGTATTGAGACTTTATGGACATCTTGTATTTATTTAAAATTTTTTGTTGCATTTAATAGTTAGACAATTACTCAAAATGAAATTTAGAATAAAATACTTTAGAAAAATGATTAAAGTGGATTGAATACAGTTTTTCAAAATTCTGTAGGGTCTTTCTTAAATTCATTATAAGTATACTGTCCATATAAAAAAAATGGAAGATTGGTTTCAGACCTTAAAAACCAGTAAAAATAGTTAATTTAGGAGCAAAGATCAGATGAGATAGAAGTAGCATAACTGGTAACACATCTACACAATAAGCAATTATCCTCCTAATCCCATTCTGGGTCAATCTTTCCTTCTGAACTACTCTAAATTATTAAATTGTTGTGAGGAATTCAGTATGGTTTCCCATTTTCCTCCAATCATAAAGGTTTGCAGTTTTTTGGAACACAGTTTTATTTCATCTACTGTTCACATTATATGTTTTGTCCTTCTGTGTGGCCCTCTTCAGACTATAATACATAAAACATGTACATACATTAATTATAAAGCATGTATATAATAAAGAGGATACCAAGTCTTGGGAACAAATGGAATAAGAAATTAAAATTTAAAAATAAAATATACAAATATAATGTGAATAATAGTATTAAAAATATAAAGACAATCTGGTGTTCATGAATTTAACTGTTCAAAATTTGTTACCTTTAAAGATACGATTAAGACACAAAATTTGGAGCTTTACAGATATGATTAAAACAATTCCTGTCATCAACTTGATTAAAAAATGTAAATTTTGCTATATATTTAGATACAAGAGCAAGAGCTCATTATTGCACTGTTGATTAAAAATCAATAAAATTATTATAAAAAAAAAACTATATTACTGTACAGTAGACTCCCCTATAACATGGGTTCATATAACACGGATTCGTATAACATGGTGAAAAAATTGCGATCGTGTTCGTATAACACACTAAAAGAGACTTGTATAACACAATAAAACATCATCGCCGACTCGCGTCGCGACAGGATTGGTCAAATCTGGACCAATAGTGGACGAGCAGCCAAACTACTTGCCACCATCCAGCACCACGTGTATATACAGAGAGTTTAGGTGGGAACGTATTGATAAATTTTTATACAGTTCTTGTGAAAAAAACATTTACAGTATTATTCAACGACCATAAATATTACATTTCTATTAATGATGTCTCCAAAGTTAAGCGAATTCTTCGCAGAAAAACAACTTATCAGGAAAGTGTCCGCCGTTCGATGAGCCGCTCTGCGACGAAAACAAGCTTAGACAATGGCGTCTTTGAACGGTGCATACTCAGTAAGTAATCCTACAACTTTTTGTTTATAGCATAGTTTATATGGATTATTCCCAAAAAAACTATATGTATTTTGGAAAGGTTCAAGTCAAATTAGTCTAGAATCGATTAATTTTATGAAAGAAAACCTTTCAAACAGTTGTAGCCCCTAAACCGCACACGTGACTGGCTGTGATTGGCTCGTGTATTTAAGTGACTTGTACAACATGGATTCATATAACATGAAACATATCTACCATGTTATAGGGGAGTCTACTGTACATAAATTATTTTAATAAGAAGATAAATATTAATTGCGTAAGTGTTAATAGTTTATGGATAAATACATTAAACATAAAAACAAGAAAACCTGTATAAATGTAAAACCTTAAACTGTTGTAATGCACCAAAACTTTTTACACAGAAAGGACTGTTTAGCAGTGGTCAGTGCTAAAAAATACAACTCGATTTTGAAATTTATTTTCTTTTAGAGCTTTTAGTATAATGTACATTTATAGAAATTATGTATGCAATCTGTGATAAGTTTTTCATAAAATTTATTATGTATATTCTTGCCTATATTAATTAATTACAAAAACATAGTTGCTTAGGACCTATCCAGGAGGGTGTGGATGGTGTGTACACACTCCATAAAATTCTAAGTAGAAAAGAGTTTTCCATAGTACAACTATAAAATTAGATTTACAATTATGTTACACAAGAATGCAAGTACCAGTTTCAATCCCATTGTGCATTGCAAACTGACTCCTACAGGTAACACCCCAAACTTGCAGATCTGTTGGAATAATTGTAACCTATTATTATGAGCTAGCTGTTAGTGGAACTTGTCTTATCACCAAATGGTGTGTGAACATGGGCTAATTGATAGCCTAGCAAACTCATCACTGATGACACAAATGCCAATCAACCACTGGCCCCACGATGTACAACTTTCACACAGTTTAACTGCTGTGATTTAGCTACAGCCTGAACCCGATTTGAAATGGCAACAAGTTGTCGCTGCAGTGTCTAAACAAAATAATCGATTTTAGATATCAATATTCACAAAGAAGTGCACACTTAAAATTCCTATATCCACCCCTGCTAATGAACAGGTTTATTATACTCCCAGCATATTTAATTAACCTTTCCAAAATGCAATTTGGTCTTACTGGACCTTTTCAATTGGATAACATACAAAAATCAGTCTATGAAGACTATTGCAAACATTACAATATACCTTAAAAGTAAAAATATTACAAATTATTATAAGAATTATAAGTTATATTAGGTCAGTAACAATACAATACTATACAAGTCTAGTAGAAATCCTTGGGAGTAATCCTTTTGTTTTCCCATTACAATAGTCACAATAGACTCTGCGTTTTGTATGTTATCTAATTGAAAAGAGCCAACAGGGCCAAAATGCATTTTGAAAAGATTAATTAAATACGCTGGGGGTATAATAAACCTGTTCAATAATCCTAAGTAACTATATTTTTGTAATTTATTATGTGTATTTAAGGCTTTATAATTTATGTAAATTTGTGTGCACAATTTATCCATTATAGTCTAAAAAGGAGCCACACAAATGGCCAAAACATGTAATGCAAATACAAGACAAATGGATGAAATAAAACTGTATTCCAAAAAACATTGTAAGGCCAAGAACACACATGCGTAAAATTGTGTGGCAGAAAACTGAATCAGAAATCAGCTTTCAGTTCAGTTTCTGTTTTACACTTTTATGCCAGAACACACATAAGTAAAAATTCTGGCCGAATAGGAAACACCACTGTCACCAACAGTGCTAATTTTATTAACTTTTTCCTCTCATATAGGCTATCTATCCCTTTGTACCTTCCACTTTTTTCTCCATTTCCTCTGCTATAATATAGAAAATTTAAATTAATAGACTTATATTCCAAATTCAAGTAAAGAACGTGTGATATAAATATTAGGCTTATATATCGATTTTACAAGACCTACCTGTTGTTTGAAATTTTGCACTTACAGCCATCCATAAATGTTGTTTAAATACAGTGTCTTTATGCATGACACTGATGTGGTCAAACAAATTCAGTAAACCCCTGTATTTCATTTATTTTTCGTTTTTTCGAGACCGTCACAATTGTAGGGTTAACCCTCGTTGCCGCCATTGTTAGAATAAAAAGCACGTGTCTACTTTGATGTCACAGAAAAGACTTCTCTTTATTGGAGGAATTTTGGCGTAAAAATTTTACGGCGTAAAAAGTAGAGATACGCTCTACTCTATTTTCAGTTCTGTTTCAGCCAAAATTTCAGAAAAATTTTTACGTTTTCTGTTTTATACTAGATTTTACGCTGAATTTTATGCATGTGTGTTCCTGGCCTAAGTCTTTGAGATTCACGGAAAACAGAAAATAATGTTGTTATATTCCATGCAAGTTCAAATAAGGATATTACAGATTACTATCATCTATACCAAATATTAAAATTAGCATAATTATTAATAATAAGTTCAGTATAAGATGGCAACCTAACTGCCTACCTTTAGACTAAATTACTTTATATCAATAATTAAGAACTAGCTCAAAATAATCCAGTATTTAAAGACTATTATTTAAAATTATGTTCTATATCATTGGTTATTTAAAAAAAATAACAACAAACCTTGAATAATGATACCACCAATTAATACTGGGATTAACTTGCAACATTTGAAAACAACTTGAGTAGGATAATTCAGATATCCAACTGAAGTATTAGACAAACCGATAGAACCAACAGTTAGCAATGCTAACAATGCATATGTCTTTATTGGGACCCTACTGTATAAAATAGCAATTAATGAAAGTCAAGTCTAAATATAAAAAAAAAATAAAAATAAAAATCATAAATTCAATTTTTGGCTTATATTTATAAAATAATTATCTACTAGTTACTAGCGAGGTTGAGGCCAAAGCTTTAAACACGAAAACGTGTACGTCAGACGTCAGCGCCAGTTTCCTGTAAGCCTAGAAGTTTGGCAATGGCATTTGGAATGTCGAGCATAGTTCCACCGTCTTTCCAAATGCCATTGTCAAACTTTTACGCTTACAGGAAAGCGGTGCCGAACATCAGACGTACACGTTTTCGCGTTTAAAACTTCTGCCTCAACCTTGCTATTATTAATTATTCTAGAGAAGAATTTTTATAAAGTTAATTAAATTATTTTTCAAATAGAAAAAGACGAATATTATCTTTAGAAAAATTATAACATTTGGTAATTATCTTTCGAACATATAATCTAATTTTAAAACATTTTTAAATTAGAATCTCTAATGTTCTGTAATGATTGATGCCTCATGTAGGCCCATAAAAAAGACCAAAAACTTTCTGTTTGTATTTAATTCAAATACAAATTATTTGCTTGAAGTTTCTGTGTATGGCAGGTGTAGTTTTAATGTGGGAGAATTAAAACTATTCCAGCTGTTGGATACTTTTATGTTATAGCGTACAAGTCTCTAAAGTTAAAATGATGGGATGCATTTTGAAATTAAATTAAATTTTCCGATTATTTTAATTTTATAGATTTGTATTTTAAAGTTTCTACATCATTTGAATATATAATATAATTTGAATTTTGAAGAATTGATTCAATACTGTTTTATTATTATATGTTTTATTGAAAGTCATTACTGGGTGTACTATAGATTACTCCCTATGGAATTTTAGGACTTTGATTATATATTTGAACTCAGGGGACCAAGACGAGTTCCACGGTACCCTATTTTTGAACCAGAGATGAAAAATAAAAAAGTTATCACACTTTTTAAGTTACCATACTTTTTTAATGCTCTCATGCAGACAGCACCGTAGTTGCTAGTATTGCCATCTTGCAATAAAGTCTGCAAACCGTGACGTCGGACTACGGTCATCTCCCGGAGCGTTAAACACACGATATGAGAGCGAAGAGAGCGACGCGACTTCCGATCATCGCGTGATTGCCATTTCGGTTAATGTCACTTATGGCAGCAAACAAGGCGGCCCAACTGACCTCTCGTATGGGAGCCACCACACGCCGCCATGTGCTAAACTAATGATCGATTCACGGTAGTTCTTGAACAAAGTAAAAAAAGGGGGAAAACGTCTACTAAAGGCAATTTTAACGGCAAGCACGCGATTCCCGATCGCGATAGCGAGGCCGACTTCGCGGAGAGCGACGCGACTCCCTATCATCGCGCCATCGCCGGAAAAAAGTATGATAAATTTTTTATTTTTCGTCTCCGGTCCAAAAGTAGAGTATCGTTGAACTCGTCTCGATCCCCTAAGTTCAGATATATACCCAAATACACAAAATTCCATAGGGAGTAATCTATAGTATACCCTCATTACTTTCAATTTCATATGAAATTTGGCAAAAGCCAATTTGCGAGGAATCAAAAAGTTTCCAAAATAAAGTTTTGGTCTCTAAATTAGCAAATTAAAACCTCTTCAATTAATAACTCAATACTGTATTTATTATTATCTGTACACTGTACATATATTAATTATTTTTTTACCAACAAAGTCAATTTGTCAATTCGATTGCATTTTTACGGTACAGTACTGTAAATAAACAATTAACCCTACGTAAAATGTAGCAATAGTAAACAGGTTATGTATTAAACAAATCACTCAAGGCAAACTACACTAATGACGTGAAACAATAAATATAGAAAACCAAGCAATGAAGACGTGCTTAGAATTCACTGCTCGACTTTCACTGAGTACTGTAGAAGAATCTTGATTATGAGAACGAGTGTCCAGTATGCTTATGTACATCCTTAAAATTTTACTGGAAAGTGAAGGATTAGTAGAGCAATAAAGTAATAAATCAGTACAGTGCGAAAGAAAAAAAGGAAGAGTACATTTTACGTAACTGTGAATTTACTTAAGTCGTGTGTTACGTAACTCAGGGTACTCTGTATAACAAAATGTACTTCACTAACACTGGAAACATGTAATACTTTCAAACCACTGAACATGTAAAATATAGCAACAAACAAATATTTTCAGAATCTACCTGATTCCAGTTTCAGATTTACAGAGTTCGTTTTGAATTGCTTTCGTGTTCTATTATATGCATTCTAATTTGCAGTGGCACACTCAAGATTTACTCTTCAGGAGAGCCAAGTTAATCAGATAAAAAAATTTTTAATGCAAACTCAATAAACTTTCCAGATTATGTGACTGTTGATTCATAAGAAATATAAAAATACAATACATGACACTATATAAATTTTAATTAGGAAAATATTTTTTTGAAAATTTACCAATGTTTCTTTTCCTTTAATTTTGGAGATGTGAGGACCCTTTGGCCAACCACAGGGTGCACCATTGCCAATTTGAAATGAATCAAGTGGATTCTGAAAACATTTGTGAATTTGTAAAAGCATTTTACACGCTTTGCTGAAGGCTGAAAAGATTTAGTGGTCTGAAGAAAAAGTATGTACATTTTTTCATTATTTTTAAAATATTAAATTATTTTAAGTTAATAAATAAAAAAATTTAGATTATATATAACGTACTACTCTTATGATGATATCCATCTTTAATCAAGTACCACATCTTAACAAGATTAGAATTATAGCAGACTTTATTAAATGTATTAAGAATACTAAAACAAATGATCACCATAATTAATCGGGCTATTATTATGCTATAATCAATAACTAGAAACTAAGTAATCGTTTGGCTTTGTATCAATACATCAAGCTTCGAAAAGTTGATATAGACGTATTAAGAATAATTAATTCACTTTAATTTAATAAAAAATGCAGAGTAATTATATAGTGTTTTACCACTATGCATTTTCATTCTAACTTGGTTTTTAAAAGACACACATTTCCAAATGCTACAAATAAAAACCAACCGAACTACTTGCAGACTCTGCATTGTTTGAGTTGCCATTGCCTAAGTTTATTTTCGTTGTGGAGCAGCACAACGAAAGAGGAACAGGTACAAAATATGTCAGGTGACCTAGCTTCAATGTCACTTGTTCACGTGAATACCTAGAAACGTCGGCCATGTAACATCTCTAACGTATTTCCCGAAAACTTAACGTATTTGAAGTTTTAAGGCTGCTACACGAGTAATTTTACAATTTATTTATTGTTTTTTACGAAGTTAATAGTCAACGAGTTTTGTTTTAGGATATTACAGTATTACTGAAAACAACAAATTTAACAAACTATAGTCCACAAACTCTTTGGAGTCCGAAAAGTTCTCGGGAAATACATCAGAGACGTCACGTGGCCAACCTTTCTAGGTAGTCACGTAATAGAGTGACGTTGAAGCCGGGTCAAGTAACATATTTTGTGAATGTCCCTCATACACCGAGCTGCTCCACCATGAAAATAAACTTAAGCAATGGCAGCCCAAACGGTGCAGAGTCGGCAACTAGTCCTATTAGCTTTTGTTTATAGCATTTTTCATACGAGTCGGCACAAATAATTCTGTGCGCTTTGGAAACGTCTATCAAGTATGCACGTTTTAAATAACTAGAAAAAAAATGCATAATGGTAAGAAACTATATAATTACCAAATGCAGAAAGCCAAATTAATAGAATTAAATAATTGGGTTAATGTTACCTATGGTAGCGAACATGGCAGCTCGTCTCTGAAACAGTGGGGATGTTCGTTCTAACCTAACCTAACCTATTCTAATAAATTACCATAATTATTTCCAACCAAATTATTAGAATAGGGATAATTTATTAGAATAGGTTAGGTTAGAACGTGCAACCCCACTGTTTCAGAGACGAGCCGCCATGTTCGCTACCATAGGTAACATTAACCAATAATTGACTCAAAAAACATTTAAGCTTACCTTCTATGACAATTTTTATTTACACACCATTCTAGAAAAGATATAAAAGAATATAATAAAAATTGCATGAAAGTTAGATACATTCCAAAAGGTTTAAATTCTTCTAACTGAAAAATCAATTCCTGAAACAAAGCCTTTATGTAGACGACATTAATCAAAGTAATCCATTTAATAACTCCACTCACCTGCAAATAACCATAGATAATAAAAAATACAAAAAGAAGGAAAGAACAAATGAGAATTTTTAGAGAATTTGATAAATGATCTATCTTGAAACAGAACAGAACTGTAATTGAATAAGCATCTTTAGTATCTACAAGATGTGTTTTGATTTTTTCTTCGTTACAATTCCTGTCCGCTTTTAATGCACTCATTTCGACTGTTTAAATTTCAATTTCTTGCCCACGATTACAACGTGTTTCTGGAAATCGCGTATAGAACTGATGCGGTAGTACTAAAGATTAACATCGTAATAAATATTATCTTATCCGCTGTTGTTGTTGTTATGGTCGGTTGATTGGTTGGATGCTTTACAAAACACTATACAGCAAAGAATACCACGTGAGTCTACCATGCGTGAAATATAGAACACCACCTGGACACGAAAATGAGTAGCGGCTTTATCAAAACTTCCTTTTGTTTTTTGATAATTTAATTCGTTTTATTAATTAAATAATAATTTCTTAAATTTCGAAGTTAATATTTATAACTGTTAAATTTTAATTATTTTTACGAATTTATTTTAGCAAAAACTTCGATTTATACTTAACACACTGAAGTATTTTTTTTTCAATTGGTAATTTAACTTGAATTAAATAAATATAGACATTATTAAATCTTATGCTATTATAAAATATTTAAATATATAATAAAAATAGTTTTAGACTTTATAGTAAATAATTTAAAAAAAAAATAAATAAATAAAGTAGCTTATGTCTATGTCGGCCGGATATTTCAAAACAAACACGAATTGCGAGTAAAACATTCTGTTACCGTAATGTTTATAATAATTTGCAAAAGTTAAGCTAATTGGCCGTGTTGGCCAATTAAACCGCTTATGACGTCATTCGCCAAACGTCATCGACGACAACAATTAAATTTCAACTTCATCCGTGATTGTTACCGAATCAACAATACAAACGCCATTGTTGTTGGTCTGAATCCAAACTCCATTTTCGTATCGCCGGCACTTTCCAAGAAAAATACCGAAATTTTTTCTTGTTTTAGAAGAAATAACGGAAGAAAAAAGCTCAGAACTTGCAGAATGATCGAAGGAAAAGAGAAAGACAGAAACGCCGTATTTCAGTAAAGGAAACAAAACTGAAATGAAACATTTGGAAGTCGACATTAGCCAACTCACAACAAATTATTGTAGAAGAAATCCGTTTTAAACGAATTCGTATTACGGGTAAATCACTTTATTTAATATAAGTGTTATGAAAATTATCGGAATATTTTCGTACGTTTCCTCAAGGGAACAAAATTCCCTTATTGGATTTCCCCTATTAAATTTGAAACTGCGTCTTTTTATTTACTTTGTTTCTTCAGCACGAATCTTAATCGACTGCACTTCATGCCGAAGAAACAAAATAGATTTCCCTTATGAAATTCCCTTATCTCCGGATTCCATTCCGGGATCCCCGGAGTGGCAGGCTGTCACCTTTACGGTTCGACCGTCTGGCTGTCTACGTGAAGTTCGAGGATACGGTTTAATTCTATAAAAAAACATACTTTTTTTTTGAAACTCTTTCCGCCCAGTGGGCACTAAGAGGGCCTCTTATAGCAAGCCCATTATGGGTTCGGCCAGGCCCACAATGGGGTGGCCGGGTGGTGAGGGACGGGGACCGACATGTCCGGACGGACCACCCCCCGAAAAATTCCTGAGGATTTTTCGACCCGTCCGGATTCGATCGCGGGTCCCCCAGGGCGGCAGGCTGCTAACCTTGACCGCTCGGCCATCCGGCCGCGCAAATGAAAAAAAAAAAAAAAAATACTAATAGACTAATAGTCTTTGATGAAACCAGAGCAGTTGAGATATCAACCTATGGCTCTGAAGACCGGATATCGAATCCGGGTGGGCTAAGAAACTCGAGAATTTTTGTGGGTAAATCGGATATACTGGGCCGTGTTTCTTACCACCCGGCCGAACCTGCGATAGCCTAGAGCCCAAGTCAAAAGGTCCTTGTAAGCTAGGTTCTCGTCCTTCGTGTAACAAAATGATTTTCGTTCCGAACGAACTGCGTAGCAAACCGTACTTCTAATGACCGCTTTTTACATAATTCATAAAATAAACGTTCGGTAACCCGTACAAAGTATTAGGCCTGTCACTTCATTTATTTAGTATACTTATTTCAAACATGATGCGGGTACAGTATTCTTACCATAAAGGATTATTACAAGTTTAATATAATATTGCAATATATTCCAAAGATTTTTATATTTTAAATGTGTTCTTAATTGTTACATTCGGAAAAAACTTATCAATGTTCCATAGATTTAAAAAAAATAAAGATGACGTGTAGAACAGGTTGAAAACGTTCGTTAAAGTGAATAAATAATTCTCAGTGACATAATGCGTTGCTGTGAAAATTAAAAAGCCTCTTGTTAGGTATAAACTGATTAATTAACTACAATATTAATGAACAAAATTGATTAAAAAAACAATTAAATATTTAAAAATTTTAAATCATAAAGAGAAGTATCCAGGAAAAAACAAAGAAGTGTAACCGCCATACTTAAAAGCAAACACAAAAATTTAATTTCTACGTCAATCCAATGGAAAGTTTCCCAAGATGGAAAAACACAAAACACACTTATACAGCGAAAAAACCATCTGTGACCTAACCAAGAAACCTAAATACAAAATAAATCGAAATTAGCTAAAAAATAATTTCATTTTCTCAGTAAAAAGCAGATGTTACAATTTGTGACATTTACCAATAAGGCCCAATCATTTTTTAACATAAATAACAGACAGACCAAAAACACTTTTATTCAAAGAAACCCCATGTAACTGTCACGTCATGCGCATTTTGCAACGTATCACTTTCGCAGCATGGAATAAATATAGGTAAACTTACTGCATGCTTCGCAAGGTATGAAAATTAGTGATGTAACGAATATTCGGTTACTACCCGGTATTCGGCCGAATTGGCCGAATACCGAATACCTAAAAACAGGAGTAAGAAGTAACAAAAACACAATAAATTAATCATTTTTGTAACTTTTATTAATGCTGAACATTAAACTATCATTATTAAAGTTAATAAGAAATAGCATCTAACTCTAGTATTAAATTATTTCGTAATTAAATAATATTATTGCCTTTATCTAGCCCGATATCTTATGGCATCGATGGCGTGTAGGTTAGAATGTATCGGGCATTAATGTTATTGTTTAGTTAATTATGTTATATTCGTATACGCGTATATTTTAATATTTTTTTCCGATATTTTAAAAAGATTTACGAAACGTTTTATTGAAACTTATCGTATTAAATGAAAGAATTATTTATTTATTTCTAGAAGACGAGTAACTAATATATAATTTATTTTATATATAAAGCAAAGAATGAGCATTTTTCATTATATACAGAAGATAACGTTTGAAATCATGTTAATTTTAAAAAATATTGACAAAAACAATAGCAACAAAATATCACAAAACTTCACAAATAGAAACTCCCCAATAATATATTTGAACCGTTCCACAACTGGGGAGAAACTAGACCATATTATGTCACCACTAAAGTATATCCTTAGTGTACTATTCAGTCTACAAATACGTAGTAAAAACAAAATTTTAGTGTTTAATTAAAGAGTTAAAATGATCGATTGCAAATAAAATAACTTATAAGTTATAACTTACATCTAAATACCAACAACTGCCGAATCATAGCAAGCTATTTACGGCTATTACATAAATTATAAACCAATTTGGCACTAGAGATAGACGTTAGGCTCCATCTCATATTAAGTTTAATAATTATAATTTAATTAATTAATTTAAATAATTTAGACGTACTGGAAAAAAATCGTAGTGACAGCTGGCCAATAGAGAGCACGGTGCGCGATCTTTGCCATAATGCGGTTTGAGCGCCAATTTTCGTACGTGCGTTAATCAAACCGAATAGTTTGGCCGAATATTCGGCCATTCGGCAACGCTTCTGGCCGAATATTCGGTATTCGGTTGAGGCCGGTTATACTATTCGTTACATCACTAATGCAAATACTTCTGCAATAACACTGCAAAACATTTAACTTGCAATAAGAGGAAATTTTCTCGTTTTTCTTTTTTTATGACATTTTCCAAAATAATTTTCATTAAAAATAAACTTTAGTAAGTAAGTTGTTATTTTTCATTTATAGGAAATCAAAAATAGAATTGCTCCTGATCACTGAAACATATTTATAGCAGACCCGAGTCAGCCCGAGAGGATAAAGAAAAAAGATCGATAGACCGCCCGGAAGAACGAAGAAGGAAGATCCGAGTCAGCCCGTAGGGGTGAAGAAGGAAGATCGATAGACCGCCCGGAAGAACGAAGAAAGGAAGATCCGAGTCAGCCCGTAGGGGTGAAGAAGAAAGATCGACAGTCCGCCCGAAGAACGAAGAAGGAAGATCCGAGTCAGCCCGTAGGGGTGAAGAAGGAAGATCGATAGATCCGCCCGGAAGAACGAAGAAGGAAGATCCGAGTCAGCCCGTAGGGGTGAAGAAGGAAGATCGATAGTCCGCCCGGAAGAACGAAGAAGGAAGATCCGAGTCAGCCCGTAGGGGTGAAGAAGGAAGATCGATAGACCGCCCGGAAGAACGAAGAAGGAAGATCCGAGTCAGCCCGTAGGGGTGAAGAAGGAAGATCGATAGACCGCCCGGAAGAACGAAGAAGGAAGATCCGAGTCAGCCCGTAGGGGTGAAGAAGGAAGATCGATAGTCCGCCCGGAAGAACGAAGAAGGAAGATCCGAGTCAGCCCGTAGGGGTGAAGAAGGAAGATCGATAGACCGCCCGGAAGAACGAAGAAGGAAGATCCGAGTCAGCCCGTAGGGGTGAAGAAGGAAGATCGATAGTCCGCCCGGAAGAACGAAGAAGGAAGATCCGAGTCAGCCCGTAGGGGTGAAGAAGGAAGATCGATAGACCGCCCGGAAGAACGAAGAAGGAAGATCCGAGTCAGCCCGTAGGGGTGAAGAAGGAAGATCGATAGTCCGCCCGGAAGAACGAAGAAGGAAGATCCGAGTCAGCCCGTAGGGGTGAAGAAGGAAGATCGATAGACCGCCCGGAAGAACGAAGAAGGAAGATCCGAGTCAGCCCGTAGGGGTGAAGAAGGAAGATCGATAGTCCGCCCGGAAGAACGAAGAAGGAAGATCCGAGTCAGCCCGTAGGGGTGAAGAAGGAAGATCGATAGACCGCCCGGAAGAACGAAGAAGGAAGATCCGAGTCAGCCCGTAGGGGTGAAGAAGGAAGATCGATAGTCCGCCCGGAAGAACGAAGAAGGAAGATCCGAGTCAGCCCGTAGGGGTGAAGAAGGAAGATCGATAGTCCGCCCGGAAGAACGAAGAAGGAAGATCCGAGTCAGCCCGTAGGGGTGAAGAAGGAAGATCGATAGTCCGCCCGGAAGAACGAAGAAGGAAGATCCGAGTCAGCCCGTAGGGGTGAAGAAGGAAGATCGATAGACCGCCCGGAAGAACGAAGAAGGAAGATCCGAGTCAGCCCGTAGGGGTGAAGAAGGAAGATCGATAGTCCGCCCGGAAGAACGAAGAAGGAAGATCCGAGTCAGCCCGTAGGGGTGAAGAAGGAAGATCGATAGACCGCCCGGAAGAACGAAGAAGGAAGATCCGAGTCAGCCCGTAGGGGTGAAGAAGGAAGATCGATAGTCCGCCCGGAAGAACGAAGAAGGAAGATCCGAGTCAGCCCGTAGGGGTGAAGAAGGAAGATCGATAGACCGCCCGGAAGAACGAAGAAGGAAGATCCGAGTCAGCCCGTAGGGGTGAAGAAGGAAGATCGATAGTCCGCCCGGAAGAACGAAGAAGGAAGATCCGAGTCAGCCCGTAGGGGTGAAGAAGGAAGATCGATAGACCGCCCGGAAGAACGAAGAAGGAAGATCCGAGTCAGCCCGTAGGGGTGAAGAAGGAAGATCGATAGTCCGCCCGGAAGAACGAAGAAGGAAGATCCGAGTCAGCCCGTAGGGGTGAAGAAGGAAGATCGATAGACCGCCCGGAAGAACGAAGAAGGAAGATCCGAGTCAGCCCGTAGGGGTGAAGAAGGAAGATCGATAGTCCGCCCGGAAGAACGAAGAAGGAAGATCCGAGTCAGCCCGTAGGGGTGAAGAAGGAAGATCGATAGACCGCCCGGAAGAACGAAGAAGGAAGATCCGAGTCAGCCCGTAGGGGTGAAGAAGGAAGATCGATAGTCCGCCCGGAAGAACGAAGAAGGAAGATCCGAGTCAGCCCGTAGGGGTGAAGAAGGAAGATCGATAGACCGCCCGGAAGAACGAAGAAGGAAGATCCGAGTCAGCCCGTAGGGGTGAAGAAGGAAGATCGATAGTCCGCCCGGAAGAACGAAGAAGGAAGATCCGAGTCAGCCCGTAGGGGTGAAGAAGGAAGATCGATAGACCGCCCGGAAGAACGAAGAAGGAAGATCCGAGTCAGCCCGTAGGGGTGAAGAAGGAAGATCGATAGTCCGCCCGGAAGAACGAAGAAGGAAGATCCGAGTCAGCCCGTAGGGGTGAAGAAGGAAGATCGATAGACCGCCCGGAAGAACGAAGAAGGAAGATCCGAGTCAGCCCGTAGGGGTGAAGAAGGAAGATCGATAGTCCGCCCGGAAGAACGAAGAAGGAAGATCCGAGTCAGCCCGTAGGGGTGAAGAAGGAAGATCGATAGACCGCCCGGAAGAACGAAGAAGGAAGATCCGAGTCAGCCCGTAGGGGTGAAGAAGGAAGATCGACAGTCCGCCCGGAAGAACGAAGAAGGAAGATCCGAGTCAGCCCGTAGGGGTGAAGAAGGAAGATCGATAGTCCGCCCGGAAGAACGAAGAAGGAAGATCCGAGTCAGCCCGTAGGGGTGAAGAAGGAAGATCGATAGTCCGCCCGGAAGAACGAAGAAGGAAGATCCGAGTCAGCCCGTAGGGGTGAAGAAGGAAGATCGATAGACCGCCCGGAAGAACGAAGAAGGAAGATCCGAGTCAGCCCGTAGGGGTGAAGAAGGAAGATCGATAGTCCGCCCGGAAGAACGAAGAAGGAAGATCCGAGTCAGCCCGTAGGGGTGAAGAAGGAAGATCGATAGACCGCCCGGAAGAACGAAGAAGGAAGATCCGAGTCAGCCCGTAGGGGTGAAGAAGGAAGATCGACAGTCCGCCCGGAAGAACGAAGAAGGAAGATCCGAGTCAGCCCGTAGGGGTGAAGAAGGAAGATCGATAGACCGCCCGGAAGAACGAAGAAGGAAGATCCGAGTCAGCCCGTAGGGGTGAAGAAGGAAGATCGATAGTCCGCCCGGAAGAACGAAGAAGGAAGATCCGAGTCAGCCCGTAGGGGTGAAGAAGGAAGATCGATAGACCGCCCGGAAGAACGAAGAAGGAAGATCCGAGTCAGCCCGTAGGGGTGAAGAAGGAAGATCGATAGTCCGCCCGGAAGAACGAAGAAGGAAGATCCGAGTCAGCCCGTAGGGGTGAAGAAGGAAGATCGATAGACCGCCCGGAAGAACGAAGAAGGAAGATCCGAGTCAGCCCGTAGGGGTGAAGAAGGAAGATCGATAGTCCGCCCGGAAGAACGAAGAAGGAAGATCCGAGTCAGCCCGTAGGGGTGAAGAAGGAAGATCGATAGACCGCCCGGAAGAACGAAGAAGGAAGATCCGAGTCAGCCCGTAGGGGTGAAGAAGGAAGATCGATAGTCCGCCCGGAAGAACGAAGAAGGAAGATCCGAGTCAGCCCGTAGGGGTGAAGAAGGAAGATCGATAGTCCGCCCGGAAGAACGAAGAAGGAAGATCCGAGTCAGCCCGTAGGGGTGAAGAAGGAAGATCGATAGTCCGCCCGGAAGAACGAAGAAGGAAGATCCGAGTCAGCCCGTAGGGGTGAAGAAGGAAGATCGATAGACCGCCCGGAAGAACGAAGAAGGAAGATCCGAGTCAGCCCGTAGGGGTGAAGAAGGAAGATCGATAGTCCGCCCGGAAGAACGAAGAAGGAAGATCCGAGTCAGCCCGTAGGGGTGAAGAAGGAAGATCGATAGACCGCCCGGAAGAACGAAGAAGGAAGATCCGAGTCAGCCCGTAGGGGTGAAGAAGGAAGATCGATAGACCGCCCGGAAGAACGAAGAAGGAAGATCCGAGTCAGCCCGTAGGGGTGAAGAAGGAAGATCGATAGACCGCCCGGAAGAACGAAGAAGGAAGATCCGAGTCAGCCCGTAGGGGTGAAGAAGGAAGATCGATAGTCCGCCCGGAAGAACGAAGAAGGAAGATCCGAGTCAGCCCGTAGGGGTGAAGAAGGAAGATCGATAGACCGCCCGGAAGAACGAAGAAGGAAGATCCGAGTCAGCCCGTAGGGGTGAAGAAGGAAGATCGATAGTCCGCCCGGAAGAACGAAGAAGGAAGATCCGAGTCAGCCCGTAGGGGTGAAGAAGGAAGATCGATAGACCGCCCGGAAGAACGAAGAAGGAAGATCCGAGTCAGCCCGTAGGGGTGAAGAAGGAAGATCGATAGTCCGCCCGGAAGAACGAAGAAGGAAGATCCGAGTCAGCCCGTAGGGGTGAAGAAGGAAGATCGATAGACCGCCCGGAAGAACGAAGAAGGAAGATCCGAGTCAGCCCGTAGGGGTGAAGAAGGAAGATCGATAGTCCGCCCGGAAGAACGAAGAAGGAAGATCCGAGTCAGCCCGTAGGGGTGAAGAAGGAAGATCGATAGACGCCCGGAAGAACGAAGAAGGAAGATCCGAGTCAGCCCGTAGGGGTGAAGAAGGAAGATCGATAGTCCGCCCGGAAGAACGAAGAAGGAAGATCCGAGTCAGCCCGTAGGGGTGAAGAAGGAAGATCGATAGACCGCCCGGAAGAACGAAGAAGGAAGATCCGAGTCAGCCCGTAGGGGTGAAGAAGGAAGATCGACAGTCCGCCCGGAAGAACGAAGAAGGAAGATCCGAGTCAGCCCGTAGGGGTGAAGAAGGAAGATCGATAGTACCGCCCGGAAGAACGAAGAAGGAAGATCCGAGTCAGCCCGTAGGGGTGAAGAAGGAAGATCGATAGTCCGCCCGGAAGAACGAAGAAGGAAGATCCGAGTCAGCCCGTAGGGGTGAAGAAGGAAGATCGATAGTCCGCCCGGAAGAACGAAGAAGGAAGATCCGAGTCAGCCCGTAGGGGTGAAGAAGGAAGATCGATAGTCCGCCCGGAAGAACGAAGAAGGAAGATCCGAGTCAGCCCGTAGGGGTGAAGAAGGAAGATCGATAGTCCGCCCGGAAGAACGAAGAAGGAAGATCCGAGTCAGCCCGTAGGGGTGAAGAAGGAAGATCGATAGTCCGCCCGGAAGAACGAAGAAGGAAGATCCGAGTCAGCCCGTAGGGGTGAAGAAGGAAGATCGATAGACCGCCCGGAAGAACGAAGAAGGAAGATCCGAGTCAGCCCGTAGGGGTGAAGAAGGAAGATCGATAGTCCGCCCGGAAGAACGAAGAAGGAAGATCCGAGTCAGCCCGTAGGGGTGAAGAAGGAAGATCGATAGACCGCCCGGAAGAACGAAGAAGGAAGATCCGAGTCAGCCCGTAGGGGTGAAGAAGGAAGATCGATAGTCCGCCCGGAAGAACGAAGAAGGAAGATCCGAGTCAGCCCGTAGGGGTGAAGAAGGAAGATCGATAGTACGCCCGGAAGAACGAAGAAGGAAGATCCGAGTCAGCCCGTAGGGGTGAAGAAGGAAGATCGATAGTCCGCCCGGAAGAACGAAGAAGGAAGATCCGAGTCAGCCCGTAGGGGTGAAGAAGGAAGATCGATAGACCGCCCGGAAGAACGAAGAAGGAAGATCCGAGTCAGCCCGTAGGGGTGAAGAAGGAAGATCGATAGTCCGCCCGGAAGAACGAAGAAGGAAGATCCGAGTCAGCCCGTAGGGGTGAAGAAGGAAGATCGATAGTCCGCCCGGAAGAACGAAGAAGGAAGATCCGAGTCAGCCCGTAGGGGTGAAGAAGGAAGATCGATAGTCCGCCCGGAAGAACGAAGAAGGAAGATCCGAGTCAGCCCGTAGGGGTGAAGAAGGAAGATCGATAGACCGCCCGGAAGAACGAAGAAGGAAGATCCGAGTCAGCCCGTAGGGGTGAAGAAGGAAGATCGACAGTTTGCCCGGAAGAACGAAGAAGGAAGATCCGAGTCAGCCCGTAGGGGCGAAGAAGAAAATCCAAAGTGCCGTTCTTCTTTTGTTGCCCGGATAATTGGCCAAGCACGCCGTTTCGGAGGGTTGTAAAGCTGTAACTAAGTACACCAGTTCAAAGTAAACTTCAGAATATGAAACGGCCCTTTTCAGGGCCAAAACCTTTTGGTAAAGGGTAGCCTATCATATCAATTTTGATAAAATGTACGACATGTGTTTTGAATTAAAACAAAGTATACAAAGTTTGCAAAAAACATGTTTCACTATACAGACTTTTTCTCCCCTTACTTTTATTAAGTAAAACTGGATTCCTATATTTTTATTGTATTATTCGTTAATAAATAAAATACCAGCAAGGTAATTTAGATTTTCCTTTGCTCATTTCCTTTGGCTGAAAGAGGAGTTTATTGCTATTCGCTTACACTCCGGAAGAACATGAGGATGATCGCTCAGCGACCGAAGAATCGGCCTTATAGAAGACAGCCAATCCGAGAAGACAGATGAGAGGTCACGGACGAGACCAAAGCCGGCCTTATCGGAGATGACCACCGCGAGAAGGGGAGATAGGAATGCCTTCCGGGAGGACTTGGGGGAAGCTGGCCCCCATTCAGGCGTCATTGGCAAGGAGGAAAACCCGGAAAAACTCCCGCTGCCAGCTGGTTCGAGTGAGGCGCGAACCCCGATCGAACTCCGGTGTTTAGGGTCTACTCGCCGCCCATATGAGTGGAGAGGTCATTTAGATGTAAATAGTAAATCAAATTAACGTGCTCAAAATGTTTTTCTCACACGAAAAGAACCGCGTAGATCTCGACTGATGACTCGAAACAATGAACTTTTTTTTACTTAAACGTTGCGATCATACCGAGTCAGCCCGAGAGGGCGAAGAAAGAAGATCCGAGTAGCTCGACAGGGTGTATAATCGTTTTATACAATACAACCTTATAAGTTATTGGCATCAAAAACAATGTTGAATACATTAAAAAATAAAATTAATCAAAGTATAAAATTTCTTGTCCTGACTGACTGACTGACTGAATCACTGATTGATTCATCATCGCCCAGAGCAAGCCGCTGAACCTAAAGAAGTGAAATTTGGTACACACTCAGGGTATGTCATGAAAACGCACACAATAAAGGAATTTTTCGAAATTCCCCCGAGGGGAGAGGGAGAGCATTAAGAAAGAACCTGAAGCAAGGCTTAACCTGATTAACTGCTTCTATTGTACTATTTTAGATGCGATATTTTGTTTCTGGTTTTGTTACAATTACCTGCAGAAATTAATACGTAATGATTCAAGAAACCCGCCATAAGTACACATACAGCCAGCTAGCATAATGACGTCACTTTTTTAATTCCTCAAAGTTTTTGCTGATTAACTAATTATAATTTAATGTCAGTTCTTCAAATATAGGATTTCTGTCCGTCTATTCGTCTCTGTCTTCGCTAGATGGTGACACACGAATTAGTACTTCCTGTCAAGGGATTATCTCTAAGAAAAGTGTATTATTGAAGTTTACTATTATATTTGAAGAACTGATATTAAATTATAATTAGTTAATTAGCAAAAACTTCGAGGAATTAAAAAACGACGTCATCTTCCTAGATAGCAGTACGTGAGACGGCCGGATGGCCGAGCGGTAAAGGTGGCAGCCTACCGCTCTGGGAGACCCGGGATCGAATCCGAACGGGTCGAATAATCCCCGGGAATTTTTCGGGGGTGGTCCGTTCGGATATGTCGGGCTCCGTCCCTCACCACCCGGTCGCCCCATTGTGGGCCTGGCCGAACCCATAATGAGCCTACTAAAAGAGGCCCTCTTAGTGCCCACAGGGCGGAAAGAGTTAAAAAAAAAAATGGCAGTACGTGTCTTTATGGCGGGTTTTTTGAATCATTACGCATTAATTTCTGCAGGTAATTGCACAAAATATTCGAAATAGTTATTGCATTTATCTCAAGTGGTCATTTGTTTCACTTGAGATAAATTTAGAAGTTTCGTGATACCATTGTTTTGCCAAAAAATGGTATCACGAAACTTCTGGAGTTTGTTGTGCTACGGAGAAAATTGTTCTTGAACAACTTGAAGAACTTCCCGACTTCATTAAAAATTTGATTTTAGGAACAGATCCTCTTTACATTTCTTAGACAATTTTAGACAATACAACACTCTATTTCAAATGGCATCGTTTGGAGCCAAAGTAATAAGAGAAGGGAATTTCATGCACTACGTTTAAAATCTTGAGTCAAAATAATAATAATCTTATTAGAGGAGAAGATGGATATCGTATCAATATTAAACAGCATAATAACCAAGCAAAAAATGTTTCTTGCATGCAATTCTATGCCTACCGCTTCGTGGTCAGACAAAATAGCCTAAACCATCTGCATCTTTACAGACAATTATTTAATTAATACTGTGTTGATATGATGGCCAAAATGATTTCTAAAAAGTTGAATTTTATACGCGTTAATCAGAAAAAATTGCACGTCGAAGATTAGGTACATCTGCCAGATGCAGTTAATGAAGACGGTAATGCGACTGCGAATTTAGGTCGACGAGTTATTCTTCTGCAACATTCACAGGCTCATCACATTATATGCACGAAAAAACTAAGATGCTCTTGCGTATTGTCGTCCTGATTTGTTTATTACATTCACCTGTAACCGCGATTGGCCTGCGATAAAAAGTGAATTAATAGAAAACCAGAACTGGAAATCATAACAATCAAATAATTTTGATAGCAACGGGTGACAAAACTCGAAATATAACTTATTCGGAAGTTTTACTATTTATTTTTTTTTATTTACTGCAATACTAGACATTAATTAATCACCCGAAAATAATGAACAATTCAAATTTTCGAAGTTCTATATGTATATTAGAGCGGGTGAGACCCCGACGGGGAATGCAAGTCCCATAATATTTGAAACTTGAATTTAGGTGCATTAGCAATCCATAGTTTGAAACAAACAAAAATCAGTAATTTTACAAAATTAGCAACAACTAATGATCGAGAATCGTAGTGAAGTGCCGAATGAGGGCTATTTCTATCAAATTGCAAAATCCCCGCGGGTAACAGCTAGTGTATTATAATGTTACCATGTTTTTAAGCAACTACAGTTGTTATTTTTTTGTATTATTTGAAAAAACAATATCGCTTGACAAATTAAATTCCTAATATTTGTAACAACACAAACAAGAGATTTTGTAGCTTATCACATTTATATATTATATCCATAGAGGATCGGCGATTGCTTTCTGAGGCCAGATATGACCTTAAGAGGAGGAAAATAGAAAAAAGGAAAAGAAAGAATAAGGAGGAAAAAGATAAGATAAAGAGGAAGGAGAAAAACTTGGAAAAGAAGTAAAAAAATAAAGGAGGAATAGAAGAAAAATAATTGTATGAAGACTATGGCCAATGAGTATGGCGAGATTCTGAAACAACGGAGTATGACCGATAATAAATACGGGTCTTGACAACAGGGATAGTCCCAATTAGTTCTAAGAGATTAGATACGATCAGAATGAAAACAAAAAGGGCGGTGAAAAATACGGCCAGTGGTGAAGGCAAACTTTAAATACGGCATTGAAATTTAAGATTTAACTATATACACGTAGCTTTCGATTCTTAAAGTTAACATGAGACATTTTCCTTCATTAAAATTTTAATTAGTAAAATTTAGAATTCAAATGATAAAATAAATATTCTAAATTCAAATGTAGGAGAAAAGAGTAAAATATTCATTCCCACTCTACGTTTTTCAATACGAATTTATTTCCTACATCGATCGCTAAATGAACAAATAATGATGTAGTCAATAAAGAATTCGATTTAAATTTAATCGCATTGCAGTTTTATATTTAACGATTTTTCAAAATGACATACGTAATGTGTTAAATAAGAATTACAATATCATATTACAGTAGAGAAACGTTTATCCGAATCCTGGTTATCCGAACGCTTTCCAGTCGGACTGTGTCGTGCTGAATCGAACATTTTTGATACTAGATTTACTTCTAAAGTATAAACTTTTTTTGTTTTTATATTTTTCAATATATTTATTTTGTTTGTACAATATAAAGAAATAATTTTTAACGATACAATAGCCTCGATTATTATTAGTGATGTAACGAATTGTATATTCAGCCTCAGCCGAATATCGAATATTCGGCTAGGAGCGTTGCCGAATGGCCGAATATTCGGCCAAACTATTCGGCTTGATTAACGCACGTACGAAAATTGGCGCGCAAACCGCATTATGGCAAAGATCGCGCACCGTGCTCTCTATTGGCCCGCTGTCACTACGATTTTTTCTTCCGTTAGGTCTAAATTATTTAAATTAATTAAAGTTAATATGAGATGGAGCCTAACGTCTACCTCTTGTGCCAAATTGGTTTATAGTTTATGTAATAGCCGTAAATAGCTCGCTATGATTCGGCAGTTGCTGGTATTTAGATGTAAGTTATAACTTATAAGTTATTTTATTTGCAATCGATCATTTTGACTCTTTAATTAAACACTAAAATTTTGTTTTTACTACGTATTTGTAGACTGAATAGTACCTTAAGGAGACGGCCGGATGGCCGAGCGGTAAAGGTGGCAGCCTACCGCTCTGGGAGACCCGGGATCGAATCCGAACGGGTCGAATAATCCCCGGGAATTTTTCGAAGGGTGGTTTGTTCGGATATGTCGGGCTCCGTCCCTCACCACCCGGTCGCCCCATTGTGGGCCTGGCCGAACCCATAATGGGCCTACTAAAAGAGGCCCTCTTAGTGCCCACAGAGCGGAAAGAGTTAAAAAAAAGTACCCTAAGGATATACTTTAGTGGTGACATAATATGGTCTAGTTTCTCCCCAGTTGTAGAACAGTTCAAATATATCGTATAAATATTAAAATATACGCGAATACGAATATAACATAATTAACTAAACAATAACATTAATGCCCGATACATTCTAACCTACACGCCATCAATGCCATAAGATATTGGGCTAGATAAAGGCTATAATATTATTTAACTACGAAATAATTTAATACTGGAGTTAGATGCTATTTCTTATTAACTTTAATAATGATAATTTAATGTTCAGCATTAATAAAAGTTACAAAAATGATTAATTTACTGTTTTTTTGTTATTTCTTACTCCTGTTTTTAGGAATTCGGTATTCGGCCGAATAGTAAAAAATAGGCCGAATACCGGGTAGTAACCGAATATTCGTTACATCACTAATTATTATTATAAAACTTTTCGTTAGGCTTAAAATCGACAAAAATTCAACACGAAGCAACACGCAACGGAGAAAAATTTCAACATCAGATAGGTTAATACAGGGGTGGGCAAGCAAGACTTCAGCGGGACCCGAAATGTAGGCTTTGCAAAATGCATGGGAGCCGCAGTCCTGTACTGTTGCGGCAGATAGGGGAATACTTTTTTTTTAACTCTTTCCGCTTTGTGGGCACTAAGAGGGTCTCTTTTAGTAGGCCCATTATGGGTTCGGCCAGGCCCACAATGGGGCGACCGGGTGGTGAGGGACAGGGTCCGACATCTCCGAACGGACCACCCCCGAAAAATTCCTGGGGATTATTCGACCCGTTCGAATTCGATCCCGGGTCCCCGAGAGCGGTAGGCTGCTACCTTGACCGCTCGGTCATCTGGCCAACGATAGGGGGATACTATAGATTACCATATATGAAAGTTCGGATCTTTGGGTATATATGTGAACTCGGGAGACCGAGACGAGTTCAACGATATTCTACTTTTGAACCGGAGACGGTTCAATTAATTAATAAAATAAAATAGTTATCATACTTTTTTCCAACGATCCCGCGATGATAGAGAGTCGCGTCTCTCTCTCCGCTAAGTCGGCCTCGCTATCGCAATCGGGAGTCGCGTCGCTTGCCGTTAAAATTGCCTTTAGTAGACGTCCACCCCCTTTTTTTACTTTGTTCTAGAACTACCGTGAATCAATAACTAGTGACGTTTAGCACATGGCGTCCCCTCCCCTCCGGAGGAGAACCCCTGCCGGCGGCTCCACTCCGGAAGGTCAGTCGGGAGCACGAACAGTGGGAACGGCCGCCATGTTCGCTGCCATAAGTAACATTAAGTTGGAAAGCAACATTGCGTCCTCCATGACTCGAATAGTTTCGTTTCAGTGTTATGTAAGACTGTTTTATAGATTACTCCCGGTGGAATTTCGGGACTTTGAGTATATACCTGAACTGAGGGGACCGAGACGAGTTCAACGATACCCTACTTTTGGACCTGAGACGAAAAATAACAAAGTTATCATATTTACGATTTCTTGCTTTCACAATGCACAATGTACTGTATTTAATCCAACCGCGCGTGGACTTGGAGCCTTATATATCGATTGAACTGAAATAAAAGGTTTTTTTTATTAGCCTTACTAGGGATAGTCACCTCCCGGAGGGGTAGGTTAGGCTTTTTGGACAAGCCGCGAAAGCGGCGCATAGTACTAACCGACCGCGAGCGACAGCGAGCGTGTCGGCGACTGACGGGCCTTAGGCCCCGAGGTCGAGGAGCGAAATTCCCAATTTTGCGTCCACAACTTTAAAGAGACACAATAATACAACACAATTTCGAATTGTTAATCTTCATTAGTGTTCTCTATATGGTATAGTTAAGGAAGACACGTCTTTCTTTTAGATACTATATGAAAACACTATCCACGATACTTTTATATAAATCATAGATGCAACAAGTTGCCAGATAGAAAAAAAAAAATTGTTTCTTCCAAGCTTATGAGGAAAAGGCCCTATCATAGAGGAAAGTGCCATGATATTGCCATAAAGTAAAAAAAAAAAAAATAATGAAATCATCAAGTTGTATTTTATATAATTTATATTGAATATTTCCGCAGTTTATATATTATTTGTTAGAATAATCCAAGTAATAATTTAAAATGTTAAAATTAAAATTATTTGAAATTTTTTAAAATTATATTTCCTAACTTAAAATATTCTAATCATCATCGATTCTTTTTAGTATTTATATCTAATCACGTTTTGTCATTAGGATCAGGCGAATTCATCCAAGTATTAATATGCTTATGATGAAGAGAGCTATTCACCCCTCCAGAAAATTCGCATTGGTCAGGAATTCGCGAAATCCCCGAACAGTTATGTTGGTTTGAGAATTTACTTAGTTTCTGCTTGATGATTTTTCAACATAGTTACAGTTTCTGTCAATTCTCCAGTTAATTGAGATGCTGTCATTGATTCATTGTTGTCCTCGCGGTTTGATTTAATTCCGTACCTCGGTATTCCCGATTTTGATATTTTAAAGTACAGTTTAAACTTTCAACTGCTTCTCTTAATTTCCGCGTTTCTTCATATTGTACGGGTGCTTCATTTGAATCGTCTTTTACTTTATTTAAACGTAATTCTTTACGATACGAATCACGAATGTGCGAATTTATCGATTCGTTCTCAATTTCAATCTTTTCTTTTTTTAGTTTTCGTAATAAATATTTTTGATTTAAAATTTCTGTCTGAAAATTAAATAAATCTTCTTTAAATTGTGCTTTTTTAAGGCTAAACGTTTGTTTTCTAATTCTAATTTTGAATTTTCTTCTCTCAAAATTTTCAAACGTTCTAATTCATTTTGAATTCCTTTACACGATTGATTTTCATATTTTTCTGTTCTTAAATCGTTTAATTCCTTTCTAACTATCTTTATTTCTTCTCGAAGTTCGGTCAATTCATTTCTAATTTCCAATAATGAACTTCTCTGCAGAATAATTAAATATATAGTTAAATTTTGAAATTTTGTATGTAAATTATATAGCAGTAGGAGTAGGTGTATATATATATACAGTATATATATATATATATATAATAGTAATAAAAGAAAATAAGATTTAAAACTTTTTTAAGTTTAATTGGCTCCAATACAGTATATTTACGTAAAGTAAATGGTATAATAGGAGTAAGAAAATGTGGTTTCACAGGTAAAAATTTCTTATTTTCCTGATCAATATAAAAAATATAAAAATTAATAAAATATATTTTAAGAATTAAATAATATGTTTTATTTGAATTTTGAAATAATTAATAATTAATTAAACCTATAATAATCTGTTTCTTTTCGATTTACGAAAAGAACGCCTGTAATCCTTATTGTAATCCTAGATGCAAAAGCAAATCATTTATAAAATCTCATTTCTTAAAAAATAAAATATCTTTTAAGTTATAAATATAATTATTCAAACCGTATGCCTTTTTTTCCTATAGGAAACAAAAACCTTTTATTTTAAGCCCATTGTGGGTTTGGCCAGCCCAACAATAAGGCAACCTTATTTCCCTAAACGTATGTCTTGCGTTCCAACTGTACTCTATTGATTTACATTTATTTCCGAATATTTCATAAATTTATCTTGGTCGAACATTTTATTTAATCCATTCGTTTTCAATAAATAACTCAACAATGAATTCTTAAACAATGTCTTAGTATATTATCATTATTAAAAATAAATTTTCGTTTTTTTAAAGAATTGTAAATGTTGATGAATTTAAAAATGAAATAAATTAAAGTTGGAATTTAATGTATTGAATTAAGAATAATTTTTTAATAGTCAATTTTTTTTTCTCATTTTATCCAGTACCTTTCAGCAGATCATCCTCGAGATGGACTCAGGCATTCATCTCGAGGGTTATCGTGGATTTCTCTCGAGTGTGATTTGAATTGCTCCTTTTTATTTGTGGATGGTCGAGACAGTAGCATCTAATTAAGAGTCAGGGGTCCTAGGAAACATCTCCCTCGGCAGATCGCCCGTAAATGGCGTTGCCATACACGCAAACAACAGCTTACCTCTCTGCGAGACTTGCGATTGAATTTAGGCGGTCAAAAATCTCCAAAATTAGAAACTTTTTCTTGGTCTGTCTGCCGGAATAAACCACTCGACCAGTGTCTACCAATGCCCGAATGGATAAAACCATTGAACACTGATAGTCGGTTGTGGGTTTGCGCCTCGCCAATGGGTTGGCTACGTGGAGTTTACCGGATTTTCTTCACGTTCGTAACACCTAAATAGGGACCAGTTTCTCATAGGAAATAGATTGCTTATGTGTCGCGTTGCCATATACAAATAAACCAAACTACGCACTTATCCTCATTGTGGATCTGACCGAACGTATGATCGGGAGGTGCTTACGGAACACCGGTTGGGAACCACTGCCGTAGTCCGACGTCATGATTTGCATACTTAACCGCAAGATGGCAGTACTAACAACTATGGTGTCGTCTTCATGAGAGCATTAAAAAAGTATGGTAACTTAAAAAGTATGATAACTTTTTTATTTTTCGTCTCCGGTCCAAAAATAGGGTACCGTTGAACTCGTCTCGGTCCCGAGTTCAAATATATAATCAAAGTCCTGAAATTCCGTAGGTGGTAATCTATAGTACACCCTCAGATAGTATGGTAAGGCGCGCGATTTTATTATATAATATAAAACAAATATTGAGTTTTTTTAATTAATAAACATATTTTCACAAAATTATAAAAATAAAATTGTAAAAATAATAAAAAACAGAAATTAACACTTTCAGCAAGAGCCGCACGTAACTCAAAAAGAGCCGCATTTGCCCATACCCGGGTTAATATATTTTTACGTACATAATCGGTTATCCGAACAACCCGAGTCCCCAATTGATTCTGATTAACGACTCTCTACTGTATTAATTATATAATATGTCTGGTTTCTATATATAATAATAGATGTGTTCATATATACACATTCAGTCTTTTTGTCCTGTGAACAAAGAAACTTTTTTTTCCATACCCAATACATCGGTTATCGATTGGATAAAACCACTGAACACTGGTTCAAGGGTTCACGCCTCACTATGGAATGGCCATGTGCAGTTTTCAGTGATTTTTCATTTGTCCAACACTTTTACACACCCGTTCTCCATTGAATGTCCTCTTTAAAAACATTCTCCTTAACAGATCGCCCATACATTGCATAGCTTTATTCGATCAATCCAGTACCCTTCAAGTAGGTTTGAGCAGATCTACAACAGGAGGACCAGACCCAACGTATCCCAAACAGACCACACATTAAAACTTCTTGAGGATTTACATGTCAGCATTTCATTCTGGGTCTTAAAGTAAAAAAGCTGAAAACTACACTGTCTTGGCCGTCATTAAAAAATATTTAAAACAGAAAACTAAAAAGTTGATCAATGAAAAATCTTATATATAAAATTCTCGTGTCACAATGTTAGTTACCTTACTCCTCCGAAACGGCTTTACCGATTTTTACCAAATTTTATATGCATACTCAGTAGGTCTGAGAATCGGCTACTATCTATTTTTCATACCCCCTACACCATTTCCTTCCTTTCAAAAATATATTTATATATGGATTAAGGCTTTTATGTCCAACAGATGGCGCTAACTTCCGACGACCTAAGTTCGCTTTTCTGTGAGGCATTATGCTTTTCTGTGAGAATGGACTGAAGCAGATCATTTTCTATCTATCTATATCTATATAAATAAAATATAACGTTCGTTTGTTCCTACCGATTCCTTTGAAATTTTGACACAACGTTGCATTCGAATACGCACGTGTTTTTATATAATATACATGTCGAAATTCCCCCCAGTGGGGGGAGATGGACGGGATTAAGGCTTACCGTGAAGAACTCGGCTTCTATTATACTATTTTACATGCGGTTTTTTGCGTTTTTAATTGCGTTTTAATAGGTTACGTCAACAGAATATACACTAAAAAGGGATTTTTCGATATTCCCCAGCGGGAAAAGTGACGGGATTAAGGCTTACTGTGAAGAACTCGGCTTTTATTATACTATTTTAGATGCGTTTTTGATTGCGTTTTAATAGGGTACGTCAAGAGAATGTACACTAAGAAGGGATTTTTTGAAATTTCCCCCACGGGGGAAGTGTTATACATTTATAATAGATACATTTTGAGCCACAACAACGCGTGGCCGGGTCAGCTAGTAATTATATATATTGATCAATTACGAAATTAAAATTTCGTCATAATATAGCATCAGTTGTTGTGGTAAAATATAAATAGCTTTACTATCCTATAATTTTTAATATTTACATTCCGTGTGGAAACAATAGACTATACATTTATTACATTAACCTTGGATTCTGTAAACTGTAATTTAGGGCGAAGGACGTATCGAAATTCGGGTTCGAAATCCACGATTGTTCAATTGATCGTAATCCGAGTATATCGCATTTTCATCTGCGAGCAGTTCATGTAAACTTTTATTTTACAGAAACACGTAACACCTTTACGTTTGTTTTCTATAATCTAAAGAACTGTACGTATAATTCAAATTCCTAATTACAGTTTATTTATATTACGCAAGTGATACGAAATAATGGAAAATTTTTTGGCAAGGATTAAAGCCGAAGATGAGTGTAGAAGAAAAAGCACGAACACAGACGAACAGATATGTTTGAACTGCGTTTTATCTTCGTTTACGTCTATGGCAAGAGTTTACGGATACACTTTTATCATTCCTTGTTCCTGCCATCACCGAAATGATGTTCATGTTCACCCAATTATAACAAAACTCCATTCATTCATCATCGAATGTTTCTATTGGATACATTTCTGTTTGATGTCTTCTATGGCAATACCGGTTTTGTCGGAGATGATTCCTTGTCAATCGTGGTACTTGATAATCAAAAGTGATGTCATCTTTGTGAAAATGCTTCTTGCTAATTTCGTTTTAACTGGAGCACTCACTTTAAGTATTATAGAGTGAAATTAATCCCGAATATTAAACTGACGATGCCAGAATATTTCTGTCCAAAAGAATTGTACTACGTCATTAATTACAGTAGAATTATCGCTCCTGTTATTGTTTCGTGTTTCACTATTTGTTTCCAAGCTTTAATCCTTTTTTATTTTTATGCTGCTGTACAGAAAGGAAAAGCTTTCGAGCACGAAGCACTTTTTTGCAGCGTAGAAATAGGCATTTCCTTTAATTTAATTACGGGTGGAATACTCTTAACTTTTTTTCTTTTCTTGTTTATAATCATATTAATGACGATTTTCCAGAAGCTATCAGAAGATCTGCAACTACTAAAAACGAATCATCCGAATTTAGAAACGGAATTAGAAGTAATTCTGACACAACAACAATGAACTTTGGAACTATGTGAATCAATTGAATGGCGCATTTAATTATGTATTGACAATTTCGTACGGTGCTCTAATAACCGAAACCAATCTACAGGTAACCCCCGTATAACACGGCAGTTACGTTCCAAAACATTGCCGTGTTATGCGAATCCGTGCTATAGAAGTACCGTGCTATACGGGGGTTACCTGTACTTTATTATATTTAAATTTTTCCGAAGATGCAAACATCGTTTCAGGACATTCGAAGATTCGCTCAATGCGATCTGAAATTGGAACAGAAATTAAAAGTAAAGCTTCTGTTAGAAAATAGAATTAGCGTTACTTTTTAATTTGCATAAAATAATTTTATGAATTTCGTACAGACTGTGAATTTTATGAAAAGATTTGGGAAGGCATCTTTATGTTTATCTGTCGACGGTTTCTTCGATGCTACCAAGAAGTTTCCTGTCAAGGAACGCGAGTCAATAAATTTTTTCAATATATTAATTCATTATCTATATACAGGGTGGGCCAGCGAAAACGAAACGGCAGAGTGTTCGTGTTCGTCCAAGCAAAGCGCTCGGACAGGTCGATTTTACTCTCGAGGGGACATCTTTTGCAATGAAGTTTTTGCGATTCTGAATACAACAGACAATACAAAATAAATGAGTTTTTAAAATTTTTTGTTGTCTGTTGTATTCAGAATCGCAAAAACTTTATTGCAAAAGATGTCTCCTCGAGAGTAAAATCGACCTGTCCGAGCGCTTTGCTTGGACGAACAGGAACACTCTGCCGTTTCGTTTTCGCTTGCCCACCCTGTATATAATTGAATTTGCAGATGCCCAGCGCTCTGTATTCTGTGTTTTCGAGTCTTAAAATTCAGGACCGTTTCCACGAAGAAAAACTGCTCTAACTGAGATTTGAATGTACAGTAATTTCTTTTTAAAATTAAGATTTATTGATTAAAAATGCTAGTTCATTTGTGTGTGATAAAGTGGATAAACTAAAATCGTTTCTTTTCACAGTATTGCGATAATTTAAATTATTGAAATTAGAATGAAATTGCTGCCTATTGGAGTTCGTAACCAATTTTATATTAAAATCTTTCAAATAGTAGTAATGTATAAAAGTAAAGAAATTCAGTTATTGTAATAACCTTGCGATTGATAATAATAACCGAAAGATGTTATTAAGCGGAAGAAATAAGCCATCGAGGTGTCGCCCATAAATTACATGCTATTTTTATACATTTAAACGTTACAACAGCCCATGTAACGTTTCACACGCTATCGTCTATATCTTACTATCACAAATATACGTGACGCATATGTTCGATCGATCCCGTTAATTGCATTCGGGAATAAAATAAAAGGAATAAACTGAAACATAACGTTACATTTTATTATTATATGTATAATGTAGAAAGCAGTGACAAACACTACGTTTAACTGTGCAACACTGCAGAAAGAAAAATTCCATTCTTTTATCAAAGGGTGGAAAACCTAGTATTACGTAACACTAAATATATTGCAGCTGAATATCAACAATATTTATACTTAAGCACGTTAAAAATAACAAGCAAAAAGTAAATTAGAACCGCACATCATTCATATTCAAGTAAATCCAGAAGCCACAAAATTAACCATAATCCGAATTGTCTTGACATTGTGGATAAGTCGATTTGTGTGTCATTAATGTCATGTTAGGAGCATTCTTTTGGATGTAATTAAATTTGCATTAAAACGAAATAATTCTCTTGCAGGTTTGTTTTGCAGATTAAATTTGTAATTTTTATTATTTATGTAATGTAATAAAGTATTGAAATGTTGTACATAAAAATGATGTACGATTATTTAATAAATTGGATTTTTATACTACTAAAAGAAAACTAGGTATTTATATTTGTACATATTTAAACGGTGCTAAAAACAACACAGATTTAATTTTAATTAATGGAAAGATAAATGTAATTTTTAAAAACAAATAATGAAAGTAACAGTAACAAATATGTAATTAAAACGAATAAAGTTCTTTAATAATTGAGCAATGCCGCAATCAAATTTCGACAGCAACTCTTCGCTAAAAATCTCTCTTAGAAACAGAATTGCTTGTTTGTTGGGTTACAGATTCAAACCCGTATCTGGCGTAGCGTAACCGAAGCGAATTCGAATTGTCCGAATTAGATTTGAACCCAAAACGGGTAGAAACAATACTTTGCAATGTCCCGTATTATGGAATTGTCTGATATGGAAATTCGAATCTACAATGGGCAAAGAACGACACCGGCAATGAGGAATTTTCCAGATTCCTCATTAAGCAACCGTACGAAGTGAAACTCAATCCGCACAAACAAAAAACACTCCTTCGGTACATCCAAAGCGGGATTTGAAACCGAAGCAAACCGAGGAATACATTACATTAATACATTCCTCGGCATGCTACCGAGTGAAATTTAAACCTACGGCAACACAAGAAATACAGCATTAACGAAGGCCTAATTCCATCAGTTAGGCAGCATGGTTAATGCAAATTATGAAAAACTGTTAACTGTTATATAAATATATGTGGTGTGTTTACATCTTTAATTCTAATAGCATATACAGTCAAACCTGTTTTTATGCGGGGGATAGGGACCGCATTAAAAAAAAACGCATTAAAAAAAATCTCACGAAACTTCACGAATGGCTGTAAATAATAGTTTTCGCAACACAATTAAAAAAATATTTTTTTTATGCGGTCAACAGGGACCGCATAAAAAAAGTCTCACATAGAAAATAACTCAAAACCGTACGAAATAGAATTTATTGACAACAGATGTCAGCACTTGACTGCATCGTCTGGTCTATCGTCTGTTTTACATATTTTTGTCCAGGTGGTGTTTTGTTGACTTAAAAAGTAAATTATTTCATTTTTCGCATATTCATGCAATAATATTACTATAATAAGTGCATTTATGCTATAATAAGTTTATTTAGCTATAATAAGTCAACGTGAGACATGACGAATTGCACGAGACTAGTCGCCAACTATACCGCACAAATTAAAAATTCGCATTAAAAAAATCGCACAAATAAAAATCGCAC
The DNA here is from genome assembly GCF_030686945.1 of Centruroides vittatus. Classification (NCBI taxonomy): domain Eukaryota; kingdom Metazoa; phylum Arthropoda; class Arachnida; order Scorpiones; family Buthidae; genus Centruroides; species Centruroides vittatus. The sequence goes on from NW_027120871.1 coordinate 206,296, forward strand.
ATAAAAAGAGCGCATAAAAACAGGTTTGACTGTATATAATTTTTGTATGTATAATTGGTTAAAATTCTGACAAATCACAGTCAGTATATAATATATTTTAAATTTTAATGGTCAAAGAACAATTACGGATTGAAATTTCGAGAAGTTTCTTAAATATATACGCTATCTCTTGAAGTAATTATTAACATTTTGGCAAAACATTGTTTTTAACAAATGTAACTTTAAAAGATGTATTTAAGTCAAAGACAATTTGGGACATTTTCTCGGTATCATTTTACTTAATTCGATAAATTTTTAATTTGCAAATAAAAGTTTTTAATACAATAACTATATTAATTACATTATTCTGACTCTTCATTAACTATCTTTCAGAAAAATACCACAAAGCAATAAAAAGAATTTAAAATAATTTTTAAGACATATAAGATTAGTATAGATATATATATTTATATATATATGTATATTTATATGTATATATTGCTTAGATCCATGTATATATTAATCTGACTATTAAAATTTCGAATGGATCTGAATTTTTGCAGAAGTATAGAGCGAAGAATGACGATGTGGAATTCTTCTGAAATGATCATATCGAAGAATAACTTTCTATATATTTTTTTATAAGTTAGTTTAGCTATTATTTCTTCTAATATTCTTTGATCCTCAAGCATTGTTACCTGTAAATAATAATTTTATAGTATTAATTAATTTTAAAGATAAATAGTCTTTTAATGTTAATAAATTAAAATATTTATGAAGATAGCTACAACAAATTACTATAATTATTTAGTATCTTTAAGGGTATACAAGTTTAAAAAGTTTCAAAGTGGCATATATTTAATGTTAACGCTTTCTATAGTGTGACTAATATTACTAGCCTTTCGTGTTGTGTATGTAGAACTTGTGGACGAGCAGAATCTAGGCACCATTTTCTGTGCACGCTAACAGAGTTAGATTGCAATTTTCAAATTGCAGACTTATAATTCGCACTGGCATCTGTTTGTCCATCCTTCTTTAATCTTGGAACAAAGAGATAAAAGCTGAAACCAGACATGGAAAGCTTAGGGGCCTCCTGCCCCTAAGCTTTCCATGTCTGGTCTCGAAGTTCGTATATAGTTAATTGAGTACTATATACGATTAATTAACTATATACGAACTTCCAGTATGGATAAGACGTTACGTAATATCAATTCAAACATTTTCTCCACGACGGAGTTAGATAGATGACGGGCATGACACTGTTGTTGTCAGGAACAGTAGGTGCACAGGGGCAAAATCCAGAGCATATATTTTAAATTAAATTAATTAAAAATAAGATTAGAAATTGCTGTGATGGTTTTACAATAATTTTTGCTCATTTTATATAAGTTAGTTACACATTTTTCGGTGTAAGTATTTTGCATATTGTGAGTGTTATGAATGGATATGTATGCACTGATACCGATGTTGCGAAAGGTAGATAATTTTATCTGTAAAAATAGTTTAGTAATGTTACCATTTCAAATTATTGTAATTATCTAATAAGTAAATGGTCAGGACAATAATAAATATGAAAAATATATTCACAAAATTGGAAGAAATGACAAATATCTTGAAATTTTGTCCTTTTCAACATCTCGGGAACAACAGATTTTACTGTGAAGTTGACATTTTATAATATACATTTTTGGTTGTGCCGTTGCCATGATGTTTTCAACATTTTTGAATATTGAGGCAAATGAGTAACCTCAAATAAAAGGTTGACTCTGCCATAAACATTCTTGAGATATCGAAAAGGACAAAATAAGACATTTATCGTTTCTTCCAATTGTGGAAATGTTTTTTATATTTTATTGTAATTATATTAATTATCATCTGAGAGGTATGCAATTTACACCAATCGATAGAGTAACCATCAGAGTTAAATCTCTCATCTGTATTCAAATATCTTGTTTTCTACTATCTTTTAAAGTATTGTAAATGAAAATGGCAAATTGTCATAGAAAAGAAATTTTGTCTTCTGAAATTTAAAAGTAGGAATCACTCATAATTGCATAACATGAGTAATTTGGAGGAACTGGAGAAGCTGTAGAATTATAGCTGCTGTGGAAGGAGTGACAATGTCATCAGATCAATGTATTTGTATGTTCTATTACAAAATTGTTTTTAATTAAATACTCCATTTGCATGTACTTTGAGAGCTGAAACATTACGTTTAGAGCAGTGGGTTAAATCTCCAGATACATTCAAGCTTTTTGTTTTTGTGAAAATGCACATACTAGGCACCTTACCAAGATTTATAATAGACAAAGAGAGACCACTCACCCATTTATTGGAGAGAGAGAGACAGAATTTTCTATTAAAGACTCACGGAAGCTAGTGAAGAGATTACATTACGTTATTAAACAATGAACATACAACTGTACTGGACTTTGTTTCTTTATATCTTCATTTCTTCACAACCTTGCTTTTGTGCCTTACAAGTTTGGTTGTTTGAAACTGTGAATGGTCCACACCTCCGCAGTCAGGTATTAGAGCTAGTATACATGCTATTCTTCATTTGCAACTTGAACACAAACTATATGGTGTATTTTCTCGGACACACGGCAAATTTCATCACTAAGTTTTCTTCAGTTGACTGATCAACTGAAGAAAACTTAGTGATGAAATTTGCCGTGTGTCCGAGAAAATACACCATATAGTTTGTGTTCAAGTTGCAGAATAAGCACCGGCACGGTTTCATAAACACTGCTATTCTTCATGTTTCAAATTCAATAATACCTTTTACCTGCAGTGCAGAAGGTACCAATGGTAAGTCCCCTTTCAGCAGGTATGTGAACTGGTTGTTTATATGCTACAAAAAGTTATTACCTGTTTTTTCCTCCCAAATATCATTTTATGCAAGGTATATTGAAGACATCCTAATTATTTGGAAATCAAAACCAGACATTAACATCTTTTTAGAACATATCAACAACAATACATAAGGGTCCACTCTTAAACAGTTCAGCAATACCTCTGCACTTTTTAGACCTGAACATACAATTCAAAAGTGATCACATTGAAATTAGGATAAATTATAAACCAGAATACTGACCATTATTTATTTTGGCTTCCTCAAGCAATCCCTAAAATTACAACGAGATGGCATTCAGGGCTCTAACTAAAGATGAGTGTTCAAACACTGCTCAAACATCCTTGGCACATTGGATGAATTAAAACACATCAAAAAATCATACTGAAGCATGGATATTCTAGAAAGATGGTACAGAGATAGGCGCTTGTGTGTGCATGTAAAGCAAATGAACATACTCCAAAAAAATTCTAAGAGCCACCAAAATGCAGAAAAATCCAAATATGTAATTTTCTAGTACATTCAAAGACTCCATCAAATATACATACATACATAGAAGAAAGACATTGGCCGTACACGAAGTGTTTAGCCAGCAGAAAAGAGGATAAGGAAAAGAGGAGGGGAAGGAGGAGGGAGAGAAGACAGACAGTAGAGAAAGGTTGGATCCCTCTGAACGGCATACATATGGCTACAGTACCCTCTATGCTTGATGTTGGTGTGCAGTTTTTATGCTGCAAGGCCATAGTCCCCTAAAGGGTCTAAAAGCAAACCTGAGTGTAGCGAACACCAATAATTGAGTGCTGCAACAAATAGCTAAGTGTAGAAATTAGTGCAAGTGGCTGTTTGTAGGAAGACTTATATCTACTTAATACTAATAAAACTGAACATGATTGCAAATCTTAATACTACTTAACAGCTAAACAGACAGCACAAAAAGGAAACAAACGCAATCACAAACTAGACAAGACAAACAGGCAAGACCCCAAATTTTGTTTTTTATTTTAAACATTAACTTACTTTAACTTACTCACTAACTAAACTAACCTACTATAACCTAGGACAAACCTAACCAGATGACTAAAGCTAACAAACTCTAACCTATCACATCCTAACAGAATCCAAGCTAAGAGTCCCTAATCTAACTTGCAGCTAGGACTAACCAAATTTAGACTAAAAAAGAACACAGAAAAAAGAATATACAGAAAAATGTACTTATGCGCAGATACAATTCCTTGGTGTATAAATTGTTATGCAACAAATGTATAACTGTATAGTATCCCTAGACAAAAGATTTAATCGAAACCTTGTATATATTAGGTCCTCCAATGGATTGCTTAACAAAAGGCTAGTGAAACACAAATGACATCGGAAATAAAAAACTGACCATCACTCTGCCGATATTTGCCACCGAAATGGAAATTAAAACTTACGACAAGTCACGCTAATCAGGCATACCCTCCACACACATCAAGCCAGATCCCTTGAGACCAAGGAAATATTAAAGGTGGCAAATAAAAAATGCTTCAATTTCAATGACAATGAGAAGTTATCACCCACCTAGAAATATTTCTATGACCACTTGAGAACAACTCAGGAAAATGGAGTTTTGAAATTTTTACCAAATCACACATCATTGTACAATATGTTAATTTTGTAACAATCATGTTAGAACTCATACATTCTATAAATATAAGATATGAACATCTCAACCTGATACAAGCTATTAATGGGTTGAAAACATTTGTATATTGAAATTATTTGCTAATATAAGATAAGATCATTTTTACGTTAGTTTTCCAATGTACATTAAAACTAGAAACACTGCAAAAGCTGTAAAATAAACACTCACAGACAACTTCCGTACTGGTTCCTAAAGGATCGTTCATTGAAAAAAACAAACATTTTCCATCATTTTCAGAGATATTCATTGATGGAAATGTATAACCACCTGACAAAAATCTTTGGAAGTTTCTTGAAATAAAAAAAAACATTTTATTTTTCAATAAACGAAATGTTTTAATGCACACTCACAGAAACTGAGTGTGCATTACAACATTCTCGGGTAATAACTAACATAATTACAGTAATTTAAAATGGTAGCATTCTTTTTGGAAGACCGTGTATTATAATTTACATAAAAATGACAGTTAATGACTTTTATAACCATTACTTTAGTCAACTGTTTTTAACGACACATTGCTTATAAAATAAAATCTTAAAAAAATTAATATTTTATCTCTTTTATGCACGTGCTTTTACTTAAAATGTCCGAATATTTTATCCGGACATTAATCGCTCGCTCGACATTTTTGGCTATTATTAAAATTAAGCTAAAATAAACATTAAAAATATTAAGGCATGCCTCATTTTATATAAGAAATTTACATACCTTGATGATTTGGTATAAAAGGAGCACTTGCCATTGATGTAGAAATGGCATTAGAGTGAATGACGCTATGCGGTATTATCTGGGTGGGTGTAGTTGTATGGTTGCCGGGATTCTGGCCGTGGATAGGATAACTCTGAAATACCGGATGAAATTGTTGGGCACGAACACCAATGGGTGTGACGGTGCCTCGTAATTAGGATGGTTATTATGGGAATGTTGATTAAAGTGAGCTATGTGATTATTCAGGGAGGTTGTAGAATTAAGAACATTAGTGCCGGACTGAAGAGAATGTTGTATGAGTCCGTGATACACGATCGGTTGAGGGGTGAGAGCCGGTCCGGGATGTCCAGTCGGGGTAGGAGTGTGAGCAGGAGTAATGTGGGTTCCGTTTGACGGCGGCTGATTTACAGGAGACGATGCGTGAGAGTGAGGAGTCGAAGCATTAGAGTGTGATCCCACCGACCCTTGTGGTACACTGTTAACGGGTATAGTATGTGTCGGTACCGCAGTCGACGTACCCAGATGTGGTGGCACTGAAAGATTATACATCTATAGTTTTGGATATTATACCACATTAAACATAATTATAGAAGTAAAAGATTAATTCATGTAAATAAATTGCAAATCACAAGAGAAAATCAATATAAAATTTGATCCACAAATAAAATTAATGAAAATTAGTTTAAATTTTTAAATCTTATTCACAAATTTAGATGTTAAAAATGCTAGTTTTAAAAATATTAAGAGTAGACACATTAAAACTAATTATATAAAGTAAAATTCAATGCAAAAATTATTTTCTAATACATTTTAAAAGTTTTAACTTGTTAAATGCATTAAAAAGCATGAGAAGGAATAATAATAAATTTAATTTAGTAAAAATATGTTTAAAGATTTTACTTTATTACATTTTCCTTTGAATTATTAAATGAAAAGAATTACATAATTCAGAAGATCACAAGTCTTTTTCTTGGCACTGTATATGAAAATTTACATTGTACGCAAATTATACTTAGTTTAAGCTGGCATGTAATCTCTATATAAATTAGCATTTCAAATTTGATTTTAAAAATAATTAAACAATAAAAAAATGTTTTGAACATTCAGCATAAAAGAAATAGAAAACTAATTTTTTTTAAAAATGTATCTAAATAACTTGATACATAAACTAATTGATTTACAAAAAGATAATTCAGGACTCGGCTATAATTTATCTGCTTGTCTATAGTGAGTCAAAAATCTCCATACAAAACACAGATCACCCGAAGGAACATGCTTTAATATATTTAACTACGTAACATCAACTATGTTAACTCTTTTACTGGCACAAATGAAAATTTTTCATGCATGCTATTTTCAGTTATTCTCTTACTTACTAACCTTGACTTTATTAAACACAGGTTAATAAACTCAAGGTTAGTAAGAGAAATTCTCAGGTAAGAACCAAAGGTAACATGCATTTGCTTTGAGTGCCGGAAAGCATTCGTATATGCAATCACTTATATAGCAGTCACATATTCTATGATTTATAAGTGACTACATGATAAGGTGATCGCTTTACCTTTGTACAAAGACTTCTGAATCACTCTGTAGTTCAATAATTAAATGTAACTGTGTTGCTAATATTCTGCTCAAAAGATAACGCAAACATAAATGCAATTAAAATAAATAATGTAAAACTTATATTTGTAGAACTGATAAACGCTAGAAGGTTGTACACGTGCAATACAACAATTCTGAATACTCCAGTTTTGTAACTAAGCATTTTTAAGTTGCTTGTAGTTTTGGCAAAACACCTAACCTGTTTACAATATTATCTTAAAACAAATAAACTATATATATTTGTACAACTGATTACTTGAGATTTTGAAATGTTTTACATTTTTTTAGTTTTATTTATAAAACTCCAATTATCACCCAATGATGATTAGTTCCTGTTTAAATTATGTTCTAAACCAGTGATGGCGAACCTTTTTGATAAGTGGGTCAAATTTTGTTCATTACTTTTTTTAGTACTAGCTCGTGGGTCACTAAGTCACTGGCGTCACTTGGAAAAAGGGAGAGGATGGTTAAAAACTACTTTCTTTTTGGTTTTTGCTTTTAAAATCCTCCAAAAAGTTTACGTTTCCTTTTTGTTTTACAACTTTTACTTTTGCAAGTGAAGAGCAAAAAATAAAGGTCGACGTCAAGAAATTGATATCAACGAGGTGATACCACGAATTACCGCAACAGGTGACACCACGTCCAGTCGGCAGTCACCCCTACACTGTGTATTTGAATGAACAAGGAATAAAGAAAATCACATATGTATTATGAAATATTATTTATTAATAGATATAGTTACAGGTATGTGTATGTATAATAAAGTTGATAATAAAGTTGAAGTATATTTAATGAGAAATCTGTTGTTGTTTATTTTCAGATAGTTCCTTAGTATTAGGTTCATATTCCGTATTCGTTAGTTTAACTCATTTCACAGTCAATTCATTTCCAAGTTTATTTCTATTGGTAGATTTTACAAAATTCATTGAAGAAAACAATTTTTCACACGAATATATGGACCCAAACGTCGTTAAAAGAGCATTAGCAAGTTTCTTCATTAATATAAAATTATTTGGTAAAGAATCCCATACGTTTGATACAATATTTTCAATTCTTAGTATGGCATCATTATTATCTGCACTACTACTTTGATACTCAAATTTTCAAATTTAATTTTTCACACTATGCTGCATTGAAATTCAACTAATTCCATTTCTAGATCATGGATACCTAGCCACATAAATTCAGTTAACTCCACTGTTTCGAATTCCATTTTGTATGGATATAAAATTAAGTGAAATGTATTTTCCAAACTTTTAAACTGATTAAATCTCTCTTCGAAACCTTGTTTTATTTCCTGTATAATCATTAAATATTATTTTAATTGCGTTTTCTTGAATGTCAAGCTTATTTTCAAAAATTTTCGTGTTTTGAAAATGTTTTTGTAATTGAGGAAAATATTTCACGATTTTCATTCCCAAATCCTTAGTAAAGATGACAAGTTTCGTCATAAATATTTTAACATTTTCAAACATCATTAAAACAATTTGTCCATTTTCTTGAAGTTTTTTATTCAGTTCATTAAAATGCTGAGTGATGTTGCATAAGAACATTAAATCATCTAACCAATCTATATTTGAAAACTCATCAAAACTGTTGTCTTTTTCATTCAAAAAGAGCTTAATTTCTTCTAACAAAATGACAAACCGATTAAGAACTTCACCGCAACTGAGCCATCGAATATTGTTGCATGTCAAATTCCCCGAATACTGGCACTCAATTTCCTCTAGTAATTGTGCAAATTGTTGTTTATTAAAACCTCTTGCATTTATAAAGTTGATGACTTTTATTACAACTGACATTACATTGGAAAACGTTTTTAAACCTTGCCTCACACACAAGACTTGCTGGTGTATTATTCAATCAGAGAATATGTAATATTTTGCTTAAGATACTGAATAAAAGTAATGTTTTTCCCCCACCATATTGGGTAAACCATCTTTGTTACAGAAATAATTTTCCGTAGGTCAATATCCATTTCTTTAAATGCAATATCAAATTCTTTAAAAATATCAAGACTGGTACACTTGTAAGGAACTGAGTCCGAGCGTTATTTTTCTTTTATTATTATTTTTCCGTTTTATTATCTTTTGTTTGGGGTTTATGTTTATTTAGGACGAAGGTTCCCCACCACTCTCTTGTTAGTAATGAAAAATGAAGATAAAACAACTCACGGAGAAAATAAGCGCCGTAGGAAAAATCTTGCGCACTTGCGCTGCCCGGCGGAAGTAACAGTCCGCAGAAAAAAAATGGAGGGGGTAGTCTCCACATTCACTAGTAAAGAAATACTTGATAAACCATCTTAAACATCCCAGAAAATTATGATAAATACTTTGTAAACGGTTTATAAGCTTTGTCGGAAACTTAAAGCTGCCAGAAAAGAAAATTAATGTTAGCAACTAAGTATGTAAATAAGGGGAGTAACTCAGCTCAAGTGTGACGTCACCTCACAGTATAAAACCCGTACGTTAACCGAAGGAGAGAGGTGATTTCCAAATCGAGGCGACTTTGAGAGCGAGGTGAATTCGAAAGCGAAGTATTTTCTGATAGAAGTCCAGATTGATAATTGGACGATCCAAGGTGTTAAAGAGGAGTTCGATTGACGATTTGACGATATCGAAAGGATTGAGGAAATAGTTTCTTCGTATAGTGAGGTGACGGATAGACATTTAATTAGTAAGAGATTTTGTTCATAGTTTCTAAGAATTTGATTTGTCGAATTTTCAAAGGGGAATTACTATTAAGTTAAGCTAAGTAGCTGAGTTTATTGTCGGGTTGACTTGTTGATTTTCGTTAATAAATTTTGTTTGGATTATTGACATTTGTACGTAGTACATTCTAGTTGCTAATTAAATATATTTGAACTTTTTGATTTGACTTGATATTTATCATTATTATTACTAATTTTTCGGTGCACGCTTAAAAGCCCAGGCCTGGCAAACTAATCTCGAATCCGCGTAAAGTACCCGTTAGGTTAACGGAAGTTTTACCGACCGCAATTAGTGTCGGTTTCCTAAGATACTAAAAATAGTACTTTACACACTTTCCTTTCAACGTTATTAGTTTCATTAGCTCTTCTTTCATTATATTGCCTGATTTATATCGAGCAAAATCTGCTAATTGTGCATAACCATTTACATCATTACTCTCATCTAAAGCAACTAAATACATTTCTGCATACTTTAAGTCGTTAGGTATTTGCGAAAAAATATTTCTTTCTAATTTCTATTACTCGATCTTTAATTGTATTGCAACTTATCGGTAACTCATTTATACGCTTTATAATCTAGTCCTATTCTTTAAAATCTGCAAACAAAGTAGCACTACATACTAAATATGCTTGTTTTACAAATGCTCCTTCTGAAAGAGTTTTCCACTGTGGTGTGCAATGCAATGGGCAACTTGAAAACTAGCAGCTGTAATGTTATTTTTTGGAATCAAAAAAGTTTCTAAAACACTGGTTTGCGAATGACTCTTTTTTTCTTTTGTAAAAAATATGTTCTTCTTTCTTAGTCTGTTGAAATGCCGAAATTAGAACGCAACTTTTCAAAATGCCTTTTTACATTGTATGTACTTTTTCGTTACAAATTGCACACAAAGTAGTTTTATTCTTTTCAATCACACCATATTTATCAAACCATTCTGTTTGATATGATCTGGAACTTGTATTGTTTGTTTTTATTTTTTTAACTGCCATCATAGTACAGGGCTACAACTAAACATATTTATATTTAGAATACAGGTATACCTCACCATACGTCGATAATTGGTTCAGGAGAGAGACGTAAGTCGAATTTACTTGTGTAGTTACGACATAAGTCAAAACTACGATGGAAAACGCCAATAACGAGCACTTAAAGTTCGCTAAATAAGACAACACAGAAACACGGATGTTTTCATGTTTTGTTCTCTAGGATTTATGATGATTATATTAACATTTACTGTAAATGTACATATTTTAATATGATTTTATGTGCTTTTAACGCTTTTCTAGTGATATTACGACTTCAATATTTGTGGCGGACGGATGTAAAGTCAAATAAAATGACTTAAAGTTGATTTTTATTTTTCCATATACATTTTTGACAAACGACGTATAATCAAGAATGACATAACTCGAGGTATACCTGTATAATAATTTGAGAAGAAATTTCTTATTAATGTACTTGACATGCATATGTATGCAAATGAGAAACTTTAATAACAAAAAATAATAGTAATGTTGAATTATTAAACACTTCTAGACGCCTATGACAAAACTGCCATTTAGTTCAGCACTGGTACATCTCCCAATTCTACAATGCAACAAATATGTATGCACCTCAAGTTTATGACTAACTGTCATGAGTCATACACAGGTGCAGTGATACAATAGAAAATCAGCTAGCCAATGTCACTTGGAAATATCTACTATATAAAATCAAAACGGGCAGTTCTGTAATGGTATACCTAAAAAGGGCCACTAAGGGCACCCATAGCTATTACTTAAACCAACAATATATATTCTTTTATATTTATTTTATATTTTTACAGTATAATTCAGTATATTATTATTTTTATTTGTAATAGGAATTTATTAATTTATGAAATTATTATTTATACCAGGGAATGACACCTTTAGACTGGTTTTTTTTATAAATTTGACATTAGATATATATACATTAATATTTTTGATTGTCTGTTCTCTCTTTTATGATATAAAAAATAAGTTTATAAAAATCAACACGTGGGTCATTTAAAAAGCTTGCGTCAGTGTCTGACCCGCAGGTCATAGGTTTGCCACCACTGTTCTAAACTGCCTGTAGTAGAAATTAAGAAATTAAATATCTCGAAAGTATTTTAGTGGATTTGTAGTGTTGTTTTTCTTCAAATATTAATCATTTGCCCATCATTCAGAAGGTATAAATCTAGAAGTTTTGGGATACCAAATTTTGATTCATCATCGAATGTAGCTCTATCAACTGGATATTGGAAATAACAACAATTTCCAAATCATCCAATATATCAGCACAGTGATGACTATATTCTTTTAAATATTTCTCTTCAAAAGTTATTAATTAATATAAAATGAACAACTCACTATAAAGATTTGTTGAAAATTGGGGAGTCTCTCCTTGCGATGGATTAGCAGAAGTCATCATTCCGACCGGCTGTGGTGACAATACTCGTGGTCCAATCATTGGATACATCTAAAATTTAAAGTGATACAGAAAAAAAACTGTTAGTATTTTTGATTAATAGATTTAAATACTAATTTTTATATTATGTAAAGTCATGCTATTTTAATAATATATATTTTTTAAATAAATCAATGCATTTAATGAATCTGAAAAGATCTAAACAATTAACAATATAAAAATTAACTCTATTTGGTAAGGTTGCAATTATTTATTCTATACTTATGTAAATATGGTAAGTAATGCTAACATAGCATGATAAGGCTCCCAAAACAATGATATTTATATTGAAATAAACAGAAAAGTGTTGATAAAAAAGAAAACAAAAATATGAAATAAATGATTTACAACTGCATAAGATAAACAAGTTAAAATGAATTAAATGATAATGCCGGATTTACTGGGCCATAAGTTAGTAGTTAAATATAGATCGTAATTTGGATTAAAGGTAGGAGACTAAGGTGTAAATTAAAATGAGTATGTTATTAATAAAAAATTAATTGTGTGTGAATTCAAGTTTTCTAGTTATTATTACAATTTATTATTCCATATTTAAACTTTTAAAGCATTTAAAAATTTTAAATCAAATTAGAGGAATAAAAAAGCAGTAAGATTTTTAATTCAAATGGTATTTTAAAATTTCTTAGTACAAAAATCTTGGTATCATGTAATATAAATGGCTACAGAATTTTGTTTTTAAGAAATTTTCCTACAAATTTCTCACAATCTATCTATTGGTTGTTAACGTATCAATTAAATTGAAATTAGATTACTCGAAGGTTTACAAACATGCTGCAGTTTCGTAGTTAGTTCCAAGACCTGATGAATTAATTACATTTACTCTTCAGATGACAAGCAAAAGAAGTAATGTTTCCCTCTCAAAATAATAAGTGAAAATGAAGATGTAAAATTATTTTGCAGAAGAGCAGCATTTCCCAAACATCTTATGGTCCCTTTCAAAATAAAACCATGTAGAAAATAAATTATCTCCTGCCTTGATAATTATTTAACTTTATGCTAAACTTAATTATTAGGGAGGAGAGCTAATATTTGATTTATTATACTAACTCGTTTAAGAATAAAATTTCTTTGCATCTCCATTTCTTGTTCCTTTTCTCCTCCACTCTGCATCCCTTTCGAGAATTTTCGGCCATAGTTTGGGAACTGCTGCTGTAAAGCATCAATCTAAAATTATCTACAGATATTAAAAAAAGCACCTGTATATATAAAAGAGGATGAAAAATTGTTAGGCAATTATGAAGTACTAATGAAATAGAATAATCCAAATTATTTTGATACTTCTCATGAATAAATTAAGACATTTATATCAATCAAACATGCACTATTTAATGTCAATAATTAATCAAAATTTAATGATTATAGAAAAAATATACAGTAGGTCCTCTACTTACAAACTTAATCCATTCGTAGCAATCGTTCGCAAGTCGAAAAGTTCGTAACTCGAAAAAACGATGTTTGGCGCAAAAACCCAAATACAACATTGTTTTTACAATTATGTAATGTTTAGGCTACTTGAATAATGTTGAATTAAGATTGTTAAAGGAAAGTATAAATTCAAATCAATCACATGTACATTATTTATTAAAATTAATCATTTAAAACAACTACAAATGTACATATGTATGTACTGTAAATGTTTTTAACATAAAACTTCAAAAATAAACTTGACTGTACATAAAAAATAACCAACTGCACTTTAATAGTAAACAAATGACACCACACACGATTGACACACGACTACAGTCCAAACTCAACTAAGAGCCTCTCACCTACCTCTCACGCTTAGAATACCTAGATATCAGAGTAGCGACATATGAGTCATCGCCACCATGTTCTGTCGACTGTCATCACATAGTCTATGGGTTTACATTAAGAAATAACTATTTTTTTTTAGTTTAATAAAGCATTTTTACGAATAAAATGCTTTATTAAACTAAAAAAATCGTCATTTCTTAATGTAAACCCATAGACTATGTGATGACAGTCGACAGAACATTGCGGCGATGACTCGTGTGTTGCTACTCTGATATCTAGGTACTCTACTAATGCTCATGTTAACCCGCCATCTGTCGGCTTTGTTCATAACTTTGAAAGTTCGTAAGTAGAGGACTGCCTGTATATATATTTTTACTCAAAATTTATTTAATAAAACAGTAAATATTTTAAATATATTTATTAGAAAGAAAACAAATTATTAAAAATGAATAATCTTTACTGTTTTACATTGAATTTGCTGGAACTTTATCCAAATTCTACGGGTGAAAATTCTACAATAAACTAATTTACTTTTATGTTACAAAAAATGAAAGTATAAATAATTTTATACAGCATTATTATTTTATTGTCAAGTAACTAAAAATAATAATAATGCATCATTGAAAACGTGAAAAATTTGGCATCATAGTTCAAAGCATGAAAAGGATAAAATGGCTTGATTCGGGTAATAAAAGAAGTTTTATTTAGAAATGTTTTTGATCTGTAATCAAGAAATCCCCAGCTTAGATTCAGCATTCAATTTTCATCCAAGCTGGGATGATCTGTTCAGAAGCCAGAAAACTTTTTGGTTACAAGAATCACGAGCTATTGTCCATTTCATATGCTTTGATATTGTGTTTCATAAACCTTAACATTTTTTAATGATTTAATGTTAGTAAAATTATAAGATTAAATTATATTTACACAATGATAAAGTTTGAATTTAATATAAATTTTAGCTATTGCTTTATTTGTAATATATGCAGACTTTATCAGATACAATTTGGAGTATATTGTGTTATTGCTAATCAGAACTAATTCCTGCACAGAATTGTTTAGCTTAGTAAAAATTTGCATTTGATAAGTTTTATATAGGATGACATTAGCCCGTGCTGACTCAAGTGCAAAACTTGAGTCAGCATGGGCTAATGTCAGAAAATCAATAAGAAATACCAAACACTAAAGCAGTTCTTCGGATAAATATCACAAGTGTTGGCTATGCTTCTTTAAAGCTGCTGTAGAAATGGTTGTATCTATTACTTCATATGATTTTAAGGACTTGAAGAAGCAGAGATCTATGATTAGGGGCTTTCATGGCTGCATGGCACTTAAGCCATTGTTTAATGTAAACTGTTATCACAAACAGAGAAATATCATGTAAAGCTTATTCTTCTCTGATGAATAGTTTAAGTTTTAACCTTAGGAGAAACATTTTTTAGGGAATAAGTTGTTCTTGCCATCAATTGAGCTTGATGCATAGCCCAGGGAGGACAGAATTTTATTTTCTTCTCTGTGTCACCTCTTAAAAATAGTACACATAGCTATATAAATTTATGGTAACTACTTCTTGGCATTTATTTCTGCAGTTCAGCTGTATAGAAGTCCAACAGTTCTTGAAGTTCTAACTCACTGAAAAACTCCTCTACATAATCTTTACCACTTTGATAATTACTAGCATTAACATTTCACCTTCTCTTAATTGTATGAAGAGAGAGATGTCAGGACTACTTGTTATCTCACATATTTTGCTTTCAAATTCATTTCTTTAGACTAATTCATAGATGTGATGGCAACAGGGGAAAAACAACTCTGTATCCAATATTTGTTCAATGAACATGCACGCACCATTTAAGCAGCCAGTGTTTGAAGCAATTATATCACTACAAAGAATTTTTACAACATTTTTCAAACTCCAACCTGTTATTGCAGAAGGCTCATGCTTGCTCTTTACCAGAAGCATTTTCTAATTTTAGAACACCAATGAACCGTTCTTTATCTCCAAATGTCACGACTATTGGGATTCTTTCTTCTTCACATTCGATGCAGTTAACAACTTACCATCCCAGTGAACAGTCAGAATTTCAGAGATATCATTAAATGCAGCTTTAATGGTTTCAGCCCATTCTTTACTTTTATTTTGCCTGATTCAATGTATGAAAGATCTATTAATAGAAAGTTCTTCAGTGTTGTAACAAAATGCTTCTGCTTTTGCCTAAAAAATATAAACAGCATCTCTTACACTCATTTGTCTAAAGCAGCCACTAATTTGTCAGTAATGAAATCTTTGGTTCCACATCTTACAGTATTCTGCCTTGATGTATCACCCAGAAACTGTAAAGACGATTCACCATCGCCGCATTCATCAATACTGAAAAATGTGCAATCTTCATCTTTAGAGGATGAGAGAAAGTGCAGCTGAAGAGGTGGATGCCACTGATTGCTTACATTGTCTTTTCTTCTCTTAAAGTTTCCTTTTCCTTGACTGTTCTTTTTTGGTGAGTTTACAGTCCACACCTACAAGACAGTATCTTTGCTCTGTTTGTCTCTGTGACAGTAAAAATTCTATCCTCATCTAATTTGATGGTTTGTAGAGTATTTGCATATTGATATCAAACAGGTGTTCAGATTGTTTCGAAACACTGCTTCACAGTACTTAAAAATCTCTTGAGACTTTCTTAATTTTTTGTAATTTTCTCCACTCCAAATATAAATCAGTTTTTACACAATGCTGAAGAGATCTTATCAGAATTCTTGCTTTTACCGAAAAAGTAAGAAATCCAACAAAATCCCTTCATCATTTAACCTATATTTTACTTAACCTCTCTTATGTTTAAAATAAAATAGCCAGCACTTGTCTATTTGATGGCAATTTGTCTACAGTTATTTGGTGCTTCACATTCTTGGAACTGCGTAAATCATATGACATATTATTAGTATAACAGAGCACAAATACATCTAACACAGCCAGAAACCGAACACAAACTGACAGTGCTCCATGTGTAACAACCAGTGCAGGCCTGAGCAAAGTGCAGCATATCCAGACACATTGATACACAAGTTGGCATGGATTAATATTCTTTGATTGCCAAAAAATTAAATACGAACATATTTTTGAGCGAATCGAAAAAAATAGGCAGGTGTGCATTTAAAAACTTTGAAGTCAGAAAATAAGGAACACTCTACTGAACATGCATGTAGGACTACAGACAAATACATATAGTTAAAAAACTTTTATTCTGTATTAGTCACATATTTTTATGTATATTTGTGTAATATACGTCCATTTTATAAATTTGTTGTGTTTTTAAATTATAATTTAAATCTGTTTTTGTCTTGAGCTGGAACATTTATGTCCAAATTCAGTATCAAGATCAAGAGTTACAGTTAGAAGTTAACCAATTACCATTCACTTTACTTTGAGTATGTAAACATTTATTGGTTGACCTCTAACTCTTGATCCTTTGTTGTGAATATGTGGAAAAATGAACAAAATTAGACTGGATTATGCAAAGTTCAGATTAGCAAAAGTACACTGTAATCTAATTGTTATTCAAAAATATATATACTGTATATATTGCGTTATGTATTATTATATTATGTGTTGTTTTTTTAGTCTGTAGTATTTTTGAAAATTAATTTATAAACAAAATGTACTTAAATATCAAAGAAAACACCACAGATTTGAATACCTGAGGATAAGCCAATGGTTGGTGTCCAGCAAATGGCATAATTCCTGGTGAATGTGGATATTGCAATGCCAATTGGCCTTGAGCAGTTTCCAATATTGGAGTTCCTGTTGCAGCAGCTAAATTAAACACATAATTTAGTCAAAAATTTGAGATACAAAGCTGTCATATGTTATATATTTTATCATCTTAAGGAATTATAATAAATAAATAAACTAACTATAATCATTATTACTGATTACTCAGTACACAAGTTAACAAGAAAATCACCACAAAATTTTTTAGGAATCTCAATACATTATCAATGATAAACTTATTAAAATGTTTGAAATAATTATTATATTTCATGGACTAAATTTCATTTTTAAAACAAGAGATAATAACATTCTTTTTGTAGAATAGTGACGTTGAGAACAGACAACACTTTTCCTGCAACACTGCCCAATGTTTTGATTGGGGATTTTTTATCGACTAACAGAAAATTCAGAGAATTTTTTTTCCCCACATTGATCTGTTTTCAGTAGACTAAAACAAAAATTTTAACATGACGACATGTGAAATACTGTTTAAATAAACACTGTGATCAAATGTGTTATTCGGAATTATTCATTAAAAAATTATTCAAAAACGATTCCCATTTCTAAGTGATAGCTTAACATGTTACTTTTGCTTTCTGAACTTCAAACCACTAAGGCTACCGGCACTTGCATTAATTAGTAAGTAAAAGCAGTGGCGATAAATAATTTGAAGGGTGAAAAAAAATTTAAACCTAGCAAAATGGTTGACAATATTTTAAAATTTTCCAGAGCAACTCCTATATTACTGAAACTAGATTCAACAGACAAAATAGAACTAACTAATTCTCATAATGGACATATTGCATGTAGTATGAATATGGTATAGTCAAAAATAAGCCAAACTTTTAATATAAGTTTTTATTATGTTAACAGTACAAGTACTTACAGAAGACCATCAACAAAATATATTTCGGCAAGGATCCATATTATCTATTAAAACAATACCATAAGTTATTTTTTGTGATACCTTTAACAATTCTAGTTGCTGTGGTTTCTGCCTTGGCATTCATCAATCATTCCTGATCAGTGAATATCTAACCGAGGAGGACGTAGAAATTTCATTGCAAACTTATTACTTTCTTGTTTTGTCGCTATAAGCTATCTAATCCCTAAAACAAAGAAGTTAAAGGAATGCAAATTCCAGAATAGCAACAGAGTGAAAGGTGCAGCAACAAAAGCCACTAAAAACATCACAATAAATGCCCTCAAGGACTGATATGAAGTGGAATAGACAATGGCAGAAGTGTGTGTGTGTGTTGCAGGAAATGCTTATTTTGAAGATAGTATGATGTGAGAGTTTACAAATCTGCCAAACGTTTGTTCTATTTATGACTATTAAGCACTACTTTATGACTACTTGTTTTATAATGCCACTAATTTTAAAACTAGTATAAATTTTTCATTATGATTTTATGGACTTTCATATTAAAGTACTCAATGTATCTATAATTATTTTTCTTTTTGGCAATTTCAGCACAGTATTATATAGTTCAAAATTTATTTTCAGAAATGATACTCTGACTGCAAAAAATTAGTTTTCTTCTTGATGTCTGGCTTGCTAAACAATGATTTTATAGGAATTAAGTACTAAAATCATGGATCTACTGTATTTATATGCATTTATGCACGCATGTGCACACAACACTATACAAACATAACATTAAAAAATAATTTCTTCTACCTTTTCTACTTGATAATCCTTTATCTAGAGAAACAGGATGAAAAGGTGGTGCCAAAGAAATATTTACAGGAGTAGCTGCCATAACAAATTGTGGTGCCATTGCAGTATAAAATGGAGGTGCCATTGCAGCCATCAATTGTGGATGAAGAGGAACAATCGGATTCTGAATTCTATTTGTTGGTAACGGCGGTGTCGACGATGGCACAGACGTTAAAGGAGATTGAACCTGCACTGCTCTCTAAATAAATAAAATAAATAAAATTGGCATTAATGAAATACTATCTTATTAATCAATTGAAATAAAACATTGTAATATTCCTTATAAAATAAAATTTAAAATTTCAATATTAATTAAATAATTCAAACTTTGGAATTATTCTATTTTATCATCCTGATTCTTAGTTTCCCATTACATTTCAGATGGATTAATTTATCAAAAACAGAAAAATCTACATAAATTTTTAAATATAAATGTGTGTCTGTCTGTCTATGCTACAGAACTAAATACAAATGTTAACTCTCTAAATACAAAATCGGCCAAAAATTTTAAAAAGTAAAAAAATTATTCAAAAGTATAGCATATTCACTAGTAAGATTATATAGATATTTATTGTAAATCTTGAAACAATAAGTATAATTACAACATCCATTAAGCTTAAATCTTCATAATCAAATACCTAAAAACCAGATTTCTTCAGTCTTTATTTTGACTAGACATTAATTGTTGAAACTATGGGGTTAGACAACCATCTTGTAATAATAGTGATTAATTAATTAATTAATTTGTTTTAAATTTAATAATGTAGAATGTTCTAAAAAAGATGAACATGCAAATTACTTAGTTTCATGATTAAATTATATTTTTTGAGGCATCGTGAAGTGTTGACACTAGACACTGGACTTTTCACATCCACTTTATTTTCTTATGTACATTACAGTCTTTAAACTAATTGTTCCAGTTGTCAGTAAGTATTTCAGGCTGGCGTCCCACATATGTTGGCTGATACACATTCTCTACAGCGGTTTTTATTCTATTGCTGATGTACATGAAACCAAAACACCATCATGTACAATAAACCAGTTAAAAATTCCTGAAACCATACGACGCCAAATTCTCCAATAAAAAATCTTACATATCGTAATGCAATTTTTATTTAAAGAATTACCCGCAGAGTTCCATTTTCTACGTTGGATGAAGTACCAATAATATTGCACATACTGTCAGACAGCAACCATATACTGTTTAACACAAGTTTAGCACTCTGCAAATCATCCCACAAACTGCACTTCCACATTAATTTCAACATAGAGAAGATTAAAGTCAATGTATATCTAAAAAAACCTGGCTTTTGGATATTTAAAATAGAAAATCTTCCAATTAAAAATATTTCATATTAACACTTAATTGTACTATAAAAGAAAATATTGCTGCACTGAAATGTTTTAAAAATTGAAAAATTAAAAATACATGGAAAAAACTAAAATGTCTTCATATCTCCATTACGTCCAATCACCACAAAGGAAGAGTCTTCCTTTACAAAGACGACCTTTTCTTAGAGGCTATATGTCTAAAAATATGCAAAACAGAACTGAAATTATGCAGGGATTGCGTTGCAGTGACGAAATTGTCACCTGGCAATATTTTTATTAAAGTGATGATAAAAACACTAATCTGCTTGTTTCGATATTCAGAGTGAAATTGAATCACAGATCACCCTTTGGAAAAAACAGCAAAATGTCAAGTTTTCATACAACGGGAGTCCCATACACCACATACCCTAATGATTTCATGACACACGTGACAAGTTCCGGAAGAAAAGTAGGAAGTGACATCAAGAACCCGAGGCAGTTTTGAGCAATGCCGCCCGGTGTTTCCACAGTGGGAATGTTTTTATTGACCGACAGAAATATTGGGAAATTTTTTGGAATGACTTTTTTCCATTTTGATCTTTTTCCAGTAGACTAAAGCAAAATATTTGACATGGCAGAATCTGTGATATATTGTTTAGACATTGTAATCAAATGTGTTGTTCAAAATTATTCATTAAAAAATTACTCAAAAATGATTGCTATTGCTAACAAGGGGAGGACCGAAGTTTCATTCAAATCAGAGACTCTAACGAAACGTAGCGAGCACGTAGCCTTAAGTGAGCACAAACAGCTCCATGTCCAAATAAATGGACCCACTTCTCCACTGCATCCAAAAGTTTAACCACTGAAAATTTAGTGTTTAGGTTAAAAGTCTTTGGAAGTTCCACATTCCAGATCTGGGATGTAGAACTTCCAACTAACATCACAATTTTTAATCTCTTGTTTTATAAGCTTTAAATGCAAGGAATAATGATAATAGTAATAATAATGCTAATGATGTGGTAAAATAATAAAATAATGTCACACACAAAAATAAAACCAGCAACATTTAAAATCTTGATGGCGCCAACTGTTATCATATTTTATTAAAAAACTTTTTACATTTTAACTACTGTATTATAAAATGACGAAAAGCTTAATTTTGAAGGTATTGACAGATTTTATTTTAAAAAATTGTAAATGCTAATAATAAGTAAAATCATCATTAAGTCCAACCCTACTGGAGATACACACGACCACGTTTATCTCCCCACCCTTCAACCTTTAATCAATCTCCAAAATTTAATAGCATCGATCTCCCTAATAAACAAACCTCCCTGCAAAATTTAAGAAATTTTTGACGAAAAGCACAGGAATTATTATGCTTCAAAGAGGGTAAACAAAATTGTGCTCCCCATATGCTAAAAGTCCGAAGGTTCAAACCTACATCGACTAGTTCCATCTTATTCACTTGGCTTCTGCCACTCTTGGATATGAAACTTCCAAAGTCTTATAAGCTAAACACTAAATTTTCAGAGGTCACACTTTTGGAAATGTTTAAAATATGGGTCCTATTATTTGGATGAGGAGCTGTTTGTGCTCAAGGCTACGTGCTCACAAAGTTTTGTTTGAATCGAAGATTCGAACGTCTGCTCCTGTAAGTGGCAGTTTAATGTGTTACATTTGCTTTCCAGATGCCAAACTGATATGACTACCGGCACCTTCATTAATTAGTAAACAAAACTGGCAGCAATAAACAATTTGAAGTGGCAAAAAAATTTTTAAACTGGCAAAACTGTGGTGATATTTTTAAATTTTCCAGAGCAATCCCTGACAATGATAAGCCAAAAATTAAAAATACATAAACGAACACTTTAAAACTGTTTTGCATATTTTTACAATGGTTCAGCCTCTAATAAAAGGTCATCTCACAAAGGAAGACTGTTTGTTCCTGATAATTGAACACGATGGAGATATGAAGACATTTTAGTTTCTTCCTTGTATTTTTAATGTAAAATAACATCAGCCATTTCAATTGAATAATTATATATGAATAGCAGATAGTAACTTATA
Source organism: Centruroides vittatus (assembly GCF_030686945.1). Taxonomy (NCBI): domain Eukaryota; kingdom Metazoa; phylum Arthropoda; class Arachnida; order Scorpiones; family Buthidae; genus Centruroides; species Centruroides vittatus. The sequence continues at coordinate 228,940 of NW_027120871.1, forward strand.
TATGCATCATTTGATATTGAAAATGTCAAGCCATATTACTTAGTATATAAAGTTGGCAAAATATTCTAATGAAAATCTTTATTGACTTCCATAATTACAAGTAATGTTGTTACAAAAATACCTTTATATGTGAACAATATGGTTGTCTTTTTAAAAGAAATAATTAAAAAAAAAAAATTTTTACATACCGGCATAAATGCTTCGGCGTGAGGATTCAGTGTAGAACTGCGTAACAAAGTAGGAATACTTTCTGTATGGGGGCTGCTTCTTTTCTCTACTTCAGTTTCGGATTTCTCCTTATCTTCTTTTACATTACTGGCCGGTACTTTATTAGTATTTTCTTTTGCTACCTCTGGCTTCTCTTTTCGTTCATCTTTATTTTCTTCTGACAACTGAAGATTGAAAATTTAATATCAAGATTATGATTATTATATACATTATTTTCATTTAGAAAAATGTAATTTAATACTGATTAAAAATTCTCATTCACAAACAATAACAAATCAATAGAAACGTTTTTACTGATTAAATTGGCTGTTGGCAACAATGATAATGATAACTGGTGGCCATATTCGTAACCAAGGATTGTGAGTTAAAGTTAGAAGTAAACCAATAAGTAATTACATACTAAAAGTAAAACAAATGGTAATTAATCAGATTGGAGACAAGTCTGCCCAAGAGGGACCACTATTTATTTTGCGTTTCAGACTAAAAACATACACATATGGCGACAGGCCTTCCTTTTTAGGCTTCATGTCGCCAGTAGTAAAAAAGTCCTTTAAAAAAACACAAACATCCAATTAAAACTAAAGGAGTCGGTAACATACAGACGTCTCTCTTCAACCATCCGGCCAGTGGGTGTTTCCGCTTTTTATCTGTATGTCACCGACTCCTTTAGTTTTAATTGGATGTTTGTGTTTTTTTAAAGGACTTTTTTACTACTGGCGACATGAAGCCTAAAAAGGAAGGCCTGTCGCCATATGTGTATGTTTTTAGTCTGAAACGCAAAATAAATGGTGGTCCCTCTTGGGCAGACTTGTCTCCAATCTGATTAATAATAATCTCGCCATCGGACGGAAAAAATCGACAAAATGGTAATTAGTTAACTTTTAACTCTTGATTCTTGTTTGTGAATATAGCTATTAAGGTTCTCATAAACATAATGAGGCTAATACATTATAACTTTATACAAATAAAATGAATACACAAGAGTAAATATCGAAACTTAAAGAAAACTTAACTTAACCTGTCTTGTGTTGTTCTCGAGTATTTCACACTGACCTCATTTGCCTAACCTGTTTACTCTGAATATACTCTTTTCTGCATCAGAACGTTTTTGACACTAGATGATGATGTGTGTCATAATTTTTATATTAAAACAAACTTTCAAAATATAATTTTTTATATTTTTCAATATATTTATTTTGCACAAACAAAATAAATATATTGCACAAACTGCCTGCTGGCATCTATTTTGTTTAACACTTCAAAATAGAGTAAAATTTAAAAAAAAAATTTGGCATGGTTACTTGTATATAAAGGACATTCATGCTATTAAATTTTGGCAGTTAAAGATTGAGGGAGCATAGAAAGATAGAACGGGTTCATGTACCATATCTTGAGAGAGATAGAACTTAATAAAAAAGTTAAATCATTATTAGCATTTAGAATTTTTTATAAAAGTCATAACTAGCCTCAAAATTAAGCTTATTGCCATTTTATAATAATTAATAATATAAAAAGTTTTTTTATAACAAAATTTTCCCCCTGGAATTTATAGACCCCTGGTCAATGGAATTTTGAAAGGGGTCAATTGAACTCAAGAAGTCAATTGTGAGTCAATGAAAAAATCAGATACTTAATCTTATTTGAAAATTACCTTATGTTCTCAAAAAATACAATGACAACAATTATGCAGAAAAATCATTAACTAACTTAATAATTCACTTGATATATTACTCAAATTTTTGGGAAATAACAATAATTTTAAGGAATATGCATTCCAAGACCATGTCTTCTTTTTATTTGTATTTATATTCACACTACTAGGTGTATTAAGAGACACAAGGCTTTTTTACATCTTTATTTCTGGTTCTTCCATATGCCGATACGCGTTTCGGGCTTAGGTCTCTCTTCTGTCGGCTGTACAATAAAACACATTATAAGTTTCTTATACTAAAATTGTTTTATTGTAACGAGGTACGACATACCATGACGTGTGAGATTTCTTCCAGGTGGTATTGATACATGGACACTTCGTTTAAAATTGCATATTTACAGTTAAAATTGTTAAGATATCATTACAGTTTAAAATATAAAATTAAATTAAAATAAAATTACTATTGTTGTCAGCTTCATGTTTAATATCGTACATCTTCCGGTAAATACTCTTGACGCCTGTGGTAGTGGAATCTTTTCTAATCTCGTTGGCATATCAATATTTGTTTTAAACGATTATATTATATTATAATATAAATCAATCTCTTTTTTTATTTATTATTAAACCATTCTAATGATTATTACTATTATTATCATAATTGTTGTTGTTGATAATTTTTTTTTAATAATAATTTTAACCAATTATTATGGATTTTAACACTTAGGCTTTTATTAATGTTATTGTTTTGACTTTTCATTATTTTGTAACTTTCTCTGAATTTCCGTTTATACCAATTAGTTTCTTTGTGTAGAATTTTTACTTTATCTTTGTTTATATTACAGTTATTTATTGTACAATGCTCTTAAAAGGCGGAGTTTATTCTTTTATACTTCATGTCTGCTATGTGTTCCTTTAGGCGTGTTTCTACCTTTCTTTTGGTTTCACCTATGTAGTTTTTGGTGTTCTTGCAGGTAAATGTATTGAATAGATTGCGTTTTTCGTGCTATATATCTTTGCTATCCTATCCATTGGTTCGTTTCTGATTTTTTGAAACGGAAATTCAAAGAAAGTTATGAAATAATGAAAAGTCAAAACAATAACAGTAATAAAAGCCTAAGTGTTAAAATCCATGATAATTGGTTAAAATTATTATAAAAAAAAAATTATCAACAACAACAATTATGATAATAATAGTAATAATCATTAGAATGGTTTAATAATAAATAAAAAAAGAGATTGATTTATATTATAATATAATATAATCGTTTAAAACAAATATTGATATGCCAACGAGATTAAAAAAGATTCCACTACCACAGGCGTCAAGAGTATTTACCGGAAGATGTACGATATTAAACATGAAGCTGACAACAATAGTAATTTTATTTTAATTTAATTTTATATTTTAAACTGTAATGATATCTTAACAATTTTAACTGTAAATATGCAATTTTAAACGAAGTGTCCATGTATCAATACCACCTGGAAGAAATCTCACATGTCATGGTATGTCGTACCTCGTTACAATAAAACAATTTTAGTATAAGAAACTTATAATGTGTTTTATTGTACAGCCGACAGAAGAGAGACCTAAGCCCGAAACGCGTATCGGCATATGGAAGAACCAGAAATAAAGATGTAAAAAAGCCTTGTGTCTCTTAATACACCTAGTAGTGAATATAAATACAAATTTTAAGGGAGTCGACTGAAAAGAATGTTTTCTATATGGAGGCCAATGCAAGACAAGGATTGAGAAACTCCTAAATTAGTTCATAGATATTTTTGATTAGAAATATATAATTTTGTATTTTTAATAATTTCATTATAAACATAAGTATTTCTGATTTCTTTTAACTCTTTAAATATTGTTTTGTTTCAGTTCTGTTAATTTTGTTTCTACTTGAATTAAATTATTTACATTTAAAGATTAGAGTAATGGAAATGCTTGATTTTTTCCAATTTGTTATATTTCTTCAAGTTGAAACACAAAGTTAAATTAAAAATAAAGCCAAATTAAATGTTAAATAAAAGTTGGTAGCATTTTAAGTAACACATTAAAAATTCTAATCAAAGTATGTTTTACATGACGTAAGTGTAGCAAATGTAATTGTTTTCTTACCTTAAATGTTGCATGAAACTTTTTCAATTCTTCAGTCTTCTTTTCGTTTCGTGCTAAAACATAATTTTAATTGATCTTTAACAAATTACTGTTACAGAATTATAGTAATTATATAATAAAGTTAATGTAAAAAACATTAGAAAACAGTAAATATAATATTTAGTAATTACTATTCAACAGTTTCAACATTTTGTATCTCCATAATCATTTACTAAACAATGAAACTTCAGAAACTCTAATCCAAACCCAAATTACGCAGATACTTAGCTTTATTGGAATGAACTTTTAAATATATTAAACATAAGTGCCTTTCATCTGTATTTCTACCTTTTCATCTGCAACTTGTGAAAATGTTACTTTTTTTAATACAATGCAAAAAAATATATATTTAAATTTTTAGTATGTAATGAGAAATTTATTTGTTTCTATTCCAAATTAAATTCCTTGTACAGAAGTTTTTTTTATTAGTCAATAGAGTATTACATTGTCTTCATTTCAAAACGGCAATGCAATTGCTCAGTAAGAGGGAGTCGTGGTTCGAGTCCTGCTTTGGGCAAATTCTTCTTCTTCCAGATCCTTCTAAACTAATTATTATTAAAATATGAATTTAATTAGTTACTAAATTTAGCAAGAGATGGTGCCTAACATCCGTCTCTAGTGCCAAATTACTTAGCATTTAATTAATAATAGTAGTTATAACAAAGCTTGATATAATCGCACAATCATTTGGCTTTAATATATAACTAACGGTTAAAGATGTTTATATTTGTTCATTTCAAGTAATTATTTATGCAATTATCAACAATACTGAAGAATTATTCTTTTGTATAATAATAGAGTTAAATATAAATTTTTTCCATTCTTTGATTCTTTCTGCCCTGAGGGTGCAGAGATTCTTTTAATCATATTCACTGTAGGTTCAACTAGGCTGACAGTGGGACAGCCAAGCATTGAGAAATAGTGCCCAACACATCCAGGACTGATTATTCACAAAAAATTTCTGAGATTCTTAAACTAGATACAAATAAGAGCAACCAGTACAGCAGGCTTATATCTTTACTGCCAGCTAACTGAACATAAGATTAGTATTTTGAGTTACTACAGTAGAAAGGAAACATTTAATAGTAAAAGATAAAAAAAGTATTTCAAATTCAACTGATTATGATTAGAAACAATATTCGTGCACCTTAAACATTATGATCTTAATTATTAAAACACAGACAAATGTTTTCGACATTCATCTTGGGGTCCTTACGATCAAATACTGTGAAATTCAAACATCAACCGAATACAAGAATGTAATTTGTTGTACAATTAGAAATTTCAACATTTGGAACTCTCATTCAATGTATTCAAAAATTGCAGTATTTAATCAAAAAGACCTGTAAATAGACTTAAAACATCCGAAAACATTCAGCTCTATTTTAACAAAAAAAACTAGTGTGACTGGCAATGCATCCACATGGTAAATGGAGGTTGCAGATTACTCTCTCACTCCAGGCAAATTCTTTTCTTCCAGAATGTTATAAATTTTTTTATTAAATTTAACAAAAGATAGTGCCTAACGCCCGCCTGGAGTACCAAATTACTCAGTATTTAATTATTAATAGCAACAGTAAAGTACCCCGATTTAAATCTGGTAATCATTTGGTTTCATTATAAAATATCAGGTTTTGAGATGTTTATATATATTTAATAATAAAGTTGGTGGTATTTAAGATGTGTAAATGTTGTTGTACGTAACGTAGATTTTTGTTTTTAGTAAATTATGAACTGTAAGACAACAACCATGTTATATTGAATCAGTAAGTGATCAACGAATACATATTAAAATTAATATGATTACATAAAGCTACATTAATGTAGATGAATAAGACAATTACCCTTTTGATTGGTGACCTTTTTTTCTGTTTCTTCTTGCTTTTCCGAAATTCTATTTTCAGACACAGTCGAAGCTTCTGAAATTACAGGAGTGTCCACAGTAGTTCTTTCCTTATTAACGTTAACGCTTGCTTGAGAATTGGAGACAGTTGGCTTCTGTTCTTTTTTTCCAGATCCTACATAATCAAAAACTTTTCAAAATATAATTTAATGTTAATTTGTAGGAAAAATAAAAGTAGTTATAGTTTTTCACGCACCCTAAAATTATTGTCTAGCACAGTTTAATTTTATTATTATTATACCACAAGTGAAATTTAACGTTATGTCAATTTAAAAATTCTAGTAACTTTGTCCAAATTTTAATTTTTGTCTATATTATTATGTTTAATAATAAAATATAATTATGATTTATCACCAGTAATATTCAATTATCTGAAATGTATCAAGATATTCTTGATAATCTTACATAAAACAGCTAACCTATTACCCTTTGGTATGCTTTTAGCTATATAATATTTTGTATAATGTGTAGTTATAAAAATGTAACACTAACACACACACACACAGTAAATAAGTACATGCACCGTAAATTAAATTACATACATACATACATACACACACACACACTTATACACAAAAAATGGAATCGAGTTTACTGTTCTTATTATTTATAATGTTTACATTTTGCTTGAATTTATATTGACGAATTTTGTACATCAAGTTAAATAATGACACAAATTGTATATATATAATATATATAAACATTTGTTAGAAAAGTGTGCTATGTATGATGAATCTGACAATAATTCAAAGTGATATCTTTGTTAGAAATATAGAGAAAAGTAGATTAGCAAGTCAAAATATGCTCTAACTGGAAACATAGTTCATGATAATTTCACACCTTATAATTCCTGCTTACGGTGGAACAGTGAGGTATGAAATTATTTTGAATGACGAGCCATCAGATTTGTCATTCATCTGGTATTTTAACCAGCAAGTACATACAACAAATATAGTTTTCATGTTTATTTTAGGATATAAATACGAATAAATTGGATGAAAGAAATACAAGTCTGAATTAACCAATTTTATCTTAATTCAGAATTTATACAAATAAATATGTACAAATACTGAACTATAATATTGATTGAATCAGTTTGTTCACTTGTAAGCATTTCTATACATATAATATACAAATTTCGCATTCACCAGAACCATAATCACGAACATTTCGCATAGTGAATTGGCGCATTTAAAATCATTTTCTCTTCAAACAGTTTGAATTGATAACTTTTAGAAATCAGTTAACTAATGCTACTTAATTAAGTACTACGAATTTAAGCTTTTCTAGACATATAACAGTTTAAATTAACACAATTATTTTGCTATTTATTACCATAATGACAAAGACTTAATTAATATGTCTTAGGAATTTATGGATAATTTTATATATAAAAGGTAATTTTTCACTTATGTAAATAATTTATATCTAATTTCTTTATAATGTTTATTAAATAAGCACTTGATGTTGTCATTTACTTAGCTTAATAATTTTGACAGGTAATATTATTATACAACATATTTCTCAATATTTACAGTAGTACAAAGAACAGATTCCATGTGTGTCCTTACATATATAAACATATACAAATTTTTTTAATTAAATAATTAAATTAAGAAACAATTTGCAATGAATGTGTTTACCTTCGTTATTTTTTGCAGTACTGTCAACTTTAACTTGGTGATTTTTTCTCGGGACAGAAACGTGAGACGACGACTTAGACACGAAGGTCGTAGATACGCTCTGCGGAATTGACGACGTGGATACGGAATTTGTTAATGCCGTATTTGAAGTCTTAACGTGATTGTGAGATGCAATTGCAGGACATGAAACATACTGCGAAGAGCTGGAAGATACTTGAGAATGTTTCGAAGAATTCTGCACATTATGTGAAGAATTATTATTATTGTTGTTGTTGTTATTATTGCGAGTTCCTTTCACAACGTATGGATTCTTTTTCCTTTGAGGTAATGGATGAACGCTAAATAAAGAACAGTGTAGTTAGAACAATATTTTTCCACAATAATTCTTGCATCTAATTTTTTAAACAGAAATATACATCATCAAATCTCTGATACAAATAATTTTATAAAGTAAAATCTATAAGAAAGTGCTGCTGTATCTATTTCCAATTATTAATTTAAATAACATTATATTAAGTGTAGTGATAACTGAACGTACTTTATAGTTCTTAGTGTTCTTACTAAGAAAATTTTCTAAAGGAAGACAAGTTATTGAGCATTAAAGCAACAGTTTATACAAAATTATCCAAAATCATCTATGTATATGAAGGTTTATATTCATGAACTTTTTAATAAGTGACAGTCCATGGAGTCTGTAAAGAGAGCAATGTCAAACAGAAGTTATTCAAGACATTCAAGCTTCATTAGAAATGAGTTCCATAAAATCTTCTAACTGCTTGAGCTCAGAAACAATATCTTATGTTTCTGCTCATATAGTTACAAAAAGAATCAAATTTTGATCTTATAAAGTAAGAATCATCCAAACAAATATTTACTGTAGATTTATTTATTTATTTAGCGTATGGCTTATACATGACACGAACAAAGCGTAACAAAATGTTATACATGACACGAACAAAGCGTAATACAAAACCATAAGTGAAATAAAAGAACAAGAAGCAGTAAGTCTATAAGCAATTAAACTATTGTAAAACTTAATTATTGAATAAACTTTGAATTATTTAAATGAAATTAAACTAATGTAAAACAGTACAAAAGTGTGACTGCACATGTACACAAAGATATAGAGAGCATTCAGAGTTGTAGATCTAACTCGCTTATCCACTTCAAGGCCTCTGAAGTGGACATTAATATGTCGCTCCAGTCTCCCGGGTAAGCCCGGAGGCTACATTCGCGTGCAATGTGCTCAACAGTCTGACGTGGAGCACCACAGTCACACCCCGGGCTCAGAACCTTCTTCCATTTGAACAGAGTCCCTACACCTGCCATGGCCCGTCCTGACACGGTTTAGCACGGACCATGTTTTGCAAGGTAAGTCGAAACCTTGGACTTTTCCCGTATGACAGAACAGGCCATGCAAGTGGGACCCCATTCCTGTTTCCCAGCGGTTTTTCCACAATGTCATATAGTCATCATCAGTTATAGCCATGTCTTGAGCTGCCCGGAGGGTTGGATTCCGAGATTTCAAGCGATTAATGCTCAAGGATGGAATGTCTTGGTGAATTTGGAGTTGAGGATTTTTGCTTATCTTTAGGGACTCGCGAGCAAGGGCCCTAGATCGACGCAGGTCAGGTGGCATGACTCCTGCCAACAATGGTAGCCAAAGTACTGGTGTAGATCGTATGGTAGCAGAAATCAGGCGCATTGTAACATTAAGCTGTGTATCTACCAATCTTGTATGGGAGCTATTCATCCAGACAGGGGCACAATACTCAGCACACGAATAAACCAGTCCTAAAGCTGAGCAGCGCAGCGTGCTAGCAGTTGATCCCCACGTGGTGCCACAAAGCTTCTGTATTATATTGTTCCTGCTCTTAAGCTTGCCAGTGACATTTTGTAGATGCGTCTTGAAAGACAGAGTGCGATCAAGGGTGATTCCCAGGTATTTGGGGTACATATTATGTCTAAGAGGTTGATTACAGAAAGAGACATTCAGCTTTGTATTTGCCAGTTGATTATTCAGGTGGAAACAGGACACTTCTGTTTTGGTAGCACTTGGAGACAATCGCCATTTTTTGAAGTAGTGCCCCAAGCTCTCCAGGTCGTGTTCCAAAGTTTCCTCAATTTGCTCTAATTGACTGTGTTGTGCAGCTATTGTGATATCATCTGCATAGCAGAACTTTCTTGATGCAGTAATTGGAAGATCAGAAATGTACAGGTTAAATAGCAAAGGTGAGAGCACTGATCCTTGAGGGAGTCCATTGTGTATCTTCCTATCGGCGCTCATTCCATCCCCTAGAAAGATTTGAAATTTCCTATCGCAGAGCATGCTGTAGATTTAAGGGATAACAAATGTTCAAGATTTAAGTGCTTCTTACAATGTGTACTAGAGCAATAACAAGCATAGTTGGCTGACGGTGCCAACGACTGACTGACAATGCTGCCAAACTGTTCATTCTATATCTCACATTTTGTTTATTGACTCAGTATAAAATTTGAAAGATAGATTCAGACCAACATTCTACATTACTTATGTCAAAATAAGCATCAAGTCAATTTATCTTAAACTGCTTTAGAATGTGAAATGATAATTAAGATTAACATTAAACCAAATACTTACTTGTAGGATTTATTGGTTTACATTTGGGCTAATTTAATTAACAAACTATACAGTTTGCCAAAACAGATGCTTAGTCTAACTGTGCTAGGTGAATATGTTTATTTAAAGTTATCATCCGTTTTAAAAAGCCAAACAAATATATTGTTTACCATAAGAAAAATGGAATAATCTGGTAGATTTTGCTATTGTAGAAACATCCCTAAAATCATATTGTAAAAATATTTGTAAAGAAAATTTAGTTCCTTAAGTTCTTATAATAGAGAGAAACAACTAAAAGACATTTAATAGTGCTTATATTTTTTAAAATTATGATTTCTTTAATGACAGTTATAATAAAAAATTTGATAATGGAGTATCTTTTTAAGTTAAAAACTCTAAATTTCAAAGCATCTTCAAGTCTTAAATTCCAAATTTCATTTGTTTTTTCTGTCACAACTAGATGCATAGACAGACACTGGGCATTTTTGACATCAATCTTTATTCAGGAATATCTTGCGGGCTGAGAAACATTTCGGGCGTATGCCCCTTTTCTGTTGGCTAAATCACAGTTTTTTCTCTTGTAGAGACTATTCCAATCATCTTTAAACAGGACTTTAACCCCAAAGTTTTTCCTTTACCGTGAAGATTCATAACGGACTCTAAAAGTCAGCTGTTTGCCTCAATTACTTTAAATGAGTGTGTCTTATAACATATGATTAAAAAGCAGATGCAGTTTTGAATGCTAATATTTATTGTAATTCTTGAATGACGACCAAAAATATTGAAGGGTAGTCTCAGTGTTCGGGTATTTGATTTCTCCTGGCGTTTATTTAAAAATTTCAGAAAATAATGTTTTTTCCATTTGAAATTACAAAGAGGTTGTGTTTTTGAAAATCTGAAACTTATATAGAGGCTTGTAGTGGACTTTTACAGAGTCCACTTTTTGATAGAGAACAGTCTTTTGTATGAACAACAGTGTTAGTAAGTTCAGTTTAAATGTGATTGAAATAAATATTTGAATGGTAAGCAGTATGTGACTATAAACATCTTAACTACACTCAATACATCTTCAATTGCTGTATATCATCAAGCTATATTATTACGAAATTATAGTTCAGTGATATACGGAAATTAAAGGTGGGTTATAGCAGTTTGTGACAATAAATAGTGTGATAAGTTCTATTAAAAACATGATAACTGATACCTGATCATCTGACAATTAATCTGAATAATACTTGATGAGACGATAAGCACGCAATTTGATTTATTTGCTATTTTTTTAAGATTCCAATATGGTTTACATGTATATATTTCTTACATTAATATATTTTACAAATACATGTAAATAAACTACTTACTTTGAATTTCTTTTATCTGGTCTTACTACAGCGCTAAACTGATCTTCTTCGTCTCCATTTTCGGCAGATAAACGTGCTTGGTACAAGGGACTTGACTGAATTTCTTGAGCTATTCTAAGAGCTTCGGCTTCTTTTTGCTTGTATTCGTCAGTATTTTTATGTTCAAGTTTGACACTAATTTAAAAAAATATGTCTATGTGTAAAAACATGTCTAAAACAAATACTAAGATAAACATTATATGCTTTAATAAACAGACTTTTATTCAAAATTTAAGTCTAATGATGGTAAATTCAAAAAATTTAATACAAGTGCAGAGATAAAATAATATATTACAAAACTCTCCATATGTCAAATGAAACTCAAAAAACAAAATAATTCTTTTCCCAAGAAAAATCTTTAAAATCCAAACACTTTTAAAGCTTGCTGGCTCATCTTTCTGGCATAAATAAATAAAGAAATCCAAACAGAATTAACTGTGTTGATTTATTTGGAGTATGTTTTCATTCAAATATTGTATATAGTAAATGCCACTTATTGTAATCACTTTTGAACATGCCTATACTGACGACAATAGCCAACTAGGGCGACAACGAACCCTTTTGAATCTGCATACCGAAGCAGGCGTTATTTAACTTTCGAAAAATGTGCGCCTGCCAAAACTTTACAGTTTGAATAACTTTGAAAAAGAGTGTGAATGCATTTTAAACATTAAAATAAAATAAAGTTTGAGGATAGATTGATTATAAATCAAATTAAATATAAAATCAGAATTAAAATTGAAATTAAGATAAAAAATTGAAAATACACAGTAAAAACCAAATATGTTGCAAGCCAGATGAATTCTTTATGACCCATTTTTAGACACATGTGCTATAGGTTTGCGATCTCTGGTCTAGTGTTTCTGATATAACAATTTCTGGAAATTTCAATAAATTTCCTTCAGTTTAAATATAACATAGGCAATGCCCACAGAAAGTTTTCCTGGTTAATGGCTTCCCTAAAATACTGTTTGGTTTTTAATACCTCAAATTGCATAAATGTACATCTGTATCAATACAGTTTGACAATTATTTACACAAGAAAAATTTCATACTGGAAAGTGAAGCCATTTTTTTGAGTTCCTTTCCTATGTCCTCGTTATTGAGTGTTTGATAAGTCCAGAATAATAACAGTCCATTGATAGACTGAAAAGCATTTTATGAAAAATTTATTTTTATTAAATATAACATTTTTTAACAAATGATGGGGGAGAAATTTTTGAGTTATACCCCAAAATACCATCAGCAAAATATCAGAATTAGGGTGCAATTATGCAGATGCAAGCAAGCGAGAATATGTGGCAAGAAGAGATAATGATGTTTCAAGGAGGATGCACAGCAAGGAAAAGCAGTGTCGCAAACGCATCTTCGCTGCGAGGCAGCACAACCACACAAGCGGCAATCCACTTACATTTCAGCGCATGCATTCAATATTCAAGATGGCGAACAATACTGACGTTGACACTATCCACGTGTTTATAAATTTTTTTGTACGGCTTGCTTTATTTAGCTAGAAGATTTTGTCGAAGATTTTGAATTAAGAGATTCTTTCTTGGATCAAGAAAGGACTGATGTACAAAATACACTTATTCCTCGATTAAAATCTCTCGATAAAGAATAATATTTAGAGTAAGATTCGGTTGTTTTGTTCTTTGAATTAAATTATATATGATTATTTGTGAAGAATTTGTGTTAAATTTATTATCCTTTCCTCTTTATTCTGATATTAGTTATCTCGGTTAACCATGTGGAACTTTCCATCATTAAAACACCACATGATTGTATTTTCTCACATGACTACCAGAAAAACTGTTATTGGCTGATAGAAATGCCTTTTGGTGGCAGTCGCTGCAAAAGGTAAAATTCAACCAACTTTTGCAGCATGAGTAAAGCGGCACAAAATCAACTTCTGCAGTGAGAAAAAGTGGCATCATTTCACTGCTTTTCCTTGCTGTGCCGTATGTGTGCATTCTCCTTCACACTCTTTCTTTCCTTCTCTTGTTTATTACAACACACAGACAAGAGTGAGAAACAGAGAGCATGAAACATCATCACCTCTTCTTGCCACATATTCTCACTCACTTGCATCTGCATAGTTGCACCCTTAGACACAGACATTCTGAATACATTATAATTTCTCCTTTTTAAAATAATAAAAAATTTAAACATTTAATTTTTAGGAACAGATTACTGGCATTAAAAGGGGAATAAGCATGTACAATATCTTTATATGATTTTTGAGGTCGTCACATTGGTGATAAGGACTTATCATATGTGGGGTGAAGGAAAGTGAGGCAAATAGATGCAGTACCAAACAAACCTGTTTATTTATACTGTCTCACAATCTAGTGTGTTTTGTCTTCTGGAGGCGCTGGACAGTTGAGTTGTTGGCCCGAGGGTCGTCAGTCGATGCTTTGATGGTGTGGGGCGTCCAGTGACAAAGGGTGATAGTCCGAAGTACAAACAGGATGATGTCCACATGTGGAGGCAGGGAAAAGTCTGGACAGTTGACTACAGTTGGAAGCTGGAGAAAGTCTGGACAGTGGTTGTCGCTAACAGAGACTGGGAGAAGTCTCCACATTTAACTTCACTAGGGGAGGCAGGCCTTTGTCCTTGAGATCCAGGTTTTTAAAAGATTCTCTTCCCCAGATCTCTAGCTTTTGATTGGTCAGTTTCCTGTATCTAGGCAGATAACAGACCATTTCGGGCCACCAAAGGTTTAATTCGACACTGTGTTTTAATCCAATCAAGGGGAAATTAATCGCACCTTGAAACTCCTGCTCGTATTTAATTGTTTCGAATTCTTATAAGTCTGACACTTAATATCAGCACTGCATCTCCTTTTAAGGTTATTTAAAAACTTATTTTTTTCTCTCGATTAATAATTTTATTTAGGTTTTTTCTTCCAATCTTTATGAGCATTAGAATCAGAGCCTGACCACTTGATTTGATGCTTTTATGATATTTTTAACACGTCAGCTCGTGTATCGCTCAGACCTCACAATTAATATAACCATACACCAAGAACAATGGATAATAGACATTATTATATTCATTGTCTGCAATTCAGTTTAATTATCCTCCTCTTCTGGCAGTTTGTTACTTAAACATTTTATTTGCATTTGATATGTTGATTTTCAAACAGTTTTTTGCTATATAAAATTAATTATAATAAACAAACAACTTTCAGACACTAAATGATTAGTTCCTACATGACAACCATCGAAATCTGCAGCACTCAATACCACTCGGCTCTTTTGCAAAACCTATGTTGAAGCATTTCAGGCTTTATCTTTAGTAGCTACATTAATAGAATTTTGAAGATCAGCCAGATCTTTAGAGATCTGGATGATCTTCAAAATTGAGTATACCACAGAAAAATTGGTTTGTCTATGGTCTCAAACTTAATGAAACCCAAGGAAAAAATTCAAGGATGTAACAAGAATTATAACGCAGCAGATTATATACTAATAAATTATAAAATACAACAGTACTAAAATTAATATATGGGTTGGAAATTTAATAGTGGCAATAGTGCTATAAAAACCCGATGCAATGCAACCAGCAACCAGCTAATGCAGTCTAGACCAGATGTTGATTACATACCTACCTTACTTCAGAGCAAATGGACTTTATCATCCAACTCCACGTACATGCACAGTAACAAGAGCAAGGTCTATTGCTATCACCCATCAGTCAATTTTGAGAATATCAGTCATAATATTTCCGAAAATGGAGTAGTGAAATACGATAAAGATTGAAAGTAGCAGAGGTCATACTGCACAACAGCATCACTAAGGACTTTTAGATTTGTGAGAAATCTGATTACCATGTAGAACAATAGCAAGGTGGGTAAAAACCATCAACAAAGATGAAAATGTGAAAGATAAGCCTTGTCCGGATCATCACAAGTGAAGAACAGGTAAATGCTATTTCCGTATTACTGAATACAAACAGATCAGCTCCAAATGATTTGTGAGTTAGCACAAGAGATGGGTTGTCACATACAACAGTGTTAGACACTGTGAAAAAACAGTTGGAAATGAGGAAAATTTCATCATGATGGGTTCCACATCTATTGACTGAAATGCAGAAATGGCAACAATATGACTTTGTGTGAGCACTACAAGTGTGAGAGAGAGGCTTTCTCACACTATCATTGTGAGCACTACAAGTGTGAGAGAGAGGCTTTCTCACACTGCTGGATGAGACATGGGCAAGATCAAACAAGCCAGAACTGAAATGGCAATCAAATGAGCAGCATCATAGGTCACCACAAAAGTCAAAATTCTGTCAGAACCCCAGCAAGATGAAAGTTATGGTTATTCTCGTGTATGATTGCAATGTTGTTGTTCTGACGCATGCCTTACCCAGACCAGACCGTAAATCACTCTACATTTTTGGAACACAATCTATGACAAATTTTGAAAAAAAAGCAGAAACACTTTCTGCAGAACCCACCCATCATCTTGCATGACAATGCTCGAGCATACGTACAATGTGTGGCCACATTGTTCGATTGCTGGGGCTGGGAAGTTCTTTACCATTCACCATTTCTCCAGACTTAAGCCTGTGACTTCGACTAGATCCCTAAAATGAAGGAACCATTTCACTGGAGGACGGTTCAAAACTGTTCCAAATATTCTTCAGGCAACAGACTGCTGTATTCGAACAATCAACCAAACAGGTTCTAACAGACATTCTGCGACTTACACATTGCTGGCATACAGCTTACACACTGCTGTTGACTACACTGAAGGACAGTAAAAATCTGAAACATGTATGTTTTTTGTACAGATTGCAATTAAAGCATTGCCAGTACAAAAATTCCAACCCTCGTATATAAATCAGACTGGTTGATTGTTATGTATGTTTAAGAATATTTAACATATTTGAATTTTTCTTACTAAAATCACATTAGTAAAAATACTTACGTATATCCCTGAAGACTGTTGTCATAGGAAGAAACCACTCCATATTTTTCGGCATTTGTTTTAAACATATCATTTACATCCCATCCATTCTAAAATAAAATAAAAATAATTATGAATAAAAAATAGTTTTTGTTTTTACTTTTTATATATAGATGAAGGAATTCCTTAATGTATGAAATGAAGTACACTGGCAAGAGTATATTGTTCTCTCTATTCACAGCATAGGTAGAGAAGTGGATGGAATGGCCAACCTTAAATTGATATTCAATATCTCTAAAGATCTCTTTTCAGATACCTGTAGAAAGGAGTGGACTGCAGACATGCAAAGAAATGGCTTGCCTCACGACACTTCAATGATGATGAATAGCTGTAGTCCAGCATTGTCATGACTTAATTACACTATGAAGATGGTATACAAAAACTTATTAAATGCTAGACAAGTGTCTCAATTTGGATAGACACTATTTGAAAAATAGATGAAGGCTGTAGTTTTCAGCTGTAAATAATAAAATTTAACTAAATTTATTGATGATGTTTCAGTAAGCAAAAGATACTTTCTGAATTGCCTTCATATCTGAAGGTGTTTT
This sequence comes from Centruroides vittatus, assembly GCF_030686945.1. Classification (NCBI taxonomy): domain Eukaryota; kingdom Metazoa; phylum Arthropoda; class Arachnida; order Scorpiones; family Buthidae; genus Centruroides; species Centruroides vittatus. Next base: position 246,040 of record NW_027120871.1, read on the forward strand.
CAGTATGTCAGGTTAGTTGAATATGGTTTTTTCTCTTGTGTTTTAAACTCTATCAAAGCAATTATTTAGTCTCTTCAACTTTTTGGCAGCACACTCCTTTGTTTTTACTATTAATTATGTTAAGAAAAATTTATCAATTTGATGTGTCGGCTATTAAATTAACTATTTTTCTTAAATAAATATAACTGGATTAAATGATCATTTAGTTTTTCAGTAATATGAAATTATTTTGGATTATCGTGTAATAATTTTTTCAGATTTTCTTTGTAATAGGAAAAAAATAACAGATACAGATAATACACAACTTACATTATCCTCATTTTCTCCTTCCAAACTTGATAATTTATCTACATTATTGTTTGCTCCATGCCAAGGCTCTAATTCTTTTTCTGTGATTTGGCCATTAAATTTACTGATAGCAACATCAGTGAAATTATCTTTAAAAAAAATAATAAAATTAAAACTAATTAAAATCATGACTTAAAACATTGATAAGTAGAACTAATGTAAGTTTTAGTATATTAATTTAAAAATGATTACTTCCTATAATGGGTGGGCAATCCTTGATATATGTACAAAATGTGGCATGCCGACTTTTTCTGGCATGCAACTCAGGACTCTCATTACAAAATAAATATCCAATGTCTTTGCGAGTTGTATATTTTAACTTAATAGAGTACAATTTTATTTAGTAGAGCGAATACTAGACAAAAATGCAACAAACATCCTATTTCCAAAACATCCAACTCTGCAATATAATTGCTAACTTAGCCGAAAATCCACTAAATCTAGCTTTCCTGTAGCATCATGTAGCTGCTAAACCAAATAATAATATGCTCCCAAAAGTTTAGTTGGCGTGTAAGAAAATTTTCCATCATAGATTTGGTGATTTTGACACATGCACTTAAAAAGGTTGCCCACCCATCTTGTAAATACCAGTTTTATTTGAATATAGAAACTGCATATCATCCCTAAAGTTTTAAGTAATAACTATCCCCAAATAGTAACCTTGTCTACTATTCGAAAATTTCTGGAAACTTACGAAAACAATATAAAATTAATAAATATTGTTAACTACTGTAGATAGGTACAAAAAATGAAATGTATAATATTCAGTAAGCATACATTTTAATTATTTTCTTATCACTAGTGTATTGAAAGTAACAGTCATTATATGAAAAGATCCAAGTTGCCATTTTAAGTAAAATATCTTTTAAAAATATAAACACAGTGGATTCTCGATCTGTCATTCCCGCATCTTCGACTACAGCTAACCAATTTTTATTGTGATTTTTGGCTACGTTTTGTCTACTGCTTGACAAAAAACTGTACTTTATTTCCTCATAAAGCCTTGGAAACACTGGTAAAAGTCAGCACATCTCAGAGTTGCAATCTGTATGATAATTAGCATATTTGTATGATTACTTTGGGCACCATATGATATACAATAATTTCATAAATATGCCTTACTCCAAAAACAATTGTCAACTATTAAAAAAACAATTTACGATCACTATTTTTATACGTATCGCCTTTTCATGAATATTTTGTCTTTTTTTGCTGCTTGAAGAGAGCTACTAAATTTCAGAACTTTTTAGATTGGTTACTATATTCTCAATTATAAGGTGCACCTTTGAGACCGTTAACTGCTATACTTTTAGATCTACTGATAAAATGCTCAAATTGATGTGAAAAAAATTTACACGAATTAAAGATTCTGTTGAAATTCCATTATGCTTCTACTTGTACAAAATGTAATAAAATGTATTAATGTAGTACATATAGAGTAGTTTCCATCTAGTGAGCTGTCTAGAACTGAAACTTTTTTGGCATAGGGAGTAATAACTACAGTAGAGCGTCGATAAGTGAAACGTCGGTAAGTGGAATGGCCGGAAAGTGGAACGATTTTCAGTCGGACTGTGTCATGCTGAATCAAATGTTTTTGATACTAAATTTACTTCTAAAGTATAATTTTCATGTTTTTTATATTCTTTAATATATTTATTTTGTTTGTACAAAATGCAGAAATAATTTTTAACGATACGATAGCCTCGATGATTATTATAAAAATTTTCGTTAGGCTTAAAATCGACGAAAATTCAACGCGAAGCGACACGCAACGGAGAAAAATTCAACAGGAAGCGATACGCAACGGAGAAAAATTTGAACATCGGACAGGTTAATGTATTTTTTCGTACAAAGTCGGAAACTGGAACAAATCATTAACTGGAAGGACCCCAGTCCCCAATTGGTTCCACTTATCGACGCTCTACTGTACTTGAAGAGTGTACTAAAAATTTTAGACATCGTAAAAATTTGAAAAAAACTAAGGTTTCTGCATACGAAATAAGTATAGTATATAAAGGAATGTGTTACATAGTTGTTAATGTTTGATTTGTTGAAATTATATGAAAAAACATAAATTTTAGCTTATGCCCATTCAGAAGTTTGTTTTGCATCATATATTAGCAAGGTTGAGGCTAAAGTTTTAAATGCGAAAACGTGTACGTCGGACATTCGACACCGTTTTCCTGTATGCCTAGAAGTTTGGCAATGGCTTTTGGAATGTCAAGCATGATTCCACTGACTTTCCAAACACCATTGTCAAACTTCTAGGCTTACAGGAAAGCGGCATTGAATGTCCGAAGTACATGTTTTCGCATTTAAAACTTCGGCCTTAACCTCGCTATTATAAGGGAGAGTCATGAAGACTTCGTTGTAAGAAGGGATCGCAGATAAAAAGTTTACGAGATTCTGACATAGGGCAAACCTTGTTAATATTTCCACAGAAAAAGAGCATACGTATAAAGAATCGAGATGGATGTATGATAATTTTAAGTGAAATATGATAATTTCAAGGGACAAATATAATGATTTTCTCCCATAAGATTGGCAACTCTGCATTGTCTTGAGGTAAGGGAGATCATATCTGGACAAGTGAGAACAGTCAGAACCCATTTCCATAAGAGAATCAAAACATCATAAATGACAAAAATTTATCATTTCACTAACATTTTTGACAATTCTATGGTATCATCTTCAAGTGCAAGAAGACTCTCAATACATTAAGTATTCTTACCAAAGAAATAGAATAAATTTCAATATTCTTAACATTTTTTAAAATGAAGAATAAACGAACATCCGTGCGCATGATCCATATCATTTAGTATTACAGAAAGCCATCGTATAAGCCTATCACTGAAAAATACACATTTCATATGAGATAAAATCATCATCATAAATTTCCAATTTCAATCATTTTCCCAAATCAGTCGTTTTTTCCCCAAGTCCTACTGCCAAAAATGACCAAGAATCCACTGTATTTATATACTTTACTAACAAATGAGCCTGGCGTTGCTCAGGCAAACAATTTGGATGATTTGGTAAATATTGTACAGTACATTTGGAAATTAAGTTATTACTATCAAAAACAAAAAAACGCATCTAAAATAGTAAAACAGAAGCCATTCTTCAGGTTAAGCCTTAATCTTCTCCCCCTCCCTGCGGGGGGATTTCGAAAAATCCCTTCTTAGTGTGCATTTTCGTGACAAACCCTAACAGTGTACCAAATTTCACCTCTAGGTTCAGTGGTTTGCCCTGGGCAATGATGAATCAGTTAGGACACGTAATTTTAAATATAAATATATATATATATATATAGATTAACAGTAGAAATCAAATGAGTATGTGCAATATAGATTAACAGTAGAAATCAAATGAGTATGTGCAAAAGAAATAACCACCCTCAAACAGTAACTAGAGAAAATATGCAATTTAAAATGGTAGCTGTGGCTATTATTCAAATAAAACCAGTATATATAAAATTACTTAATTATAGATCATCATCTAATTTAAAATTAGTAAAGAGAAATACATACATATAGTTATTGTGCAGTTTCTGTCATATGTAGTTAATAACCATTTGATTTTTGTACTGTATTTTCTATATTTAAAGATTGCACTCATACACAGGACGCTTTAAAAAATGTTAACACTTATATGGAGAAGGTGTGCAGGCATTGCAGCAGGGGTAGTAGAGCCATACTTTTTGGAGAACTCAGCAGTGAAGTTGCAACTTCTTGTACGTGATGGAGAACTAAATAGAAGACAACTTGCCACTACAAATCTGGCGTAACAAGTTACTTCCATATTGGTGTTAACATTTTTTTTGAAGTGCACTCCATATATTCATTAAGAGTCACGTATAGGAACAAGTGGCACATCCCAGCATTCATACCTAGTCATTTTACAATCCTAACATTTTTAATGTATAATAAGTTACATCAAAAAATTTACTAAAATAACTATCATAGATTCTTTTTACCTCTATGTCTTACTTTTATAAATTTTTGTGTGTATTCTTGTCTATTCGGATTGTTGTTTATTAATAGGACTTATTATACTGGTGTAGTTTCGGGTGAAAATAAAGATATTTTGTTTTGACTTTTGACTAAGATCTCCTGTATTTGCTAATCAGAAACTACACCAGTATAAAAAGCCCTATTAATAAACAAGATACAAGTAGATAAGGATACACACACAAACTATATCATCAAGTTTACTAATAGTATAAATAGTTTACAATAATGCTATTGGTCATAGAGATTCACAGGAAAAGTTATCATTAGTGGACAACTACAAGGATTTTAATCCCTATCCTTTATATTAACTGAGCATTAAGTAACTCCTAAAAAAGTTCACCAAAGGAGACCAAAATACACACAGTAAAAATCGAATTAATTAGATAAAATATTTGTTGTTATTTCTATTGAAATCTGATAAAGCTTTGTGGAGTTTTCTTCTACTATAATTACAAAAGTCATATTACTATTCTTTTCATAAATATTTGATGACTACTTTTTCATTTAATACTTATTTAATGATTCTTTATTTCAATTATATAAAATATACCTTACCTTTAGTTGCATAATCAAGATCAATATTTATTGCACTTAACATAACAATGTCGTGAAGTTTAAAAATCAGTTTTTCTGTGATCAGATCTTCAGTCATCAAAGGTAAGATGGTTCCATTGAATAAACAAGATGCTGCCTGATTGTTATCAATTAAACGAGCCATCTCTAATACAACATCCATCTATAGAAAAATTTTAATGATTAATAAAACAAAAAAATAGAAAACTTATTGTATAAAAATAAAATTATTTTAATTAATATTTAAGTATCAATTAATGTATTTATTACTATAGTAGAGTTTAGAGTGTCCAAGGAAATGTGGATTGAGACTACTTTGGATAAGCAGAAACCCAACTAACACAAAATGTTTGATAAATCTATAATAATATATAAAGTGAGAATGTTTGTTTTTTTGTTTGCTAGAGGTAATCTAGAGGTTTTCTTTTATTAACAACAGCTGCATGTGCCCGGCAATGCTCTGGTTTTTGAGGGTAGGAGATTGGTGAGGTTGGGTTCGAAGAGGGTGACTAAAACAATTATCTTAGTACCTAAAATGTACATTTACTGACCCGAGTGTTTACAATAATGAAACTGCAAAATACAAAAAAATTGTCTGGGCTAAAGTTGAGGGAGTGAGCTTTAGGGTGGTTGGGAATGGAAACCCCACAGAAATTTTATAGGGTTTTGAAGAATATTCACACCAAACTTGATGCAAATATGTTGAATGGTATAAAACCCTTTATCTAACAAAATCTAATAAATAAGTTAAGAGAGGTGGTTATTATAGTGGGTGGGGATAAGGATTTTTTCTACAGTGTCAAAGAATATTCATGCTAAATTTTGTGAAGATACGTTAAATGATACAGAGCCCTTTGTTTAACAAATATACATGCATACATTCATATTTTAATTTTTATGTATACAAATATATCATCAATTTCTGCAGAGGATGTGCAGGTCAACATGGTAAAAACTCAAACTTTTATACTACCATTCATTACTTTTCTCCAAACTTTCCTATCATCAGACAACTTTTTAACCTGGAGTAAAGTTAAATTCTTTTCCTTTAAGGCCAGTTTAACACTATCAATCTACCTTCATCTAGAATGTCCCTTTGTTTTTCCCTCTCTGATTTTAACTTCAAATACTTGTTTGGCTAGTCACTCTTCTCCCATTCTTTCTAAATGGCCAAACCACCACAGATTAGCCTCACTTACTCGAATGAATATTAGTTGCCTTCAGGTTTTTCCTTATCATTTTTAATATGAATTTGACACTGTATCCATCTATTAACACCACTAATTTTTCTGAATACTCTCATTTCTGTTTCTAATTTTTGATCAATTCCCTTATTTCTCACCCAACTCTCAGAACCATATGTGAATACAACTTTAAAAATTGTGTTGTACAAAGTTTCGTCTTATGACTTATTTCTTTCTTGTTCCAGATATATTTGCTCAAATGGCTCCCTGCCTGACCTGCCTTGCTTAATCTATTGCTGATTTCCAAATCTAACTTCCCATCTTTGCTAAAAATTGTTCCTACATATGAGAACTTATTGATGTGTTCGAAGCATTTGTTACCAAGTTTAATTGTTAAAGTCTCTTTCTCTCTACCAATAGTCATAACTTTTTTGTTTTCTCGTAACCGATTGACATACTGAAATTCCTGCAACTTTCCTCTAAATTATTTAAAGATTGCTGGAAGTCCTTGGGTTACTTACTTAATAGGACAATGTCTTCCATGTAGAGTAAAGAACCAACCTTTATATTTCCCAAACTGATGTTTGTCAATAGTTTTTGATTTTTTTTTTATATTTTGGTTTTGTAGTAATTAATTAAAGTTATATTTTGTTACTTTACCTCTTGTGAAAATGTACGAAATACTCCTTCATATATATTTCCATTTTTCACCCGCACATTAACGATACTTCCCTAAAATTACATTTTAAATATTATTATTATTATTATTACTATTTTTTTTAAACAAAATTTATTTATAGAGAATAAGCATCAATTTTAATTATAGAAATCAATATGAAAGTTATAAAATGCTACTTACCACCAAAGATGCAGCAGTATGCATAAACCGTGCATTTCCATATATCCCTTCGAGCTGAAATTATTAGCAAAAGAAATTACATAATGAAACAAAATAATAATCCATTTTGTAGACAAAAAGTTATTGATTAAGAATACATGACTACAAACAAATGACTATTTATAAGAGTAATTCCTCGATTATCTTTTCATATTTTTTGAATTCATAATTCTCCGATTTTTTCTTATTAACTTTACAAATGAAAATATACAAACGATAGAAAATAATTGCTTAATTCACCTTTACGAAAAGAAACATTTATCCAACTTACCACCATTCTTCCTTGGCTTACTTCTAAACAATCAACATACGAACCATCTTCAGCTTACCATCAATATATGATGTAGAATGTATGTAAAATTCTTAGCTGATGATGATCGATATAAAGTCAACAATATTTTTTTTTTAGTAAGGATGTCGGCTTTGGAACTAAGCAGTTACTTTCCTTATTTGCTGACCAGGTATCGAGTTTTATGAACTCTTACAAAAAATGAAACACTGATATTTCTTAAAATGTTTAATTCTTGCAAATATTTTCTGATATACACCAATTAAAAATATATTAAATCAAAGGTATGTTCCCCATCTTACACTTCATGGTGTTCTTTCCATCTTGTGAGGATTAAGAGAGACCTTTCTCCATACCCATCAAAGGTCTGGCCAGACGGCAAGGGATGGGCCCGACACATCCGAGACGTACCACCCACAAAAAATTCACGGCGTCACTCATCTGGATTTGATTCCAGGTCTGGTAGATTAATACCTTAACTGTCTCAGCCATCTGGCCACCTCATTTTAACATTTAAATTATTAACTTATTCATAAAAAAAATATATAATTTAAATTATTATAGTCTTTCTTTAGCAGCATTTTGCCAGAATCCTGAAATTTGAAAACTGAGCTTTGTTAATGTTGCAGAATCTCTGATGTTTCTTTAATAAAAAATTTCTTAAATAGAGATAATGCAAATTATATAAATGACATATATTCATTAATATTTGGATATAATATAAAATCAATTTGTGTTTTCCAATCTATGTTAAATAAACCAAACTGTCTTTCAGCATTGAAGTTGTTTACTTGTAAAGATAAACTTGAACTTAGATTAAATTTCAAGTTTTTTTTAAATGGAAAACTATATTAATTTAGAAGACAGGAAGTATCATTTGTATTTTGACACAGTTTCAAACATGTCAAAGTGCATATGTGTTTTGTATACATGACGCAAAGTTCATCCCGGTGCTTACAAACTTACAAAATTAGAACAATTTATTTTTGAAGTGTTGTTAGTGTTGATCTGTTGCACTGGAGGGATGGAAATGAGATATAAATTATAGGCTGACGATTTTTAATTCTCAGTGTAGTATTGGTGCAGAAAAGTCCTATTGAAAAATACATAAAAAAATAGCAATGTTTAAGAAGTGATACCAAGTATGTGCAAAATGACTAACGCATAACTATTATATTAGTTCGTTAGAAAAACTAGACAGTTGCCAATATTTTGTCATTGATTGGATACGTTGAAAGGCAGAAAAATAAATAAAAGGTTGGCTATCGTCAGAATCTTAATCTTTAACCGAAAACTTAATCTTTAAAACTGTTTTTTGCTTCTCCTATAAATTTGCAAGAATATAGAAACAAGATACCACTTCTTTATTATTAATAGATGACTTAAGTAATCATTTTTACACCAAAAATATATACAAATTTCATGCAAGGCTTTTTATAAAAATTTTATTGTAAACATATAAACATTGAAATTCATTGTTATTTCAATAAAAAGGAATTTATACACTTGTAATTAATGTATTTCAGCCTTAAAGAAAATTATATCATAATGCTGTAAAAATATACCCATGATTGCTGTTGAATGTGATAACTATACAGGCGGCCTCGACTTTCACACATAATTGGTTCCTGAAGTGTGCGCGAATGTTGAATGTTCAAAAGTAGAGTGATGTAAAAAAATATGCACCAAAAACTGTGTTTTAAAGTATTTATTTATCAATATGTATACGTAATGAAGTTAACGAAATGCGTTTAAGTGCTTTCGGGTGTTTTCCTTATAAAGTTGTCAAGAGTTAGTTGATTACCGTATCTCATTTTAAATTTGTCGAACCAACCATTACTTGCTTGAAACATCGTGTTAAAATCTTTATTTAATCTAGTCTTCCAATCTTCATGCAAACTAAGAGCCTTAGCTTGAATAATTGAAAAACTCAGAGAGACATTATTTCAATGTTGATCATCAATCCATGATGATAAAGATTTTTCCATTTCATCCATCACTATGCCGTGTCTTTTAGAAACAATCTTTGAAGATATATTTCCACAATTTTGAATGTATTCCTTAATTTTACTCTTATTTTTCAAAATTGAATGTATAGTAAATCTGTTTATATCGTTCAAACGTCCGATTGAAGCAAAAGATTCACCATTTTCAGAATGTTTAATTATTTCCATCTTTGTCTCAATCGTATGAAGTTTATGAGTCTTTAATTTCTTTTTGTTCGTATCAACACTGCAGTTTCTCCATTTTTCACTCGTGTTTATCAATTAATAAGGACAAAATATTTAAACATAATCAAATAAATTGGCAAAACACACAACACGTTGATGCCCTAATGCAAGACTGAAACTGTTTTGACCTCTTGCTCGGAACAACACGGTAGTGATTAGAATTCCGAGAAGTCCGCTATTGTAGAAAATAATGCGTGCCAAGAACGTAGAGCAAGCTACCGCAGTTTGTAGTGTATGAGCATTCTACATAGAAGCAAATATTTTCATTATCAAAGAGAAAACAACACCTTTCTTAAATTCCAGCAAAAGTTTATCTATATAAAAACGTTTTCAACTGATTTCATCAGTCTTCAACTGATTTCATCAGGGACCAACGTTTTAAATCCGATCTAGTGTACATTGGGGCCACCTTGCGCGGTTTACAGCAAAGAATAAAAGAGCATAAGCAATCGGTTAAGAGGACAGTTGACAGCACAGTCCTAGCAGCATTTGCTAAGCAACAGGAGATCACAGTACACTGGGATAGTGCTTCCATCATAAAAGCCACTAGATCTAAATAGGCCGTTAGACACTTGGAGAAATTAGAAATATATAGGGCACAATTAACATCCCATTGCATCAACCACAGGGACGCAGATGGGAAATCGTCTGCTTGGAAATCGTTCATTGGATAACGTAGGATTGTGATATTATATATAGTTTGTCAAGAATCTGCATTTTTTTGTCAAGAATTTGCATTTTTTACCGTTTTTTCGGTACATCGTTTTTGCATAGTCTGCGCAATCACGAGAATTCTTTCCATTCTCGTGATTTTGTAAATTTGAATTTGGTTCGTTCTTTTTGTTTTTTTTGTTCGAGTAACTGAAGAAGACTGATGAAATCAGTTGAGAACGTTTTTATATAGTTAAACTTTTGCTGGAATTTAAGAAAGGTGTTGTTTTCTCTTTATTATACCAGTTCCAGTTGGTTCGTTATTCATTTTTATTTTCATTATCGACAAAAATATTTAAAAAATGTACGAAATAGCGAATTGTGTGAAAGTAGAATGTGTAAAAGTCGAGGGCCGCCTGTATTTGTCGGGAATAATTATTTGGTATGTTTTAAATGTGTGTTTCAGTTTTAGTTTGAAATTTTTTACAATGATATCTTTCTACAGAATCCATTTATTTGGTATTTCTTCAGAGAATTTCTATGGTGCAGGTTTAATTTTGCTGTCAAGAACTTTGAGTTACAAAGATATGTTTTCTGTTCTCTAAACAAAATTTGTGTATATTTTTAGTGCACATGTATACTTAATATATACACTTATACAACCTCCAAATAACATATAGCCTTCTAGTTCTAAAAGGTTGTCTATTTCTGTTCTGCATGCTAGTGAAGAACATTTATAAAAAGATTTAGTATCATAAATAGTTAAAATTCAATGTATATTACAAGCACAGATAACCACAACCTATTATAAACTTTTGTATGATATGACACTTTTATATTTTATAAAAAGATATAATTCTTGTATTTATCAGAATAATAGCTGTTATTGAATAATAATTATCTTTTATGTTAATAATACAAAACGCTGCTGACAAAAAAACCTTTAACTGGCGTGAAATAAAATTTAACAGTCACTACAAATGCTTTCAGACCCCTCCTGGGCCCTTCCTCAGGTAAAGAATCATTTGGAACAACTTTTAAAGATGAAAAAAGAGCGGAATCACGCATTTAACAGCATCGAACGTAAAAGTCTCTATGTACCATCGGATGCCATTCGATCTTACGTAGAGATTTTTATGTACAGAATTTCATTATACAGTAGACCCCCATAACACAAAACGTATCTACCGTGTTATGGGGGGGTCTACTGTACTATGCAGTCACTACATCAAAAGTCCAACTATGATTAAATAAAACAAAATCACTTCGCCATCTTTTTATCATTTCATAATAGAAAAAATACTTAAGAAAAAAAATGTTATGCAAAGAAATTTGTTTAGCAATTAACATAATAATTTATCCAAATAAAAGTTACAATTACATTTTTAAAAACTTAGATAAAAACAACACAATTATATCTTATTAACGATTATAAAAATTTCAAAGATAACTTACAGAAGAATTTTTTTCTTGAAGAACTTTAGGTCTTCCTGGCTTACTGTAATTTAAAATGTAATTAAACTATAAATTAAATCAAAAATGATTTATTTATTTTAATTAAAAAAAAATTAATAAAAAATTTTATAAAAATTTAATATAGAATTGTAAATATATATATAAAGATGAAGGGAAATTCATTGAACATACAGTTGCTTTAATTATAACATGTATTTCTAAGGCATAATTTGTGTGATAAATAGGAAAATCAAATCACCAAAACATATAAATACACTTACTCATACACAACTTTTTTCGTAGTGGATCGAACTTTGTAATACAGAGTAGCATCATAAATGCAAAAAACATAGCCAATGAAACATAATGTGCACAACAATATGCATAATATAGCCATACCTTAGTCATAATAAATATTTTGTTATTAAAGATGACCATCATAAAAATACTTGTTAGAATATTCATTGTTTTTTTTAAAAGAAAAATATGTCATGAAACTTTTAATAATAAAGAATCTACAAATCGTTAAATTGCATATTTTGGATAAATAATTTAAACTCAAGCATCAAATTTAGAAGTTTCAAATTAATTTTTAAAGTATCTTAATAAATTAATCTCATATATATTAATACAAATTAAATAACAAGAGAAGATATTCAAAAGAATAAAATCAAAGAAAACATTTATTAGAAACTTAAATAGTACAATAAATAAATTTATAACAATTTAAATTGTCCAATTCCATGTAAGAAAATAGAATAAAAATCGTATTTAAACAATTTCCAGAGAAATTAAATGTTCTTATTCATACCCATTCTAAATTTGATCAAGCTCACAATAGAAGTGGCTGTATAATGAAGAATGTGATTGCATATATCTAATCAAAACTTTCTGAGAGTTGACTGAAATCTGGATTTCTCAGATTGGCAGGTTAATGATAGAGTTGATAAAAACATCTAACCATTTACAGTATATAATAATAATAACTCTTCTATGGTCACCACCTGGTCATGGTGGGAGAGCCCAGTAATTTTACTGATCCATAGAGCAATGCAGGCTGGAGCACAAGCTCCTGGTAGGGACACCCATGCCAGTAAGGTCTATGGGAAGAAATGAAGCTGAGTGACCACACACCCACATTCTGTGGAGATATTTATTATGGTAATAACCAGATCAAAGTGTGATACCGGCTCGGACGTGGTCCGGGTTAACAAGGTCCGCGTTCGTGGGTTAGGCAGAGGCTCACGTTCGAAAAATAGGCCACAGTCTCCTTTGGTTACCGGTGGCGAAAGCAGTGCCGGCCCAAGCATGGCCACTGCAATGCCCTCAACAGATGTGAGGAACCAATCTAGCCTTTGTGTTTCTATGGCAATGTATTCATAGACCACAAAGGCTGGAAAACCACACCAATGGATGAAATGGACAATGGAAATGAACGTGTTTATCATCCATACTTACTACACCATCACAAAACTCGAAACAAACATGACAGCATACAGACAACAACTACACCATAGATTCACACAACAATATCCTCATCTCACTGTGACCAAACAAAGGGTTGTTGATCAAAAATGAACAATTATACACAACAACCTTATCCCACAAGCAACACTTGAACTTATCAAACAACAGGTTGCTGATCAAATACATCAACCAATAGAAACATTTAACATTAATGAAGATCAAGTAACCTGCCAGGATAACCCACTAACAAGCATTGATAATAGCACATATACAACAATTACCACTAACGATACTACAGACACTTCCTCATCCATCACTGATAACATAAGACATAGATTTAATTAATATGCTCTCATTTATATTTCAGGAAACACTCACTAAATATATAGGTACAGATCCCATACAAAGACTATGAATACCAAAAATCAACAAGTCAAAGGTAGTAGGAAAAACACTAAATTATGTAAACACTCACTTACTACCACACCACATTCATACAATGCCAAACGATCGCCTAAATATCAGGCTATAATGTTATAGCCCGATATTTAGGCAATCAGAATAGAAGAATAGAAACACAAATAAATGACATTAGACAGCAATTAGGCAGGCTGACACAATACACTAAAAACAACATAACACCCAAATTAAAGAAACAACTCAAAAACATTTTCCAAGAAAATCAAAACACACACAAAACACAAACATCACAACACACACATTACAGAATACATTCTCTAAAACAAAAACTCGCAGCCAAAGCATGTAAACACAAACGATACAAAACATGTTCACTACGAAAACAACAAAATAAATTATTCACAAACAATGAAAAACTCTTCTACAGACAAATCAGTACCAAAACAAACACTGATACACAGCACAGTGGCACACCAACAGAAGAAGAACTCACAACATATTGGTCTTCTCTTTGGTCCAGTGCTGTTACGTACAATGCTGACGCAGACTGGATCAAGGAGGAGAACAAAAACTTGCACAACATACCAACTATGCCCTGTGCTGAAATAAGCATACATGATTTCCAATACACTGTTAACAGAACACACAGCTGGAAGACACCTGGTGTAGACAACATTCACAATTTCTGGTACAAAAAGTTTACATCACTGCACCAGGAACTAGCCAAACACCTAACACACATCATCATCAATCCACAAGACACGCCAAAATTTCTTACTCAGGGCATCAGCTACATGAAACCTAAAAACAACAATACCACAGACCCCCACACAATACAGACCAATTACATGTCTTTCAACACACTATAAATTATTGACATCCTGTATCACAAACAAAATATACAAACATGATGAAGAACACGACATTCTTATGAAACAACAAAAAGGTTGCCATAGAAATCACAGGGGACACAAAGAGCAGTTACTCATAGATTCAGTCATTCTACGGCAAGCACACAAACAACACAGAAACAAACACATGGCATAGATAGACTACAGAAAAGCATTCGACAGTGTTCCACACAGTTGGCTGCTATATATTCTACACATGTACAAAATACATCCATCACTCATTGCATTCTTCCAAAACACTATGCAGCACTGGAGAACAACACTACATCTCAGGGTTAGTAACGCTTCCATACAAACAAACCAAATATTCATTAGGCAAGGAATTTTTCAAAGAGATTCCTTGCGTCCTCTCCGGTTCTGCTTAGCCCTGAACCCTTTATCCAACATGTTAAACAACACGCAATATGGTTACAATATCAGACATGAAAAAACAACACAGTTTACACTGTCACATCTCATGTACATGTGTAAGGAACTGAGTCCGAACGTTATTTTTATTTTATTATTATTTCTGTTTTATTACTTTTGTTTGGGGTTTATGTTTATTTAGGATGAAGGTTCCCCACCACTCTCTTGTTAGTAATGAAAAATGAAGATAAAACAACTCACGGAGAAATAAGCGCCATAGGAAACATCTTGCGCACTTGCGCTGCCCAGCGGAAGTAACAGTCCGCAGAAAAAAAATGGAGGAGGGAGTCCCCACAATCACTAGTAGAGAAATACTTGATAAACCGTCTTAAACATCCCAGAAAATTATGATAAATATTTTGTAAACGGTTTATAAGCTTTGTCGGAAACTTAAAGCTGCCAGAACAGAAAGTTAATGTTAGCAACTAAGTATGTAAATAAGAGGAGTAACCCAGCTCAACTGTGACGTCACTTCACAGTATAAAACCCGTACGTTAACCGAAGAAGGAGAGGTGAGTTCCAAACTGAGGTGAATTCCAAATTAAGGCGACTCTGACAGCGAGGTAGATTCGAAAGCGAAGTATTTTCTGATAGAAGTCCAGATTGATAATTGGATGATCCAAGGTGTTAAAGAGGAGTTCGATTGACGATTTGACGATATCGAAAGGATTGAGGAAGTAATAGTTTCTTCGTATAGTGAGGTGACGGATAGACGTTTAATTAGTAAGAGATTTTGTTCATAGTTTCTAAGTATTTGATTGTCGAATTTCAAAGGGGAAATTATTATTAAGTTAAGCTAAGTAGCTAAGTTTATTGTTGGGTTGACTTGTTGATTTTCGTTAATAAATTTTGTTTGGATTATTGACATTTGTACGTAGTACATTCTAGTTGCTAATTAAATATATTTGAACTTTTGATCTGACTTGATATTTATCATTATTATTACTAATTTTTCGGTGCACGCTTAAAAGCCCAGGCCTGGCAAACTAATCTCGAATCCGCGTAAAGTACCCGTTAGGTTAACGGAAGTTTCACCGACCGTAATTATAGTCGGTTTCCTAAGATACTAAAAAAATAGTACTTTACACATGGATGACATAAAACTTTATGCATCCACACAAAAACAACTTCATCGACTCCTACAAATCACATATTCATACACCAAGGACATACAAATGGAATTTGGCCTAGATAAATGCAATACACTTCACATAGAAAAAGGAATCCTGAAGAAAGAAGATTTTGCACTTGGAAATGAAGATGTTATTGAATCCATGGAAGAGAGCAAGTTCTACAAGTATTTAGGATTCCAACAGGCCAAACTAACAGAACATGCACAAATAAAGCAAAGATTAATTAAAGAATACCAAAGTAGATTAAACACTATTCTTGGAATACAATTAAATGCAAAACACACAGTTAAAGCAATAAACACATATGTCATCCCAGTATTCACATATTCTTTTGGAGTTATACATTGAACTCACACAGATCTTAAGCAACTCCAAACAAAAACAACAACAACAATTACTAAACATAATCATCATCATCCTAAATCTGCCATAGAAAGAATAACCCTTCCACGTAAAGATGGTGGATGTGGCCTGATTGACATATCATAGTTAGCCTTCACTACAAACAAATACAGACATTGCGAGAGTTTTTCTACAAAAAGCAAGAAACATCACAGTTACATAAAGCAGTAACTCTAGCAGTCTCAAATAACACACCATTAAATTTACACTCACAACATATGGACATAACACAACATACAAAAAGCATAGACACCGTTAAGCAATCATAGGCTCCAAAAGGCACTACATGGCAGGCATCCTTATGACCTGGCCCAGGATTTTGTTGACCAAACTGCATCAAACAGCAGGTTAGCTTGGGGATGCCTCTTTGGGGAGACGTAAGGATTCATGATTGCCATTCAGGATCAGGTCATAAATACTAAGAACTACATAAAACACATTCTCAAAGATACAACACTCACAAATGACACATGCAGAAAATGTCATATCAACTATACAACACATCACTTCCAGTTGCAAGTTCTTGGCACAGACAGATTATTTACATAGACATAATCAAGTAGCAAATATAATACGTCAAAAGCTTGCAAAGAAACATAAATTAGTAGACATCCATGAACCATACTACAAATACATTCCATAGACAGTATTAGAAAACAACACACACAAAATGTACATCTGTGATTATGACAGAGCCATAATCACAGATAAAACAATTTACCACAACAGACCAGACATCACACTCATTGACAAACACAATAAAATCAAATTACAGACATATCCATTCAAAACACTCACAATGTACAAAACACATGCACTAAAAAAGTCAGCAAGTGCACAGAACTCACCCAGGAAATAAGGCATCTGTGGAGGATGGATAAGGTGCTTATTGTACCTGTCGTTCTCTCCTGTACAGGTGTGATACCACACACGCTACACAAAAGTCTGGGAACATTACAATTCAATAGAAATACAAACATCACACTACAGAAGGCCACTATATTGAATACATGCCTCATTGTTAGGAAATTCCTGAATACAGATACTGACATGCTAATTTAATTTTAGTTTTGGTTGCTATGCCTTGACTCTGGTCTGATGTAGTACACAGCCATTTTGTCAACCAAGTATAACTCACTAAACCCAAAATAATATTTAGACAACAAAGTTTCCGAATAAGTTTTTACCTCGAAGATGATTGCTTAAGGCAATTGAAAACATTTGCTTTTCTCCATCATTTTGTGTTTCACAAGCTGGATTTTTGGTTGTTTTGTAAAAAGCTACCATTCTGGCAACTTATCATATTGTCAGAAAATTTCTCAAAAGTATTTAAGATTTCATACAAGTCTCATAGTCTTGGCTCTTGGGCCTGCCTACAAGATTGATACCAGACAAAATCCGAGAATGACATAGTAAAAATGATAATAAAAAAAATTAAACAATTAACAACATTCCAGAACAAAATGAATGTTGATACAATATTCAATAGAGAAACAGCTTGATATTCTAGCAAATTGACTTTATTTCAAATGTTTATGAAAACAGTTACTAATATATGTTTGAACGTTTTGAAATTTTGTTCAATTCTATATTTTCGATATAAGACCCGAGGATGACCATTAAATGACGGCAGAAAATGTTTTTTCACTGAAATAAAATCAATTTACTAGAATATCAAGATGTGTTTTTCTATTAAGGCGAAATGCTCTGTCAGATTATAATCAGGTATAATATGGCTACTATTTAATAATTAAATATTAAGTAATTTTGCTTAGAGGTAGGCATTAAGAGATAAATGCACTCTCTCTTGATAAATTTAATAATTATAAATAAATTAATATTTAATTTTTAATTTAGAAAGTTCTGAAAGAGAAGAAAAAGTTTGTGTTTCTCTATTAACTTCTTCATTCCAGTTTTTAGTAGTTTAGTAGTTCTTTAGGTTAATGTTACCTATGGTTCCAAAATGGCGGCTCGTCTCTGATTCAAGGGAACGGGAGAAAGAAAACAGTGGGGACACACGTTCTAACCTAACCTATTCTAATAAATTACCATAATTATAACCAACCAAATTATTAGGTTAGGTTAGAACGTGCGTCCCCACTGTTTTCTTTCTCCCGTTCCCTTGAATCAGATACGAGCTGCCATTTTGGAACCATTGGTTACATTAACCGTTTTTTATTAGACATTTTTTAAAATATCAAACAACCAGCCAGATTCTTTTATCATATTATATTACAGGAAAAAAATACAAAAAAAAGAAAGCCTAATAAAAGAATCTGGCTGCTCATTTCTTATTTAAAGTAATTATCAAGTTGGTTGTATTTATAAATTTTTAAAAAATAATTTCTGTTTGATTTTTATAGTGATTAACTGCTGACATGTAACCAATTTAAGAATTTGAAAAGGAAGTAATATTATAATGCATATGTCCAAGGTCTCAGAGAAATGAGATTGGCCAATCTAGTCACAAATGTATCATTGATTCTATTCAAAGAAGTCATAAAAAGATATAAATAAAATCAATAAAAAGATTTTTCCATCATTTATCAAAAACTTTACATCAATTTCAAATGTTTTTACATGAATACATTTTGAAAACCTATTTTTGTCTGGAGCTTATGCTAGTACCCATCTGGACCTTATTACATCATATACATGTGAATACATGATATTTTATACGTAATTTGATTGAAAAACTATATATAACATTTCTTAAAAAAATAAACTATTTAACCTTTAATGTACTATTAATTAATCAATCAATCAACCATATTTAAGTGGGAATTGCTTGGAATTTATATAGATGATACTTACAGTTTAAATTCTTCTATCCCATTTTTGTATTTATTAGCTAATTTAATACATTAAATTGAATTTATAAGAAGTCAGATTTACTAGGATGTGAATTCTAGCATCAAATTTCTTCATTAATCTCCAAACAGCATCGATGATAACACACATATACCAAAAAAATCTAAAGATTTCATTATTTACTTAATTAAACTAAGCTTTGATGTTACTAAAGATTAACAATTTTTTTTCCTTTTTTCTTATGCTAAATATTTTTTGTTTTATATATGTAAAGGTGCTACAGAAAATGTTAACATTTATACAGAGAATATATAGTCACTGTAGCAGAGGTAGTAAGGGTCGATTTACACACAACGGTGACGTGCCGACACAGTGACCGTTAGCTGCAGTAAGCATCGATAAATATCACACATAGCCAATCAGAGTTTCGTCTACGATACTTGTACGATTGACAGAATACGGATCACGTGTCGTAGATGAAACTTGGATTGGCTACGTGTGATATTTATCGATGCTTACTGCACCAAACGGTGCACCAAAGTTGTGTGTAAATCGACCCTAAAGCCGTACTTTTGTGAGAACTTCCCAGACGACAATCTCCCACTACAAATCCAGAATAAAAAGTTACTCATATTAGCATTTTTATGAAGAATCCTGTATAAAATAATTCTCAACATCTTTAATACTATAATCATAGTTAATCAACTGATATTAAATCTGCTTAGTTAATTATAAGATTTTTATTTTTATACTACTTTAAATTTAAATTTAGAATGGCTATTAAAAAATAATATCTTTGTAATTATTTTATTATTATTTTTAATTTGTTTGTTTCTGTATTAAAAATTTTGTAGATGTTGATTTAACCTTTTAACTCTTCCTTGTTAATGTAATTTAGAAATCCAAAATAAATCTGGTTAAAAGAATCCAATATTAGATCCTAAAATTACCCTTCTTTGTCTATCTGATTTTTTCTTTCTTTCTTTATTTAAATTTTTAAAATCATTTACTCAATCCAATTCAATCTGCTTTTGACTATATATGTATCATCATGAGTTAACATGAGAAATTCTTTACTATTACTACAAGTCCAAAATGGCTTGACATTTTCCTAATCTCACTAGGAAGGTTAACATGAAACCAAAAGGAAAGTACATATGATAATAGGGAAGCCTGTAATGAAATATGGATCTTAAATTAGAGCCCAGAAAGTCTCAGTAAGAGAGAATGATAAGGCCATTTCTTGTTAAATTCTCATCGTCTCATCACCAAAATCAGAGTTTACGGCTAGTAAAGAATCATTAAATAATAATAATGCTATTTTATTATTATAAATAAGACTAAAAAATAAATACTTAAGTGTTTTATTTATACTTTAAACGTGCGCTTATCTTACGGTATGTCTCTCGTCGATTTTATTAATGTATTTGATGATTTGAAAGCCAAATGTACATTTAATAATTTGATATGTACAGTACGCCAAATTTTAATATGTAACAACTGTATAACAATTGAAGAGGGACACTATGAGTACAAAATGCATTTTGTTAAAGGTACTCAAAGAGAATAAAAAAAAGAGTTATAACGTACAGAAGTCGTCGTGATAAGTTTGGGAAAAAAACAGCGCTATTGGGTTGCTGAAATAATAACTTAACAAATACTTACTTGAATATATTTGAAAATAATGAGAGTGTTAATGAAGTAGAAGAATTTGATTACAATTAACAGTTTCTGTGAATTGCAATTTATTGATAAGTTATCTTTCAAATTTTAATATAACGACAACAATGTTTTAATTTTGTAAATAATTATAAAATGGAAATTATACATTTTATCATAAATGGAGCAATTGAAAACAACAGTAAATTTATACGGATTAAAATAAATGTTTATATCTAAATATTTGCTAGAAATTGCATGTATATATACTAGTTCTAAAATGAATACAAACTATATTTATTCGTTATTTTTTTTTCATTAAAAAAAACACTCAAAATCAGATAATAAAAATGCAAGTCATTTATCTATATCGTGAGATATTTTAGCAGATTATAAAAAAAGAAAAATATGCAACTGTCCTACATAATCCATTTTTTTTTTTTTTTTATATCTTACTATATGACTTCAAATCAGGTTTTAAAGTCAAACGATTGCTAGATTATATCATTCTATATTACTACTATTATTATTTAAATGATAATTAATTTGGCACTAGATACAGGTGTTGGGCTTCATCTGATTGCTAAATTTAATAATTGTAATTAAATTAATATTTTAATAATTAATTTAGATGGTTCTGGAAGAAAAGAATTGGCTCAAAGCAGGATTTGAACCCACAACTCCCACTTACTGTAAGGTCACATTGCCAATTTATGCTATCTAGACCTTCATCTGATCCTTACTTCCAGAATTTATTGATCTGGATATACTGTAACCACTCGGTTACTAAAGGCACTGGCTGGAGATGACTCGGTGCCTAAGGCCTAAACTCCCACTATGGTATTCAGCCAGCTATTGCATCTAACCTGGCATGGTATACATGTACAAATCGCATCTAACCTGGCATTAAACATATAAATATAAACATATAAGATGTTTATATGTTACCAAGTATGGTTATATTCAAATTAATATGTTCTGGAAGTGAGGATCAGATGAAGGTCCGGGTAGGATAACTGGCAATGCAACTGCACGGTAAGCAAGAGTTGTGGGTTCGAGTACCATTTCAGGCAAATTCTTTTCCTCGAGAACCCTCTAAATTAATATTTTAAAAATTAATTTAATTATAATTATTAAATTTAGCAAGCGATAGAGCCCAACACCTGCCTCCAGTGCCAAATTAACTAGCATTTAAATAGTAATAGTAGTAGTAATATAACCCAATATAATCTAGCAATCGTTTGGCTTTAATACATAGATAGCCTTTCGGTTTAAGACGTTTATATTTATTTGTATATATCAGATTTATTTGTATATATATATATAATAGTTACATTATATTACAAAAAGTATTTATTATAATATTTTACAGTTAAATTTAGAAGTATAATGATGTAAAAATACACACAATAATTTCTATATGATTGAATGGCATCTGCATAAGTCAGAAAATGCTTGTCTGATTAAAATTTAAAACAACTGCATGGCCAGTAAACTTGATTTTCTCAAGTATGTACAATTCAGCAAGGCCAATGTCATAACAAAGCTGGAAATTTGAAATTCTATTTACGGGCTGAGATATTCAAGGTCAAAGTTCACCATGTACCTACAGCAGGCCTGGCCAACCCGCGGCTCGCATGTGGCCCGTCACGTTAAATTGTGTGGCCCACTAAACGATATTATATATCAATTAAAACTTTTGTTTCCCATTATGTGTATACCAAAACAATTGAATAAATGAAAATTTGCATGTGTCATTGTTATAATGCGCAAGTGCGAGTACGAACTCTTGGTATAACAATAAAATCTTATTCATTTTGTATTTGTTTTACTTTTTTAAAAGCACGTTTGCCTAAATTGTGGCCCACCGTAATATTACGCGTGATCAAAGTGGCCCGCGAAACAATTTGGGTTGGCCAGGCCTGATCTACAGTCTATGGCCAATTGTTGGTTATAAGTTGGTTGCACACTACAAGTCAATCAAGTTTCCAATTGCTGTCAATTTTTCATTGATCTCTAGGAAAGTTTTTTATTTTAGAGTTAGATCAGTTTTTAAACCTTTTTTCACACAGTTTTAGTTTTCTATGCTGCAGAGCTCATAGAAAATATTTGGTATCTTAATATCAATTATAATAGCATGACTAAATTTTGCTATATTTACTTTATCCTAAGAAAAGATATATAGGAAGCAATTGACAAAATAAAATAAACAATTTTTATACTGATGAAAAAAAATGTGTATGTATTTATGATTTATGTATGATATTTGTTTTATATTGAAAATTGAAAAAAAATGTGTATGTATTTATGATTTATGTATGATATTTGTTTTATATTAGTTATGTTTGTTTTAGTAATTTTATTCTCTACCAGTACATATGACCATAATCAACTTAATGATAACAATATGAAAGTCCTTGCTCATGCAGGAACAAAGAGAAATAGTTGGTCATTGATTTTGAAAACGAGAACTGTGTATGTGTGTCTTTAATAAAGTACTATTTATGACTGTAACCAAAAATTAATCTTCCTGAATAAAATGTGCAACAGATTTAATCATCAGGATCTAATGCAAAAAAACTAAAATTAAAAGAGCTGTTCCATATTTGAAGAAACTGTTTTGCTGAATCAACACAAACCACACATGAGTAAGATCAAGAGAAGGGCAACCTCAGACACAGAGTCATCAGGAAACCATGGAAATAGATATTTTATCACTGTTAAAAGTAAAAAATAATACAGTTCTTATCAAAACTCAACAGAAGCTGAAACTACCGATAATAATTGCCTTATTATTATTGGAAAAGTTTAAAAACATATGAAAAAAGTTTATGGGCTGAGATATTCAAGGAAAAGTTTAAAAACATATTTTCAGCGGAAGAATTTGCAGTTTGAGCTCTAAAGATAGATCCTTCCCAAACACATCTTAAGCATAACTGATTTATGTTCTTCAGCCATATCAAGTTTTCTTTAAAGATACAGAAGAAATTGACAGACAGGTAATATTATTGTTAAAATTGAATCTTCCTTGTCATTTTATGCTGCCCCAGTCCCTCAATCATTAATATCTACCTACATGTCATAATAGATCACCTTTCAAGATTTGTATGGTGTTTTCCATCAAAGTTGAGAAGTGTTATAGGCTGGTAAACCTAAACATCTCACCACTGACAAAGCCCCAACATTCACTTCATCAAAATTGCTTTCTCTAGTATCATATAACATTCTTAATATGTAAGTGATGCTCTAGAAAAAACTGAACCACAAAAATAATTTGCCATATTGATATTGAACAATGACTGACTACCATTTATATCAATTAGGGTTTCTCAAAAGGGATCCCGGTTGTTTTT
Organism: Centruroides vittatus; assembly: GCF_030686945.1. Lineage (NCBI taxonomy): Eukaryota > Metazoa > Arthropoda > Arachnida > Scorpiones > Buthidae > Centruroides > Centruroides vittatus. The sequence continues at coordinate 270,246 of NW_027120871.1, forward strand.
TTAACCTGGGAAATATTCCGGAAAATCCCGCAAATTTCTTAAAAGTTACGTTTTTTTCTATTTTATGTTAAGGTTGTGGAAATTTTGCCAATAGAAAGTATAATTAACTCATAAACTGTCAGAACAGATTTGTATTTATTAATTTTAAGCCTACTTATTAGTTTTTTTAATTTTTTCTCGTTATGGCACGTTACAAATGGTCAATAATCAATATGTAGCTTATTTGTGGCAGGACACTAAAAATTCTTTACTTGTCAGAACCTGTAATATTTGGAATAATTGTGCTTACGTTGTCTCAATTTTTAACCATGCCCAGTAGCTTCAATAACTGCGTAGCTGAAATGCCAGGTTGTGCAAATTGGGCAAGGATACAAACGAGTACGCAGTCCGCAGGCATGAAGTTTTTCTTCATAAACCTGATTATTAAAGCCAAATAAATTGCCGAATTATCGGGCTATAGGCTCGATGCCACTACTAAAGCAGCCGAGGCAGACAAATCAAGAACACTAGAGAGCAAAAGTACTACTACAATCTCGAAAACGAAGTAGAAATCCTCCAGGTTACAGGTGAAAAAACACATAACATCTGTTTTCTCTTAAACGCATTAAACACGATTCCACTCATATCAATTGAATCAGAAAAAACATTCTCGGTAGCAGGCCTTTTCATTACTAAAATAAGAATCAGATTGAGTGATGGGAGTATTGACCATCTTTGCTTTTTAAAATCTTATTATAAAAATTTACAATAATATTTTGTATTATGTTTTATTTAAATCACGAAAATTACCTTTTAAGTTCATTTTTTAAAATTTTCAACTCATTTTTATTGTTGTTGTTGTTGTTGTTGTATGTAGTTTCCAGCAAACTTTAATAATTTTTTTCTATTTGTGAAAATTTCTATGTAATTCAAAGGTAATTTTTAATATATTACTTACAGGAGGGCGCTTCAGACCTTTGACCAAAATGGCGCAAATTGCGTTGGAGTATCTTTGGTGTGCCAAAAAGATAAATCAATTGATAACTTGGTGGTTATTGTTGAACTGTTTATGGATAATAATTAGATTAAAGTTAATAATGGCAGGAGTAGAACAAAATCCAGGTCCGCTATCTCATTCACCGACAAAGAGAGGATGACCTCCATTGACACAAAGTACAAGTGCCGCTAAGGTGTCCAAGGATGCATGTGTACACACAATGCTCCGTCGTCAACCAACTACACTTAAGGAGATGGAAAAACTGAGTAAAATAGCGGAAATAGAGAGGGAGAAGGATGAAGAAACAAGGTTAGAAAATTTTTCTGAATTGGTGGAGATAGAAGACAGTTTGTCATGTACTACTCTACAGCAACTTTCAAAGTTGATACAAGACTCTCACAACTCTATTACAGCACAAATATTGAACCTTAAGGCCGAAATAAATTTAATTCACCAGGAAATAAGCGAATTTAAAGCTAAACTTGGTACATTAGCGCATAATTTAAATCTATTGGAAACAAAAGTGCCAGACTTAGAAAAATAGAAGCCCAACAATACTTGGTAAATACCATTTTAAATATAACTAACCAATGTAATCTAATGTTATTTGAATTAGCGATTACAGACAAAACAAACATGAAAGAATGTCTTACACAATTATTCCGAGAGAATATTAAGATAACAGAATTCAAAAAAGAGGAAATTCTGGACATTCACATAATAAAAAAAGAAGATCCATCAATTTTGAAAGTTACTCTGAGCAAGGTCCAGAGAAAAAATCAAATACTTTTAAATGTTTATAAAAATAAAGAAGTATCCTTAGAGGAGCCATTTAAAAATATACGTATGTCATCCGACCTGACACAGGAATCCAGAAACCGTAGAGCAAAAATCCTCCCATACTATAAAGAAGTCAAGAAAAAAGGTGAACAGATATTACTTAGAAATGACTATTTAATATATAAGAATAAGCAAATAACGTATAGTTTTATAAATAATTGTTTAGTTGATACTAAAACTTTTTTAGAGTTAACAATCAATAGGCCTATTTGATCTCTTCTAATAATAATAGTACTAAGAAGTTGAGTAATTTAAATAGAGAACCTGACAAAGTTAATATAGAGGAATTTAAAGATTCGGATATTAGAATTTTATCTTGGAACGTTCAAGGACTTAGAAATAAGTTTTCCGCTTGCTATTTTGATAAAATCCTAAAAATGTATGATATTATAGGATTGGAGGAAACGTGGGTCAATAAACTAAATACAAATGAGGAACATCTTCTCCAGGCCTTTGAATATATACAAGTTCCAGCAGAAAAAAATCTAGGTGTAGGTCGACCAAAAGGAGGAATAATGTTAATAATGAAAAAATCTCTGGGTGAAATGATTTATAGTTTTTCAACAACTTACTTTATATTCTCATTAATTAAATTGGAGTCTCCTAAATTTAATAATCAATCAGATAATATGCTGGCAATAATAGTAAGCTATTTTCCACCTTATCAAATGTTACAAAATCTTTATCAAGAAATGGAAAAGGTTATAATGGATTGGCTGCATTTTACCTCTTGTTGGATAATTATGGGTGATTTTAATGCAAGAATTGACAACTATAATGATTCCTATTATAAGGGTAATAATCAAACAATTTATAACTTAAGAAATAGTCATGACACCGGTAGTAATCCTAAAGGGAATCTATTATTAAATTTCGTTAAAAATTATGATTTATACATTCTTAATGGACGTACAAAAGAAGACTATCCCGGTAGGCATACTTTCATGTCATCAAGAGGAGCATCGGTAATTGATTACATAATGTGCTCTGAAGCCATACTAGACTATTGTGAAGAATTTAAAATATTAGACCACGACTTATCTGACCATTTCCCTGTACACTTGATTATTAGAGATGAATCAACCAAATCAAAATATGAGAAGGCAAGAATTAAAGAGAAAGTGCAGGTTGCGAGAGACAGATTCAAATTAAGAAAGTTTGAAACTGAAATAGGAGGAAGAATTAAGTTAATTGAAAAAATTGAGACTAATGAACTATATGATACTATAATAAAAATATTTAATGATTATAAGATAGAACCAAATCAGCATAAGAATAGACATTTAGATAAAATAAAATCCAAATTTAAGCAAGACTGGTTCGATATGGAATGCTACAGAGCAAAGAGACAAAAGGAAACTAAATTAGCAACTTTTCGGAGGTTTAGAACAAGAGATCAATTAATTGAGTATATAAATTCCAAGAAGAGCTATATAAATCTTATTAAAGCTAAGAAAAAGAAATTCTTCAATTTAATCAATCAAAAACTATTGACTGACAAAAGCAACAAATTTTTTTGGCTGACTGTGAAAAAATACCGTTAGAGGAAAGGTAACGAAAAACAAGACCCTATTGGATTTGATAAATAGATCAATTTTTTTGGAAAAAGACAGTTAACTAACATAAATATTCACCCAGATCTAGAACAGATATGTTTGTACAAGGAGGAGAGGATAATAAACATACCAATTCAGGCCTCAGAAATAATAAAAACTATTAACAAACTAAAAGAAACCACGGCCACAGGTCCTGACTCAATTCCCAATTGTTTATTAAAAAAACTACCACCTGAAGCAATCGACTTAATAGCGCTTAGCTTTAATTACATGTACGAAAATAATAAATATCCAGATTTGTGGCGTTCAGCATACTTTAGAATGATATATAAAAAAGGAAACGGCTCAGACCCAAGCAACTACAGACCCATTGCAATACTATCAACTTTAAGGAAGGTTTTTACAGCTATACTTGCAAAAAGATTTAATCAATGGCTAGAAGAAAAACAGTTGACGTTCGATACCCAATTTGCTTTCGCTAAAAACGGTGGTACAGAAATAGCCATTTTTATATTGATTTCAATTATTCAAATACAGTTATCTAGAAAAAGGCATAAAGTTTACGCTGCTTTTTTAGATCTAGAGAAGGCTTTTGACTCAGTTTCAATAGAATTAATAAGTGAAAAACTAGGAAAAAATGGAGCAGATATCTTATTTATAAAAGCCATAAAATTTTTATTTGGTCATTATCATGTTACTATAAAATCTGGCAAAACTGTCTTCTCCTCTATTGATATTTTTGGAGGTCTGTTACAAGGTGACCCATTATCGCCATTTTTGTTTAACTTTTTCATATTTGATATAAATAATCAATTTGATAAAGTGGAGGATGGAATAAGAATTGGAAATTGTATAATTCACTCAATACAATATGCAGATGATATTGTTTTACTTTCAAATACAAAAATTGGTCTACAGAGAAAAATTAATGTAATGCAGAAGTACTTTACACAACTTGGACTGAAAATTAACCCAAGCAAAACTTATATTCAAATTTTCAGGAGAGGAGGAAGACTGGCGAAACAAGACCATAATTTTTACCTTTTAAATGAGAAATTGAAGCTTATAGAGGAGACCTCTTACTTGGGGCTTAATTTAACTTCAACACTATCCTTTGAAGCCCACTTTAAAAATATGAGAAATAAAGCTAATAAGCTAATCAATAACCTTATATATCTATTGGTCAAAATAAAAATTAGTTCAATTCAAAAACAAATGCAACTTTTTCGGCAATAGTGATGAACTCAATATGTTATGCTTTTCCAATATGGGGAATTAAATGGATTACTCGTTTCGAAATAATACAATTACAATATATAAGGAAAATATATGGGTTAGACAGAGCAGTCCCTGGATATGCCATACGTCATGACACAAACCGACTACAATTGGAACCCTATTTGGTATCAAGAATACAAAAATTTTATAAAAGACTGATCAACAGTGATAACCCTTGGATTAAGACCATATTAAATAATCTGAAAAGTTTAACAGAAACAAAGAAAAATTATGTTAACAATTGGTTTACTAAATATAGTCAAATGCTGACTAAATACGGAATTTCTCCTATTTTATTTGGAAACACAGAAGAAGACTGGCAATTTGGTAATCGTACATTGATAGAAAATTTGTTTAACAACTCTATCCATCAAGAAATACTTAGAATACAGAGTTCAAAATTTCATCCCTGGTATATGGAGAACTTAAACTTTCCTCCTTCAAACGAATACATCAATTTTCACCTACCATTTACGATTAAAAAATGTTATATGCAGCTCTGACTAAACAGTTTTTATATATTAGTGGATCAGAATTATATAAAGATCAGGAGAGAAACATGTAAATTATGTCAGGAGCAAATTTCGATCTTCCATATAATATGTACAGTACATGTAGAGGTTGTACAGAGATTAGGCAAAAATACGGTATTTCCACTTTATCTGAGAGTAAATCAACAAATGAATTCTATAAAAAGTTGTTTCAAATGAGCCCAACTATAATAACAAGATTGTACAATTTTTTCATTAAATATGTTAAATTGTCCGGGAAGGCCAGTACCAAATCTGATAACGAGTCTTAATCAAAATTATTTTTTTGTAATTCAAGATAAATAATGTTATTAATGTAAATTATCAAATGTTTTAATTTATGTTTCCCCTTGTAACGGGACTATCCCATAATACGAAAATAAATATTATTATTATTATTATTAATATATTACTTACACAGCATTATTAATATGATTTTAGAAGTTGCAGAACATATTAAATTACTTTAAAAAATAAAAAATAATTATATCATTTGATTTCAAGATATTTTGTATATCTTAAAAATAATTAATTCTATCCCGGAATCCCGGGACAAGCAAAAGACCGAGAAATGAGAAACCCTAATATCAATGTCTGGTTATTGTTAACAATACTCTCCTGAAAAGAACATGACATCTGGTGTAAGACAAAAATGTTTAACGAGTCTGAATAATGCTGTGAATATTTGGTAGACATACTGTCGTGTTACTTTGGCCAACACATAAATGAATGATGTTCATGTCATTTTACATTTCACACTATTGACTGTATCATCATATATACCGTATATCTCGGCAGATAAGACGATAGTTGAATCAAAAAAAAAAGCTCCCAAAATCCGGGGTCATCTTATAGGACAGATACAAAAGATTAGATTGAAATTTATATAAATTAAAACCATTATAAAAATACAGACAAACCGTAATTATTTACTAGTAGAGAGTAGGGTATGTGCACAAAATAGAATAGCCCATACGACGTTTTTGTGAATAGTCAAGGTCATTACCCGAATGCCGAATCTGTGCAAATGCTTGCAACAATCACAAGGAAGTGCTGCCAGATGCAAGAAAATAAATTTGTTCATTTGAAAAATTACAAATACGACATAATTCCGTATACGCTATACAGTATTATTATTCAGATGATGATCGCCGATCTAGGCCATTGATAGCTTGGGGGTTGAAAACTACATTATATATGATATTTTTATAGTTTGCAAAAATTTATTAGGCAAAAATTTATAAATGAAGTTTAATAAATACAGTACAGTTTATTGTTATAGCTTGGGGGTTGAAAACTACATTATATAGTTTAAAACTACATTATAAAGGAGTTAACAATTAACTTTCTTTGCTTGACACATAATACAGATTATCTAATGTCTAATTAACTCAAAATCAATACTTTCATTTTGTAGTTAAATACAATAGCATGCTAGGGGTTGACTTATAGGACAGATAGAAGCTAAAACTATAAAACTTTGACAAAAATTTATACCTCGTCTTATCTGCCAAGATATACGGTATATAATTTTAGTAAACTAAATGCTGTAAGAATAAATAACATTCTTCCTCTTTATGCTATAAACAGTCATAAAAATAATACAGAAAAAAGTTAGTAATTAAAAACATTCTGCACAATAGAAGAAATACTCAAAAGTTTTAAGAGAGAACCTTCATAAATGTGTTGTGTAGATTTATTGTGTACTTGGAGTACGTGTAAAAGATTTATGAATATTCTCTTTTAAATTTTTCTTTTAATGTTTCTTCTATTATATAAGAGTTTTAGTTGTACATTTATCATTAGAATTTTTTTACCAGTAAGTCAGCAATATTTAAAATCTAAAACATTAAAAAAAATTCACTTTTATTCATCTTAAGCATTTGAAAAAATTTATTTTGAACCTGAACATAAACGATTACAGTACAATCATATTTACAAAAATAAAACAAAACAATAGCTTAGTTTATTTGAAATATTTTAAATATAACCTATATATGCCTTGTGTCTATTAATGCACCTAGTCATGAAGATAAAAATGAATATAACCTTACTTTAAAATCGAGATGACCATTCAATATGCCCGAAGATTGTCATTTTCTATAATTTTGCCTTGATTAGAAAGGTTTATGTTGTAAATTTATTTTAGTATATAAAACAACAGTTTGACTAATACATACATACATACATATATATATATAAATCAAAACCACAACTTACTAAGAAAATCTGAGTTTTAAGTTTTTTTGTTATATAAAACTATCCAGTTGGAATACTTTATTTATAAACTACATCTGATAACAGATTAAAAATATGTTAATTTTTTCTCAATGTTCTGATTATCTCTTCTCTGAAACTTAAGTTTCAAAGCTAATAATTAGATTAATATAGAGGTCATTTTATATCCAGCATATCCAGTCTACTCATCATTTATTTTAGTAGTACTCGATAACCTTGAAATGTTTTGAAAATGAAATTTGAATCCCTTTATGAAACTAGTAGTATTTTAATAGATAATTTCAAGAAAAATTAGTCCAATTTTCAAGCTTTTTAACAATGTTAATCGAAGAAAATCAATCAATTTGATATGTCATGTGATAAAAAAAATTAGAGATTTTTTCCCCTTATATTCAATTAACACTCAAAATCCCTGTTTTATCAACGTTAAAGCAACTGTATCAATCATTTATTCATACTTTTTTGTTTAGTTTCTAACTTATAATGATGTATCCTGTCTAATAGTTTAAAAATACTTTGTCATTTAATACTATTACATCTTCCCATTTGGTGAGTGTAGCTTTTATAACATTTGTGCCAAAAATATCATATCAATCAATTTTTAAGCTTTAAAGGATGTGTTTAGTGCATTTAAATTGTGAATAAACTGTTTGCAATGATTTCATGTATTCATAATTTATTATATATTTCACAATCACATGATTATTCTTCTCTTTAGCTGGTTTTGTGTTCGTTCATTAAAGTAATTTTATAGTTCATTAGTTTTTAATTCACTTTAATATCAGTTACATGGCATACTATGTAGTTAAGTTTTTTAATCAAAAGCAATGTTAAAGTTTATAGAACAAATTTAACTATAATATACTGTATGTACAGAAAACTTTGCAGAAAATATGCATTAATTATATGCAGTGAAAAAAATAGCAAAAAATATGGAAATCTGTAATATCTCAGAGTTCTGATTTTGCCTCTGAATAGCAAAATTGGACTTTTGACTACAAAAACCATTATTCAACTTTCCTAGAATAGACATGAATGTTGATAACTCTACTAGAGCTCTGTGCACCTTTTTTGTGACTATTTGAAGGCAAAAATTTACAAATGAAGTTTAATAAATACAGTACAATCTCAGTAATCCGGCTGTTCCCTAGTTTGACATGTTCAGTAATCTGGCACTAGTCAATTCTTGGATATATAACATTATTTCCAAGTCATAGAGAAGCTTCCCATCAATTCAAACTCGAGTTTCCGCTAAATCTGAACGTCTTCTCACTAAACATTTTAGGATATTAAGCCTGAGCTTAAACACACACACTTTGACAAAATATTAAAGATTATTAGGCTTTCTTTCCATTCCAAGATTATTAGGCTTTCTTTGCTTTCTTTCCATTATTGTTATTTTGCTATTCTATATGTTTTTCATTAATACAATGTACTATCATCACACAAATAAACAAATATTTTCTTCCACATGACTAAACCACTGTATCAGTTCCATTTATGTCAAATTATCAAGACTTTACTGTACTAAAAAAAGTTAACTCGAGTGCATAAATATAGAAAATACTTGTAATACTTAGCATGTCATGAATATAGGTATAAAGAGACTCATACTAGTTACAAGTTCAGATGATATTAATCAAGTAATTTAATTAATTTAGTGTAATTCTATAGTCTTAGTCAACATAGAAAACACCTCTAAGATTATAAAAAATAAAATAAAAGATAACATTACTATAGACAAATAGTTATTTAAATATTTTAAAAACAATTTATCTTCCTTAACCCAAGAAAACAAGAACCCCATATCATTATTATTAACACTACCTCCATCAAATAAACTAAATTTAGTCTCCTTAATGTAAGCTTGTGTTGATGTTTAGTAATTTATCTTCCACATTTTAAACAGACAATACTGTGCAACAGAAAAAAAAAACACTGTGATAAAGATAGTTGCCAGTTGTAAAAAAATAAGTGTTATCATGGATATAACAAATAGTTGCATGAATATAATTATTATTGAAAAAAGTACTCTAATAAAGTTTAAACAATTCAATCCATTAGTTTAAAATATTTAGGTGTGCACAATGACCAAGCCTGCTTCACAGGTTAATAAATATTAATTAAAAACTAATAGTTAATGATTACTAAGAAGTGATAATTGTATTGCTATCCTTATAGAAAATATAATGATCCTTACATAAATAATAATTTATTTAGTTACTTTATTGCTCACTTCACATGTACATTGTATATATCATTAAACATTAATAAATTTAATCCAATATTTTCTTATATAGCTTTATAGTATCAGTTATAATAAAATAATAGTTGCAGGTTTAGATTACGATAGTAATTATTGAAATACTGTATAAATTTTCTGTTTTTTAAATAATTATAAAAGTTATTCTTCACCAGCACTTATTTAATACAAAAGATATGTACTGTACTTTAGTTTAAAACTACATTATAAAGGAGTTAACAATTAACTCTTTGCTTGACACATAATACAGATTATCTGATGTCTAATTAACTCAAAATCAATACTTTCATTTTGTAGTTAAATACAATAGCATGCTAATATTTTATACTTTGTTTAAGAAACTTAAAAATTCTTTGAATTAAGCAAAATTAACTATAAATAGAATATAATTATTAGCCTGCTTCACAGGTTAATAAATATTTCTGCTTGTGCACATAAATGTATACAAATGGAAAATGTATATACATTATAATAGATGGGAAAGCAAATGGGCATAAACTGTCTAGAGGACAACCTGAAAGTACTAAGGTTTAAGATAAATTTCATTTTTCATTTCCAGGAAAATAGGGAAGTGTATATTAAGGTCATTGCAGAGAAATAACACAGCTTGACCAAAATAATCCTTGTGCCAATAAAAGTCAACCATCCATTGAAGGGAGAAATCTGTTGATGTATGGAATGAGCAGTAAATTAACTACAGTAAATAAACAATTACCAATATGGAACTGTATATAAAGACAAAGAACCTTTCTCTTACCTCTTAAAAATTAATAACAAACATTATTTACATACAAAATGAACAAATTTAAACTGTTCATTTTAAATTTTAATTTGTTACTCTCTCCCAATAATAATGATCACATTCATTATATTCACGATGACTAGTACTATTTTTTTCACAACTACAATTAATCATAATAGATTGTTTTCTAAATAGAAGAAAACAACTTTATTTAGAAAAATTTCATAGTTAAATAATTAAATTTAACTGATTTATTTTACATTCTAAATCCACAGCTCTCAAATGAATTAGGCCTATACAAAATCAACATTTATGACGACTCCATTTTAATTTTGTGTCCGACTTCAAATTTTGTACATTTTTAACTAAATCACTGCCCTAAATTTTCATTTTTCCATAATTAATACACTTTTCACAATAACCTGACAGTAAAAGCCATTTTAAAAGCATTTTTAACATTTATAAAGGTCAACTTCCAGTTTGCACAATGCAAACAACATATACTAAGACTCCAAATTCCTTTACATTTCTTCAATTGTGTATTTTTAATTAAACTGTCGTTCAGGATTTTATTCTTATACAAATTTCCTCCGAACAGCTCTACTTATACCGGCGGTTCTTCGCCAGTGTTCCATAAACCTGTCTCAAGCATTCCATGAAAAACAAAAAACAAAAGTTTTTATTGCAAATTTATTCCAATTGCCTTATTCATAGACACTCCCACATTTCTATTTTATTCAATAAACTATAGTTTATTTCTCCATTGTCTCTCGAGAATAGTAAACACAGAATCGCTTATCAATTTTCGAACGTACTAACGCTCCACGTAATAATAAGTATACGAACTATTCCGCTGCCTCGGAAAGGTCGAGAACCACAGACTAAAGCAGTAGCAATAATCTTTAAAGCATTTTTCCTCCGATCATTATATTTAAGTGAAGCCGTTCTATATATAAAAAAAGGAGTCACTTCTAGGTCATTTCTCAATATGTGTGTCTTCATACAAAGTAACTTCTACCCAAAAAACTGTTCCAGGAATGAAATTTATTTTATTTTGACCATATTAAAACATGAAAATCCCATTACAAATACCAAATTTGCAGCAAGAAGTGTTATTTTACACACATCAATATAACCCTATATATAGACTTATACATAGATTTTCACAATGAATTCGGCTATTTCAATTGCATTTCTACCTGTTATTGATATAAATAAAGGAAATTGATTAAATTTGATACTTACTTGACATTGCTAATTCTTCCTTTTCTTTTGTTGTTATTTAAAGGCATCATATTTTTTTATATATTGTTAAATACGCTAATATTGGAATAATTAATGGCAATAATAATACGACAGGAGAGAGAATAAACAGTATTAAAAACTTAACGATTTTCTTAAATTATTTCCAATTATAGTAACAAACAAGAAAAAATAATAATAATAATAAATCTATTCAACACTTCTAAATAAAATTTCTTTTATATAAAACTTATTATTTATTTATTTATACTTTCCAGAAAACAAAATAAATTTATGAAATCGAAAGCATTATCTATAACTTCCCATTTAATTCAATAATTGTTAGGCTTAGCTGAAAGCCTTATGATTGCCGCCACGACACCGGAACACGTGTACCTCACGTGACTAAATTTTAATAATCCAATGGAATTTTTTTAATTAGTAATATTTTTAATTAATTATCGTTAAATAAAATATTAAAAATTTTATTATAATTATTTGGATCGTATTTTTCAAGTTACTTTTTACCGAGCTCGATTTAGTGTGGGGTCTTCGCGTTTTCGATATTTTATCATGGCGTCGTTTGAAAATTTATTAATGTTTTTTTAATTTAAAAAGTTGTGTTAAATGCGAAACTATATTGGAGTTTTAAAAACGCGTTTACAATAATTTGGTATCGATTAATTTCAAAAATTTTAACCATATGGATTCGAACCCGGACCCTCTTCTGCGGGATGGCCGAGCGGTCAAGGTGGCAGCCTACCGCTTTGGGGAATATCCCGTCATCGAATCCGAACGGGTCGAAAAATCCCCAGGAATTTTTCGGGGGGTGGTCCGTTCGGATATGTCGGACCCCGTTCCTCACCACCCGGTCGCCCCATTGTGGGCCTCGCCGAACCCATAATGGGCCTACTAAAAGAAGCCCTCTTAGTGCCCACAGGGCGGAAAGAGTTAAAAAAAAAAAAAAATCCCGCCCCATCGTGGGCCTGGCCGAATCCATAGTGGGCTTGCTAAAAGAGACCCTCTTAGTGCCCACAGGGCGAAAAGAGTTTTAAAAATAGGAGAAGGAGGCCACGATTAATGATATATATCCAATGCAAACCGGAAGTCATGTTGTTTCAATTGAAAAATTTTCCCTTAAAAGGTGTTACAAAGACACGACTCTATTATTAAAGAAAAAGTGTGATTTACAAGGGCAAGCCAATACTAATTTGAGATTGAGATTATATATTTTACATTAAATAAACGATTAAAGATTGCAGCCCCGATTTGTGACACGTTACAATAGATAATTGCTAGTTCATTTTCGACTCTTTCTGCCCTTTGAGCAATAAAGGGCCTTTCTTTTTCATACGGGCTTGGCCGATATGAAGCACACAATGGAGCCTCGATATAACAAGAACAAATTGTACGTGAAAAATTCTTGGGAAGTTTTCGTACGGATTTGATACCGGATCCCCGCAGCAATGGGTTGACTAATTAATTGTTTGTTTTTTTTTTTCTTTTTATTAAGTTATAGTAACGCAACACTTAAACGATCTGCCTAGGGGGAATGCCTTCCGGGTGGTCTTTTTAATAGTAACTAGTCCCTGTTCAGGCGTTACAGACGTGGAGAAAACCTGGAAAACTCCACGACCAGATTTCAAGTTAGCATTGAGCCAAAAGAAAAATAAATTCAATAATTAAAATACTAATAAAGAATTGTAGAAACGATATAAGTTTTCGGGAGATATTGTTTTGCATTAAACATAGCTACAGCTCGGTTGCTTAAAAATACTTATCGTTCGAAATGGATGAAAACAATAAAAACAAAAGATGTGGGGATGAAAATGAAGTTTCTCGGCAAAACGATAAGCCAATTTCTAATGTGGCAGCCCGGAAAATATGTAACCAGGATAGAGATAGAAGTTCTTCTTTAACTACAGAGCAAAGTACAACTACTTCTTCGTATGGAACTGAGAGTGGCACCTAGTCATCCAAAAGATTAACGGAATTAATTGAAAAGTATAAAGATACAATAGAATGAAAAGAAACAAATGCAATATCTTTTAAAGAAAAAATTGAGACGTGGCAAATTCTAACCGAAGAATTTAATAAGTTCCAGAGGTTAGTAAACGAGACACAAAACACTTGAAAACTTTGTAGAAAAATTTGAAGCGAAAAGCGAGAAAAATGTAGCGTCAAGTAAGCGAGCACGGATGAGTACTGGGGAGGAGTATGTGCCTATATTGAATGTACTATACCACCGATTACAGAAAAAATTATCTCTTTAATCCCCTAGGAATTTACACCCCACTCAAATCCTGTTGACAGTGATGATTTTAATGCCTCTGTTGAAAGAAAATTTGTTTAGGGGAAGGAAAGGCAAGATGGAAACTACTTACCCACCCCGAAACGCGCGACGAAGCACCCGAATCTCCATGCACACAGAGACACCCGGATATCTTGTATTTATGAACGGCGACTCAGACCAGTTGGTGCCACCAATTGACGGGTGTGAGTATTTCTTATTTCGCAGCAGATTATTACGCAATCATTGGACTTTTGCAGTGTTATTATTTATACCTACAAGGTAAGTATTACTATTTTGTTTTTATACAAAGTACCTATTAGGGATAGATTGCATGAATTGATATTTAAAGAAGAAAAAACATCAAGGATTTTTAAAGCATTGATATTATTATTGACAATCGGCATGTGGGTAAGATGGAATAGTTTCCATGTTGCCCGCGCGCAATTATTTTGGTTTCTGTTTTCAATTTATCTAACTAATTGAGGATGTAATTGTTTTTAGATAGTGAACAAGTATATAAGAAAGAGCAACAGAGGTTCTTGGACTGAAAAAACGATGCAGATGGCGATGGATGAAGGTTTTGTGTATTATGTGGAGAACCATATGTGGAACCGCCCACAGAGGACTGGGTACAGTGTCCAGTGTGTTGTGGTTGGGCACATGAACTATGTACAGACACAAAAGATGGATGTTTTTTATGTGTCAATTGTAAAATGTAGAGATATCCTATGTATTCCATCTTGCCTTCAGGGTGAAAGCAAGATGGAATTTTTGACGTTTTTACTTTATGGTTCCTAACAGATTTTATACTTAATATTAATTATTTTTAATTACACAGTTTTTTAACCATCTAAGATCTCTGTCGAGACCGATTAAAATAAAAGCTTTATATTATGTTGTTTTATGTTTTTTTACATCATAAAGTTAAACCTTCCATCCTGCCCTCCCTTCCCCTATATCAAATTATACTCGATCAAAACTAAACAGTAATAAAGCAGTTAATTATATAATAATCGTCGCAGTAATTTTAAAATTATTGATAAATATGCACCAGAGAATCACAAAGCTCGAATGCATTTTTTAAGAGAGGAGTATAGAACTAAAATGGAATTTTATGAAAGAAGATTTAATAAGAAAGAGAGAGCATGATTGTAGAATTGAACTCCTACAAGAAGTAAAAGCTCTATAAATAAGAGAACAACAATTAAAAATAGAATTACTACAAGAAAACTTAAAAAGCATTTAAAAAGTAGCAACTTTATATTACGAATTTTGTTGTTTGGTATTTGTATTCTAAAATTAAAAAAATATCTAGAACATATTATTAATAAATTTCATTTTTATAGTTATTTTATTAAAAATTATTTATAATTTTTATTCAATAATTTATTTTAATTACACATTCAAATTTAATGAAAGTAATACAGAATTCAGAAGTAATACAAGGAAACTCTATTCTTCCATACACCAAATAGTCTCTCTTCCCTGTTTCTAGTTTTAATATAAGCTGCATTATATTTTACTTCTGCATTTGTTGCTGGGTTTAAAAGTAGTGTCATCAAATATGGTTTTGCAAAGATAGCCACAATCTCCTAAAAGACAGCGTGTGACAGGAGGAACTCTATTCTCAAATTTCAGACATAATTCTGAATTATTAAATGTAGAATCATCTACTGATCCAGCCCATCTTGCTACTAAGTTTCTTATTAGTAAATTAGCATCACTGACTACCTAAAAATATTAATTGAATGAAAGATGAAATATTTATATTTATTAAAATTTAAATACAAACAGAATGTATTCATGTAAACACTCTGATAAAGAATAATATAAAATTTGACATATCTGGGTATTGATTAAAAAATAACCTTTCCTATTTCTAAATAATTCTGCACTTGTTCCCGGAGATGAAATTAAAATATGAGTACAATCTGAAGCACCTAAACACCTAGAAACTCAGCAATATCGTAAAATTTTTTAATGACTTTTCTGTATTCCAGCACTATCCAACTGTATCTAAAGCTTTGGAAAGCCTTTTTTGAAAGGCTCCCCAAAGCTTCAGATACAGTTTTAATTATCTTACATACACTTGAAGTCAGATCTCCCATTTCATGATAAAAATTTCCAGTGGTATAAAAACGTAAACTAATCAATAACTGCAATAAGGGTGTTAAAGGCTGGTTTCTTCTTGTATTCTATGATGGCAAGAGGAGCTTGATTTCGTCACATACATGTACGGTACAACAGTTCTTTTGCAGAGCCTATAGCTTAAGATAGTCGTTAATCCTGCGATTTGTCTAATCGTCTGTTGGTGAAATAGGAGGTAAGACAATTTAGCTCAATCGATTAAAACTGATCGGTATTATAAACCAAAACAGGATACAGTGCTGATAAGCATTAATTGAATGAGATGGGACAATTACAAAATGAAATGTTCGTGGAATCATTCTCAGAGAATTAAGAGAATCGTATCTAAATAAAATTTAACAGTACGGCTAAAGATAAATATACATTATATATTTGTACCGTCTGCGAGCAGCATAGAAGTGTATTGCCTTTTCACTTGAAAGCAATCAGATGTTTTTTTTCTCTCTTTTCGTTTTGTAAACACTAATAGGGACTTTTAAATCATACATCATACGTTCGGTCAGATCCACAATGAGGATGGGTGCGTAGTTTGGTTTATTTGTATATGGCAACGCGACACATAAGCAATCTATTTCCTATGAGAAACTGGTCCCTATTTACGTGTTACGAACGTGAAGAAAATCAGGTAAACTCCACATAGCCAACCCATTGGCGAGGCGCAAACCCACAACCGACTACCAGTGTTCAATGGTTTTATCCATTCGAGCATTGGTGGACACTGGTCGAGTGGTTTATTCCGGCAGACAGACCAAAAAAAAGTTTCTAATTTTGGGTATTTTTGACCGCTTAAATTCAATCGCAAGTCTCGCAGAGAGATAAGCTGTTGTTTGCGTGTATGGCAACGGCATTTACGGGCGATCTGCCGAGAGAGATGTTACCTAGGACCCCTGACTCCTAATTAGATGCTACCGTCTCGACCATCCACAAATCAAAAGGAGCAATTCAAATCACACTCGAGAGAAATCCATAATAACCCTCGAGATGAATGCCTGAGTCCATCTCTGTAGGGATCGCAAAAACGCGTAAAAATGGTGAATGATTATAAAGTTCCGAAGTCGGAAAGTTTCGAGAGTCAAATCGTGTCAGGAACATGTGTTGGTGATGTAAACCAGACACGAAAGAAACTCTCCCAAAACTTGTCCTAAAACAAACGCGACACGATAATGAACGACCGAGGGGATGTCAACCGAGAGAGAGGGAGCTTTGTCCAGGTGCTCGTGTACGAGTGTCAGAAACGAAAAACAAAGGGGGGTAAATGGCCACCGAAGCATCTGGCGGACCGCGTGAGGTCAAAAGCGTCAAAGAGAGGGCCATAACGACGGAATATACGAGCACGAACTTCAAAGACTCCGTCAACACCTCTCGGAACTCTCCCGACCCAGATCGGTCTCTGGTTTCGCATAGAAACAAAAGAAATGACCAATCGGGGTAAGGGAGAGGAGGAACAGAACCAATCAAGAGGGTGAGATTCAAGGGGGAAAATATTATAAAACTCCCGAGTCGCGAAGACAAGGGTTCTCCTCCAGACAGAAAGTTCGATTCTCCTTCGGTCTTTCGGAAAAGAAGTGCTGCGGTTCTCCTGCAGACGAGTACATCCCCAGCCGAGTCTACCCAGATCAAGACGATCCGGAGATCACGGGAAACGGAACAAGATTCCTTCTTATCTACAACTGGACCATACCTCATCGTCCATCAGCGCCCAGAGACTGTCTCTCCGGGATTGACCAAGGAAGCCCCGTAACGTTCCCAACGTCACCGCAACAACGCTACGCTAACGATCTAGATCGTATTGTACTGCAATTATATGTAAGTTAACTTAGTAGTTAGAATAAACGGTTTTGTGTAAGACACTTGTCATCTTTGTTTCCTACCGCCACCACCCACATACGATTTCGACCCTAGGTTTTCCTGACGCGGATTAACTGTTTTCCCCTGGAAGTCGGCGGCCTTACAATCTCGAGGATGATCTGCTGAAAGGTACTGGAGTAAAATAAGAAAAAAAATTGACTATTAAAAAATTATTCTTAATTCAATACATTAAATTCCAACTTTAATTTATTTCATTTTTAAATTCATCAACATTTACAATTCTTTAAAAAAACGAAAATTTATTTTTAATAATGATAATATACTAAGACATTGTTTAAGAATTCATTGTTGAGTTATTTATTGAAAACGAATGGATTAAATAAAATGTTCGACCAAGATAAATTTATGAAATATTCGGGAATAAATGTAAGTCAATAGAGTACAGTTGGAACGCAAGACATACGTTTAGGGAAATAAGGTTGCCTTATTGTTGGGCTGGCCAAACCCACAATGGGCTTAAAATAAAAGGTTTTTGTTTCCTATAGGAAAAAAAAGCATACAATTTGAATAATTATATTTATAATTTAAAACATATTTTATTTTTTAAGAAATGAGATTTTATAAATGATTTGTTTTTGCATCTAGGATTACAATAAAGATTTCGGGCGTTCTTTTCGTAAATTGAAAAGAAACAGATTATTACAGGTTTAATTAATTATTAATTATTTAAATATTCAAATAAAACATACTATTTAATTCTTAAAATATATTTTATTAACACAAAATTAATTAATTTAATTAGAGAAAATCTCCAGAAAGCTGGAGAGCAAAGGAAGAACAAGCAGAATTCCTGCATTATATTCAGCAAAATACGGATGCTATGTACACGGATATGTACATGGATCCCGATGAGTTACAATATTATCCTCCACAAGACCATTATAATAATTATGTGAATTATGAAAATGATTTTGAATCTCCTCCTTTAAGAGAAACGCCTGTTAAATGCAAAAAAGTACGTAATTTTAGTAATTTAAGCAATATATTTTATTAATTTTTATATTTTTTATATTGATCAGGAAAGTAAGAAACCTTTACCTTCGAAGTCATTTCCTCTTACTCCTACTACACCAAATAGTTTACGTAAATATACTGTATTGGATCCAATTAAATCTAAAAAGGTAAGGTAAATACAATGTATGAAATGTAATATTAATTATGTTAAATAATAACGTATATTTAAAATTTATTAGAAATGTAATAATAGTACAGACATACAAACAAAATAATTTATATACTTGCTTCTTTAGGATAATATAGTTAAAGAAAGCATAAATGAAATCAAGAAAAATACAGTTTCAGTAGTAGAAAGTAGAAATAAAGGTGAACAAATTACAGATTTTAATGAAAAGAAACGGGAAAAAATGGTATGTTTATTGAATACGTATATAGAATGCCCCATAAATCACCAGAAGAAGTACAGTTGTACTCTGGTGGCCAAGATTCAATTCCCTGGATTAAGCAATAAAATACTAATTACTGCTCTAAGGCCCACCAGCCTTCATTATAATGTGTACGGTACCTTCTCAGCAGTAAAAACAATTGAAAAGCGGCGCGATCTACGGCAAGATTTTCAGTTTCGATACAAGATGCCGATACTGGCCGGTATCGATACTTTAAAACTACTTATGTTACCAATATCGATACTCTTGTGGTATCGGGACATCCCTAATAATCGGTGACACCTATTTGCTGTAACAGATCCAAATGATAAATAGTATGGTACGCTACACGCACATTGATGAATAAATAAATACAGTACATATATGTTACATTAAAAGAATAAACAAAAGGAGACATAACTCTCATGGTTTCCGATTTATGGGACACACTGTATATATATTGTGACAATTTTATTCGGAATAAATTAAATTATAATTGTAATGTAATACATTAATTCATTTAAATCAATTTATGTAGAATTTATTAGAAGAATTACCGATCGAAGCGTCCGAACAGGTAAAATTATTATAATAAATTTATAATTTAGATATCAAAATTAAATTATATTTGTTTTTAGATTTATTTGATGGAAAGTCCTCCTCCTGAAGAAAATCGAGAGATTAATTCCTCACCGAAATCTATTAAACAGGTACTGTTTAAAAGTAATGAATCATTCTCTTAAATAGTAGCGAGGTTGAGGCCGAAGTTTTAAACAGCACCGCTTTCCTGTAAGCCTAGAAGTTTGACAATGGTCTTTGGAAAGTCAGTGGAATCATGTTCGACATTCCAAATGCCATTGTCAAATTTCTAGGCTTCGAAAGCGGCGCTGAACGTTCGACGTACACGTTTTCGCGTTTAAAACTTCAGCCTCAACCTCGATATTTAATTAATTGATAACGTAATGCACCAATCCCATCAGTGGCCAGGTGGATAAAACTACTGAACACTGGTACTGGGTGGTGAAACTTTGCCTCACCAACAGGCTAGACACATGAAATTTTCCGGGTTTTTTTGCTTCTCTAACACCTAAATAAGGCTAGTTTCCTATTGAGTATCTCAGAAGGTACACCAATGGCGTGTTATCCTTAGGCAAAAAGGACAATTGCTTGGGTCTCCAAATCAATCTTTCATAGGAAAATATTCCCCCAAAAATTTCCCTCGTAGAAAATCAACACTGTACATGACGCTCCCTAATTCAAAATTTCCTTGACTCCGTGAAGCTATAACGCGCCACTCAGGTATCTCCTCTTGGCAGATTGCCCAGGAGTTGTGTTGCTTTATCCCATCACTACATTCCACTCCACTTCGTAATACGTCAGCACATTAAGTTCATATCGCTAACTATAATTTCGTTTATTCGCAATGCGAATGATTCTCAATGGTATCGACCAGTATGGATGGGAATAGACAGAGATGTTACAACTCATATTGGACATGGTAAAATACGGGGTCGTTTGGTATGAGAGAAATAGGCAGCAATTCGAAGGTCGCTGCAATTTCCTGTAGATACTGCCCATTATAAAATATGAGGATCTGGGTTGGAGTCGAGTTGGGATCTTCGTGGAGGTAGACTAAAAGATTACCGCGCAACTTCATAAAATAAGATTCTTTAAACTGATTCTTAGGCAAACGAAGAGGAAATTCTTAAAAAAGAGAAAGTGATAATAAAAAACATTGGAAAATTTTCCTTAAGAAATGATGAAAATATAATTGATGAGAAAGTCAACATGCCAGAACGAAAAGAAACGAAAGACGAGAATGACATTAATAAGTAAATTATTATTATATTCATGAATAAAACTAAACGAGAAAACACACAATTACAATTATAAAACACGAAAATAAATTATAATTTATTTTAAAAATAGCAAACACATTTTCCCTGATATGAAGAAAAATGAAAATGAAATATCTTCAAAAATTTTCGGAAAATCTTTACTAAAACTTATTCCAAATGTAAGCCTATCATTCATTTGCTTCCTACATTTAAATATTTTAAGTATTAATTATACAAAGTATTTATAGAGTGAAAGTAAGACTGAAGATGCTCTAAAATCAAATAAGAACACTGTAATTTTACCTGGAGAAAATTTTCAAAACAATCCATTTGAAAGAGAAAAGGAAGAAAAACAATACGTAAAATTCGTTTTAAAAATTTCATCAATACTCTTATAATTTTATATTAGACCTAACAATCTTTTAAATTTATGAATACTTTTTTATCTATTGTTAACTCTTTCTACCCCTTCTACCATTGTTTTTTTTTCCGTATTCGGAAAAGCATACAATGGCCACTAAGTGTTGAGAAACGTTGCTCGACATATCCGGCACAGACCGTCCATGAAAAATTCCAGAGTTGCTCGGTCGGATTCGATTCTGGCTTCTCTAGAGCAGTAGGATAATGTCTTAACGACTCGATCATCCAGTTGTTTAATTCTTAAATGATTTTGTTAGCTAGAATGATGAGTATTTTATGTATAAAAGTGGCCCACCAGTGACAGAATGGATAAAACCACCGAACAATGATAGTTTGACACGGGTTCGACTTCCGCCAACGGGTTGGCCACGTGGAATTTTCTTGATTTGCTTCACGTGTCTAATAGGAAAGTCCTCTGGGGAGGAGTTCCCCATGGCAGATTGCCCATGTGTTGCGTTGCCGAATCCTATTAAACCAAATCAAACATATAATGTCATAATTTTCGTATTTATTTATTTTCTTTTATTACTATTATATATATATATATATATATATACTGTATATATATATACACCTACTCCTACTGCTATATAATTTACATACAAAATTTAATTAACTATATATTTAATTATTCTGCAGAGAAGTTCATTATTGGAAATTAGAAATGAATTGACCGAACTTCGAGACGAAATAAGATAGTTAGAAAGGAATTAAACGATTTAAGAACAGAAAAAGAAAGGATGCAAAATGATGTCGCGGAAGAACGGAAAAAATCAGAAAAATTTATGAACGAAATAACATTAAAACTTAAAGAAGAAGGAGAGAAATTAAATCAAAATAAAATTTCAAAAGAAGTAATTCAATCAGAAATTAAAAAATGCGAGAAAGAATTATCAAATATAAAAAACCAGCATATACACGAAATCAATGAAGCTACAAGAGAAAAGAATAATTTAATTGAAGAAATAAATAAATTAAAAAATTCTGTTGATAAAAATTCAGTAAATTCATTAAATTTACAAAAAGAACAAGAAAAATTATGGGAAGATCTAAAAGATTTGCATATTAAAGCAGAAAATGCAAAGGTTTCTATGACCGACTTGCAAAATGATACTGAAAATGTCAAAGAAATCTTCATTAATCTACAAAAATCTGCCGAAAAAGAAATAAGAAACTTGGAAGATGTTATTGCGAAAAAGAATTCATTAAAGGAAAAGGCAAAAAACATAGAAGAATTTAAATTGCACGAAACAGTTTCAGCAAAATATGAAAATCAATCGTGTAAAGGAATTCAAAATGAATTAGAACGTTTGAAAATTTTGAGAGAAGAAAATTCAAAATTAGAATTAGAAAACAAACGTTTAGCCTTAAAAAAGCACAATTTAAAGAAGATTTATTTAATTTTCAGACAGAAATTTTAAATCAAAAATATTTATTACGAAAACTAAAAAAAGAGAAGATGGAAATTGAGAACGAATCGATAAATTCGCACATTCGTGATTCGTATCGTAAAGAATTACGTTTAAATAAAGTAAAAGACGATTCAAATGAAGCACCCGTACAATATGAAGAAACGCGGAAATTAAGAGAAGCAATTGAAAGTTTAAACTGCACTTTAAAATATCAAAATCGGAAATACCGAGGTACGGAATTAAATCAAAACCGCGAGGACAACAATGAATTAATGACAATATCTCAATTAATTGGGCAATTGACAGAAACTGTAACTATGTTGAGGAATGGTCAAGAAGACATTCGACAGCAACTAAGTAAATTCTCAAACCAACATAACTGTTCGGAGATTTCGCGAATTCCTGACCAATGCGAATTTTGTATAGGGGTGAATCGCTCTCTTCATCATAAGCATATTAACATTTGGATGAATTCGCCTGATTCTAATGACAAAATGTGATTAGATATAAATACTAAAAAGAATCGATGATGATTAGAATATTTTAAGTTAGGAAATATAATTTTAAAAAATTTCAAATAATTTTAATTTTAACATTTTAAATTATTACTTGGATTATTCTAACGAATAATATATAAACTGCGGAAATATTCAATATAAATTATATAAAATACAACTTGATGATTTCATTTTTTTTTTTTTTTTTTTTTTTTTACTGTATGGCAATATCATGGCGCTTTCCTCTATGATAGGGCCTTTTCCTCATAAGCCTGGAAGAAACAATTTTTTTTTTTCTATCTGGCAACTTGTTGCATCTATGATTTATATAAAAGTATCGTGGATAGTGTTTTCATATAGTATCTAAAAGAAAGACGTGTCTTCCTTAACTATACCATATAGAGAACACTAATGAAGATTAACAATTCGAAATTGTGTTGTATTATTGTGTCTCTTTAAAGTTGTGGACGCGAAATTGGGAATTTCGCTCCTCGACCTCGGGGCCTAAGGCCCGTCAGTCGCCGACACGCTCGCTGTCGCTCGCGGTCGGCTAGTACTATGCGCCGCTTTCGCGGCTTGTCCAAAAAACCTAACCTACCCCTCCGGGAGGTGACCATCCCTAGTAAGACTAATAAAAAACCTTTTATTTCAGCTCAATCGATATACAAGGCTCCAAGTCCACGCGCGGTTGGATTAAATACAGTACATTGTGCATTGTGACAGCAAGAAATCGTAAATATGATAACTTTGTTATTTTTCGTCTCAGGTCCAAAAGTAGGGTATCGTTGAACTCGTCTCGGTCCCCTCAGTTCAGATATATACTCAAAGTCCCGAAATTCCACCGGGAGTAATCTATAAAACAGTCTTACATAACACTGAAACGAAACTATTCGAGTCATGGAGGACGCAATGTTGCTTTCCAACTTAAACTATTACAAACAACCGCGACAGTGCGCACTTCAACCGGAATATCGGAACGAATACCGTGGGAATTTTTAATAGGATGCCACGCGCGTGCTATTACGCGGATGAATAAAAGAACGCACCCTAGATGAAGCTGTAGTATTTAAAGGTCTTCAAATATGACGTCCTCACTTGGGGAATATGTAAAAATTTTGTGACAAATTATGACAGGGAATGGAGTATTAGTAGCATGACGACGTCCTAAAGATTCTCCTGTTTGGAATAATTTCTTTTTATGAAATTCATTATGAAGAGGTATTTTCATCAATAATTACACCTTGCTTATTTAAATGATTGCACTTTAATAGAAATACTGTACTGAATATGCTCTGTTGAAAGCGCTATTGTAGAACTTTTAATATGAAAGATAATGGCAACAATTTAACCTTTGTAGACACAAATTACAGATAAAGATTCCGTATAGCTAAAAGATATACCCAGGGGTAATATTCAGCGGGTTCGCACAGGTTCGGCCGAACCCGTTGTTAAAATGTTCAGTTTTCCGAACCTTGTTAAACACACGGAACATTTCTCAGTGGTTTTGTTGTTTTTTTTTTAATATATTAAAATGTACGTATTATACTCTGTAATACTACTTAACTAGAACCTTATACCCCGTTCGCACCGAGCATTTCAATCTAGATTGTGAGCAAGGTCGGGGACTATGTCTTGGTGCGATCTCTCGACCGAAACGAGGTTTAATCGCGATCGATTCAAGAGAGTTCTTGAAACTAGATCCAGTCATAAGAGAGATCCCACAATTTCACACGCGCGAGATAATACAAGATGGCTGTGTTATATCGCGTCGGGCTATGGACAGCGAAATAAAAAGGATATTGTATTTCAAGAGATGATGACATCTATTATCAGCAATGCCATTCAGGGTGAAAAATTTCTATGCCTAAAAAAAAAAAAGGTCGACAGCATTAATATACTATTGTTGCCTGGTCTTCGCCCAGGACTCGTTACGTTCCAAATACGCCACTGATTATTAGATATATCGCAAGAAAAGTTATTGTATTTATTTCCTGCCAAAACTTCCATTTCGTTTGTCGGTGATTGTCAGGGAAAAATTTTCTGCTAGCGAACCCTTTGTTAACTATTTCGAATGTCACCACTGGATATACCGATATATAACATATTAACTTTAAATTTAGTTTAGAAGTGGCTTAGTACAATGATCTGAAAGGCTTATAATGAGACGACTGAATGGTGAAAGAGTAGTTCGAATAATTCTTGGAAAACCATGACGAATTCCCGAGTTTCCTGACTTGAACTTAAAATTTACCATGACAAAAATTCGCAATTTTACAAATATACTATAAAAGTAAAACGACTATTTGAATTAATGCGTAAAAAGAGTTAGTATTGGTCTTTGAGCTGGTAAGCATAACGTTTATAGCATCTACAAAGAGTTGGTAAGCCGACATACGTACAGATGCAAGCAACTTTTGTAAGGGGGTAGGCCGATGCCGCAAATTTAAAACAATCGTCCTTTTAATGAATGCCTCCTTATCCCTTCGGTCGGCCGACTTTAAAAGATAAAAACTAAATGAAATTTTAAAAAAGAGCTTATTCAAAATTCTAAAAATATTTAATATTCTCGCGACACACCTGACGCATTCTTGTGACACATAAGTGTGTCGCGGCACACGGGTTGGAAAACAGAGTCAAAATATTACCTCTTTATTTAAAAAATGAACGTAAATAGTGTATAACAAATACAATTTTATACCATGAATGTATATTTACTGCAAATTGTATTTATGCTCAGTAACTACGCAAGAATTTTTCTTTGTAGCGGGAGACTTATAATGAAGAAAAGACATTACTAAGAAACTTTCAAATAGATGGATATTAAAACCAGAATAAACCAAAGACTTTTTTAATAAAATTTTTATCGTTGATTACATAGAAAATATTTTTACGTTTTTTAAAATATATTTCACTCAGTAAATTTTTAAAGCTATAATTGGGCTTTATTCCTAAAATCATTTTTCCCTTACGCAACTGAGAGCTGGCAACGTTCGTTGGCATAACGAAATCCGGCATTTCTTGAAAAGTCGTGGCTTGTGTAATTTCGAAATGGTAGGTTGCATTATGTTATAAAAATTCGGATTAATACTAATGTTTTTATGAATTTTACGATTAAAATAATTAGATATAAATCTTAAGAACCTAACATGGACGATTATGTTATTTGTTTACGTGGATGGTTTTATCTTAAAGGTTTAAAAAAGTAAAAGACGTCCTGTTTATAATAATAATAATTTCAGTCGAAAATATTAAAAAGTAATTACTTCTATTAGTTTTAATCATCATTAATTAATTTGTATTAGGTTTAATATATCTGCATGTGACTATATTTCTGAATTGAGCATCTGAGTAGAAGTTACACAGGTAATGTGTATATATAAGCATATACAGTGTAAATAATTACCTATAAGTAACCTCTGCCAACATTTGTACGTGAAGAGGTCAAAATAATCTAAATTTTATTAGATTTGAATAAAAACTAGAAAATAGAAACTCGGTTTTGAAAGATAGATAGTTCTATCTTTGGCTAGTTACCATATTTTTTGGAAAGGGTAAAGTATGGGATAGTTTGATAGATATTTTCTAATTAATACAGTTTTTCCCTTCAACACTTATTTTGTGCATTTTTCTGCATAGTGCATTTATTTCAGAAGATAATGAAGAAATTTGGAGCAACAGAATCCACAGTTATGCTTTGTAATTAGTAGACTTCAGTGTTTTTACTTTCAGCTGTTTTTTCATTTGTCTAAATATTGATATAGAATAAATTCTCTCTACAGGAGCATTTGATGCTGATAGAGAAAACTCTCATTTTCATCATTGGAAACTGATCTGGGTCTGGATTTGCAAATGTCTCTTAAGTTACAATGTAGTATCCTCAGTATCATAAAGTTTACCAGAAATTGATGATATTTTTTCATTTTGTGTTCACAAAACACAGCATTTATGACAAAATTGGAAATGATTGGTAACAAGAGTATGTCTTATGGCCATGGTTCTCTTTTTGATTGGGGAACATGGTTAATGTGTACCTAGGTAATCCAAGATGGATGCACTTCCGGTTAAGACTACTAACATTCCTAATGATGACTGTTGGAAGCGATCACGTGACAATCTAAGAAAATGCCAACACCTAACTAAAATTTTTAGATTAGACACTTGTTCTATATTACAAACTACATAAAATCTAAATTAAGTATTAAAAAATACACAGTACACACCATGTTTACAAAAAAAAAGTTTTTTAGTTACGTTTTCAAAAGTTGTTATTGTCTTTTTGTTCTTTTAACAGCAACTTGACTGCCAATTGATTTTACATTCCTACTGTTCTCAGCTTTGTTATTTTTTTTTACTTTTGTTTCCTCCTTTTTCTTTCAGGGTTCTGGGGCAGCGGGCACAGTTGCTGGTTCCTTCCATACAGGGATCTTACCTGATCCTGGATATATAAAACTTAAATGTTTCACAAACAATTGGAAACGTTCTCTGGGCTTCATTGTTTGCCATTTAAACAACTTTTTGTACATAAACATATACAGATAGGAATCCGACAACTCTTCGGTATAATGTTTAGGCAAATGTTTCCTGTTTTTAAGACACCCCATAACCTTTCTATCTTCAGAGTATGTACACCACTGTTAGGGTTCACAAAATTTTCTGAATGATTTGCAGTCTGGTGAACTATTTCTACGCCTTCTAGGTCTTTTATGTGATGATAACCCCTCCACTCGTCAGTCAAAACTGTACTTCCGGAATTAACGAATTTTGAAATTATCCAATTCAATGTTTCTTCACTCCTGTCATTAACCTTACAAACAAAGCATGTGTTATTCTCACAACACACTCTGCCAACTACCCATCTCGAGCCCTTCAATTTGCAACCCTTATTGTATTTCGTCTGGATATTACGGTTTCATCAATTTCCAGTTTTGTTGGGTCCTCCTATTTTAAATGATGAAACGTTATTCACGGCTATCATCATAACTAAACGTACATAGTTTGTCCAGTCAATAGACGTATGATTACTAATACTACACGCCAAGGCTGCATTTGTTAGCGTGCATTCTACACACAGCAATTGCCATATGAAGGAAAATATGTTGTTCTAAGAAATATGCCCACACTTGCCTTTAAAAGTGCCAACAAAAGCAGAACCATTTTTTTTACAATAGGCACATCTCATTGCTACAGATTTCCTGTCGGCATGGTACACTAATTTACACAGACGGGAACAATTAGTACAAACATCTTCAACATGCTGTAAACCTCACATCCCACAAAATTCTCTTATCCAGCCCTAAATCATTATATTCATTTTCAAGTAACCTGAAGAACATTCATGAATTACATTTACTCCAAAATTCTTCAGGAAAAATATCTTCGGACATCATTATTTCTTAAATTTGAAAAATAATTCAATAAAGAAACAAATAATTAATTCTAAAAATAAATTTAAAAAGAAGGAAAATAAATAATTGAAATGTTCTATGAAAATTCTAAAGGTACAAACATCTAGTAAATGCTACAACAGCAAGACAAATTAAAAATTTACTTATCTCTACCTTCACAAACAGTAATGCTGTATTAATTGATTTGCATATAAATATACTGGATTGTGAAAAATGCCCTCTATAGTTTTCCAGAAGTGCATCCATCTTGGACTACCTAGGTACACATTAACCGGGAACACTAAACTTTGATGACTTTTTTTATGGAACACGTAAAATACATCACCTTTAAAGCAGGGTGACAAACCTTTTTGAAATTAAGAGCATGCTCAGTCTAGTATATGATACAAAAATTATTTTACATTGTATTGATTTTTCTTTTGCGACAATTTTTAATTGTACATTTGATTTTTTTTTTTGGCACCCTTGAAGTGGCTTCATGGAGCACCCGTGTTCCGCGGACCACGGATTGAGAACCACGTCTTATGGTATCACTAGCAACCACTTCTGTTTTAAAAAGAATCAATAGGAAGGCATTGCTTGCTGACATATTTTCAGAATTTTTTTTGCTTCACATGTTTGCAATATATGAAGAAAGATGATACTGTATTTACTTGCATATAAGACAACCTTGCATATAGAGAGGTTTCAAGGTCGCATGTCACGTGATAAAACACGCGTTTGCTCCGCCCATTCGCCATTTTTGTGGTAGTTTTCGCTCGCTTAGCTTGCACGTCGTCTGTTATTCGACGTCTCTTTTTTAGTTTAAACGTACAAAAATACTGCAGTTCTATTATCATGGATTAAGTTAAAAAAGATTCTTTTCTTGTGGGCTATTCTAGCGGTCTAACAGGACGAGATGCAGCTCTGTACGAAGAGAAAATTTCATTATTTCAAGGCGATCCATACGAAGTCAGTTTTTCAGACTTCGTCGTAGATCAAGAGTTGTGGCCGAAAGTAGAATTTGGTGACATTATAAACTATTTGGTTTTGACAACAAATTTCTACACCCTGTCACAAATGAAAGCTTATAAATTTTTAGAGGCCCATAACTATTTAACAAGTGGCTGGGTTTTTCCTGATATAAAAGTAAAAGTAATGAATAACAGCGAAGTAATATTGCTTGGAAAGATATGTTTTCTTTTGTTTGTTTAAACTTGTGTTTTTATGTATTTCTTAACTAAGAATTTTTGTCTGAAAGTAAAAGTCTAATTAAAAACAGCTGTGGAAATTTTTTAATTCAAATTGTTCAGTACCTTTATTTTCTAGTTGAAACTAGCATATAATAAGCCTACTTGCTTTTAGTTTTAACGTGTAATGTTTATAAGTTTGCACTAGCTAAATCCTAAAATTACATTAGTTATTCGTTTATAAATGCACTATACCTAACTAAATTAATATAAGCAAATCAGTAAACTCTTTTAGGTTTTAAAATATAACTTAGTGTTTATTAATGTAAATATTGAAATGAAATGTTTCTGACAAACTCTTGTATTAATATTCACTTTATTTGTAACAAAATTTTTCCGGTTAATTCTCGAGAACCATGCAGTTTGCCTTCGTGAAAGCTCCTCAGTTTGGGATCCTTGATGACAAATAATGACGGGAATTTTAAAAAATGATGTTCCTTTGTTCTTGAGTGAACTAGCATTACACCCAATTACACAACAAATCACCATAATGATATTTGCGACGAAAAAAAAACAACACAAGAACTCCAGTTAAAGTGCACGCGAACACACACAAAACGTAAACAAGTCACAAACAGTCACAAAGATGGCGCTGGACAATTGCGCATGCTCATGACGTCACTAGTGATGTCGACATGAAACCTCTCTATAGGAGAAGGTGTGAGTTTAAAGATAAAAATAAAGAAAATAAGATTTATTAATACAATTCTAATTTTATTTCATTTAATTACAAGTAAAATATCACTTTAACATAAATTCACACATTATTCTGCAAAAATTACTGGCATTTTAAACTTTAAGGAAAAATTTTGTAAAATTGACAGCATAATTTGTTCACATAAAGCTGGACATTCTGGAACCTTTTTTTTTTTGCCAATTCTTAAGTCAAATCCACTCTGTCTATTGCACTTATGAATTTCTGAATAATCGTCTGTTTTCACATGGGAATAGATTAAAACTTATATTGTGCTCCCGTGTGATTTTGGAATTTCAACCTGAAATTCAATTAAAAACTTTACTTTTCCTATTGTTATTCATCTTTACTCCTGACAATATACAAGAAAGATTCAAACGACCCAGATAAAATACTTGTTTTTAAATACAAGAGGGTAAGCATCCAGTAAAAAATGTGAATACACGGTTCACAAAAATTATTTGCAAAAATGCAAAGAATCTTTCGCTCGCACATATAGGATGACCTAAGATTTTGAAGCTGTGATAAATGCTTGTCTTATATGTGAGTAAATTCGGTAATTTTTTATGTAATGCAGCAGTAGTTTACTTGAAGTGTGCTAGAGTTTCTTTTATTTCTATTTAAGAACTAATTTATAGTGGAATAAATTAAACTTATTATTGAATTAATAATAAGTTAGAGTTGACTCTCCTGTAAATTGGACTGCTCTGTAACAGTGAATAATGTCTGTCTTTATATGATAGCTTGAGAATGAACTATTGAAGTAAAAATTCTATGTACTGTATTTAAATGTCATAATTGATAACACAGGTCTGCAAATTTCAACTAATAAAAAAACTGTTTGGACTTTGAGATGTGATTTTACTAACAACTCTGGATACAACTAAAAACATTCTCTCAAATGTTGGAAAAATTATCAATTTTAGTTTATTATTAACATGTATGGGTACAAAAATACAACATAAGCCACTAATTGGCTTTGGTGCTTATCAGTTCTGAATTTTTTTGCCCTAAAACTGCATTTCGTGGACCTTATGTTCTGCATCTAGAATATCTCTATGCATCATCCAACAGTAATCAGCCATCATACAGACATCCCATTGTCTCTGGTATCTTCTTTTCACCTCCTTAATGTCCTGATGGAATCTTTCACCCTGTTTTTCACTTACAGTCCTTTGATTTTCAGGAAAATAATCCAAGTGCTAGTTCAGAAAGCATACCTCGAGGCTCATATTGCAGCCCAATTCATGGTACTTAATTAACGAGTTCTTTACTATTTCTTTATAATTGGGATCTTTATTGTTTCCTAGAAACTCTGAAATTATTGCCTTAAATGGAATCCAGGCATCCTGTTCTTTATCATTCATTGCAGAAAGTTTTATGTCTGTATTAATTTCTTTATATCAGGTCCTATAAATACACCTTTTAGTTTTGCTTCAGACAAGGCTGGAAACGTTTGAATAAATACAAAAAGCAGTCTCCATCCTTTGGTAAAGCTTTTATGAACTGTTGTTTCATTAATCCCAGCTTAATATGTAGAGGTGGCAGCAGTACTTTCTCTGGGTTCACCAAGCTGCTCCTCACAATATTCTTTGTTCCAGGTTGTACCAGTAATTGTTTACTAGGTGGCCATTGCTTCTGAACCCAATGCAAATTACTGGCTCTGCTGTCGCATTCACAGAGAAAACATGGAAACTTGGTATAACCCGTCTGCTGACCTAATAACATGCACAATGCTTTCAAATCTCCACAGATAAGCCACTGGTGCATATCATAATTAACTTTTTTCAGAAGAGTTTCAAAGTTTTTGTATGTTTCCTTCAGATGCACAGAATGTGCTATAGGTATAGATGCATATTTATTGCCTTGTACAGAAGCACACATTTGAGACTTAGATGAGTCTATGAATAATCTCCAGGCTTCTGCATTATACTGTATTCCAAATTTCTGCACTAAGCCACCTATATCTTTGCAATAAACCAGCAAATTGTCTTCTGAAAAATATTTGATGTACTTCTTTCCTCTATTCCTGTACCAGGAGAACATGGTGTTAATGTCTAATAAGTTTTTTGTACAGGGTGAGGCGCCAAAATCCAGACAAATTACACATTTTTTTCAAACATATTTCTTATTGAAAAAACGAAAAGATTTACAAATTTTTTAAAATCACATTGTTTGCAATGTCATACAGAATACATTTATTCAATATAGCTCCTGCTTGAATGACAGCCTCTATTCACGGTCTGAATTGTGTGCATGCGCGCTTTAATGTCTCACGGTCAATATTGGTGAATGCCGCATCAATAGCGGCTCTCAACGATGTGATGTTTGCATGTCTGGTCTTGTTTGTGACCCTTTCAACTACGCTCCATACGTAGAAGTCCAGAGGATTTAAATCTGGGCTGTTGGGAGGCCAGAATTCTTTTGACCAAAACATGTCGACGTTATCCGACAACCAATTTTGCACCAAATGACTTGTGTGGGAGGGTGCACCATCCTGCTGGAAAACATACGGCTTTCCAGATGACACAGTTTCCATCCATGGCTTCACTACATTTGACAGAGCATGCAAATAAACATCTTTTGTGACATTTTCCCCCTTTGTTAAAGAAATACAGTGGCATGACATCACCCTCACTGGACACAACACCTAGCACATGAACATTCGCCGGAAATTTCGTTTTTGCAATAACGGGGACATCTTCTGGGTCGTGGGCAAGCCATCAGTCATTTCTTCGATTGATTTTCGCATCAACAGTAAAAATTTTCTCGTCAGAAAAAAATCTGAGTCGTCCGGCAGCATTGTTTTTTAAGGAACACAAAAGCAGGTTACAGTGTTCAACTCGCTTTGTCCTGGCAGCTTCGGAAAGCATCTGTCTCACTTTAATTGTGTAAGACTTGTAGCGGTGGTCTTCCTCAACGATTCTACGCATAGTTTTCTCGCTCACACCAACAACCGACGACAATTTTCGGATTGACTGACCTGGATCCTCAAAAATCAGCTCCTGAGCTCGTTGAATGATTTCAGGGGTTCTGACAATGTGCTCCTTCGAGTGAATTTTCCTTGCCGGTGTTGCAAAACCTTCATTTGACTTCTTCGACCGATTGTATTTTGCAACGACATCATAAACAGTCGATCTTGGGTATCCGAAGAACCGAATAATTTCTGTTGCCGAGCGTTCAGCGCGAATACTTTCGATAATCGCGGCTCTTCAGTTATACTCAGCACTTTGTTTCAACATGGCAACTGTTTCGTGGTTAAAATGGTTTAATACACATGTCAAGCTATTTGAACGCCAAACACGACATCTACCGGTGGTACAGAATGGCGGGAATTTGAAATTGAATTTTGTCCGGATTTTGGCGCCGCATCCTGTATTTCAATCGGATCCTAGTAACTCAGCTGCATCTTTGGGAGACCAAGGTCTCTTACTAAATCATTTAGCTTGTTCTGAGTGAAAGGTTGCAGCTCATTAGTTGAAAGACCAGGGGCAAATTCTTCGTCCTCTTCTGAGTTCGTTACAACTGGATGAAGGCATTCTGGTGGAACAGGTATAGATATATCAGATCCATGTGATACAGGTCTTATTTTTATTTTTAGTATTATAGGCCTGAATTTTGCAATAGCAATCATCACTATGATTCTTTGGTTCTCTCCATACCATGGTTACTCCAAAAGCAAGTGATTTTTTTCTTGCCTCTTGTCCAATGTTGTAAATCCTCAATGAAAAGGGTTGTTTGTTCTGATTTTTCCAAAGTAGGCATATATGCTCTTTTTTTACAAAATAGCACTATAAACCACTACATTCAATTAACATGTGCAAATCACAATAACAAGTATTTGCAATTTTTCAGTTGGTATATTTATATTTAATTAACTTTATGCAGATATGCAGTCACAAGTTGACCACTCCAGAACCTGCTGATTCCTGCACAACACCTGATGTAGCATGTTTGATTACATGTATATTTTGGTTAAATCAGGAATTCTGAATTAATCTGTTTGTTTTAAAAATGTAGGTATATTTTTAACAGTGTAATTAAATAAATTATGGCTACTGAAATGTGTCACTAATATGGTCATGAAATATGCAAAGAAAGAATCAATTCATCCAATAAAAATAGTTTTGTAGAAAAACCTCATATGATAGAGAAAAACAATGACATTTTTGAATTCAGCATAAAAAAACATAAGGATCACAAAAAAAGTCAAACAGCTTTTCTATTGCAGACCTGTGTAATTATTAAGTCTTCAAAAATATCGGTGTAAATATTGAAAACTGTATTTTAATGTTCATATAATTAATTATATAATAATTTATATTAGGCAGCCCATAAGACCTTTAAAATCAAACAGAAGCTAGCAAAGAAGATGAAACAGAATAGACCTATCCCACAGTGGATAAGACTGAAAACTGGAAATAGCATTAGGTTAGTAGTTTTATTTGATAGTTTTGTGATTTTATAATGTTATTAATTAAATCTTATGATTCAATATCAATGTATAAAATTTTTAATTCAGATACAATGCTAAAAGGCGTCACTGGAGAAGAACCAAATTGAAACTTTAAAGAACTTTGGCTCTTCGTAAGGATACTCCTTATGAAAAAGCACATTGCACTCTGTTGTTAAATGTACATGGATATGATTTTTATTATTTTTATCTTTTTTAAAATGTGTGCATTAATAATTGAAATTCACTTTTGTGTAAACAGAATGAGGACAGTATCTTACAGATTAATGAAACAGATTCTAAAATAATTATAAATATTTCTGCTAAAATTGTTTGTATATTTAAATATTTTTGTTAAAAAATAATACAGTTTGGAATATTCAAGTCATTTGGAAGAAATGTATTGTAAAATTGAACTGTTAAATTTCAGATATGTAAAAAAATATCCATAATAAAATATTAACAGAGGGCTTTTAAGTGTGTATAGTTTGAATTTTACATAAGCAAGATTAAAAAAATACCATTAATTTTGTCTCTCTCTAATGAAAATTTTTAATATATTAGTCTAAGTAAGCTTTTAAAAATTACAGTTACAATGATAAATTGTATAGTTCTGATCAGTGTAAATGAATGTTACAAACTTTTACAAATTTTGTAAAATATACATCTGAAACCTCTTATGGACACAATTTTCATAGTCCAGTATAAATAGTATGTAACTTCACTACCATTACAATTTTTTCTTGCATAGGCACTTCATTATGGAAATGGACACATGAAATGCACTACAGTTGATGTTGTGGCCTCTCTTCATAGGCACATTAGATTCTTATCAAATTGATTTCCTTTAAGCAGTGATCATACTTAGCAATTTCCAGTTGCACAGGTGACCACAACTGCAACAAGCGCGTCTTGTCATTGTCACATTGTTGGCATTGCAACTCGGAAACATGTGATCTTATAATAGACCAATAAAATTACAGTAGCTATTTTTGACCATTTTTATGGGTTTACTGACAGTTTACATTCTACTTCAGAGTATTTATGGAATTTTAGCCACTTTTCTTATTAAAATGGCAAGCAGTTCCTTTTTTGGAATGAATAAAAGAAAAAAGGTGATCATTTTATTAGAGCTGGCAAGAATACACGAAGAAAAAATAAGAGAAAACGTTCATTTGGGGTTAGAACTTGGTGAAATGAAAATGAACAGGCTAAACAATCTTGCTTCTACCAGCTGATGAAAGAATTAAGGCTTTCACATGCTGAAGGTTATCGGGGATATATTGATATCTGCATGGATACAAATACTTTCCAAAGTATATTAAGGAGGATATCCTCCATAATAGCTAAAGAAGATACGCATCTTCAAAGTTCTATTTTACCAGGAGAATGTCTTTCGTAGATACTTTATTATATTCAATGTTGATATGGCATGGCACAAAGGCGTTTGCTGATTGGGAGCACATTTGCAATCAGCACAAGTAGAACAAACTTTTGTTTCTAGTCGCGGTTGCACTCGCACTGGGTTTTGAAGGGGTTTCCTAGTTAATGAAGACAACCATTGAAGTTGCAGTTGCCTGTATGGCTGTAAATCACAAGGTGACCACAGCTTTCCTTTAGAGTTTGCAGTTGCAGTCAAATTGATTCAAAAAACTCAAGAAGTTGATGGTTATCCATGTTTATTCTTTATACTGAGGCTGGTCAGTGATTGGCATGATGTTTTTAAGTTAATTCATTACTATTTAATATATTTTCTTTAAATTTCAAAAATTTGTCTAACTTTTTATACTTTTTCATGTGAAAACAGTTTTGAAATAATTTTATAGTTTACAAATATTTTATATTTTTCCAATGTTTTTACTGCAAGCTGGTCATTTGACCAGCATGAAAACTGCAAATCTACATATCACATCAGTTTCTGATTGAGTAATTTGAATGCATCCACTGTCAAAGAGTAAGGGCTGTTTCACACTATGACCGACTGGGCCGACCGGTCCGACTCCTAGTCGTATTGCCATGGCAACAGCAGTCGGTCGACCGACTGGTCGTTCCAGTCGGACAGATTTAAAAAGTTAAATATTTGTAGTCGCGTCGGAGCAGTCGGTGAGCTACAGCCAATGAGAGCTTCGAAGCTATAACCAATCAGAGTTTAGATTTATCCGAAGTTAGAAAATGGCGGAAGGTAAAGTTTCTCGGAAGCTTTAATAAACGAAGTCAGAAAATATTCATGGCTTTATGATATTCGGCGAGCCGATTATAAAGGCGACATTGAAAAAAATAATTGGTTAGAGTAAAGCGAAAGGTATCCAGCTAAAAAAATAGTCTTAAACTTCATATTAACGAATAGACGTAGACATATCTAAATGTAATTTGATACGCTGAATTGATTGGTATTAAAAAAATATTACTTACGATCAACCGTTTAAAAGTTACGAACGATTTTTTATTTCCGTCTATTTGCTTCGTTTAAGAACAACTTTATTAAGAAATACGCAGGCACTTATCAATATTAACAAAACGAATTACTTTAATTCACCATAATACATTTCATTTACAAGAGAAAGCGACATTAAAAATGCTAAAATGGTGTCGTTAGCCCGCGAACACACGACAACCTTTCAAAGACTGCCATGTTTTCTGTTTAAATTGAAAAACTTACCACGATTGGCTAGTGTTCTGATCTGTAAGACGCGTTCCGATTGGTCCTTACGAGTCGGCCACCGACATAATTGTACTCAGTGTGAATTCTTTTACTACTAGTCGGTCCGATTATAGGCTCGGTCGGGTCGGACCGGTCGGTGACAGTGTGAAACAGCCCTAATAGTTTTCCTCAACAGAAATCCTTGTTTGTCTGGCAGCATTAGTGTAAAAACATATCAAATAAAAGACAAAGATGATTTCTGAATCGAGTGATGAAGGTTTTCGTATGGAAGATTTAGTGTTTTAGGTCAGTGTTCCGCAACCAGTGTGCCGTCACAAGGTGAAAGGTGTGACATGAATTTTTACATTATTAATTTCAAGTTTTATTTATATGTTTTTATCACAGTTGTTGTTTTTCTTATGTTTGTTTTTCATTCTATGCTGCAGCACTGATAAAATAAGATGATAATACAATAAACACATGTGTCATCCCAGTACTCACTTATTCTTTTGAAGTTATAATTGGACTCGCACAGATCTTGAGCAACTTCAAATAAAAACGAGAACAACAATTACTAAGCATAAACATCATCATCCGAAATCTGCCGTAGAAAGATTAACCCTTCCACGGAAAGATGGACATCTGATCAACATAATTAACCTCCACTACAAACACAGATACTGCAAGTTTTACAAAAAACAAGAAACATCACAGAAACATCTAGCAGACTTAAATAATACACCATTAAATTTACATTCGCAACGTATGGACACAACACATGTAAATAGCATTGATACCATTTGGCAATCATGGATGCAAAAGGCACTCCATGGCAGACATCCCTACGACCTGGCCCAGGATTTTGTTGACAAAACTATGTCAAACAGCTGGTTAGTGGCAATACCTCTTTGGGGAGATGGAAGGATTTATGATTGCCATACAGGATCAGGTCATAAATACTAGAAACTACATAAAACACATTCTCAAAGATACAACAATCACAAATGACACATGCAGAAAATGTCACATCATGCCAGAAACCATACAACACCACTTCTGATTGCAAGCTCTTGGTGCCCACATTATTTACATAGACATAATCAAGTACAAATATAATACACCAAGAGCCTGCAAACAAACACAAATTATTAGACATCCATGAACCATACTACAAATACATCCCACAGACAGTATTGGAAAACAACACAAAATGTATGATGACATAGCTATAATCACAAAACAATTTACCACAACAGACCTGACGTCATACCCATTGACAAACACAATAAAATCACATACATTATAGACATATCCATTCCAAACACTCACAATGTACAAAACACATGCACTGAAAAAATCAGCAAGTACACACAACTCGCTCAGGAAATAAGGCATTTATGGAGGATGAGTAAGGTGCTTATTGTACCTGTCATTCTCTCCTCTACAGGTGACACTACACAAAAGCCTGGAAACATTAAAATTGAATAGAAACGTATACATCACACTACAGAAGGACACTATATTGAATACATGTCATATTGTTAAGAAATTCCTGAATACAGACACACTGACACACTTATTTTTGTCTTGTTTTGAAATTACTATGCCTTAACTCTGGTCGGGCATACTACCGAGCTCCTAAATACAATGGCAAATATATATTCGCAAGAAGCTAAATACATGACAGTTTTACACTTCAAGGCGTTATACCCGTCGGTCAAACTGAAACCTTGTTTCTGTCACTTAAGGGATCTCCTGTTTAGCATGATCAAATCCCCAGAAAAGAAAAGAAAGCAGATTTTAGAGCTAGCGCATCTTACTACTCTTTCATCTATATTTAACTTTAAAGGCGTCACGTACTCGCAACAAAAAGACGTAGCTATGGGCAGCCCGCTTGCAGGTACATTATGTGAGCTGATTCTAAGAACACTAGAGAATGATGTGCCGAAATACGAAACGCAAATGCTTATTTACGCAAGATACGTCGACGCTATAGTTGGATACGCAAGATACGTCGATGATATTCTGGAAAGTTAAACCCAACATACAACAATTCGTAAAGGACATCAATGACAACAAGTTCGGCCTCCGGATCGAACTCGAGCAAGAAAACGATACGTTGATACATTTCTTGGATTTATCCATACAACTTGACAACCAAGGAGGCTTTCGTACTAAAGTCTACAGAAAATCCACTTACAACCCAATATTTATCCCATGGATCTCCCACGACCCACCATCATATAAATTCGCAGCCTTCCGAGCGCTGGTTAAACGAGCGCACTCACATTGTAGCAACATCCAAGACAGAAGAGAAGAGCTGAAATATATATGTTACAGTAAAAACCCGTTTTTAGTGAAAACGCGTTTTAACTAGTTGAAACTAGTTTTTACTAGATGTCATTGTTAAAACTAGAATTTACTGCTAGTCAAAAATGAATTTGAGTTAAAACTAGTTTTAACTAGACAAAACGGATTATAACAATGACATCCAGTAAAACTAGTTTCAACTAGTTAATACGCGTTTTCACTAAAAACGGGTTTTTACTGTGACATATACAAGAAAGGACTATTTTGAGTCTATTTCAGAGATGAATGTTCTATCACAAAGTGTCTGAAAGTATTAACGAAAGATTATTTCTTACATGTAGTTATTTATAAAGGTTATAGGACATATACAGGTAGTTAATAAAACTATTTCAAAGGAAAATAACTGAAACTTGTATTACATCTAATATATATATATATATATATATTGTTTTTTTTTTTTTTTACTTTTCCGGCTTTTATATATAATAGGGAAAGTAAAAAGATCGGCCAAAAATGACCCCAAGATTTTTACACTTTTGGACTCGGGACCTTGAAACGTCGAGAAATGCAAAAAATTAAGGGTTTTCTCTTTATGTGTGAATGTTAGTGTGTGTGTGTGTACTCACCGTTGATCTGCGACTTTAAAGCTTAGTTCACACTGAGCGCGATTCGCTGGCGAAAGCGAATAACACGTCAGACATGACGTCGTTTCCGGCGAATTTTACCATTTCGCGAATCGCTTCGAAGTTCGGAACTGTCGAACTGTTTCGCTAGCGAAAAAATTTCGCCACCAATCGTATTCCCGCTAGTTGTCACGTGGTTCATGTTGTTTTCAAGATGGCTACAGAAACTTTCTCACGCAATAGAGTAAATGTTGTAATTACGGATTTTTAATATTTCTCTCACCCAGCATCGTTTTCTTTTTGACGTATCTCTTTTCTCAAAAAATAAACAAACGTGGTTAACGACGGAATATCGAAAGCGGCCATTTTGTTTTTCGAGATGACGTTTTCTCTTGCTTGCAAATAATTGACTCCTTAAAATTCTCAATCGCTTTTCGCTTTTGGTTGTATGGGTCAATTTCGCTAAGCGAATAAAACTCGTTTTTTGCTTTTCTCATTCGCTTTCGCTATTCGCTCAGTGTGAACTAAGCTTAATAAACAAGTGTACGATTTACATCGAAATAAACAGTTTTTGGAAAATATACTTTAATTCTATTTAACTAATTGAATAAATGAAATGTTCTTAAAAAGAAAACAAAATTTAAATTTGACAAAAACTTAAAAATAACTTTTTATTTATTCGTCTTCGGATGATGACGCTGTATAGAGCTAGTGGAAGGAACGGCGAAACTAGATCGAGGCGCCTCAAGCGGCGACGCCGGGTAACAGAATCGGAGCTACAAAGGCGGCACCAGGGTTGTTCCACCTAGTACTTTTGTACTAATCTAGTACAGTACCTTTTACTTGTTCCAGTATCAAGATACCTAACACCATTTTCCTAGTACCATTCATGAAATCCTAATACCTTTCCTTTCAATTTAGTACCTTTCAAAACATTCATTTTTATTCTATATTTCTATATTTTTTTACTTTACTTTGGCAGTAAATAGATGTTTTTATTGCTTCCTCATTCAAGTGCAGCAGTCGAACGTACTTTTTTGCAATTCAATTTAATAAAAGCTAAACTATAAAATCGAGTTCTTGCCGATTCCTGCGAAGCACTGTTATTAGCAAAGGAGCTACTTAAAAGCAACAACGATAAATGACTATCATCTGCTTCAACCAGACAAAAAAATTCTAGTGAAGAAGATTCTGATGATGATCTTACCAGTGATTTTTCAATGTGATAATTTTAAAGTTTAGTACTTCGTGTTCGTTACTTTTGTTTCAACATTTTGTTCATTTGATTGTTATTGAGGAATAATAGCATTCCTGCAATATATGAATTTATCCTGTATGAATTTTGTACGTTACATGTAACACTGTATTTATTTTAATAAATAGAAATTTGATAAATTATAAATTTATATATTATTTATAAGTATATATTTAAATAATATATAATATATACATACATTCAGCAGTTTACGGTCAAAGTAATGCCTGCATTAGTCAATACATTCACTTCTCGACTTACGACGGGGTTCGGTTCCGCAACTTCGGACGTAAGTCGAGAAGTGACTGAACAAAACAGTTAGCGATCTTAAACAAGCACACGCAAAGGGTAACTAACCGCAGAACAAAACTGAAGATGACGCAAGCAATCGTAAGATATATATGTGTATGATATATATTTGACAAAAACTATAAAAAATTGATACATTTTAAAAATTTTTTAATGAAATTTCTTCGTCGTAAGTGCGAATGGTCGTAAGTCGAGGTGGTCGTAACTCGAGAAGTGACTGTAGATTATTTTGACTTAATGTATTGATTCTGCACGTACGTATGTCGTATTATCGATATTAATATCGATTTTTAAAAAAATACTATCGCACATTACTGGTTAACTTCTGAACCTGGTGGTGCAGTAATATAGGTAACACTACAACCGACCACACAACAGTTATTTTTTGAAGTTTTGTGTGGGGGAAAGCTGTGGTTCATTATCACAGAAAGAAAACAAGCACCGCGTTTCAGTACGTATCCAACCCAAAGACGCACGTTTTTCCTGAAGCAGTTTTCTTTTTCTGCGTACAGGTGGCGCTCAACTCAGTTCCACTAGCTCTGTATCTCCGGTTTAATATCGTTAATTATGTTACATGCTATCAACGTCGTAAGATATCGGGCTAGATAAAGGCTATAATATTATTTAATTAAGAAATAATTATTTCGTAATTATTCTAAATTATTTAAAATAAATTAATTAAGTTATAATTATTAAAGTTAATAAGAAATAGCATCTAATTCTAGTACCAAATTATTTCGTAATTAAATAATATTATAGCCTTTATCTAGCCCGATATCTTATGGCATTGATGGCGTGTAGGTTAGAATGTATCGGGCATAAATGTTATTGTTTAGTTAATTATGTTATATTTGTATTCGCGTATATTTTAATATTTTTTATGATATTTTAAAATGATTTACGAAACGTTTTATTGAAACTTATCGTATTTAACCCTAGATAACTAAACTTAATTCTCAGTTACATTATAACTGCACATTCGTCGAGCGGACTACGCATTAAAAAACGTTAATATCAAAAAAAAATTGTTTAATAAAAA
This sequence comes from Centruroides vittatus, assembly GCF_030686945.1. Classification (NCBI taxonomy): domain Eukaryota; kingdom Metazoa; phylum Arthropoda; class Arachnida; order Scorpiones; family Buthidae; genus Centruroides; species Centruroides vittatus. The sequence goes on from NW_027120871.1 coordinate 313,728, forward strand.
TAGGAACTTGTTACGTGACACAATAGTATGGGTAAGTAGGAACTAAATAAGAACAAAATATTTAGGAAATAAAATTACATACAGTTGCTACTTATGTTTACATTATGGGGGCCGCAAATTGCATTCTTGCATTTCATGCAACGGTGTTTTGTCATTCGTCGAGCTTTCGATGGACATAAATAGTATATGTTACGCGGATTCGATGCAGAATGAGTATGAGCTTCTACACTGGGCCCATCACCTAGAATATTTTGTATCATGATTCTGATATCACGCCTCAAATTCATCGTTCTGTCGTAGCCAAGGCTCCATCAGTTGGTCTTTCATCTTCATAAAGAAATCTTGCCGAGACATCGGATTTTTGTTTGTTTCGTTACTAGAGACCTAGGTGTAGACAACCACTTATGTTTATTTTTTCCATACAGAAATCGGGTAGTTGGCTGGAGAACACGTGGATTGTTATTACGAGTATTTTAGTTTTGAATCTTATTTACGCCGATAACCCCACCTTGAGAGTCATATGAATTTATAATTTGAGTTCTTTGCCTCTTACTAGGTCGTATGCGATCATCGTCAGACTCCGAGGAGCTACTCAGAGAATCGGATTCGCTGCTAGTGTGCCAGTGTATTTCCTCCTCTAAATTATCCTCAATTTCCCGAAAATGATTCGTCAGATTCCTTCCCATACTCGTCTTCCGTTTCTGAATTAATCCATTGCCTTATCTGCTCCTCCTGTCTCCTCAAATCCATCTAAAAATAAAAAATATAGGATATGAAAATAATGAAAATATATATAACAAAAATGAAAAAAAAAGACGATCATTGTATCAAAAGTACACATTATATTGCCAGTCTTCAATTATTTCATTAGACATATATTCAAATAGATATAATTTATCCTGAATATAAAAAAAAACATTTTGTATCAACCTATAAAACAATAAAAATAAATGTAGTGTACAGTACAGTACTGTACACACACATACCTTTGCAACAAAGTTACGTAGTAACTAAACTTTCATCGAGCGGATGACAGGGATGGCCGTAAGACAATTTCTAATTGACCTGTGAACACAATTGCATCACACACTGCACTGTTTATTCAAATTATTAAGGTAAAAAAAGAATGACCGGCAAAGGGCACGGGGAAGTTTGTGAACTTCACTTTCGAGCGGAGGTGCGTCGTCTCGTGGACGAATGATTAGTTATGTAGGATTAATGAAAGGATTATTTATCTATTCTAGAAGACGAGTAACAAATATGTAATTTATTTTATATATAAAGAAAAGAATGAGCATTTCTCATTATATACAAAAGATAACATTTAAAATCATGTTAATTTTAAAAATATTGACAAAAACAATAGCAACAAAATATCACAAAACTTCACAAATAGAAACCCGCCTATAATATATTTCAACTGTTTTACAACTGGGGAGAAACTAGGCCATATGTCCCCACTAAACTATATCCTTAGGGTAAAAACTATTCAGTCTACAGATACGTAGTAAAAACAAAAATTTTAGTAATATGAATATCTGACATTGAGAAAAAAATTTTAGTGCTTAAAGAGATACTGAGACACAAAAGATGCGATTCTTGGATCTGAAAAAAACAACCTAATAATATAATTATATGCTGTATAAAAAGTATTTTAAAAATAACAGGATGTTGATTTTCACATAAGACATAGGACCGGAAATTTTGTCTGTTAAATCGATGTTTTACTATATTTATCATACTATATTATTTCCAACAAGATTCATTTTATATTTTATTGTTTTCAAAAGTAATGTCTTTTACTTTTGAAATTAATAAAATTCCAAGGCATTTTTATTTATAATTCACTCTCAAAACATCCCAAAATCTACTTAACTGTACTGTACTGTACGTTTGTTAGGTAAAGGGTCTATACCAGCGATTCCCAAACTTTTGAGCCATCGCCCCTTATACCCAACTCTTAATCCGTTTTCCCTGGTGTGAGAAAGGAAATATTTTTAGTAAAGCTTTTCTACGAATTTCACACTTTGTGTCCTTACCATACATTGTTGTCAACATCTGAAAGCTAGTAAATGCAATGTTTCTTCTTACCCGTTTTAATGGAGGAAAGGGAAAGGTTGTCAATCACCCTAACCCTCGCCTGTGGTCACAGTTCGGTCCTGCCCCCTGCCGCTCCTTATTTACTCAAGACCCTATTTTATTTTCAGTATGAATTTCGGACGTGGAGTTCCTCATCAGCTTTTTGCTACAAAATTAATTAATAGGAGGTTAACAATTTTTAAAAGGACCGTAATTGACAGGAATGAAAAAAGGCTGTAGATATACATTTAACATGTCGATTCGATGTTTTGAACCTTAAACATTAAAAGATTAAACACGAGATAAAAAAAATATATTTTATATAGAAAGGGTAGTGCTGATACAATAACACAATAATAAACAGAGGTACTAACAGAGTAAAACAGTAAAGTAGTAAAAATATACATTCTTAAGACAAAATAATAAGCAGATTCACAGTAACACGAATAGAGTAACATGATGATTCGAAGTACATTCCAGAATAGCCGTCACCCTCTTCCCTATCCGTTTTCACACTTCTTCCCTCTCCTCTGGTCAAATATGTATACCACCATTCGTGTAATTTTTGGCCGGAATTGTTGTTCACGATTTTCTCTTTGTTTTTTTTTTTTATTATTTCTAAGTGCTCATATCAGGATTATTTTAACAAAAAGTATCAAAAACTAGCAAAAAAACTAAATTACTCAACTATTCAAGAAAGAGAGACCCGGCTGAATAGCACAATTGTCAACTTAATAAATGTCCAAATACCGATTGATATAAGAAAAATGCTAAGCAAAGGCTTGGGTTTTAACGGTCCCAATACTGTTAATAGGAAAGATTGGGCTGTCGGTTTAGAAAACATCATTTGTTTATCCCAGACAACACAGGAAGAAAAAGTTTACTTGAGGGAAAAATTACAGTACGAATTGTCTAAATATAAAGTTAATAGAAATAGAAAAAATAAAATAATCCAGTATAGGCACAAAATAGCGAATCTTGAAAGATTTTTAACTGATAATAAATTAATAATAGCCAAAGCAGATAAAACAAAACAAGTAATAATTGTGAATAATGAGCAAGATGCAAGCATCTACAATCAATTGTTGGATCAAAATACGTATATTGAACTGCATAATAATCTGACTGACCTTCTTAACAAAAAATTAAAAAAGACAATTGTAAAATTTGAAAAACAAAACCTTATTAACCAAACAGAAAAATATTTCATTCTAAATAGTGATAACAGAACACCAAAGTTTTCTTACAGAGTTAAAACACATAAAGTTCCAGTCTCGTATACACCTCTGGTAGATATAAAAGGATATATCTTTTATAATTTAGAACTTATTTTAAAAGAAAAACTAAAAACCACCCGTCCGGTTTTCACCCGGACAGTCCGGGAATTGACACTGTCCGGGCGAACTAATAATTTTGTCCGGGAATTTCGTAGAAATTGTGAAATTACGATGAAACAAAGTTCTTGCAAATATTGTTATAAACTTATACCATTTGAACAACGAAAGACCACATACTCACTGAAACTCATCTGCCATTCCGTCATGTTACTCTGTTTATGCTGACGTGTGACGCGCAACCTGCCTCTCGACCTTCTTTTTTTTTTCCTTGTATGTTACTCCTACGCAAGTCCCTAGTCCCTAACTGTAACTGATTTAGAACCAGCATGCACGTTATTCTTCGCATTGTAAAATGACATTGCGCATACGTCAGGAACTTCTGTTCGAACAAACCTGACCTGCCCTCCGGGTCAGCGATTTTGTAAAGGTGGCAACACAATAAACACCCTTGTGGAATCTCCTTACAGCATACAAAGCACCGACTGCTTTATACAAAAGCTAAAAACAGTACTGTTCGAGCCCATCTACAGGATTGCTTTCTTGGACGTACAGTACTCAGTATGTATCCATCTATTAAACGGAACAGGATTTTAGAAACATTGAAAACCCAAAACTGTCAGCGAGGGATTATAGATTTGGTATCTCTTGTAGTGGAAGATAATTATTTTGTTAGCCAAAAAAGATTCTTTAGACAGTGTGTGATAGTATCCCCGTGGGCTCAATAATAGGCCTAATCCTTGCTGAATATTGATCATGTCTTTGTTAATATCAGGGGAATAATAGAACTGTACCGTTACGTCGACGATTGTTTTCTTGTATATGATGACAACATTATACAGGCTGACCAAATCCTGGAACATGTAAATCAAAAGATACTGACATTAAATTTGATTTAGAACCTGAAAGCAACCGTCAGTTACCATTCTTAGACATTCTCGTTACGAGACTCAAAAGACAAAACAATCTTTAAAAAATATAAAAATCCCGTACTATTGACAGCGTCATGCACTTTACATCTGAAGTACCCACTTATATAAAAAAGAATACCTTTTACATGTACAGTACTTGGATAAAATTATGCAACGCATATGATACCGATAAATCCAATGAAATCGAAGACATCATAAAAATGTACTTAATGAACGGTTATAGCAAGCGCATGATCAGTAACTGGATTCATAATAAAAAGGTTAATCCACACAAACAACCAATCGACAACACAGCTTATAAATTTTTAAAAATCCTTTACGTTATGAATATTTTTAAAAGAATTAAAAGTAAATTAATTAATTATGGAATTATTTTGGTGCCCGAACATCACAGCAGCTTACATAAGAAAATAAATGTACCTAACAGTTAAGCTAACATATGGGACCAAAAAAACATTGTCTACAAATTTGAATGCGACTGTACCACACCCAAATCTTACATTGGTGAAACTAGCAAGAATTTAAAGGTCCGTTTTAAAGAACATATCTCTGCCATAGCGTACAATAATGATAACTCGGCTGTAGCTGCCCACTGTAATGACGAAGGCTGTCAGATTGTAAAGGATACTGTCAAAATACTTAAAAAGGAACAAAATACTTATAAAAGAAGATAGCATGAACACTTAGAAATAATAAAAAACAAAGAGAAAATCGTGAACAACAATTCCGGCCAAAAATTACACGAATGGTGGTATACATATTTGACCAGAGGAGAGGGAAGAAGTGTGAAAACGGATAGGGAAGAGGGTGACGGCTATTCTGGAATGTACTTCGAATCATCATGTTACTCTATTCGTGTTACTGTGAATCTGCTTATTATTTTGTCTTAAGAATGTATATTTTTACTACTTTACTGTTTTACTCTGTTAGTACCTCTGATTATTATTGTGTTATTGTATCAGCACTACCCTTTCTATATAAAATATTTTTTTTTATCTCGTGTTTAATCTTTTAATGTTTAAGGTTCGAAACATCGAATCGACATGTTAAATGTAAATCTACAGCCTTTTTTCATTCCTGTCAATTACGGTCCTTTTAAAAATTGTTAACCTCCTATTAATTAATTTTGTAGCAAAAAGCGGATGAGGGACTCCACGTCCGAAATACATTCTGAAAATAAAATAGTGTTTTTCTTTTTCTAAGTCTAATTTAATGTCATGTGGTGGTGTAATAAGTCTAGCGGTAAAGTAAAGCCAATCTTAGCGCTCACAAGCTATTAAGAAGACCTAGACAAGAAGCGTATTATAGTACCGTTGTTTTTATTACTCTCTCCACCCGCAACAATCTCCCACCCCTCAAAAGCCCGCGAAACACCGGAAACAAGCAACTAATTATTTTGTTATATTAAAGGAGAGGATTTTCATGCCCATTATTGCCTTAATTTTATAAGATTAAGGAACGATTCAAAAATAAATTAACTGATTAAAAGTACATTTTAAATTATGATATGAATTATTAGAATTCCGTTACGACACATTTAAATGAATCGTTACGACGAAGATAAAATAATGATTGAAATTATCAGGAAAAGGAAAAGGAGATAAAGTTTTACATTCAACATCCTGCATCCAACTACTTAATGAATTTTTCTGTTTGTTGTTTGAGTATTTTAATTAAGTTCCTTTCCATTTATTTCAGCTATCTTTTATAGAAAAATATACAAGAAACTACGTTCGGTGGATTTCCAATGTAATAATCACCCGATGTAGTAAACATTTTATTCGTTCTTGCTGTAATTTGTGTATACAGTGAATTCTTGATATAGTAAATAATTTAGCTCAGTCCATTGAAAATTCGCTATGCCAAGATTGTATTGAATATTCGCATTTTTCACTGGATGCTCGCCCTCTGGTGTTTAAAAACAAAACTATTCTATCTGGGTCGTTTGCTTAATTCTTGTGTATTATCAGCAGTACAGATGAATAGAAAAAGCAAAGCTTTCTGTTGCGTTCCAAATTACAATTTCAAAGACTTAAGGGAGCCTAATATAAGTTTTCGTCTATTCCCACACGAAAAACAGATGATGATTATTCGGAAATCGGTCGGTTATATTTATGAGCTTCTCCGAATTCTGAAAGAGTGGATTACTGTTAATAATTGGCGGTTTCCCGATAGTCCAACTTTACATGAACAAGTTATGCTGTCAATTTTAAAAGATATTTTTCTTAAAGTTAAAATGCCAGTAATTTTGTGTGGGACAAAGGATCGGATTTAAGCATTTCGAAGACCAAAGCTGAATGTAAGTCCCCTTACCAACCCTTCACAATTTTAGAAGTCAATCATAAAAAGAAAAGAATTAAATCAGATTATGTCTCCGATTTATACGGATATTGGAAGAAAAAGATGAGGTTTCACTAGTCTTGTTTTATAACTGAATTTAATTAAATTTTTATACTCATTCCATTAAAAATCTTTTTTAAAATTCGTTTTATCAATTTTTTTTTAAAAAAAGACCTTATGTTAATTCTTAGAAAAAAATTAATGAAATACTACACAAAATAAAAAGTAAAGCATATATTGTTGGTTCGTAAAATATGTTTATTACAAAATTCGACTTTAATTTTTTTTTTTCTTTTTACAAATGTTTGAGGCCCCTTGAAAGTCGAAGCCCTAAGCAACAATTTAAATAGCTTTTTACTTGTAAATCCAGTCCTGATAAGACAATGTCGAAGCTGATGTTTTTAACACAAAGGGCACAAATATGCATAAAACGATCTCGCTCACTTGCTTTGATACCACATAATGACTTATACCGCTAGCAATAATTGTTCTGCTACTATAAAATTTCTCGATAAACAGCTACAAGCAGCATATATCATTATATCGGGCAGTAATATATAATTAATTTTACATTACTAGTTACAAGCGACCCAGATAAAGTAGCCATTTTGTAAAAATTCAGCGCCCTCTATAGTTCATGAAAAACGCGAATAGTACTCATCAGTGTCCATGTGGATAAAACAACAGAACACTGGTGTTATGGCCACATGTTTTCTTCACGTGTGTAACATCTAGATATGGACTAATTTCCCATAAAAAGTACTCTCCTAGGTACAACATCCATCTCGTGTTGTATACCCTTTTCTCATCAATCCAATCCCTTTATACAAACGGTTCTAGATTTTATTAAATTCTGTTTTTCTAGAATCCCAGCAATAAAATTTTTGGCATGTGCAATTATTCTTGTTAATTATTTATCAGTACTAATTTATGCAATTTTAGAATTTTCGTGACAAAAGCATTTTGGTGGGTTTCAAATTTAAGTGACCTAAAAACGTTACAAGTTATTCCGAGTACAAAAATTTACAACCCCTGTACATCATACATTCAGACTAATGACCCTGCCCACTTATATGGAGCCTGGGAATAGAGGGGTCCTTTTGACATTTTTATTACTTTCCTAGCTCTGTTATATATAATAGAAAGAAAATATGGCGATCGGTCATAAAATGACTCCCCCAGGATTTTTACATTTTTGGACTCAGGGCACTTTGAAGAAATGAAAAATAAAAAAAAATGTAGGGTGGCACGATTTTGTTCACTTTTCGAAGCTTAATAACTCCTGTGCTTTTTGTCGAAAACTTATGAAATTTGGCAGAAAGGTTTGTATATTAGAGGGATTGATGCTATTAAATTTTGGTGATTAAAGTCGACCGACCGAAGGGATAAGGAGGCATTCATTAAAAGGACGATTGTTTTAAATTTGCGGCATCGGCCTACCCCCTTACAAAAGTTGCTTGCATCTGTACGTATGTCGGCTTACCAACTCTTTGTAGATGCTATAAACGTTATGCTTACCAGCTCAAAGACCAATACTAACTTTTTTTACGCATTAATTCAAATAGTCGTTTTACTTTTATAGTATATTTGTAAAATTGCAAATTTTTGTCATGGTAAATTTTAAGTTCAAGTCAGGAAACTCGGAAATTCTTCATGGTCTTCCAAGAATTATTCGAACTACTCTTTCACCATTCAGTCATCCCATTATGGGCCTTTCAGATCATTGTACTAAGCCACTTCTAGACTAAATTTAAAGTTAATGTGTTATATATCGGTATATCTTTTAGCTATACGGAATCTTTATCTGTAATTTGTATCTACAAAGGTTAAATTGTTGCCATTATCTTTCATATTAAAAGTTCTACCATAGCGCTTTCAACAGAGCATATTCAGTACAGTATTTCTATTATAGTGCAATCATTTAAATAAGCAAGGTGTAATCATTGATGAAAATACCTCTTCATAGTAAATTTCATAAAAAGAAATTATTCCAAACAGGAGAATCTTTAGGACGTCGTCGTGCTACTAACACTCCATTCCCTGTCATAATTTGTCACAAAATTTTTACATATTCCCCAAGTGAGGACGTCATATTTGAATACCTCTTAAATACTACAGCTTAACCCTTTTCATGCTGGCGATCTACAGCAAATAATTGAGTGGAATTCGTCATGGGGCGCATTTTTGCAGTTTTTGGATAATTTTTAAATCGCGATATTTCGCTTCAAAATCACGCTATGTTTAATATGTTTTTTGTGTTTGATTAAGAACATATCACAGTTTACGATTGTTTAATTTTTAGTTTAATAGAAATTTAAAATAATATTAAAATTTGAAGTTTACGAACAAAAGAAAAAAAAAATTAATTTACAAAGAATCGCTAAACTTTGTACATTTGTTAGTTAGATACATCTGTCTTCTTTTAAATAAAAGAAACCGCAGCTCTCTAGCTAGAGCGGGGGAGAAGTTATTGCTATTATTTACACTATGTCTCTAATTACTTAGCAGGGAGAGGAGTCGATTGTTATCGTAAAGCAACACGTTGAAGTTTATCATCATATATTTCTGCTTAAAATAGTGAATATTTGTCACTTTTTTTAATTTTTTCAAGGCTTTATACAATAATACACTATAAATACAAAATAAGCGATTAGTTAATTTTTTCCTGCAATTACGCAATATCCGGAAGTAATGAGTTTTTCGGTAAATTTTTCAGATCGAAGCTTTTCATAAGAAATCTTCTTGTCTAAATAAAGTCAAATAACATGAAAACTAGTAGAATTACGGCTCTAAAATAATGAATATAGCTATCTTTTAACGTTTGTTTACATTCTGACTTTAATCACGTGGATTGGTTCTTCGCGGGAAAATACCGACCAAATGGTTTAAAAAAAAACTCTCATTCGTTGAAGTTGATTCAGTCATAATATAAATTACCAATTACGTAAGCGTAACAGGTGTAGAAACAAAATTTTTAAAGCCAATTAACAGCAAGATCTTCCATAGATTTACTATAGGGAGGTGGAGTTTCCTGGAAATATTTATTGCTAGATAGTTTTAAAAACATATTTACTAGCCGAAATATTGTAGAATTAGCTAATTTAATGTCTAAGTACATTAAATTAGTTAATTAATGCTAAAAAACGATTTAAAAAGCGGATTTATTGCGATTGTTTACAGTTTACTTGGAAGGTTGGAGACGGGACTTTTCGCGGCAAATTTTTCTTTCACAAGACTGTGATTATTGTAGTGTTTATGAAACCGTGCCGGTGCTTATTCTGCAACTTGAACACAAACTATATGGTGTATTTTCTCGGACACATGGCAAATTTCATCACTAAGTTTTCTTCAGTTCATCAACTGAAGAAAACTTAGTGATGAAATTTGCCATGTGTCCGAGAAAATACACCATATAGTTTGTGTTCAAGTTGCAAAACAAAAGACTGTGATTAGTTAAAGTAATGTCAACAAAGACAGAAGATACCCAATAAAACTGTAGAAGGAGTTTCCCTTTGATTGTTTTCAGTCAACTGTGTAGTTAACTGGGAAAATTTGCTGTAGAATGGTAGGGGGTCCATTTTACCAAATTATTTATGGCCCAGGGGTGGTCACAAAACACTTTTTGGCTTAAACAAAGTCAATCGACCTACAGAAGAGCGAATAAAAGCTAAGATCGCTGGAAAATCGAATATAACGCAAAATAATCGAATTTTTTGATTAATTACGCCTAAAGGCGTATAACCGCATGGAAAGGGTTAAAGGTCAATGGGGTGGGAGGTAGAGGAGGTGATACTGTATATCATATCTCGAGTAGGGTCAGACTTAATGATGATTTTACTCATTATTAGCATTTACAATATTTTTATTAAACCATCCCTACCCTCAAAATTAAGCTTTTAGCCATTATATAATAATTAAAAATATAAAAACGTTTTTCAGCAAAATATCCTAACAGATGGCGCCGTACGCAGTTTTAAATGTCGCCAGGAAAGTTGAGCAACTCATTGGTGGATTTATTATTATTATTATTACTACTACTACTTGCTTTTGAACAAATGAAATATAAAGAATGTTTCTTTATTAATAAAAAAAAAGGATTTTTAAGATTTTAAAACATCAGAAACAATATTTAATTAAGTTAGAGAACATAAACTGTACTGTACATGAAAACATAAATAATTGTTTTAATTTCAAATATTGAAATTGTGACGATGGCGTGATATCGTCCGACCCTATTCGCTTAGGGGTCGACGTTAGGTGAAAAGGTTACGACCCTCGCTTTGCCCGCGAACTGTCAGGATGACACGAGAAAACCTTTTTACCGTATGGGGGTAGTGGTATGCTGGACGCAAAGATGACTCACACAGAGACCGTATTTACAAATTTTACCGCGTGTATTCATACAGAGACATCATGCTTACAGATAAGGCCAAAAGGATGTGTTGTAGCTGTACTGTAACCTCATACGAACCTGGATGTGTTCACCAACCGGCAAGTATCCGTCTGCCCTTCCAGAGATGTTCTCCGCAGAATCGGGTGTGGGAGGTCCGGAGTGAAGAACACGTCGTCGGGAAGTTGAGTCCTTTATGGTCCCTGCGCCCGGAGTCTTTCGAATCTCTCCTCTGTCCTTCGTCAAAATCCTTAAGGTTTCTCCTTTGTCTATCGCCCGAGTATCCGCAGTCCGTGCGCAAGGATTGACGCTCTCGATCACCACCTCCCCGTGTCCTTGGGACTTCGGGCTTTTATAACATTTTTACCCGAAATCCCGAAGTTTTGGTTGATCCGAAAGATGGTCCCCGGTAATTCTATTGGTCCCTGGTCTGTTGCCAGGGTCAGGATCGCCAAACATCCCCTAACTCCCCCGTCCGGGCCGTTCTCCTCCGGACTCGGGTCAAGCCCTTCCCCAGATGGCGGTCCCGTAAATTTTACTCTAATGTGTATTTTTCCGTTCCGGAGAAGATGCAGCTGTCCAGGTCACCGCCCTCTCCACAGGAGTGTCAACAGGTCCCGCTTTGAACTCTCTGTAAGGTTATCGTCCAAAGTTACCCCGGCGGACGATCCCTCGATCCCATCTCACGATGTACTGTACGATCGGGGATCTGTCAATTAGGTCAGGGATGCGACAATTAAATCGTTTCGCACCCCGTTCCTCTGCCACACCGGCTCCTGTTTACGAAATAAGTCACCGATTTAATGGCTCTAACTCCATAGCCAGTTTCCCGACGGAGGGTGTGAAGTCCTGACCTCACAAAATCAGTTAGAAAGTATTAGAAAGCAATAATATACTGTATTTATACCGGTAGAATGTATTACATGCATACGAATATGTTCACACGGTGCCTAATGAAAATACAAGACCCCAAGTCTTAGGGGCAGTCGGGACCCCTAAAAATTAATTAATAATTTTATTTATTGTACGTATTTCTAAACCTCTGCAATCTTTGTGTGACAATTTTTGTCTATGTCTTCTTATATTTTTTGCTTTCAAACCCTGTTCTTTGTGATTTTCTGGAGTAGCTGTTAGAATTTGTGATTGTTTTATTGTCTACTCAATTTCCGCCATTTAGTATTGTTCGAAATACGAGAAACGTGTGAAATATCACCTATCACTTAAAGGTAATGGTTGTTGAACTTAGCTTACTTCAGCGTTATTACCCCTTCTCGATATATTGAATGCTTATTGCGGCGGGCCCTTCTTCGCTTATAATCGCGTTATTTTAAAGCGAATAACTTCTAAAGAATTTCACCCGGAAATAATTTAATTTTTTCCATTGGTATTTTTAAATCATTTTATAAAGTTTTATGACACCATATCCCACATAACTTTTGTATATTTTTTTTCAATTTTATAAATATCAAAATGCGAGGCAATTGTAATATATAAATTAAAGTTCGTTAACTGCATCTAGGCGCGTATGTATCCGGCAGATACATGGCGTTTTTGGCCCACCAGTGGCCAAGCGGTATTCGTTCCCTGAATCGGTCGTGGGCTGGCCACGTGGAGTTTTCCAGGTCTGTAACGCGCTAAATAGGGGCTAGTTTCCCTTAAAAAGACCTCCCGGAAGGCATCCCCCTAGGCAGATCTCCCAAGTGTTGCGTTGCCATAACTTAAAACAAACAAACATGGCGTTTTTTTTTAATATTGATTTTCTCAAAAATAAACAACAGTTGAACTGCGGGCTTTTTCGTATTTCTTAACTGATATGTTCTAAAGCGATCCCACAGTAGTTTTCAAGTCTATGCGACCTTTTTCCAGAAAAATTTTACGAAAACCAATACCTTACCATCACCTGCAGTAAATTCTGCAGCGTGAGAGCGCTGCACTCTCGCGATTGTTATGTGCAACAATTGCGATTTAATAAAACAACAATGTAGAATATATTTAACCTTTACCATAATGCTATACATTTTATCTTTTTCTTCTGTTTTCAATGACAGGATCAATCCCAATTCATTTCAAATAAGTCATTGCAGCTTTTTGACAAAGCGATTTTCTCGCTTCGGTGTTATCGCCCCGCTGTCTCGCAATCAGTTGTCTGATAAGAAATTTTATACGAAAATATAATTGTAGTCGAGCATATATATCAGTAAACATATAAAAATTTGCATTAAAATAATACTCTCTGATGAACGTCTCAAATGAAAAAGTAATTGAATCGAGTCCCGCCGCCATATTGATTAACGCGCCACAGTAATTAATCGATTCTGATAGCGTCGCGTTGCAACAAATAAAATAATTTATAAAAATTAAAATAATAAACATGTATATAAAATAATTGACTATATATGTTCGCAATAATATCGTAAAACACGCTGCACTTATAGTTTAACATTTTCGATAATATTTAATTAATTTTTGAATTTTATTATATTTTATATATAAAAATCTAAGAAAAACATACAACTTAATAAAAACAAAAAATATCTGCAACTTCAGACAATACGAAGATATCAGAATCCGTCAAAAAAGTTAGTTAATAATAATTAAAATCGAGAAAAAAAATATTCAAGGTAACGGCATTTCTGTCGAAAAAAGTAAGGTAACTTACACCTCTCTGTGTATCTCTCATTACAAAGTAACTTACATAACACACATACAAGCATAAACACAAAGTCATCGAGAGGGGAGCCCCCGAGAAAACTTAGGGGGCCCGCAGTAGTTCCTATCCCATAAATGTTACGCTTACTAACAAAAAATAAAAAAATAAAAGCCTGCTTTTATTAGTAAACAAACGGTCACATTTGTTAAAATATGACAAAAGGGGTCCGCTCTAATCCGGGGCTTCACAAAGCTCCCGCACCCATTACACGTGTATACGAGTCATCTGTTACCTGTAATCTCAGTCATAGGCAACACTACTAATCTATAATTCATTTAATCTGTTAACACAGATTAATTTTAATCAAGAACTATCGCATTATTGTGATAAAAATCATTTTTAAGGGTCAGAATTAGAAGGATAATGACAAATTTATAAGACAATAGACTTTTTAAGTCAAAGAAATATCTTGACAGCATCTTTCTGTAATAATTATTGAGCAAAAGTTACATAAAAGTTATCATAACGGAAATGGCGTAACGTATTTATACCGTTACGGAGAGGAATATCTAGAACAACTCATTAAAGTTTCGATTCGGATAAAAGTTAGTTAATAATTAATAATTATAAAATAATTAAACTTAATAATATAAACGATTAACGCGTTAATTTGTTAAAACAAATTAAACGAATTTTTCAAAATGCGGGAAGGAAGAGAACGAAGTCTACAACCCATGATGCAACGCGGTAAATGTGCAGTTAGGCGGAAGGTCATCTTTTCAAATGGTATCGTTTAAAGTTTCGATTATTGTTTAACGTAAAATGACTTTAAAATGATTCGTGGAAGGGGTGGAAAGCGTAAATCTTTAAGGATTTAGGGTTATTGTCACACGTGTAAGTACTTATATTTAATAATTAATTTAACACTAGATATTGAAACAAAGAGCTTGACACTTCTTTATGTCTGCCTTCGTTTTATTTATGATCTTTAATATAAATTCTATGTAAAATATATGATTTTGTTCACTTAACCTGTGTTTAAATGAACAAATCATAAATTATGTCAATTTCTCTATAATTATAGAAAAAATTCAAGGTTTGGTACTCTTCAGTTGTGTATTATGATTGACTTTTATGAGGAAGTACAATAACTTTATCTACCAAGCTGACCTATTTGTTTTATAGGTGAAGCCACCTACGAAGGGGGATACATACCTGTTTTTATATATTTAAACATGTATGTTGTTTTTTGTATTTATTTTATTAAACGAATCACTCATAAATATTACACTACACCAAGAAGTAAGAAAAATAAAACAATGCGCACGACAATATCAAAGACGGTTAGCAAACAGCCAGAATTTGTAAAAACCACTAACTGTTTTTTCTTAAAAGTATCTTTATTAAAAGTGATGAAATATGGGCGGAACAGCGACAACCAACCCTGAAGATGTAACTTTCCGGCTTTAGCCCGAAATGTTTAACTTTGTACATACGACAGTTATAAATGACATGTTTACAGTTTTAGCTTTATTGGTTGTTCAAGAGCAGAAGACACTGCAGCCCAAATTATATACACTTTCCAATTGTTATATATAACAGAATAAGAATAATGCACGGTTTAAAATATACAATTTATTTATGGATGTATTAAGCCATCATGCAAGCTTATTTGACAGATACTTCCGTTTATTTATTCTGTTACATCCACCTTTTCCTTAATCCTAGTTATTTATTTAAATTTAGGAGAATTTTAAGGTCATAAATTTTAAATTTGTATTGTTTTTATTGTATTAATACACGAATAGGAGCTTCATTATTTTCGTAATTAATTTTAATCAAGTTTCATAATTTTTCTATTTGTACAATATGTCATACTTTTTCTCTCTGTTTTCTAACAAGCTATATGAAGTGTACGGAGTTCCTAAGCACGTGGAAAGTCAGGAAAAATCAGGTATTTTCATTAGTGTTCGGAAAAAGTCGTGGAAAGTCAGATTTGCATCCTTGGCTGCTTTGTTGATTTTTTGCTGACAGTATGCTTGACTAAGTGTAGCTGTCAGCAGGCAGCATGAAGTAATATGGTACAATACAACTTATAAATAGGGGTGCAGAATATTTTCAGGACCCAAACTTTTGACCAAGCTTACACGAAAGTCTCCAAAAATTTGAAGTACAAAAAATGATAAATTTTAATATAAATGGTATTGGAGTTAAACAAAGGTTCTCAGGTATGTAATGTAGAGAAACTCCAATCTATAATGTATTTGTGATATTAGAAATAAATGGCATTTATCATTTTTTCATTTTAATAATTTTGATTGCATAATAAAACAATTTCTGATTTATTAATATTTTATAAAGTTTAGGAAATTTATTAAGGGATAAATTTAATAAATATATACTTTTGTACCATACATTATTATACGGGATTTGTTAATGAGTAATATGGCTAGACTTGGCACCTTTTGACCAACCTAGGTCTTTGTTCCACAAAACCCCAAATCAAATCAACCAATGAATAATAAATAAATTGCATTTTTTTCAAAGCCATGTAGATTTATGGTTGTGGATTAATAAGAAAATCAACTATTTTAATTTAATAAATATTTAATTTTTAGTTTTTTTATAATTCAACTATTATGAAAGATATATAACTGTTAATTAGAAAAAAATCACTAATTAAAAAGTTGGAGAAGCAATAGCATATGTGCGTAGTAAAGTGAAGTGCTGTTTTATTTTGTCAATGTGCCTTACTGTAGGGGACATGAGGGTCAGGGAAATTCATGGAATTTAAAAAACATATTTAAGTAGGAACCCGGAGTGTAAGTTAACAAAGATTTTACATTCAAGAAATATTTTTAATTGAAGCCATTTGTTTTTCAATTAATGAAAAATAATAGAAAAATCCGATGTATAGTTTAAATTCTTTTTTTCTTGTTTGTAATTATACTTAATGACAACAATTTATTAATTTATTTTTGTAAGAATTTATATTTTCTACTTTCTCTATTGATACATAAATTGTTATATTGATATTAAATTAAATTGTGTAAGTTATAATAATTCTAACATTAATTATGACTCGTTTATTTATTTATTTTAAATTTAAATTATATTCTAAAGTGAAGAATTCTATTGTATGCTAATTATCTCGTCATTGTCTGTTGAATGTGTTTTTGTATGCTGAGAAGAATCTTGTTATTAACTGAATTATGTTTCATTTATTAAATGTTTTGGCTTCTAACCAAGCAGTTATCTTGTTTATATGTATTATCACAAAAAAAATGTATTTTTTTTTTAAACAGATTTTATTTTTAAGTAACAAGCATAGAAACTTTTAATGGTGCTGACTGATATAAGAAGTTTCTCAAATGCTTGGAAGAATTCTTGGTTGATGTTACCCTTGGTGCAAAGATGGCAGCTCATCTCTGATTCCAGCAAGAAACAGTGGGATGCACGTTCTAACCTAACCTAACCTATTCTAATAAATTACCATAATTATTAGCAACCAAATTATTAGAATAGGTTAGGTTAGGTTAGAATGTGCGTTCCACTGTTTCCTTGCTGGAATCAGAAGAGCCGCCATCTTGGCACCAAGGGTAACATTAACCAAATTCTTATATTAGTCAGAACTATTAAAGCAATATCTATATTTGTTAAGTTTGGAAAGGTGCTGTGAAAATCTTAGTTTCATATCAGGAATAAAGTTAATTTTATTATTTCATTAAATGTGAAGAAATTAATATGATAAACAATTTACAATTATTTCTGTCAAATTGTAAAAGTAAGGGTAATACTATATATTAATACTTTCTCTTTCTAAATGTGTACATTAGATTTAGAGAATGATAAGAGTTCAAGTTTATGTAAACATGAATCATCCAGCTGAATGTAAGGAAGTACTTGCATTTTGTTAATAATTGCTTACTGGCATGAAACTGAACAATGAGTCTGTGGGTGTCATATACATATTTTATTTTATGACTGACTAAATCTCTTTCCATTCACTCAAATGATTATGCATATCTAACAATGTTAAAAAGTTATTAATTGAATTAGAAATTAATTATAGTTATTAAAATACTTGTGAATTACAAATTCAATTATTTCTAGTAATATTTTATGAGATTAATTCAGATGGGTAGTATAAAGAAATAATTGTTAGATGAGGTGTAAGTAGTATTTATTCTAATATTAGAACAGCTGACTTAATGAGTTTATTCTGACACTTACAACAACTTGTAAAATATTTAATGAGGTAAATTATGTTTACTAACTCTTCAAAAACTGCTACTTATATCGAAACCCATGAAACCCATCGCACAATTTATGAAAGTTTAAACCTTGGCCTATAAGTTGAAAAGAAAAAAAAATGTATACCTCTGATCAACAAACTTCGAGGGTTGTTGCTTGCTTTATTTACACGTTGTACGGGACTCTACTATAATTAAATAATAACTGAATACTGAATTTTAATATAACTTTAAATATCATAGTTTAAAAACCCAAAGTTTATTTTTTAATAAAATTAATAACATTTATTATTTTTTATTTAAAAAAAATCTTGTGATTCTTTTACATCTCATTATCATAGAGTTATGCAAGTACTATTGTTAATTAGAATAAACAACTGGTGACAACTGCACAACCTTGAAATGTTTTTTTAGAAATAATGATTCAGCATAAACAGTTAATTAAACACCATATGTTAAAACATAAAAACTGCAGTGCTCTTATGTAATATAGCCTTAAAAATCTATTAACGAAAATTAAAAACCTTCTAAAACCGATAACCGGCGTGAAATATTTCCCAAATGGCGAACGTTTTCGCTGCCCCTCCTGGGCTCTTCCTCAGGCCAATTCTTTTTGCTGGAACTGGATTCGATAATCGAATAGTTTAAATAAATGGAACGTGTTCCGTTTCTAAAAGTTCTTTTTTAATTTTTGTTCATACGACCCGGTGTGGGAGAAGCGTTAGTTAAAAATCTATTAGCTAATTTGATAGAATCTTGGATTCTTTCAACAGAATAAATTTTTAATTCTTTAAGTTATGCAAAGCAGCAAGTTTTCTAATGATTGCTAAACCGTAACATTATTCAAATTCTCTTTTTTATAAGTATCTTTTGGGTATATCTAATTCTATATTTGTAAGCAGAAATGTCAACAAAATATAAGTTATCTTGGAAGTTTCTATTTAAAAAGTGAATTTTAAGTTTATAACAATTTATTTTGAGCCTTGAATTAATTTTTTGAGATGAGAGATTTATGTTTTTTTTTTACTTTTTTGTTTTAAAAAGATTATAAACTTTATGAAGTTATTTTTAGTAACTTTTATAATATAATATGTTATTATATAATACTGTAGACATTTTATACTAGGGTTTCCCAATCTTTTTTATACTGCCGACTCCCTTTACAGTCTGTAATTTTTTTGCTACGCCCTTCTAAAAGAAGATATCTGCGTGTAGCTCTAGCAGACATTAAATTTACGTTACTTCTTTAAATAATTAAAATTTATTTTAATTATTTAAAGAAAACTCCAAAGAGTATAGAATCTTAATAATTATTATTTATTAATAAACATAACAGTACAATTAATGAGGAGGATGAGCTACTTTTCTGAGCATAACTTTTCAAATCAAGGCGAAGTTTTGAAATCACTACTCTCATTTCCTTTTCTAAATTTATTTGAGACCTTTATTTTGACTTGATTACTGCAACTGTAGAAAAGCCAGTTTTACACAAATAAAACAGTAAACGTAAAAGAATCTTCAAAGCTGTAGCACTGATAGTAGGATATTCTTGGGATACATTGCTTCAAAATTGAAATAGTTTGTCTTTATCAAATCGTAGTTTTAGTCTTGTATCACAAGATAGTTCTAACAGCTGTTCTTCCTCTACTGTTGAAAGTGTAGATGGGGTGGGGTCGATTGAAATGGGTTTTCTAATTCAGTCGTATTGATCTAGATTCTTTGAAAAATATGTATATTGATAAGCACAATGTTTTAAAATGGCTTTCTGAAGAAAGCCATTTAAAACAGGTGTGCTTATCAGTATTTCCTTGCTCCTCTTTTATTTTTCTTTTCCACAACAGCAACTTCTTTTTAAATGCTGCAATTTTATCAACCAGTTGCAGTATATGCATTTTGTTTCCCTGCTGCAATTTATTAAGGACATTTAATTTCTCAAATACGTCACAAAGATACGCCAGTTTTATTAAGAAGTCAGTATCTTTAAACTTTTCTGCATCATGATGAAATTCTATCAATAAATATGTGTACAACTCATTTTTTAATTCGTATATATGTGAGAGTACGTTACCTCTCGACAACCAACGAGAGTTACAGTCAGTAATAAAGTAAAGATGTATGCTCGACACCCAAATCTTCACAAAGCTTTTGGAAAAATCTTGCCTTCACGGGTTTTGTTTTTATAAAGTTTACCACGTTAATAATTATATCCATCACGAGATTAAATTCAGGTGAAATATTTTTTGTAGCTAGGGCCTCCCTATGTATGACACAATGTGTCCATTTTGCATTTGGAGCCTTGGTTTTATTGAGAGCTTGAAGTCCTCCATACTGCCCTGTCATTGTGCAAGCTCCATTCGTACACCCACCAACACAGTTCTCCCATTGAATGTTGTTTTCATCCATGTATGAATATATGATCGCAAAAAAATCACTAGCCTCCCGGTATCAGTCATTTTTTGCAAAATAACAAATCCTCACATACATTTGTCTCTTCCATGTACCGCACGTAACATATTAATTGAGTGTCATTATAACTGTCTTGCTTCATCCAGTTGAATGGCAAATAAACCAGAAAGTTTTTCCACAATTTGCTCATTAATGTCTTCAGCTATGTCATGATGTGACGACTAATCGTATTGTTAGAGAGGAATATTTTTTATATAACTAGAACTCACTTGTGCCTGTGACCGGTGTGAAATTAATTAATTCAAGTTAACGAACGTTTTCTGGATGCCTTCCGTGTCCTTCTTCAGGTTAAACTGCTGGATTCTATTATTTTTAAACAAAAAAAAAAAAAAAAACTCCGTTCCGATCTTTAAGAACGAATTCAAATGATGATCGCGCTTTCGAACTATCATCATTCGAATTCGTTCTTAAAAGATCGGAACGGAGTTTTTTTTTTTTTTTTAAAAATAATAGAATCCAGCAGTTTAACCTGAAGAAGGACACGGAAGGCGTCCAGAAAACGTTCGTTAACTTGAATTAATTAATTTCACATTGGTCACAGGCACAAGTGAGTTCTAGTTATATATTATACACCCCGGTGTGTATGAGGAAGATATGTGGAATATTTTTTATTTCTTTAGCTGCCGATTCTCCAATTATCACTGATACCATATCAATCGCTGCAGGTAAAATAAGATCTTCAGCAATCATGTGTGGTTTCTTGCATTTGGCAATATGGCGAGTGACCTTGTAAGAGGCGAGCAGTGCTTTGGAGGGAATAGAAGCTCTGGAAAACAAGGATGTTGACTGATGTTTTAGTTCTCGCAATGTTCTTGCAAAAAAATCTTGCGGATTTTCTTGTAAATTACTGAGAGTTGTTTCTAAGTGACGTTTCAATATATTAGGAAGCATACTTTTAGCTGCCAGCACCTTATGTCAAAAAACACATTGGGGTAGTTCCACATTTCCTTTGCTAACGTAGGTAAATCAAAAATCTAAATATTGGTCATCATATTTTCTGTACTTTTTTCGTTTTTCTACAGTTTCTTTTCTACTCTTTCCTGAGTCTTCAACACGTTTTCTATTTATTTGAATAAAATTATCCATTTTATGATGCATAAATTAAATACAACACACTTGAAATCAAAACACTGATTTTTCAATTTTTGTAATCGACAAAAACAAAAGACTGAACGATGAACAAATGAAAGAGTGGGGTGATGAGATGTGCGTGCTGTGCACTCACTCAGTACGTCGCATGCAGGCAACCTGTGCGTACTGTTTTGCGACCCCTAGGATAGCGCTGTGACACCCCAGGGCGTTATGCCGCACAGTTAGGGATGCTTGGTTTTATATAATATAGTTTGTAAAATGCTATAGGCCTATGATTTATATTGTTTTATCCTTATAAGCTGCACTTTATCTTTGCAAAATACAAATATTTTTGCCCAAATGTAATTTAGTTGTTTAGTTATTTTCCATGTAATCTTTAATTTTTTTTTATTTTCTCAGCTGTTATGTATACATAACAAGGGAATAATGCTGTTCAGGTTTTGAGACTCCCTGAACATAAAGTCAAAAAACAGGAAAAGATTTCATGGATGTGTGTGTTGGCATCTATTACTTCTCTGGCTGTTATGTATACATAACAAGGGAAAGTAATGGAATCGTCTCAAATTTGACCCTCTGAGTTTTTTTTTGCAAATTTCCATGTTTTGAGAACTTGACCCCAAAAAAGTAAAAAAGAAACCAAACAAATTCCATGGATGTGTGTGTGTTGGCATCTATTTTGCTTAATATCTCAGGATAGGGTGAAGATAAAAAAAAAAAGGCATTGATGCTATTAAATTTTAGTTATGACAGGTCAAGGAAATGGAGAGATAGAGGGTGTTCACATGCTATATCTCACGAGGAGTCCGACTTAATGAAGATTTTACTTGTTAGCATTTATAGTGTTTTATAAAACTCATCTCTTTTCTCAAATTTAAGTCTTTTGCTATTTTGTAATACAGTAGTGTCGATCAACTGAAACGTCGGTTAACCAAAAGTGTTCCGGTCGAACTGTGTCGAGCTGAATCGAACATCTTTGATACTAGATTAACTTCTAAAGTATAATTTGTTTTCTTCGTTTTTATATTTTTCAATATATTTATTTTGTTTGTACAGAATAAAAAAATAATTTTTAATGATACAATAGCCATGATTATTATTATAAAAGTATTCGTTAGGCTTAACATAGACAAGAAGTCAATGTAATGCAAAGTGACACGCAATGGAGAAAAACATGGTATGTATTAATATACATTTCAACATGGTATATATTAATATACTATTATTGGGATATACTAACACACTATATTAATGTATTTTTTTTGTACATAATTGGTTATCTGAAAAATCGATTTTTCGAACTACTCCAGTCCCCAATTGATTCTGATAATTGACACTCTACTGTAATTAAAAATATATAAAATTTTTATAACAAAATCTCATAACAGTACATGCCACATACTACTTTAGATATTATGTTATTTTACTGATTCAAGAGAAAAATTCGCATAAAAAGGCATTAAAGAACATTTTTAAAAAACATTTAATTAGATTTTGATGGTTAAAAGTTGAGGTGGATTGTCCATATCTTGAGAGGTGTCAGACTTAATTATGATTTTACTTATTAGCATTTACAATCTTTAAAAAAACTCGTCACTACACTCAAAGTTAAGCTTTTTGCCATCTTATAATAATCGATAATATAAAGTTCATTTTGTAAATAACAGCTGGAAAAGTTAACAACCCATTGCTGGATTTTATTTAACAAAATGAAACACCTCAGGTTTATTTTAAATTGTTATTTATTTTAATATTGTGCATTTTAAGAATAATTTCTTAATTTTGCATCATAATGTTCAAATGACAAACATGCTGATGATTGATGACAAATTAATCTTTTGAAAGTACTCAACGTAAAATGACTTCTTAAAATTAAGTCTGAAGTGTTTATTTAGTTTAGCATTATGCAGGATAAGTCAAAAGTCACTTAATATTCATTATATTAAGTGAGATAGATAGTAAGAACTTATCACTGTTGTGATAAATTATTACTACCTTACACTAGTAGATTTTTAATTAATTTAATTATACCAAGGGCTAAAAGCAATTTCTTTATTTTAATAATATATTCTATTGTACCAAAATTTTCTGTGACAAACTTGTTTTGATTTTATAAGATTATTAAGTGAATTTTGACTCAACTGTAGATAAGGGTTTTACAGATCTTAAAGCTTGGATATAACTTTTTTTTATCAGTAATATCTTTAATTTCTTCATTTTAACTGAAAAGCAATGTATAATGATTTGAGCCCGCAGGTTTTGAGGGCGTAAATTCGAGAGTTAAAAGGGGGTTCGTGACCCGCAAGTTTGATAGGAAATCAATCAGATGTTGAATACACATCCAATCCGATCGGAAAGAGAAACCAAAAATCCAAGTCATTGCGATCAGATCAGAAAGAGAAAACAAAAGTCTAAGTCATCGCGAGTCATCAATTTAGTCATTGAACATTGAATAGACTGGCTCAGTGCCAACAACGATGGTATAAAAACCCGATCGACTCTGGAAAGAGCGTGAGCATTCAGGAAGGTCTGAATCCAGTGTCTCCAGTTTCAGACGTAAGACTGATCCAGCTTCCATAGTCCAGGAGGTCGTTGCATACGGTCATCAGACCACATATTAAGGTATATCGACTTTGTAAACTCTCTCCCACTAGAAGTTAGGCACGTGACCACTTTATTGGTTAGATCGCAGTTAGTGATAGGGATATTTTATCTGCATTTTCGCAGCAGTTATCTTTATATCTTTATTGTATGTTCACTTTTGTTATTTAATAAACCTTTATTGTTATTCGTAAAACCTGTCTTTTGTCAAAGGAAGGACGCCTGTCGACTTACTGATGCACCTCCCCACTCACTTTTTGCCCTCCTAGCCATCCAACGACAACGAGGTCGGGTTTTACCAACCCGTGCAGCGTAAGTGGTAAGCGAGGTTTTTTCCCTGACTCTCTGCTTATCTCATACTGGTGTCAGGAGTGGGGTGAAGCCAACTTCCAGGCTTTCGACAGGTTTGTCTGTTGACAACAGGTTCGGCTTAGACAGGTTTAGGCAGTCAAAGACAGGTTTTGGGACAATTTAGGAATCCCCTTCCCTACATATAATTCTAGGATAAGCTAAGCTAAAGGAACATAGTACAGAAAAAGAATGGAGGGCGAAAATCCAAGAGCCAAGCTTGGAGGACTAAGCACTTTGGTTCCTTTGCTGCCTGCATTCACGGGACAGTCAGAAGGTCTTCGCATAAGCAAATTTTTCGAATCCTTAGAGGATATAGCCAAGTTAGCTGCTTGGACCAAAGCACAAATGCTAGCTGTAGCTAAGCTGAGACTGATAAGGATAGCTAGGGAGTTCGTTAGAAAGGATTGGCATATTAAGGCAGTGGAAAACTATGATGAATTTAAGAAAATCCTAATTGAACGCTTTGACAAAGAACTTTTTCCGGTCTGTCTGAGCAAATTTTACACTTGTTTTCAGCGTCCAGATGAGGACGTTCAAACCTATGCAGTTCTATTACAAGCCCTCGCAGCTGAAATAGAAATAAAGCAAGATGGCGTCGATGCCGCTGAAACTGCTATTATCCAGCGCATACAGGCGAGAGAGTTGGATGAGCGATTAAAAGTGCAGTTTCTAAATGGGATAGATATCAGGATCCAGAAGTGTGTAATGAGCCGAGAAGCGAAAGCATTCGGCGAGGCCTTAAAGGCCACCATAAGCGAAGAAACAATTGAAAGGCTAACGACACATCCTCGTGGGAGTATTCGAACTATTTGAAGGGAGCCAGAACCATGGAAATCCTCCAAAGATAGAAGGAACGAGTTCACTGCCCCTTCGGAGGACTATCTAGAGAAGTTAGTGGAGGAGATTGACATTCTTCAAAGTAAAGTAGCAAATCTGCAGAGAAATTCGACCCCATGATGGAAAGAAGATCGAAACCAGCAGGAGAAAAGACGTCGGAAATTCCAATTAAATGAGCAGATCCAACGGATTCGCCAAGCATACTCCTCCTCAGATGATGAGGACTGGTGGAAAGGCATCATTCGAACTGCAAAAACCCAAGCGAAGCGAGAGCTTTTTATTTTCGGGTATGTCAATAATGTACCAGTCAAATTTATCATTAATTTTAACGTAAACGAGACGCTGGTATCTAAGGAAGTAGCCAATAGACTTATGACTAAAGCTCCAGTCCACTTCGGATCAAAAGGGAAGATAAAAGGGTTGAATGGAAAGGTAATCCAAACCATTGGTGTGGCAGTACCTACTTTCAAATTAAGGGGACACAAGTTTCCCATACCATGTAAGATCGTAAAACCCGAAATAGCATTATCATGTGAGGGTGTAATCGGAAAGGACCTCCTCAAGTAGGAAAATTTGACGCTCGACAGGGACAACGAACGAATTCTTTTGCCCAACGGAAAGGTAGTCCACTTTTGTTCGTAGAAAAACTCCAAGAAGACAAGAGGACAATTTGACCAACCGAACAGATGAAACATCGGTACTCCGCTTTATGCAATCAGCATCTCGAAGCAGCCAGCAACAATTAGATCCCACTCAAGTTACGGAAGCGAAAGTCAAGGAGCCGAATCGGATCCGAGTAATACATGCAACACCTCCTCCAACGGATAGAAGGCATGACCGAGGAAAGATAACTAAATCCGAAACCAGACGAATCAACGTCGAGACCAGAGAAGTTGAGTCGAAAGATCTACAGAGCAACAATACCAATCGAACCGGAAACTTCTCCAGAGAGAGAATTTTCGACCAAGTTTAGAAAAATTTATGCAAGTGCTTCGACTTTTAATGATTTACTTTGGTCTCCTCAGCGGATGAAGCCAGTCTGTGAAAGACAACACAGCATGAACAGCAAAAATAACCAAAAGGAATGCACAACAACGACAAAGTTATATCCCACTTCCAATCCATCCCGTGACGCCAGTGTTGCAAGTTAAGCACCATTCCTTCGGGACTTGCCGCAAATCCAAAATTTGGGCAACAAAATTAGGAAAGCGCATGCTCTAGCATAGGCTTAGCTTCAGGATATTATTGACTTTTTATTTGTAAGAGAGAGTTCATTATAACCAATCTTGTAACTTAGTTCTTTATTATTGAGTGATTATTCTGTGACTGGAAACTCATGTGGAAGTGAATCTACACAAGGCAAGTCAACACTGCAAGTCCAGTATTCAACCCTGGGCAATTCAGCAGAAACCAGCCGTAGCGAGTTACCACCGACTTTAGGACAAGGTCAACGTCCAAGTGATTGACGTATGACCTCCGAGGGATTAACATAGCAACCATCAACCCACAACAGACACCTCTGTCACTAAGAACTGTGACCGTAGATCCATGTACGTTTCCAGGACACACTGAGACGTGCTATCAGAAAAATTATGGATTTAGATGTTACACGTTGAGTTGTTGAGATTGTCACGCAAAATGTTGTCAATTCAAATTTTAATAATGTCCTTAGGAATTATTTTGTATTCTAGTTGTAAGAATAGAATACTCCTGTCAGTCTGGAGAGAGTGTAAAGCCAAATGTTAAAATTATACTGTCCAAAGAGACGTATAATTTTAAAGAAAACCGAGAGTGATGTGAGCCTGCAGGTTTTGAGGGCGTAAATTCGAGAGTTAAAAGGGGGTTCATGACCCGCAAGTTCGATAAGAAATCGATCAGATGTTGATTACACATCCAATCCGATCGGAAAGAGAAACCAAAAATCCAAGTCATTGCGATCAGATCAGAAAGAGAAAACAAAAGTCTAAGTCATCGCGAGTCATCAATTTAGTCATTGAACATTGAATAGACTGGCTCAGTGCCAACAACGATGGTATAAAAACCCATTCGACTCTGGAAAGAGCGCGAGCATCTAGGAAGTTCTGAATCCAGTGTCTCCAGTTTCAGACGTAAGACTGATCCAGCTTCCATAGTCCAGGAGGTCGTCGCATACGGTCATCAGACCACATATTAAGGTATATCGACTTTGTAAACTCTCTCCCACTAGAAGTTAGGCACGTGACCACTTTATTGGTTAGATCGCAGTTAGTGATAGGGATATTTTATCTGCATTTTCGCAGCAGTTATCTTTATATCTTTATTGTATGTTCACTTTTGTTATTTAATAAACCTTTATTGTTATTCGTAAAACCTGTCTTTTGTCAAAGGAAGGACGCCTGTCGACTTACTGATGCACCTCCCCACTCACTTTTTGCCCTCCTAGCCATCCAACGACAACGAGGTCGGGTTTTACCAACCCGTGCAGCGTAAGTGGTAAGCGAGGTTTTTTCCCTGACTCTCTGCTTATCTCACAATGACTGAGAAAATGAAAAGAAAGTTGCTATAGAACATATAAATAAAAATTAGTAAAAATAATAGTGGTAATTATTTTAAATATCAAAATGTAAATCTGAGTTTGTAGAGCAGCAGATTATCACCTCAGCCATCTTTCCATCAAAATAATAATGCGGTAGCTGGTATCATGTTTTTCATTGTGTAGGCATTATTGTGAAAAGCATCTGGTCTTCAGTAGTCCTCTAGTTATTATTGTGTTTTCTGGTAAATTGGCTTTGTCAAAAGACAGTTTAGTAGTATTGAACACTACAGAAATTTCTGTGCCTAGGTATCTGAGAAAATTTTGGTAATATTCAGGGTTCATATCCAACTGGGTAGTCAGGAAAAATCAGATTTTCATCAGTGTTCAGAAAAACCAGGGAATTTGTCTCCTTGGCTGCCTTGTTTGAAGTTTTTGCTGACAATATCGTTGACCAAGTGTAGCTGTCTGCAGGCAGCAAGAAATAATGTAGTGCAATGCAACTTATGAAAAGGGGTGCAGAATAATTTCAGGACCCAAAATTTCTCCAAAAAACAAACAAAATGTTTCCAAAAATTATTGCATACAAAATAAAACCATAATTTATGAACCAGTTAATAATTATTATTACATAGTTTGAAAAATTTAAATTAAATCATGCATATAATTAAATAGATATACCATATAATTTGCCATGCGACACTAAACTGATAAGTTAACATAAGAATATTTTAGATTAAAAGAATGCTTTAGTCACATGTCATTATCTTCTGAGGATAGCATATAGAATTATAAACTTGTTGACTAATGTAAATAAAATTAAAGTCTGTGCCATGAATGGTTATTTTTACTTTTAGCATAGACAGTAATTAATGGACTTTTTGACATCCAAAAATGCAAAAATTATTTATGACAATGACTTCAGAACAGAATTTTATAAGGGTCAAAAAATTCAGTTAAGGACAAACTTCAAGTAATGAACACAAAAAATACTTCAATAATACAAAAATTTTCCTCTTTAAAATTATTTTCCCCCCATGGTGTTTGGTTTAACTTCTAAAGCACTCCTTTACCTTTACTTAAGTTAAACTGATCCTATTACATGAGTAAACTCAGAAAACTCCATGTGGCCAGCCCACATGGAGCTCACTGATATTAACCATTAACCATATTTACTTTAATTTTAGAACAACACAAGCTGAGACTGGGTCCTGGTAATTAATACTGGCCTTATTGTTTGCTTAGCTCATCAAAGGCCAAGTGGATAAAACACTCGTGGTTTGCATGGCCACATGGAGTTTTCTGGGTTTTCTTTACTTGTCTAACACCTAAATAGGTTTGGTTTCCTAAGTAAAGTCCTCCTTTGCAGATTGTTCAAATTTTGCATTGCCTTCTGCCATCAATCTATCCATTCTGAGACACTTAACTGCTTTCCTTATCTGATATTGAAAGCATCATCTGAAAACACTGCCGAACATAGAAAGATTTTATTCATTGTCACTTTCTGACAATAAATGCATATATTTGTGCATGACTCCAATATCACTGCCATCACTAAAAGTGATTTGGTTATTAAGTTCTTCGTCCACAGGTGAAGTTCTTTCTGTGAACCCCCGAACAACGTTAGCAGTAATGTCACGTTACAGTGGTTTTTACGAGTGTATTCAGTTACTAATGGCTGGATTCATATTGTGACTAAGCCTTTATATAATTCTCTACTAGACAACATTAACGATTTCAGGTCACGTTGAAACTTCAAAGCTCATTTCTCGTTAGGATCGTACTCGGCAAATTATTATTTTTTAAATTGTATTAAATCAAAATCATTTAAAGTAAGATAAACTGTTGGTAATAGGAACATTAAAATTATTACAGTGAAATGCTGACTTAATGTATGGTGTGCATATAACAGAAATGTAAAGAATACAAAAGTGCTACTCATCAATTTTTGTTTTGTTAATATACCTAAAGACTAAGTTCTTAAGCAGTTCTTAAACTTGGCATAACCATATCAAATGAGCTACTTTAATTTATACACTGTTTTACTATTTTAGATTTAATAAATAAGTGTTATTACATATAAGACTTCTATTGCATTGTTAGATTGTATTTTAGTCAGTCAAAATCAGACCTTATAAATTGCAATCACTTCACATTTTTTCATTTTGTTTAACGTTCGTACAATTATTACAGACATTTACTTATTTTACTGATAGTGCAGATTAATTAAAAACGAATATTGATTATATGAAGAATTATTATAAAATGCAATTGGGAGGAGAGCATTGAAAAATGCCATGAGATCAATCTGTCCCAAGTATAACATACAGCAATATCAATGGTCATTTTTAAATATTTTTAGATTTTAAAATAGCTAGCCTATATTATAGTAATTATGCAGTATTATGAATAACGATCAACCAATGCCGAGTTATTGGGCTAGCAAATGGCTATAGTAATATTATTAATATTACTATAGCCATTTGCTAGCCCGATAATTCGGCATTGGTTGATCATTATCTATAACGGGCTAGTAGTTGTTTATTTATTTATTTAGTGTTATGAATTTGAGAGAAAAGTCTGTAGGCCTAATACTCTTAATAATCTAACGTTGATAAAAATATTTTAACTCTCCAAATCCCTCACAATTACTTTTTTAAATGGTATCATTTTTCATTTGAATAATTTTGATTGCAAAACAAAAGATTTTTTTTAGTTTATTAATATTCTATAAAGTTCAGGAAGTTTATTAAGGGATAAATTTAATAAATATATACTTTTGTACAAGGATTATACAGGATTTGTCAATGAATAATAAATAAATAATTGCTTTTTTTTGTTTTTTTCAAGGCCTTGTAGATTTATGGTGTCGGATTAATAACAGGAAAAAGTATTTTAAATTTAATAAAACATTTTATGATAAACTTTTTGTCAGAAAATGAAGCAAATAAACGAATCTAACGATGCACAGAAATATACAGTTATACGTAACACAAATAAAAGCTGGACGAGGGGAGACACCGTGCCACACAGGGAGATAGCACACCAAACCAGACGGTGACCTATGACCAAAAAAATGTGAAGCCCGCCAACATAGCGCCGTCTAACACAAAATATGTCTTAGTAGTGACCTAGCACACAGGGATTACATTTTTACTTTCTTTCACACTCCCTCTATCGCTGTGTGCTACATACATAACAATTATCAATTATTTCAATTTAATTTTAACATTTTCACGAATCTATGAAACTTAGTTCCCGTTAGCGGTTTCGTTAGGACATCTGCGATCATTAGGTCCGTCCTCAAATAATAAATCACAATTTCCCCTTTTTCGACTAATTCTCGAGTGACGTGATAGCTTACGTCGATATGTTTACTACGCTTGTGAAAAACCGCGTTTTTCGATAACTGTATCGCGCTTTGGTTATCACAGTAAACACAAATGGGGTTTTTTACACATATTTTAAAACCCATATGTACTAACAGTCTTTTTATGTAAGTTATTTCTCGCGAAGCTTCAGCTAGAGCTGAGTACTCTGCTTCCATGGTCGACATTGCAACAGATGTCTGTTTCTTCGACTTCCAACTAATCGGACCTCCGGCTAATATCAGAATGTTACCTGTACACGACTTTCTGTCGTCTACGTCTCCAGCCCAATCCGAATCCGTGTAGGCTTTAAGTTCTTCGTTGTTCTTGACGTATGTTATTCCATACATCGAAGTACCTTTGAGGTATCTCAAAACACGCTTCGCAATCATCCAATGTGTTTTATCTGGATCAGCACAAAAACGACTTAATGTGCTCGCAGCAAAAGCGATGTCTGGACGTGTCGCGTTTGCTAGGTAGATAAGACTTCCGATGAGCTCTCTATAAGGTCGATTTCTCATGTCTTGTCTCTCGTTTTCTGAGATTGGACCCATTTCCTTCGAAATTTTCATATTTGACTCTATTGGTGTAGCGACAGTTTTCGCATCCACTAAGTTGAATCTCTTCACCAGTTCATTAATATATTTTGTTTGCGTCAGACGGATGCTGCCTGTTGGTCCTTCTCTCTTTATTTCAACGTCTAGAATGTTACTTATAAGGCCTAGGTCTACTATTTTGAATGCTGACTTTAGTTTCGATTTAATGGTCTCAAGATTTTCAATCTTCCTCGATGCCAATATTAAATCGTCTACATAAACGATGAGTATCACTCGATCTTCTTCCTTCCCGAATACATAAATGCATGGATCAGCTGCTGTGCGCCCGCCTCCAATACTTGTGATAAAGCCATCTAACTTCTTGTACCATTCTCTTCCAGACTGTTTTAATCCGTATAAAGGTTTCAATAGTTTGCAAACTTTATCTTCTTGTTCGCCCACGACGAACAACTCGGGTTGTTCCATGTATATTTCATCGGATAAATCACCTTGCACGTAAGCGGAAGTTACGTCCATTTGATGTACGTGCATTTCTTCATTTACGGAGGCAGCTAATAATGTTCTTATTATTTCGTATCTAGCGACTGGAGCAAAAACTTCATCATAGTCTATACCTTTTTCTTGGGTATGACCTCGAGCTACAAGTCGCGCTTTATACTTTTCTATGTCACCTTGTTGGTTTGTTTTTGTTTTAAACACCCAACGATTTGTTAACACTTTCTTGTTGTTTGGCCTCGGTACTAAGATCCATGTGTTGTTCTCACGTAGGTTCTCATATTCCTTTTTCATGGCGGTTAGTCATGCCTCTCTATCGTCTCCGATTTAACGCTTCAGATACATGTTCGGGGTCTGGAATTTTGCCTTTAACAACTTGATAAACTTTTCTCGGTCTTCCGCGTTCTCCCGTTCTTTGAATTTTTGGATGACCTCGTCTTCGTTGGCCCATGCGACTCTCCTCTTGAATTTCTTGTTGTTGTTCTTCAAGATATTCGTCCACGTTAGATTCATTATCAGACTCTTCATCTAGTTTTGTATTGTCTTCACTGTTCATCTCTGTCGTCTGATTTAGTGGCATTATACACACATCATTTGTCAGCAGTGAAACCTGGCTCAGCGGAGATACTCTTCAGAAAAGTGTTACTTGTGTGGATTATTTCAAGAAATCTCACGTCACGTGCTATGATGACAGTCTTAGTGCCCGGTTTCCAGAGTCGATACGCTTTTGACTCGTTCGAGTATCTGACTAACACGTACTCGTCACCTTTCGGATGAAATTTCCCTTCGTTTTCGAGTCTTGTCCAGCACTATAGCTTTACTTCCGATAATTTTAAGGAAACCAACATAAGGTTTACGTTTAAACCATAGCTCATTCGGTGTTTTTCCATCGAGGGCTTTTGTCGCACTTCTATTTCATAGAAATGTGGCCGTATTGATTGCTTCTGCCCATAGTGACTGAGGTAGACCTGCCTGCAGCATTATGCACCTCGCCATTTCAACAAGTGTCCGATTTGCACGTTCTGCTACACCATTTTGTTGTGGGGTGTATTCGACACTTAGTTGTCGTACGATTCCTTCTTCTTCGAGGAATTTGTTAAATTCGTTCGATAAATATTCTCTACCGTTATCCGTACGTAGCCTTTTGATTCGATGACCTGTTTGTTTTTCGACTCTTCGTTTATAAGCTTTGAACGCTTGGAGAATATCTGAGCGACTTTTTAGCATTATAGTTTCCATATGACGTGTACAGTCATCAATAAACGTTGCAAAGTATTTTGCACCTCCTAATGAGACGGTTTTCATCGGACCACATATATCGGAATGCACTAAACCCAAAATCTCTTTCTCTCGATGATGCGACTTCTTAAATGGTTGAACATGTATTTTGGATCTATGGCATATTTCACAGTTTAATTCTCTTGCATTCGTTGAAAGGTCCATACCTTCAACCAGTTGTTCCATTTTCATTTTTCTTAAATCATTAATATTTATGTGCCCATATCTTTGGTGCCACTTTAATAAGTTTTTGTCAGTTGTTTCTGCTGAAAACATTGTTTGGTCTTCCACTTCATTGACAACATATAGGTGGTCACGTTTCGTAGCTGTTAGCATCGTAGTACCATCTTTACGTTTGATGATAGCATAATTCTCCTTAAATACAACAATGTATCCTTTGTCAGTGACACTTGCTACCGATAAAAGGTTGTGGCGCAATTCCGGTACATATAATACGTTTTGTAGTTTTACAGAACTTATTGCTTGTTGCTTTATTTTCAAATTGAGATTCACATCACCTATACCAACTGCTTGTACATAATTCTCTGTGGCAGTATATACTTTAGACTGTTCAATTTGATCCAGAGTTAGGAATTTGTATTTGTCGTTGCACATATGTCTTGTCGCACCACTATCTAAATACCACTTTTTAGATCCATTTGTGAATTCCACGTTGCATGCAATTGTAGTAAGGGCACCGCTAGCAACTTTTACCTCTGTGCGTTTCGTTTTCGATTTACAATTTCTACTGATATGTCCATTTTTACCGCAGCTGTAGCATTTTCCGTTAAACCTTTGGCCTCTGAATCTTGTACTGTTTTCTGTCGAATTCGTTCGTGACTGCTTTACACGATCGAACTTTTCCTTTGAAAGTAATGCGTCACTTCTCTCGTTCTCAGTTAGTTTCGTAACGCGCTCCCTCTGTCTTGCCTCCTCCTCTTTTAATTTCGCTTTGAGGTTTCCGAGCGACGGTATGTCATCACGTGACTCTATGGCTACACTAAAATTTTCGTATTCATCCGGAAGTGATCCGAGGAGCATAATCGATAGTAATTCTTCCGGGATTTCTATTCCCGCTTCCTTCAATTGATCAGCTTTACTCGTGAACTCGTTTACGTACTGCGTAATCGTCATATTTTGCCCCTTTTCCATTCGTAGTAACTGTTTGTACAACGTTGCCTTTCTAACGGGGCCACGTGACTGGAATATTGCCTTAAGTCCGTCCCACGCTTCTTTAGACGTTTCGGCGTTTTTCACGTGGTTCAACTGCCCAAGACTAAGGCTTAGATTTATTAGCGCCAACGCCTTTGCGTCTTGCTTGATCCATTCCTCTGGGCTTCTTTCTGGTTTAATTTCCGTGCCGTCAACGTATTTCCATAGGTCATTATATACGAGAACACTTCTCATCTGTATTTTCCAAAGTTCGTAATTGTCCTCGTTCAACTTCTCAATGTTTGAGAATCCGCTAGGACCCGCCATACCGTATTAGATAATAAATTCGTTTACTTACTTCTTATACTAGATATTTGTTCCTTGTAAGCAATCCTGGGCCCATAACCTGTCAGAAAATGAAGCAAATAAACGAATCTAACGTTGCACAGAAATATACAGTTATACGTAACACAAATAAAAGCTGGACGAGGGGAGACACCGTGCCACACAGGGAGATAGCACACCAAACCAGACGGTGACCTATGACCAAAAAAATGTGAAGCCCGCCAACATAGCGCCGTCTAACACAAAATATGTCTTAGTGACCTAGCACACAGGGATTACATTTTTACTTTCTTTCACACTTTTCAATGGGGAATCATAATATTAATCTGTAATATCCTCTATAAGCATTATACAAAAACATTTCATTTTTAATTTTAATAATTCAGCAATTATTAGAAAAAATAACTAATTAAAAAGTCGGAGAAGCAATAGCATATGTGCATAGTAAGTCAAATGCTGTTTTATTTTGTCAATGTGCCTTACTGTAAGGGACATGTGGGTCAGGGAAATTCATGGAATTTAAAACAGAAATTTGAGTAGGAACCCTTTTTTTCACTTATGGTATGTAGACTTACGTTATTTATTTGGTATGTAGACTTACGTAAGTTATTATAGACTTACGGTACGGTACTTACGTTATGCAGAGGTGCATAAATGTGTTAGTGAATGTTCTTGATTTTTCAGAAGAAAGAAGCATATGTCGTGAAATAAAAACTTCTCATAATATCTACTTTTATTGAAAACACTCCACTAAAGTTTAAATTAAAAATTATTAAATAAAATACAAATTTTTAAAACAAAGACATTGTTCTGAATTACACGTAAAAATAATAATTCAATTTTCTCAAGCATCCACCAGAAGGTAAAAAAAGGGACATTTTGTATTCAAAAGCACCGCAGTTTTTCCAACTAAAAAATTTGTTAACAAAAACTTTTGAGCCCGTGAGGTCTGTTTTATTCGGCTTGCTGCCACACCGTGCCACATATGAGCTAAAATATAATTATTTATATGAAAATATCATATATTGTAGATGAACTTACTATGTAGAAAAAGTTAAATGGAAGTAAAAATGCCAAAATTGGTCCAATCTGATTTTTTGCATTTGACAGTAGTATAATCTTTAGGAAAATCAGTGAAATGAAAAATTTGGCGAATTTTTGCAACTTTGGATATCAGAGCACTTTTTGTGTAAGCACCTGCAAAGAAAAGCCATTACGAGCTTGCTGCAGAGATAGTATTTGTGTATTGGTAATTAAATATGTTGGCTTTCTTTATTTTTTGTGTGTTCATTATAATATATTGAACAAAATAGTTATGTGGCCCGAGCTTGTCATTCATTCTTTCAGTTATCTGGCCCACTGTGAAAAAAGTTTGGTGACCTACAAATTAGATGAACATCATAAATTGGAAGAGTCAGTGGTAGAAATATTAAAACTAGTTTCTTTTTTTACTGTTATACTATTATGTTAAAATGAGTGAAATGTTGACTTATTATATGGATAGAATTTACTCAGAGTTAAATTGATAAAGTGTGCATAAATGAGAATTTGTACAATATAAAAATACATTAAAATCCATTCTCTTTAAATGCATAATAACCAACTTCAAGAGTTTTTCAATCTACAGTGGGTGATCAGTTAACGAACATAATACATTCCAAGACTTTGTTCGCTATCCGTTTGTTCATTAACCGATTATTGATTTACCATAGGTAAAGTAATTAGTAAAAATACATATATACACAGTCTTGCATTTTTATTAGTCATGTTTTTTCTGTTTGTGGGGGTTAAAGAATCTGTCCAGTGTTGATTGCTTTTTTCTCTTCTTCGGGATATTTTCAGAATTAATTAATAGCATTGTTAATCGTAGAGATCCCTGAGCCTATTAACCTCAACCTGGTTTGGATGCCATTCTAAGACGTTGTTCTGACATCTTCCCATTTCTTTAAAAAATGTTTAATAGCAGATATTGGCATTAATTCTCTTTTTCAGAAGAAAACATATCTTGCCGAGTTTCTTGGTGTTCTTCTGTTGTCAGATCAGTTTCAGGTTCCATTATGAGTTCTTCAATGTTCTTTATTTCTCAGATGTGATTTTTGTTACTCCTTAATCTGTTTGAGTCTTCTTGATTATACTGTGTCTTTCTTAGATAAGATTGAACTGCGGCCTACTGTAGACCTGTTCAAGCCATACTGCTTAGCAACATCAGACATCTTTTGCCCACTCTCTACAACACACACTCATGTTTGTATATTAAAAATCTGAAAGGCACTCCTCTGCCTTCAAAGGTATGTAAAGAAGTTTTTTTGTGTCTGTAAAGATCATCTACATGCACGTTTTTTGTAAATTAACTAAGTTCTTTGTTATTTTTAATACTTCTGTAGCATTGCACTGAGGAGGGGCTTAAATGCTAAATAGGCCCGAAATTCATTTGTAATTTCCAATAAAGGAGCACCTAACCTGATAGCTGTGAGGAAGTCTACCAGATTTATTTATTTGGATTAAAGAGACATTCATTCACAGAATTGTTTCTGTCAGAAAAATAAAAGGCTGGAATTACAAGGGAGAGTTTCAAAGTTCGGAGGAATACTATCCGATCGGTATATACCGGGTTGAGTGTCGATGTTAACATCTCCTGCACTCCGAAGAGTTTTGAATTGTTGCCCGAAGACAAGGGAAGACTAATCAGTATTCATTATTTTACGTCCCTTCTTGTGTTTGTTCTGTGAGGTGTTTGTTATCCGAACATGTGTTCATTGTCCGAACATAAAAATCTTTCACGAAATTGTTTGTTATCCAATTTGTTTGTTAACCGAACTGTTTGTTAACCAATCACCCACTGTATGTCAAGTACAACTTCTGTTCTAAAACTTTCTAGTCTGAGTCTTACAGAAATCATTCTATTAGCATGCTCCTTTAGACTCTACAGCAGGGGTTCCAAAAGTGGGCGTTGCCGCCTCCCTGTGGGCGGTGAGTAAATCTAGGGAGGTGCTGGAGGCAAGGTACTGAACGGTGACCAAAGGCAAAAGTTGGGGTCACTGATGGATTAGGGGGCATTGGGTTTAACTTTATGGAACAAAGGGGGGGGTGGATCAAAAAAGTTTGAGAACCCCTGCTCTACAGTAAGGATGACATTTAAAGATGGTATGGATGGTGAGGAAGTTGAATGTGTTGAGGTTTGCACTGATCTTCTGGAAACTGTCTGTAATGACCCCATAATATTCTACCACATCGTTACATCAGAAGAGATCTGTTACTACTAGTACAGTGCTATTGATAGCACTAAGTTGCAAATCAAATAACAAAGTGCTGAGTGGCGATGCCACAAACCTTCAACATCGAAGATCCTTGGCAACCATCAAAGACAAAGATCATGCTGATTGCATGTTTTTGATGTGAGGGGTATTGTGCAAAAGGAATTCACTTCCTAGGCAGGACTATTAATTAACACATGCACACTGATGTTCTTACAGCAATTACTGCAGAATGTCTGATGCAATCATCCTAAACTTTGTCCTGTCAGTGGTACTTTCTTAATGATAATGCTAGACCCCATATCACCTTATTTCTGCAGCAGTTCTTGGTTGTAAAACAGGTGATGGTGCTTCCTCACTCCCTACTCTCCTGTCCTGTTCCCCTGTGACTTTAACTGTCCATCTGACAGTCCTTGAAAAGCAGATATTTCAATAATATAGATGATATTCAGTAGGCTGTGTACATGAATGCAACTTAACTCCATTATAGAAGAGGAGTTGCTTTGAAGATCTTCTACACTGTTGGACCTACTGCATTGTCATGCGAGGAGACATTTTGAAGGTTAACCTAGTAGGTTTTCATCTTGTTTGTTATTTCTGAGATTAAGGCTCAGTCCAGATTTTGGGACAAAGTGGTATAATAAACTTATGTATTGACTTAAATAAGGTAAAGTTAATAAAAATCAGTCAAAATTAGACTAGATAACTAAGAGCATATGTCTAGATGATTAGAATATTTAGTAAAAAAATACATATTTGGCAGTAGTTAAAGATAAAGAGAACTATTGCTTATATTCCACTTAGTGTGAAATTTACTCTGAATTGAGACATTCCATTAACACTAGATCCACAAAACTATCTGTATACTTTGAACTGCTGAAAGCAGTAAAAATGACTGCCATTTCAAAGTATATTTTTACAATTCGAAATTGATTATATATCATATTTCTATCAAATAATAATGTTCTAGAACAGGAGTACCCCCCAATGGAAGGGGCAACCCTCCTGAACTACATATACTTTGTAAGATAAAAATTAAGCACTGCAAACTACTCTGAAGGAATTTCCTTGTTGCTGCCTACCACAAATGGTACTTGTGCATATATAATAAAATCATGAAAAAAGCGAGCAATGAGACCTATATTATTATTCCATAGATCGCTATTTAAATTAATTTAATGTAAAATATTTCATGTATATCATATCAGTAAGAATCAGCATACTCAAAAATTTTACTAAATTATACATTATATCTTTTTGTAGAGAGGCTAATGATGGTTCATTCATGAGAGGTTGATTGGGCTGTTCTTTGTCACTAACCTATCTAGCAGCAGTTTTATTGGATGGGATGTACTTGTTATCATTATCCTATAGATTATGAGTGTCATTCATATCCTCATTTCCTGATTCACTTTCCAAAATATTTGCTAATATATTTTTGATTTCATCTCCAGTAAGCAAACGATAATCAAATTTATCATTCTTTTTGTGTACACACTAAATGAATAATTCCAACCATACTGAAATTGGGAGGATTAGGAGTGCCATTGTGTTGTCAGTAAAATTAATATATTAGGTTCATTGGGAGTTGTGAATGATCTTACTAACAAGGGAACTGTCGGAGTGTCATCTAATAGATTTTAATAAAATTTAGTTAATAATTACGTTAAAAGTATACGAAGTCTATGACAAATTTCTAGTATTCACTAAAAGTGTTAATCAGAGTTATTAGCAATCAAATGTCGTACTATTTTATAGTACTTAAACACAAATATGCAAATTTTTAGAAGTGAAAGGGTCGCGGAGGAAGACGGCGATATTACATTTAGAATAAATTCTGGAATTTTCGAAAATGGGAGAAGAATTAATAAAATTTAGTTTAATTACGTTAAAAGTATACAAACTCTATATTAAATTTGTAATGTTTACTAAAAGTGTTAATCAGGATTAATAGCAATCAAATGTCGTACTATTTTATAGTAGTTTAACACAAATATGAAAATTTTTAGTAGTGAAAGGGTCACGGAGGAAGATACAGTAATACCTCGATTTTCGTTGACTTTGGTTTTCGTCGATTTTTTGCAAAAAATTTGCCTCGGATTTCGTCGGCGTGCCACATGATCTCGTTGCTAATTTTGCGAAAACAAAGAGCAACCCACGCATTTTTCTGCTCACAAGTCCTCGTGGCGGTGTTTTTTTGCTGTACGAGCATTACTCCGCGCGTCTAGCCAAACAATTTCATTGCTTCCATTCTTTTTAGTTCCATCGAAGGACCAAAGAAAGTTTCCGGAGCCAGTAGCCCTTCGAACAAGGCCAGGAACACGATCGAGTTGAAGGAAATCATTAAAAAATACGTGACTGGCATTAAAATTGCTGAAATCGGTCGCATGTACTTTTCGGGAAGTCGTCATCCACGATAAGTTTCGTTGTGGCGAAAAAGGAAGCAAAAAGGAGGCTAATGTAGCGAAAGGCGTAAATGTGCTAATGAAACAGAGACCGCAAACAATTGAAGAGGCCGAACAGTTATTATTAATTTCGATCAATCAAAAACAGTTAGATGGTGATTCTGTTTTGGAGACCATTGTATTAGTTTTTTATACTCATTTTATATTAATTCCTTAATTTTTTTAGTATTAAACACTACGAAAACAGAGGTATCACTGTATTACATTTACAGAGTAGAAGAAGAAATAACTCAAATAAATATTATAAAAGATTAGATATATATACTACTTTAACAATGAAATTTAATATAAAAGTATTGATAGAATAAATATAAAGAAAACAATCGAAACGTAATAAATAAATACATTTTAATAGATATATTTAAAAGTTATTATATTCACAAATTATTAGATGGACAACTATTTACATGATATTTTTCAACAAAGCAAAATAAACAAAGAATCTGTTGGCATCGTGCACATTTAACAAATCGAAGATTTTCGCAATTACTCTCGACACAATTTAAACTGTCAGTGTTTAAAAAAGAAAAACAAACTTGTTTTACATTTAAGAATTGACACTTTTCATTTATGAGTCCAGAAGCGAACCATGCATGTTTAATCAAATTATTAAATATTGGCGCAGATAATTGATGATGAAGAATCGAATGTAATTTTATAATGCCATTTCTAGTTGTCCAAAACAATTTCATCGAAGAATCATTACAGAATAATTGTATAGCATTTAAAATTTCTTTAGCTAAAAGTTTTAATTGTCTATGAAATCCGACATCTAAAGGTTGGCATATAGACGTACACTTTGGTGGAATAATTAATATTTCGCATGAATTTTGATTTGTAGATGTTTGAAATACTGTATTATAAATATTAATATTTGTTTGTCCACTCCACGAGTCAATTATTAATAAAGAGTTTTCTGTTATATTTGGAGATAATACGTCTTTTACATAGTTTGTAATAATTGCTGTAGATAATTTGCCAGATGAGCAGGGCCGGATTTACATAAGGGCATTTGGGGCCTGTGCCCAGGGCCCCCACAAAATAGGGGCCCCCACAAAACTAAAAAAAAAATTATGTTTAAACATAATTTTTTTTCTATTACCGCGACAGCCTAGTGTGGCCTAATCATGAGGGCAACAGGCAGAGAAAACCAAACCCGGGAAAAAACCTATGAAACATCGGAAAATTTCGGGAAAAACTTTCACATGGGTATTTTTCAGTTAAATTAAAATAATTAGTTTTACACAATAAAATATATGTATGTTTACAATAACCGTATTTTTAAATGAAATTTACAACTTCCTAGTTCAAATCTAATTGAAAGTACAGTATTTTGTGTAAATTTTCTAAATCATCAAATTTGCCTACTCTTAAAGGGGGGACCCCCACCGAATTTGTGCCCAGGGCCCCTGGATTGGTAAATCCGGCCCTGCAGATGAGCTAGCTGTAACAGTTACGTTTGGGGCATTGAACAGCGATGCTTGAACTCTACGTCCAAAGGTTCCATGAGCCTCTTGTAAGCAAATAAATACATTACCTACAACTTGTCCGTTAGCATTAATTAAATATTGAACAGTGTAGGAATGCGTTACTTTATTACTTGGAGAATGTGCAAATCCAATAGTGTTTTTTTCTCCTTTATATGAAAGTGTTCTTGGTGAAATCATTTCGTATGAAAAACCACACTGATCCGTATTGAATATGAAGTTACGCGAATAAGATGGCAATAAATTTTTTACTGTTGTTTGAAATTGCGCAGCTTTTACTAATATATCCTTTTCGTTCACTATTTCTGTTTTATTTACAAGTTTTGTAATCTTTCGAGATATTAATCTATATTCTTTTTTAAATTTTGCAACCCAAGAATCACTAGCGGTAAACTTAATTGAACTATTCAGTTGAAGAAATTTCTGTAATGCCCATATTTTTAATTGATTTCCTTTAACAATTTTATAGCTGCCTCGAGCTTCGTCAAACATTTGTTTAGTATGTTCTTTAATGATTTTTAACGTTTCAATTCTATGCTTTCGAGATTTAAATTGTTTTTCCCATTTATATAAATCACTAAAACGTTTTAATTCTTTAGCTCCTTTCCACTGTAATGTGTGTAATTTCCATTTTGGGTGTTTCTTATGCAAGTTAAGAATTTCTTCTTTTCGTTTTGTTGAGATTATATTCTTATCAAATTTTTCATCATCTGAATATCCCGATTCACAGTCAGTGTCTGCATTATCAGTTTCTTTCTCTAGAAGCAGACGTGTTATTTTATTATCTGAAATAGGCCTATCTATAATCAAATTATTATTTTCCATCTGACAAAACTCTTCGTCATCTCTACTTACATAACTACTTAAAATATCGCTAAATGCATTAAAAAGCAGTTTGGCTACCTGTTTATCAACGTCTGAAATATTAGGCCTACAAATATTTTCTGTAGGCCAAACATTATCACATAAACGTTTAAATTCTGCTATAATGTTTTGAATATTTACATTTAATTCTCCCATTTTCGAAAATTCCAGAATTTATTCTAAATGTAATATCGCCGTCTTCCTCCGCGACCCTTTCACTTCTAAAAATTTGCATATTTGTGTTTAAGTACTATAAAATAGTATGACATTTGATTGCTAATAACTCTGATTAACACTTTTAGTGAATACTAGAAATTTGTCATAGACTTCGTATACTTTTAACGTAATTATTAACTAAATTTTATTAAAATCTATTAGATGACACTCCGACAGTTAGTTCCCTTGTAAGTCAAATTGAGGAAAAATGTTATGTTTATATTTATATACCAGAAACTTTCACATTATAACTACTTGTGATTATAACTTTATCCTTCCATATGAATTGATAAACAAATAATGTATTTTTGTTAAATACAGGTTTCTCATCTTACAATGTTACAATTTTCAATTCCTGCAAAAATTTGAAGCGACCAAACTATAACATATGTAGTGTGATGAGATAAAAGAAAAACACATCGTCACAATTTTATTCCAATAATAATGATTGCCAGTATGATTATAATTTAATTTGAACATTTTTAAGAAAGTAGTAAGAGAATAAGTGCAGTATATCAGCTAATCATTTTAAAATTAAAGCATCTGAGGTCTTAAAAGATCCTCACATTAATGTTGGATTAATGAAACATAGTACTTGTTTGAGATAAAAACCACATTTATGAAGTTTCTGTATACTATAGATGACATTAACACTGTGAAAGGTTTTTAGACTGTGTTTCTGTGTTACACACTACATAAAAAACTTAAACCAACACCTTAATGTTTGCTGAGAGATTTATTAATTTAACAAACGTTTTCGATCTAATCGATAGATCATCTTCAGGTTAAAAAGAATATTTCTTAAATGGAACACCAATTTCAAAATTTAAAAAATAACCAGTAACATTAATAAAAAATAATAATTGTAAAAGATACAACAAATGTAAGATAAAAAAAAAAACGTTTTACTCGTATCCATATATAATATTATCTATCCTAACCAGAAATAATTCACCATTAAAATATACTAGAGCTCACGTGCCTCTTATAAGTTTTTAACGGCATATTTCCAAGCCGAAGGAAGACCCTTTGCGTCCCTTGCGTTAATACATTTATCTTTTAGCTTGCTTCTGTAAATTTCTATCTTTTCAGCTGTTCTTGCCAAAGTTGGGGAATGTACCTGTTTTATGATTTTCGCCTCATTCCAATGTACTGTACCAAGGATCCCTCCGCCTGCCCCATCTGGGCTAGTACTGTTGTATTGGAACCTTTTCTAATATCATATTTATGTTCCTTGACCCTTATTCCTAGGTTTCTAGTAGTAACCCCTACATAATCTTTATTAATACCTAATAGCTGGTTCTCGTAGGAACCTTATACACACCCGCCTTATCTTCTTTTTTAACTAACCCTTTATCGTTTCTAAGTATTTTAT
Organism: Centruroides vittatus; assembly: GCF_030686945.1. Lineage (NCBI taxonomy): Eukaryota > Metazoa > Arthropoda > Arachnida > Scorpiones > Buthidae > Centruroides > Centruroides vittatus. Next base: position 358,418 of record NW_027120871.1, read on the forward strand.
ACAAATTCGGAGCTCTTTTTAAGATCACCCTTGTATCCTTAGTGCTTGCTATTTCTTTCATAATCCCTCCCAGATACTTATTGTATGTAAATTTCGTGTACCTGTAAGGCCCGTGCCTAGTGTCTTTATCATTACTGGCCTCAAATTTTCTAATAATACCCTCGATGACTTTCCTCTTATAACCTAATGTTCCTGCTATCTGTATAATTCTTTCTATCTCTGTATCCCGGTCTATCACATTCTCACAGTATATAAAGGCCCTTCTAATCAATGCTCTAAATGGCGCTAACTTATATTTATAAGGGTCATTAGAGCTTGCAGGGATATATAGTGGGCTATGCGTTGGTTTAATGAATACGCTAGTGGATATATGCCCTTTGCTAAAAATAACATTAATGTCTAAGAAATGTACCATCCTGGAGCTTTTTTGCTCTAGCTTCAGGTTAAGGCCCTCTTCGTTTTCGTTAATTCTATCTACAAAGTTAGCAATTACTCGATTGTTCTTCCATATTATAAAAATGTCGTCTACATATCTCTTGTAGAATACTACATCCCTTTCGAAGCCCCCCAAAACCTTTTCTTCTACTTTACTAACCACAAGCTCACAAAGGAGCCCCGAAATTGGGCTTCCCATTGGTACTCCCCTTTTTTGCTTAAATACTTGGTCTTCGTAAGCGAAGAAGGATTTGCAACAAACTAGGTTAGCCATTTCTATAACCTCATTTCTGTGTTGTGTTAACGTTGGGTTATCTCTGAACAAGAACTCCATAAGTGCTTCTACACAGGACTCAATCTTAATAGACGGGTACAAACTTTCGTAATCTAACACAGTTCCCACTTCTTCATCCTTCAAAGCGATGCTTTGTAGCTCTTTAACTACCATAACAGGATCCTTTACCACTAATTTATTATTTTCCATCCGTGAGGAGAGGTACTCTTGCAATCTTTTTTCCAGGAAAAATGTAGGTGCTTTTCGTTTTTCCACAATAGGCCTTATTTCTTTTCCCTCTTTGAGTTTTGGCGAAGGCAAAGAGTCTAGGGAGCCCTGGTCTAGGGTTCCGGCATTTACAGACAAACAGTAAGATCCTCGCTAGTTTGGTTTCCTCCAGTTTTTTAACCCTTCTATCAATAGCTTGAACTATTTTACTGTTGACCTTGATACATTCTGTTTTTCTGATATATTCTTCTAAGGCTCTATCATATGTTTGTTTTCTCATTATAACAATTTGTTTGCTTTTATCTGCTCTTGCTGCAATCAAATTATTCTCTTTTAACCATCCCTTAGTATACTTGATGTCCTTGCTATAGCTTCCTCCTTTCCATTTATGTTGATTTTTTAACACAGTTTTCCAACAAAAATAGTCCTTCTCCACCGGATCCAAACCACTAATTCCTCTTTCGATCTCTTGGTAAGACGTTTCCCATTTCCCCGCACTCTCCGGGACGAAGTTCGGGCCTTTGTTCAGCAGCTCTTTTACCCTATTGGGTACTTCAATTTGGTCCCATACTACGTACGTTGTAACGTTCTTCCTATTATTTTTTGGAACCTGCTTATAGATAATCCACTTCAATCTCTTAATATAGTGTTTAAGTTCTTGTAAACCTTATCAGTAAAACGTGCAACTCCTAAGTTCATGTCCATAAGCATATCAGGCTTTTCATTAAAAACTTTGTTTTCCAAATCAATGAGGCGTATCAGGACCCCATATTTTTTGTTTTTTGTAAATTTAATGGATTTCTTGAGGCACACAAAACAAATTCTTAATTCGAAAGGGATATAGTATTCTACAAGAGATATGTAGACGACATTTTTATAATATGGAAGAACAATCGAGTAATTGCTAACTTTGTAGATAGAATTAACGAAAACGAAGAGGGCCTTAACCTGAAGCTAGAGCAAAAAAGCTCCAGGATGGTACATTTCTTAGACATTAATGTTATTTTTAGCAAAGGGCATATATCCACTAGCGTATTCATTAAACCAACGCATAGCCCACTATATATCCCTGCAAGCTCTAATGACCCTTATAAATATAAGTTAGCGCCATTTAGAGCATTGATTAGAAGGGCCTTTATATACTGTGAGAATGTGATAGACCGGGATACAGAGATAGAAAGAATTATACAGATAGCAGGAACATTAGGTTATAAGAGGAAAGTCATCGAGGGTATTATTAGAAAATTTGAGGCCAGTAATGATAAAGACACTAGGCACGGGCCTTACAGGTACACGAAATTTACATACAATAAGTATCTGGGAGGGATTATGAAAGAAATAGCAAGCACTAAGGATACAAGGGTGATCTTAAAAAGAGCTCCGAATTTGTATAAAATACTTAGAAACGATAAAGGGTTAGTTAAAAAAGAAGATAAGGCGGGTGTGTATAAGGTTCCTACGAGAACCAGCTATTAGGTATTAATAAAGATTATGTAGGGGTTACTACTAGAAACCTAGGAATAAGGGTCAAGGAACATAAATATGATATTAGAAAAGGTTCCAATACAACAGTACTAGCCCAGATGGGGCAGGCGGAGGGATCCTTGGTACAGTACATTGGAATGAGGCGAAAATCATAAAACAGGTACATTCCCCAACTTTGGCAAGAACAGCTGAAAAGATAGAAATTTACAGAAGCAAGCTAAAAGATAAATGTATTAACGCAAGGGACGCAAAGGGTCTTCCTTCGGCTTGGAAATATGCCGTTAAAAACTTATAAGAGGCACGTGAGCTCTAGTATATTTTAATGGTGAATTATTTCTGGTTAGGATAGATAATATTATATATGGATACGAGTAAAACGTTTTTTTTTTTATCTTACATTTGTTGTATCTTTTACAATTATTATTTTTTATTAATGTTACTGGTTATTTTTAAATTTTGAAATTGGTGTTCCATTTAAGAAATATTCTTTTTAACCTGAAGATGATCTATCGATTAGATCGAAAACGTTTGTTAAATTAATAAATCTCTCAGCAAACATTAAGGTGTTGGTTTAAGTTTTTTATATATTGAATTCTGCTGGGTACGAGTGTGGTTACACACTACAGTGTTATTAGAAGAAGTCGTTATTGTGTTACAAGACATTAACATTTTCTTTGCTTCTGAATGATCAGAATATATTGATTCCAAATTAACATTCTTGTTTAAGCAGTTTATTATGTATATAATTGTGAGATTTTTCATGCAGAAAATATTGAGTTATTTTGTTTTTTCTGTTTTAACCTTTTGAAAGTATATAGAATAAAGAATAATTTGTATTAAACTATCAGATTACTGTTCCTTCAATTTGGTTAGTGTTAGATACAATGGTTCTTCATCTTAACCTTTCAGCAGTGGGATAGTCAGGTATGGTGCTATCCCTTAGTAGTGGAGAATATACCTGGGAAATTTTTAAAGTATTTTTTCACGCAAATTTTCTCATTATTGTTTCGGAAAAAGATTTTGTAAACAGTTATGTCTAGTAAAAAAAAGTCTTATTTTATTGTTACATAATTCATTTTTTATGTGAATTCTTTTTTTTTGCGGTAGTTTTTGGCGATACCCCCAAAAGAATTTAGCGGATATATACGTCCCTCACCACTGCCACACGATCGCCCTTGACGTATATATACGTCCCTCACTGCTGAGTGGTTAATTCTCTATATTCTATCTGGATGATATGTGGATAATACTTTGGCCTTTGTTTCAATAGTCTTTCTGTAAGATATTTTGAGTTTGGACTTGTTTTGTGAGCAAAGATTTAGTTCTTTGTAGTTGATGTTAGAGATTGCATGATAACATACCGTTTCATACAACACTAATTGTGAAGCAAATTTTTGGTAAAAACAAATGTTCATCTATAGTTAGTTGCCACATAATAAGCAAAATTATCATTGTATTGAATTGGGCTACTTTACTGCTATTATTAAATTAAATTCTAAGTAACTTGGTTTGGTACTAGAGTTAGGTGCCATCTCTCATTAGAGTCTAATGTCCAGGCAATCCATCCATTCCAGTGCTTCTCTATTATAGGCCTACTGGTGGATATCCAACAAATCTCCACCAAAAGACCATCAAGAGCAGTCTTGAACTTTATGCTTAATGATTTGAATCCAACCACAGTTGCAGCATACATCTTTGGACATATTTCGTTTATTGAGAAGGTACGACTGAGGTCTGGAGGTCCTTTCTAAAGTCCTAAGCTGCCTCGTTGTGGCGGGGAGGGGACCCTGGGCAGGTTGGGCAATGTACGACAGGAATATATATTATATTCCTGGTAGGGACTTCCAAGGCATGAAGGCCTTCTCAGTATACGCCCAGCTAAATGCTGGCAAAACAGCATGTTCCTTATGTTAAGGGCAGCTATCAGGATGGCTGACTCCATGTTAGGAGCAACCCACTTTCCGTGTATGATGCTAGAAGGTATTTGCACTCGGGTAAAGTCTTTGACTGACTAATATCATCACTTGGTTGCCAAATATTTTCGGATATCCTGGCTTTTACAGCATTCTAATTCTACATGGTATACTTATACAAATAAAAATCTTGTAGTCTTCTTTGTCTGCCTATGTGGATCATGTTTCCTGTGATTGTGAAAAGGACAAGGAATACTACAAGAATAATTTTTTTGTCATAAGTCTTTGTTGTTTGTATTTTTTACAGTATGTTTTAAGAAAGAATTTTTATTACAGGATTGATAAATGACATTGCTTATAAAATTTTTTTAATAATTATTTTAAAAATTAATTTTGAAAATTTGATTTCTGTTAAAATAATTTTTTTTTTACTTTTAGGAAACTAAATTTTATTTGGATGTTATAAACCTGGCTACATAAAAGTTTATCATGAATACATCAGGAGTAAGAAGCTGGAGTTGTGTTTGTGGATTTGTGGATACGTTTGAGTCTGTTCAAATACATTTTCTCACAGTACATAGAAAATTTTCTGAAGACTTTTCTTCTATGTGTAGTATTTGTAACATTCAGTTTACAGATCCCAGCATATTAAAACAACATAGTGTACTTCATATTCGACAGTTTACAAAATCAGTTTTGGACACTTCCTTAGAAACAAAAGTTCATAATAGTAAATCAGACATTTCTACACAGTCAAAAAATTCACCTTTTACACAAGAATTTCATTGTTACAATTCTTCTTTACCTTTAAACAAAGTGAATGGTATAACTAATAACACAAGTAATAACAGCACTGAATCATCATCATATTGCTTTAATAATGTTTCTTCTACACCAAATAATAGGACTAATAATTTTCAAGTTGTTCCTCCTTTGTTAAATGTAACTCAGCTATCAACAGTAAATTGCATGACTTCTTCAGTTAATACTGTTTCAGCTGGTAATAATTCATTTCAAGGTATTAAAGGTTCTGGAATTTTAAATGCTAATAATAATTTTTACTACAGGAATATGCCAAAAAACCAGTTGCAACAAGGACAACAGCTAAATGCTTGTAACAATATTGTAATGCCCATTCTCTCTTTAATGCCAGCACAATCAGTTTTGCAGTCAAGGCTATCTGATGTTAATCAGGTGAGGAATACGGTTAAAATCGCACCAGCACCAAATGTTACTCAAGCTTCAAACAGTCAGAATAAAACACCACCTACTACTAAGCAGCAAATGGAATTAAATAACCATATACCCGAAGCATCTACTGAAAGCAAAAATGCTGCAAATAATGGTATTGAAAATAAAAAATATGATGAAGCAACCTTAAGACAAATTTTTCAAAGGTCTTGCAACATGTCTAACGATTATAATCAAATATGGTCTACAGCAAAAACATCCAAATGCATGAAAAAAATGCTTGAAAAACAAAATTTGATGTGTTTTTATAAGTGCATGGTAACAGATTGTTCTTTTGCTTCCAATAGCAATACTAATTTTATCTTTCATCTTAGTAAACATAGTAACATTGTATATTTTAAATGTGTTTACTGTTTAAGAGAATTTTCAGCTGGTGTTACTTTAGTCAACCATATGATGCAAGAACATGGGAAAAGGATTTATCAGTGTAGTCAGTGTTTCTACCGTGCATCAAGGAAACTATATGTTCAGATTCATCAACAGATATATCATGGAAAACACTCACTTGATGTTCTAATTTGTAAACCCATAGAGTTACTTCAATCAAAAAGTGAATGTATAGATTCTGATTATTCCACGTATGCAAAACCTTTCCATTGTTCGATTGGAAGTTGTTACTTTGTTACTTACGACTCCTTAGATTTTAAAAGACACAATGAATTAAATCATAAGTTTGTTGATATGTATCCGTGTTCATATTGCAAATCAAGTTGTTTTTCTATTAGTAGTCTTATTAAACATCACCATTTGCATGGAATAAATAATTATCAGTGTACGTATTGTCTATTTGGGTCCAGCACAAAAATTGAAATGTTATTTCATTTAAGCTTGCATCATGCCGACATGCCCGTAAATGTGTACGTGCGATCATCGTACGAATATATCGAAGGTGTGCAGATTAACCAGCGGTTTTCTGAAAAAGAAATAGTAATGAAAAACAACGATGAGAGAAATACAAAAACTACAGATAACAAAAGGAATATAAATAGGACAAAACAGCATGAAAATTTAGAATTAGATGACGCTTCAAAGGTTAATAAGAGTTTAAGAAGATCAAGTTCCAATTCCAGCAACAGTAGTTTAGAAGATGCTTTAAAAGTTGTAGATTTTCAGAATAATGTAGAAACAAACAAAAAAGTAAATTCAGAAATAAATTCTCAGAGTTCCAGTGTATTTGAGAATGATGGTGATTTTGTCTCTTCCTCAACAGATCAAGCTGATACTAAAAGTAAAGCTGTAAATGATAGTAAGGAGGAAACACCAGTAAATTCCATGCCATCTTTAAAAAAAATAAATAATACTTCTAATTCTGCCTTATTACAAAGGAGTAAATTATGCTTATCTTTTAAAAAAACTAATAATAATAATAATACTTGTATTTCTTGTGAAATGAATTCTAATTGTTCTCACTGTAACAATTGTAAATATGAATGCAGTATTTGTTTACTGCATTTCAAACTCTCTAAAGATGCTAAAAAACATCTTAAAGACGTTCATTGTTTATGGAGTTCACTGAGATGTGCCTACTGTTCAAGAATGGGATTCCAGAAAGGGTTCTTGCGACGACACATCATTACAAAACATCCTCATAAAGACGTGAAAATAATTTCGTATATTAAGAAGGTTTTTCCAAAATCGACATCTTCTAGTACGCAACATCCATACAGTTGTTATTTCTGTTCGTATGGAACAGCAAATCGATGCCAAATAATAAAACATATGTATGCGGAATTAGATTATAAGAAATATAAATGTGGAATTTGTAAACTTCAGCTCAACAAGAGAGCTTTACCCAATCATTTTTCTTACGTACATCCAAACCGAGTCATTTCCATTATAAAAAATACAAATCCACGTATAAGGAAGTGGCTTAAGAATTTTCTCCAAAATTCCTCTAATTGTTTAGAAGATGATGGCAATTTGAATCCAAGACAACAATCTCAGTTTAATTGTCCATTTTGTCAAAAGCAAATGAAATCACAGAAATGTTTTCAACAACATCTTTATAGACATAAACAATACAAACCATTTAAGTGTGGTCACTGCAGTAAGAAATTTCTTAAAATAAGCCATTTTAAAATTCATAAGAAAAATGTAAGGAGTCAAATGGTTCAAAAGAAAGCAATAAAATTGTTTAAAACAAAAATATGGCACATAGAAAATTGGGCTAAAGAGATTATACAGAATGAACAACAAACAAAAAACAATCAGGATCTTTCTTCTGTAACCTCAAAATTGGATATTCATTACGTCGGTGTATATGGTTGTTTTTATTGTAACTTCTGTGCAAATTTCAAATATTCGGTCGAAAGACATTGCCGAATAAAACATTATAAGAAACCTGTACGTTTTCTCAAGAATAACATATTCTGCAAGGAAACTACTGTACAGATTAAGAACCGTTCTGCTATTAGAAAGAAATGTGCATCCATTAAGAAGCGAAAAAAAAGAACATCATCTAAAAGCACTTCTGAAAACACAGTTTCTGTGACACTCAGTAATAACAGCTTAGATCACTCTTCCTTTAGTGATAACGAACAGGAAAAGGCAGATGTTTTAGGAAAAGATCACCCGTCGTCCAGCGAAAAAAACTGTAGTTTAGTTAAAGCCACAACTTCCAACGAAAATAACATTTTCGGATTGTGTATATTCAGCTGTGCTTTTTGTCCAGAAAAATTTATTTCATTAAAAACATTAAAAAACCATTGGCAGAAGAAACATAAAACGTCCGACGACGATCACTTGTTATTCAAAGTAACAAACGAAAAAATGAAGTCGCTTTTCCACGTGTACAGATGTATGTATTGCAATTTGCAGACTACAATAATGGGAAGTTTAAAATCTCATATCGAGCATCAGCATAAGGACAAAGTATTCATGATGAAAATTACTAGAAATAAAATCGCAAGCAACAAAACTGACAGTTACTTACAATACTATTGCAATCATTGCCCGGCGATATTCATCGAAGAATCAAAATTGCGCGCTCACGAACTCGAAGCACATAAAATTAGTTCGTCTACCAATTCCGAAAGCCAGGAAACAAAGTCAGTTTCGGGCCCGTCCGAAGTAGTCGAAAATAACTCTACTAAATCCGGTCACAACAAAAAAGAACTAGTGGTCAATGTAAAGTTCGGAGAACATTCCAAAGAAATTAAGTTACCTTTATCGTGTTATGCAAAAATGTATAAGATATATCCAAAGGTAGTTCTTGAAAAATTATTTTCTTGATAACTTTTCATTTGTTCAATAATTTGTTTCTTTAAGTTTCAATACTTAGCTTAGAATTTTATGTTAAAATAAAATTATATATTTTTTTGTACGCATCTTGAATGTTTTAACTGTACGTGTGAAATTTATATTTTATCCTATACGAATATTTTAAAAAATTGACATTTTCTTAATAAAAAAAGACAAATAAATGTTGAAAATTTCAACTGTTTTATTGTATGCAAATTTTATTTTGTAGCTTTCTAATTTTTAAATAAACTCAGACCTTTTTTTTTATAAAATAATATTACTTTACTATATTTTTATAGACAGCAGGAGGTCCATTATAAAATTAATATAATTTTATTCAATGTTTTCTAAAACAGTTCAAGAATATTTATTTAATTTTGCATGTAATAGTTTCCTGTTTACTTTTAAATATGCTGACTTTCTCTACTTTCAATAACTTAAGTATAGATTAACCCAGTTTTATATGTTCATGTGTACAAATTATATTACATTAATAATATATAGAACAGAAAGAATGGAGTGAAGTCTAAGGTAAAATGTGCTTCTTGCAAAGCATGGAAAGAGAATAGTGAAAAAAGGCCATGCGAATGAAGCGCAATTCAAGAGCAAAAGGAAGACGAGATGAAGAGAGAAAGATCAAAAGACGTAGAGCAAAGAGGCCTTGAAAGGGAGGATATAGCACTTTTAATAAACAGTCATTCAACAGGAGGGTGGAACGGGAAGAGGAAGTTCTTTATCCCACGTAAAAACATGTTTATAAATTTATCTGATACGTTCGTACTAATGCAACAGGAAGTTTCACGTTTAAATGGAGACTAACGTGTATAAGTTCTATAATGGAGTTTGTTTCTTATGGCATAAAGATTACTTTTATCACCGAATTTTTATACAGAGTGCGACAGAGTAACCTGACTGTTTTTTAATACGGGTGACTGAAACAGTGGGGGCACTGATCTTGACCACGTGTGATCTGTAACTCGGACACAGTTATGTTAGATAACAGATGGAAGTTGACATACATCATAATGTAAAATAAGTAAAACAATGAAATTATGATGTATATAGTATTAATTAAAACGTTTTAAAAATGTAAAAAACATGACAGCTGAAGATCATGTATCAACTTTCACGTGTCTCCTCCCATCCCTTTCATTGACATCGATTCTTCCAACTCAGGCTGACTTGTGTCTGCCTATAGATTTACTCCTATAGTCGCTGCGCGGGCTATAGGAGTAAATCTGCGTAAAATCTAATATATATAAATGAGGATGTTTGTTCGCTATACACTCCTAGGCCGTTCGAGTAATTGCTACGAAACTCGGCAGTTACGTTCAAATACTCCTAATTTAGATGATCATGTACATCTCACCCCAGAATATCGATTGCATTTCTATAAAATTAATTTTTTAATTATGATTAATTATTTGAAGACAAAGTCCTTCCCAAAATAAGGAACCACCATTTATTGTGTTCTGGACATTACATTTTTGGCGACTGACCTTTCCTTTGAGGCTACTGGCCGCCAAACATTCCTTTAAAAAACACAAATATAAAGTAATTAAAAATATAAACATTTTTAAAAAGCAGTTACTGGTGATATACGGACGTCTTCTATTCTTCCATCATACCTTCTTGGGGTCGTTTCGGCTTTTATCTACGATGAAATAGGCGCTGGTAAAATGTAGATGAGAAAAGCCACCCCCTGGTGACGATACTTTAGAAATATTTTTGTAAATCTTCGTCCGATGGCGATAATTATGATTAATTATTTGAAGACAAAGTCCTTCCCAAAATAAGGAACCACCATTTATTGTGTTCTGGACATTACATTTTTGGCGACTGACCTTTCCTTTGAGGCTACTTATACCAGCGCCTATTTCATCGTAGATAAAAGCCGAAACGACCCCAAGAAGGTATGATGGAAGAATAGAAGACGTCCGTATATCACCAGTAACTGCTTTTTAAAAATGTTTATATTTTTAATTACTTTATATTTGTGTTTTTTAAAGGAATGTTTGGCGGCTAGTAGCCTCAAAGGAAAGGTCAGTCGCCAAAAATGTAATGTCCAGAACACAATAAATGGTGGTTCCTTATTTTGGGAAGGACTTTGTCTTCAAATAATTAATCATAATTATCGCCATCGGACGAAGATTTACAAAATTAATTTTTATTTACATTTGATTTTCTGAGTTACACGTAGCGCCATCTATTGGCATAAAAATTAACAAAAGAGGTTGCGCCCGACGTTTGCAACGCGAAAACGTGTACGTCGGACGTTCGGCGTCGCCTTCCTGTAAGCCTAGAAGTTTGACAATGGCATTTGGAACGTTAGTGGTATCATGCTCGACGTTCCAAACGCCAATGTCAAACTTCTAGGCTTACGGGAAGGCGATGCTGAACGTCGGATGTACACGTTTTCGCGTTGCAAATGTCGGCCGCAACCTCTCTACTAACTAAATATATATAATTCTTATAAAAAAGGATATAGTTATAAAATATATATATTATATTCATTTAATTACTGCGACAATGATATAGCGCGAAATAGACGCGCTATATCATTACTGCGTCAGGTAGCATATAGCACTTGCCGGCGTACAGTCGAAAGTGTTAACTTGTGAAAAATTAAATATTTATAATTTTTCACATCTAATGACTGGGTTTTTTCATTTCTGAACGGTACTTTGTTAATTCTAATAAGCGCCCTCCAATAACCGAGTACATAAAACCACCGAACTCTGGTAGTTTGTTAGTCGTTGGTTCGGGCATGGCCAACAGGCTGTCAACGTGGAGTTTTTCGGGTTTTCTTCACGTTAGTAACACCTTAATTGGGTCCAGCTTCTCATAAAAATCTTCCCGGGATGCATCTCCCTCGGCAGATCGCTCAAGTGTCGCGTTGCGGTAACCAAATAGACAAACTAATTCTAACGAGCGATTATTTATTGTGACATCGTCACAATGCCGGCCTGTAACTTTTCGTCACAATGTTCTCAATTTTTTATTGGTGGTTTTGCCCCTGTACATAATACTTTTCCTGTTAGATGACCAGCACGACTCTATTGCTCTCTAACTTCGTTCAGGGGAAATCTAATCAGAGCGCATCGTAAATGGACAAGATTTTTCTCTCAAACTCTTGAACGGTACATTTATCGAAATGATCTCGTGGCAATTTGCACGTGGTATAATGAGTGACCATGATCTGTTTCACTTGTGTTAATCGATCCGTTCTCTTTCTGATTTTACGAGTTTGTTTTTCTTATATGTACGGATGTTAGTGTGTGTCTTTGGTCAAAAATTTCTGAAATTTTGATGAGAGGTTTATGAGTTAGGGAGATTGATGCTATTAAATTTTCATGGTTAAAGGTCAACGTGGTACATGTGTCGTATCTCGAGTGGGAGGACTTAATTAAGATATTAGCCTATTCTACTAGCATTTACAACTTTTTAAAAAGAGTTCGTGTTTATCATCAAAATTAAGCTTTTAATCATTTTATATTAATTAATAATATAAACGTTATTATTTTATAACATCTCGTAACAGATGGCATCACACGCTATTTTAAATTCGTTGCGGGGGAAGTTTTGCAACTTATGGCTGTATTTTTTATTTTTAACAAACACTAAGACACTACCACTTATAGAAATGTAACAGCTGATGAGGGGTGCAAGTTAGACCAAAAGATTGCACCCGAAATGCACAGTAAAATAAAGAATAACGAAGATAAAACCCAGTAGTCTTTGTCTCTGATGAAATGCGGTCCAGATAAAATGACAACGGTTGAACTTATCGTTCTTAAATTCATTCTTCTGTGAAGTTTCACCAATTGTTTTTAAGATCTTTTTTAAAGAAATTGAATTTTAAACACTAAGACAATTGCACAGTTTGAATTTTAAATAGCAAACAGATTGGACGGGACTAGGGATTGCAATCCAGCAGTGTTTTGAATCCAGCTGGATTTTTGCTGGATTGAAATCATTCCAGCTGGATCCAGCGCGGATCCAGCGTGGATGTATTTTTGGTGCAATAAAGTGTTATCTGTCTATCTATCTATCCTGCAATTTATGTTTTTTTTTTAATGAAATAAAACATTTTTTAAAAATACTTAAAAAGCTTTTATTATTTAGACTGGTCACTATAAATCAGTAAAACTTTTTACACATTTAGGTAGTAAACTTAACTTTGGTTCGGTTTAACATTCGAGATAGAGATAATTAACTTTAAATGTTTAGTTAGATTATAATTATAATGTAATCTTTAAGTTAAATGATAGCAAAGGTAATTCTACTGATTAATTTATATTACCGTATTTTACGGACTATAAGACGCTACGGATTATAAGACGCACCTGAATTTTGGAGGCAATTTTTCGAAGAAAAAAATGCGTCTTATAGTCCGTAAAATACGGTAATATATTATAATAATGTAAGGACGGATAATCAGTGGCTAAGTGGCTATCAGTCTTACCAGTTTTCATATATAGGCTCTACATATTAGTCTGTAGTTATTTATAAGTATATAAAACTATGTACTGGAAGTAGAATAAGTTAAATAAACTACACCTTTATCAATCCAGCGAAAATTTAATAAAATAATAACGTTTTCAATCGTTTTTAACGATCTTCCTCGGTTACAAAAAAAATAGAACATTAAATATAGAACATAAAATGTGTTCCGAATAAATATGAAAATTAACGGAAAACGCCCAAACGGACAAAATATAGATAAATAAACAAAATAAATAGCGGAAAAAATATACACAGGGTGTTTTTTTAAACTGACGGTACTCAGAAACATCTGTAGAGCAATCTAGCAGCCAGACTGTCGCCAAATTTTGGAGAGTGACCAAGGATGACATGGAAAAGAGATTCCGCGAAGAAAAAAGTAGTACCTAAATTCGCCGGTAGAGGAGGATTTGGCGCTGTTGTAGCGAAAATGCTACCAGCACTTCACTGAAGAAAGGTCCCGGATCTAACCCCATGTTACTTTTTCCTGTGGGGTTACTTAACGTCCAAGTTCTATCTTGGTAGTGTCCCAAACTTGATGACTTTGAAGGACAACATTTCTCGAACTGTGATGAACACTCCTGCGGACATGTTACGTTCGGCCATAGAGAACACGGTGTTCAGGATGCAATGAGTTGTCCAGCAGGACGGTGATCACATTGAAGAAGGGAGAAGGTTATTTGCTGATTAATTAAACTTTCGTTATTACACTGAAACCTCTGTCTGATTATTCATTCGTGTGTTTGTTAATTGCAGCTGGATTTTATGCAGATTCTTAGCTGTTTTGCTACAACAGCGCCAAATCCACCCCTACCGGAAAATTTGGGTACTACTTTTTTCTTCGCGGAATCTCTTTCCCATGTCGTCCTTAGTCACTCTTCCAAATTTGGCGACAGTCCGGCTGTTAGATTGCTCTACAGATGTCTCTGAGTACCGTCAGTTTAAAAAAAACACCCTGTATCCAACGAAACCAGCATTGTCCGTTAATAACATTAATTAATGTAAAAGGATCTCCACATGGTAGACAATGAGTCCGCATCTCTATGGTTTATACGACCAGTTGTCATGTGCGTCTTGCAGATTTTCAATCTCTCAAGACGTTTGACCGTTTGCCTATTCGTCATCGTTTTTATAATTGCCGCTTGATCCCATTGGACGTTAACATCCTTCTGTCTTGCGTATGGTGCCAGCGCAGTGTTGTCAAGGTTCTTACTGATTGTATATTTGTGCTCTTGAGCCTTTGTTTTAAACTGCGCATCGTTGCACCCACATAAACAAGCTTGGAATTGAAACGTTGGTTGTGTAAAGGCACCGAATATATACCCGTTGTTGAATTCCGATCCTCTTTCTTTTTATCGTTTCTTAAAAGTTTGAAAACAGTGGGACTACGTCGGTATACAATACGAAAATTATTAGACCTGGCAGTACATCTATGTATCTTGTTTAAAAATGGAATGTAATTAAACACTATTCTTTTTACATTTATTCCAAACACATTTTATGTTTTATAGTTAATGTTGTATTTTTTTTGTAACTGAGGAAGATCGTTAAAGCGATTGAATACATTATTATTTTATTAAATTTTGTTGGATTGATTAAGGTATAGTTTATTTATAAGTAATTTAATTATTAGTGTTAGTAAAGTAGTGAGTAAGTAATTAGTAGCAGTCTAGTAGTTAGCAAAGCGGCAACGCGACGACGTAGACTTTTGCGCAATTATTTAGAAAGTTAATTGAGTATTTGCGGATCCGCAGCACTGGATCCAGCACCAAGTGCTGGATCCAGCAGGCCGAAGAATGCGCTGGATCCAGCTGGATTGCTGGATGAGGGATCTAGCAATTGCAATCCCTAGACGGGACACTAACATATTGCGAAACATAGCTGAAAAAATTGAAAAATAGTGGTCAGTTTTGATGAAACGATCGACTTTCTACGCCGAAATTATGTATTTAGCAAAAAACTTTTGGGATGGACGCGTGGCAGCTTGCGGCCCGAACCCGTTGACGTCAACCCCTGTTTACCGGAAATAGAATTTATTAAAAAAAACTCCGTGTAAGTTTCAGCATTGTTTTCAAACACCTGTTATATCGGTAGCCAGAAACTTTTACAGGAAAGCTTCTGTGAAATGTAGTGTGTACTAGTAAATCTGGTGTACTAGAGCCCCTTTAGCCGCCATTCAAAATCGCCGAGTAGCGTTTCCACTTTCCAGGACGAGGACCTAGGGGTTGGATTTTGGAAAGCAGTGTTTGTTATATATGATGGTGTTGTTTACAGCTGTGACGCGTGATATGTAAATGAATGGATGCGATGAAAAAATTACATAACGATTCAATTTTGAATGTTATCGTGAGGAGCGTTTATAAGGAAGTGTTGTATAGAATATGAAAAAACAGACTTTTCAATTTTTGAAATTCGCGCTAACAGATGAATAAATGATATATACTTGCCTGATAATAAGTATCAGCCGTGACATTTGATGATAGGGAAGCTGTGTTTCTGTAAGAAGCCGACTTTCAGGGGCAATCAGTTAATTGCGCGTCAGTAATAGTCTAGGGTCCACTCGTACATGGGTGGTGGCTGTAGAGACAAAGACGGCAAGTAACTGACAAAAACCGTGTATTTTAACATAAAATAAACATACACTATGTACAAAATAGTTTGCTTTAGGACAATCAGCCGTTCGGACGTCCTGAGCGTCGATGTGGTTCTTCGATGGTCGATCGAAGGTGGCCCGGGACAATGGCGTTGACGAGTCTGTAAGGCACGGGGAGACTTCGTCCGTTGGCGTCGGGGACACGGTCTAAGTCCGAAGTGGCACGGGTTACAGGTTGGCACAATAAACGAGAAATTGTTTTTTTTTTTTTTTTTTTTTGCGCGTTGACACACGGCGTTTCGGTTATTCGGAACGTTAACCGATTGCCAGGTGTCCTCGATAGTCGGAAATTATATCAATCTCCGTTCTTTCTTTCGTCCAATTTGATTGGTCGTTCTCCCTCAATCACGCTTCCCGAGTGGTTGGTCCCTCGTTACTAAACGTAACGAGACTCTTACCTGGAGAGTGAGAAAAGTCAAAATCGAAGATGAATTCGATCTTCCACCGATCATAGGACGACTTCCTTCCGCGATTTATGGTTTCTGCCTGGCAGTTTGATATAAACAATGAGTGAAAGACTACAAACGACTTTTACCTGTTTTTTTAAACTAATAAATTTTTCTCTAAATTAACCGTTTTTTCGCGTCTTTCGTGACGGGTCAGACCTGTCCGGTACGTGACATTTCTATAAAAGTTTTAAACAAATAGTGGAAATGACAAAAACAAACAATTTATGTATTTTAGTTCTAAAATACAAAGAATACATACATAATACAAATTTATATGATACAAACAATGATAGAACAACTTGTTTTTTTAATTTTTTATGAACGAACTCTATTCGGCGATTTTTTCCGCAAAGTCGTTAATTATTTTATCATAAAAGTCGCTGGTCGTCGACTCCATCAATGTATTTAAAAGCACTTTTTCTATCGAAAGCAACACTAGCGACAATTTTTCCTCCGACCGAGTGTTCCTGGCCAATGAATGAATTTGCTTCGTGGTCAAAAATCGCGCTCAACAGACGCACTGGTAGATGGTACCGTAAAAATGAATGATATTAATCATATAATTCTTTTAGTACGTCTTTGTTCGGCTCGACATTAATTATAATATGTTTTATGTCTGAGAGTTACTTGTCAATGTAGTCCGGACACGAATATTGCGATTCACTACGTAATTTAGATAAATAAAAAAATTTTCCATAAAATTTATTTAATTTAAAGAATTAAAATACGCTTGGAAAAATTGTTAATAATTTTAATATTATGAAAAACATCTAAAAGTGATAAAAATTCTAAAGATTTTATGTCTGAAAATCTGTCAATATAATTATAATTTCTTTTAATTATACTGTAATTAAATATAACTTTGCAAAAAAAACGTGCATAAAAATAACATTGAATACTCTTTACTTTTTAAATCTTAAACAATTCACTCAGTCAGATAGCTCCCTACCAGTGGCTAAGGGATAGAATCGTTAGAAGCGTTACACGTGTGTAGTTTCCACCAGCTAAACCGGCTGAGGTTGGTGCTCTGTAAAGCGCATGCGCCAATGCCCTCTGGCTGCTTTACCCCATTCAGTTATTCTCGCCGTGAAAGCTGTCTCGGAAGCGCTTCCATTCCGCCACTGACATTCGAATATACAATAGCAATCTTATCGTTTTTTTCACATGTAGTATAGAATTTTTTAATAAGATACATAATGCAGTTATAATAAAATATTAATTTTAATTAATTCAAAGTACGTTAAAATATGAAAATTTATATTTTAGAAAATACAATTAAGGTTATTGGAAGGTGGATGCGGCGCTTCCACCGCTTCCAATGACGGCACGCCACTGATAAGTATGCAATGATCAAGATGGTGATAACTATACAGCTAAGTCGAGTAATTGTAATTGAACTAATGTAGATGGAACGTGAAATTTGTAATACATTTACTGCTATATATCAACTACTGCTGTACAGTACCAATTAATATGATATCAATCAAGTATTTGTAACAATATTTCGTGGACTTGTCCCCGGGTCCACGCCAGATACTTACAATGAAGGTGTACTCCAGGCACAAGAATATCCTTCCGATGTGTAGCAACGATGACTCGAAAGTATTATTACAATAGCTGAAATTATCTTTATTGTTGTTGATAAGTATTGTTTCCAGAATAATAAGAGTCGAAACAATTGTTAGAATGGTTGTTTAGTTCTTAAATTTTTTTTATCTCAAACATTTCGAGATATATGAATATTTTTTTTTGTATCAAAATAACTGTAATTTTTTAACTCTTTTTGCCCTGTGGGCACTAAGAGGGCCTCTTTTAAAAGGCTCATTATGGGTTCGGCCAGACCCACAATGGGGCAGCCGGGTGGTGAGGGACAGAGCCTGACATATCCGGACGGACCATCCCCGACGCTTGAAGGTGGTGTGAAGCTTGGAATGAACGTACTGTACCGTACATTGCACTGTCGAACTTGGAATGAACACTCAGTCGTGTCATCAGTGTTAACTGTAACGTTTTCAACTTGTTCTTCAGGCCATCTTCAGGTTTTTAAAAATCACAGAATATTGATAACTTTCTTTTTTGTATAGAATAGTTAAGAACACATTTAAAATACAAAATTTTTTGGAATATTGAGCTATTTGAATACAAACAATAAATTACAGTAATATGTATACAATTTAATTCATTTCTGGCAGTGTGAAGAAGGTCTTCGTTGATCATCTATATACAGTGGTACCTCGATATACGAGTGCCCTAATATACGAGTGTTTTGAGATACGAGCCGCCGAGCGAGCGATATTTTGCTTTGAGATGAGAGCAAGATTTGAGATACGAGGAATCGCACACTACACCGCTGCACACGACCCCAACATGCGTCCCGCATGTTGGGGTCGTGTGCAGCGTCTAACGGTTTTTCCCACTTCAGACTAGACCTCAGTCTGTGTGCTTGTTTCCCTCGTTTTCGAAGCATTTTTGATAAGTTGGGTTCGCGTTTTTTGCTTTTTGTACATTTACAAAACATTATCACATTTATTTTTATAACTATGGGTCCGAAGAAGAAGATGATGTCTATTGAGTTAAAGCGTGAAATCATAGAAAAACATGAGCAAGGTGTGCGAGTAATTGACTTGGCGAGGATGTACGGGCGTAGCACATCAATGATATGTACTGTGCTTAAACAGAAGGAGTTGATAAAGAGTATAACGCCAGCTAAGGGCGTTACAATAATTTCTAAGCTCCGGACCTCTCTCCATGAAAAGATGGAAAAACTACTGATGGTGTGGGTGACAGAGAAGCAGCTTCAAGGAGGAACCTTAACACAAAGCATCATATGTGAGAAGGCACGAGCGATTTACGGTGATTTGCTGAAGCAGATCCCACACACTTCCACAAACGAGGAATCGGAAGACTCGTTTAAAGCCAGTCGGGGGCTGGTTTGACAACTTTAAGAAAAGGACCGGCATTCACTTCGTCGTCAGGCATGGTGAGGCAGCAAGTTCGGATGTGAAGGCAGCTGAGGCTTACATCAAAACGTTTTCCGAACTGATAGAAGCCAAAGGATACATCCCCCAGCAAGTCTTCAACTGTGACGAGACAGGGCTTTTCTGGAAAAGGATGCCGAATAGGACTTACATAACGGCAGAGGAGAAGATGATGCCAGGTCACAAACCCATGAAGGATAGATTAACTCTAGCACTTTGCGCCAATGCGAGTGGCGACTGCAAAATCAAGCCTCTGCTAGTATACCATTCGGAAAATCCCAGAGCCTTTAAGTCACATAAGATTTTAAAAGAAAAACTGCAAGTTATGTGGAGGGCAAATCCGAAGGCGTGGGTCACCAGGAAATTCTTTGTGGAGTGGATAAACCTGGTGTTTGGCCCTTCTGTTAAAAAATATCTACAGGAAAACAACCTACCCATGCAAGCCCTTCTTGTCCTCGACAATGCCCCTGCTCACCCACCAAATCTCGAAGATGATTTACTCGAAGAGTTCAAGTTTATAAAGGTTCTCTACCTACCACCCAACACCACTCCTATCCTGCAGCCCATGGATCAGCAGGTGATTTCTAATTTTAAAAAGTTGTACACCAAGCACATTTTTCGGCACTGCTTTGAGGTGACGGAAAACACAAACCTTACCCTTCGAGAGTTCTGGAAGGACCACTTTGACATCGTGATATGCCTAAAAATTATTGATCAGGCCTGGCTGGGTGTTACAACGAGGACCTTAACCTCTGCATGGAAGAAGCTGTGGCCTGAGGCTGTAGTTGAAAAAGCCTTCGAGGGATTGGAACCCGAAGTGTCAGTGGTAGAGGAGCTTGTTTCTCTGGGAAAATCCATGGGTCTGGAGGTGGATGAGAGAGATGTGAACGAACTCGTCGAGGAACAGTCTCAGGAGCTGACAACCAAGGAGTTACACGATCTACATTCGCAGCAGCAAACGGTGGTTCAACGAAAAAGTAGTTTTGAAGAGGAGCCAGAGATGGAGGAGGTTATCTCAACAAGAGATATAAAGGAGATCTTGGCAATGTAGGAGAAAGTTGTACAGTTCGTGGATAAAAATCACCCCGAAAAAGTTGCAACTGGTCGTGCATCGGAGTTGTTCAACGAAACTTGCCTAACTCATTTCCGCAATATCCTGAAAGAGAAAAAAAAACAAACCTCCTTGGACAGTTTTTTTTAAACGATCTGCAGGTGAAAATGAGCAAAGCGTGACGAAAAAAGCGAAGACCAGTGACGAAAATTAAGCGCTTCCGTAAGCACTTCACTTTTTCTTTTATTATGTTTTTATAGAATATGTATTTGTTATTTATAAATAAATGTTTCTTCTTGTAAATACATTTTTTTCTTATTCAAAAACACTTAACAAAAACAACTGAGGTGGTGTTTTGGGAACTGGAACGGATTAATGGCATTTCAATTAATTTCAATGGGGAAAATTGCTTTGAGATACGAGCAATTTGAGATACGAGCAAGGTTACGGAACGAATTAAACTCGTATGTCAAGGTACCACTGTATATAAAAACGAATGTATGTCTGTGTGTGTGTGTGTGTGTGTGTGTTTGTCCTTCATGCATTACCACACCATTTATCCGATTGCCATGAAACTTTGGGAAGTTGTTTAATACATTCCCGCAAAGGTTTGTGGCATATGTGAAGATCACCATTTCCCCCCTTTCAAAAATATATTTATATATGGATTAAGGCTTTCATGTCCAACAGATGGCGCTAACTTCTGACGACTTAAGTTTGCTTTTCTGTGAGGCATTATGCTTTTCTGTGAGAATGGACTAAAGATCATTTTCTATCTATCTATATAAATAAAATATAACGTTTGTTTGTTCCTACCGATTCCTTTGAAATTTTCACACAACGTTGCATTCGAATATGCACGTGTTTTTATATAATATACATGTCGAAATTATCCCTACGGGGGAAAGGGACAGGATTAAGGCTTACTGTGAAGAACTCGGCTTCTATTTATACTATTTTACGTGCGGTTTTTTGCGTTTTTAATCGCGTTTTAATAGGTGACGTCAACAGAATATACATTAAAAAGGGATTTTTTGAGATTCCCTTTACGGGGGAAGTGTTACACATTTATAATAGATACATTTTGAGCCACAACAACGCGTGGCCGGGTCAGCTAGTAGTATCTAAAATTAAGGATGGAACATCTCCCTGTATATTGTTTGTATGGTATCTATTGTATAACAGTGCAGAACGGTGAACTATAATAAGGGCAGAGCAGAGACACATTAAAGTGCACCGCGCTGGGAAGAAATTTACAAGACAAATTTGTGGTTTTTATAGTTATTGTAGTTTTATATTTTTAATTATTATAAAATGGCAAAAAAACTTAATTTTGAGGTAGGGATGGGTTTTATAAAAAATTTTAATTGTTAATAAACGAGTAAAATCGTTATTAAATCCGACACTATTCAAGATACACACGACCCTCTTTCTCTCTCCACTCCTTCTACCTTTAACTACCAAAATTTATTAGCATCAATCCCTCGAATACACAAACTTCTCTGCAAAATTTCACAAATTTCTCCACAAAAAACACAAGAGTTATTAAGCTTTAAACAGGGTGAATAGAATGGTGTCCTCCCACACACACTAACATCCACACATAGAGGAAAAAAACCCCGATTTTTTACATTTCTCGATATTTAAAGGTGCCCTGAATCCAGAAATGTAGAAATCTGGGGGGCGAGTGATTTTTTGACCAATCGTCACACTTTCTCTTTGTTACCTAGCATATAACAGAGCTGAGAAATTAATAAAGGTTCGCATAAATATTACAGACTGATTGATCAATTTTAGAAAAAACACTGTGTTAAATTTAACGTTCATCAAGCGTTATTTTTAATTACTCAAACACAAAGCATCTTCATACTACAAGTCGACTAGTTATGCCAACTGATAGTTTTTTTTGCCAGTTTATTCAACAATGTGAACAAATTTTTGGAGTTTCAAAAGTACATGACAAAATGGTCAAAATGGCAAAAAGTTACTGAAGATATTGTTCAGCTGTCAATTGTCATAATTGTTAAGTAAAAAATTCAGATAAAAGTACAGCAGAACCTCGTACTTCAAACGCAAAATTCAACAAAAATTCGCCTCGGAGTTCGAACGATGCTTCGAAGTTCGAGCCGCACGCGCATCGAAAAAAATGCGCACGAAGCATAAACGCAACCTGTTGTGAGTCCAAATCGACTCCCACTCTCGATTTTGCATTACGCTTTTTTTGACGGTGAAGTTAGAAGCCGCTCTGGGAGATCCGGGATCGAATTCGGACGGAAGCCCCAGGAATTTTTCAGATGGTGGTCCATACGGTTATGTCGGGCTTCGTCCCTCGCCATCCGGCCGCCCCATTGTGAACCTGGCCGAACTCATAACGGGCTTGCTAAAAGAGACACTCTTAGTACTTTTTTTTTTTAACTCTTTCCGCCCTGTGGGCACTAAGAGGGCCTCTTTTAGTAGACCCATTATGGGTTCGGCCAGGCCCACAATGGGGCGATCGGGTGGTGAGGGACGGGGCCCGACATATCCGAACGGACCACCCCCGAAAAATTCCTGGGGATTATTCGACCCGTTCGGATTCGATCCCGGGTCCCCCAGAGCGGTAGGCTGTCATCTTGACCGCTCGGCCATTCGGCCGTCCTAACACACTCTTAGTACTGTACTTACAAAGCACAAAAAATTAAAGAAACAATCTATTAGATAATTCGCATAGTTAAATGAAATTACAATTTAATTATATTTTTCTAAACACAGTTAATAATAATATCGTAAAAATTTACTCAATGAGTCTTATTTTTATTTTTTGGATCATTCAGTAATTTCCGATTGGCAACCTATTCCCATTTTCGGATATTATCGGTCAATATTGAAGTTACGTATTAAAACTGTTATTAGTCGAGTGAAATCACGTGATTATAAACGTCATAGAATTAGCGCTTCTTTATTGGTCGAAGCTGTATCGCTCACGATTTCTGTTTTTGTTGGCAAACATATGATCGTCTGTTTTTGATCGAAGTATTTTTGTTTTTAATATTTTTCTCCGAATGTAAAGTTTAATTTTCTAAAATATTACACGTAAAAATGATTAGCACATATAATAACGTTCAAAACTTGCGATTCAATCAAGATCACGGTAAGACGTCACATAACTATTTATTTAAATAAACAATAGAGTATTGTGTAGTAAATAATAGATTTCATGTGTGATTCAAATCACATTGTCTTAATTATATAACTTAAATTATTATAAAAAGTATTAAATGTTTTTATTTTTTTAAAGCTTAGAATTTAATAATTTTGTGAATGAAATTTTAAAATATACAGTATAAAGTTAATAGTGTAAAATTAAAATTATATAGAGAACTAGAGAGAGAGAATGGCTGCGTTCAGCAGACTCGATAGTTACGGAGCCGTCGAACACTTTTCTGCAGAACGCCCTCTATGATAGCACTGTTTTGTAACATGTTTGGTATTTTGACATCACATTTAGTAGAATCTTTCATTTATGCTACCTGAAACTGGCCAAAGATGGCTGCTTTTTGTTCCAACGCATACGTCGCTTGTCGTTTGGCAGATGTAACTACGTAACAGCTACCGATTGAAAGACCTATGCTCAGGTTGACTCTGCTGAACGCAGCCATCTCTCATTTACACTGACCAATGGTGGCTGATCCTGTTCCAATGCATACGTCATTATTCTTCGGCAGATATAACTTTGTAACAGCCACATTTGCTTAGTTTCAACTGTTGACTCTGCTGAACGCAGCCAATGATTATATATTTCTGTATAGGGTAAAAGAAAGTTCCTAAATGTATCGATTAAAGCTTACACTTTTATTCTTTACATAAATACTAATTATTTCCATGTTTTTCTGGACATTTTCTTCTATGTTTACATGTGGATATCATTAAAACACCTTATGATAGATGATTTTATATCTTTATTGTAAAGATTTAAAGTTACGTTCACATTGTCACACGAGACACTATAAATGAATAAAACAAACACTGATGAAAGTGAAATTTACTTTGTATTATGTTACCTGATGCAAATTGAGTTATAATGTGAGTGGTCGAAAAGGTTACGAATGAATGCTTGATATAAAACTTAATTGATCAAACAAACTGAAGTTTGTTTGAAATATCTCATTTTTTGACAAACTTCAGTTTGTCAAAAGATGAGATATTTTTTAGTTTTTATGAACTGGATGAATGATTACTGAAAGGGAACAAACTGGAAGTTTGTATCTACTTTATAATGATGCATATACCAATGTAAATCTTGCTTAAAAGTTTCTCTTAATTTTTTCAAGATTATGTTACAAAGCTAATTGTCATGCAAAGTCTAGATTGGGGATGGCAAACCTACGGCATTTGTGCCAAAAGTTGCAGGTAACATATCATACGATCTTGGTTTATTGCTTGTTTTTTTTCTTTTCAATTATCCTGTTGGTTTATTACCAATCCTCCATTTTCAATTAAATTCTTTATGTTTATTCTGATTGAAGCATATTAATTTTGTTTCTTTAAATATCATTATTGCAAGTATAAGAATTTGGTATATGCATACATGTTTTGAAGTAAACATGTGGCATGTGGACTTAAAAATGTTTGTCGTCCCTGGTCTAGAGTTTTGAAAATCCACATCCAATTTGTCGTTATATACGAGTTATATTAGCAATTTAAGTTTTCCGAGATGCTAGATCCATTACAAAATATAATTTTTATTTATATTAAACATGAAACAAATAGTTAAGATATAAATGAAAATTGTAAATAGGGATTTTGATAAAATTTCTTATCTAGTTGACCTAATTATGCGTATTTATTGTGAAAATGTTTGTTGAACAATTAGATAACGTTCTTATTTTTATCATAAAAGAACTTTATGCTAAATGCCTGTAATATATAATAATTTATTTTTATAATTATTTTTGTAAAATTGAAATATATATATGAAGAGAAACTGAAGTTGGATTTATTTCTTACAAGCCATCTCTTGTGGCTGTTATGGAGGCCTCCTACCGGGCTGAGAGTTGAGCCTTCTCCTAATTGTAAAAGCTGTCTTTCATCTAAAATACTCTTTGCTCACTTCATTTAGTTCTTCGAGTTCACGTTTGACATCCAGAACAACATTTTCAAGTGTAATTCTTCTAGGAGGTGGCACGTATTTAGGACTGTACTTTGTAGCCTTTAGAAGGAATGGAGTAGGTGCAAGGTTATTTCAATAGACCGGTATGCAAGGAATGGATCATTAAATTAGCGACGCAGGTGTCTGATCAAATGAAGAAAAGGTACGATAGTAAACTGTTCTGGATTCTATGACATCAAACACTCCATAATCCAACAAATAAATCTTGCACACCTGACTGTTGGGATAACCTCAACCGTCTCTGTTCCTTCTAGAGGCTATGAAGTATGGCCCTAAATATGAGCCATATCCTAGAAGAATTACACTTGAAAATGTTGTCCCGGATGTCAAATGTGCACTTGAAGGTCTAACTGAAGTGAGAAAAGAGTATTTTAGATAAAAAATGGCTTTTGCAATTTGGATTTATTGGTATTATATACATTTACACACACATCACATAAATATCACATATAAACAGACAGTCCATGACTTTCGAATGTAGGCCTAACACTTTACTAAAAATGTGCATGACAGTGAAATTGCATGTTATAAAGGGAGTTTGGTTCCAAGAGAGAGCTAAAACATTATAAAATCTTTTATTAAGGTAAGAAAGTTGTAGTTTTTTTACAGCAAATATATAAGACAAAAAACCGTCGATTAAATGGAAAACAGACAAAAATTAATTTTCATAAATGATTCTGACGTTACCAAAACTGAAAGAAAATGCTATTTTACAAGAGCTCAAGCTTTTTATTAGTCAGCTGAAAATGTATAGAAGTGCAAATTCGGTGTACAAAAAGTGATATAGAGGCATGAAAAGTGTATATGAAAGAATGAGTTGTCTAATGTTGAATGTCCAGAAGTCAAAGACCATTTATATATATATTTTACAAGTTTATAAAAGTTTTGAGAATTTAACAGAGAAATGATGAATTAATTTAAATTTTTATAATTATTAAAGATTTGGTTAAAGATGATAATATGGAGTAACTAATAAATATGTTGATTAACATTTGTTTTTTTCATTTATGGTGATTTTTCAAAGTTAAATTTAATTAAAAGTGATTAGATATATATAAGAATATTTAAGTAAACAAGTATTTAATCCATGTAAATGCAGAATTTATTAATAAATTCTATTTTAAGAATAGGAATTGCTGAATTTGCTTCATTAAACATTTGATAATTCTGTAAATATATTTTTATTTTTTATTTTTAGGCTGTTTTACATGTTCTATGGATACTGGTTTAAGAATTTACAATGTGGAACCTCTTTCGGAAAAGACACATTTAGGTAATTTTCATGTTGAAAATAATTTATTGATAATTAAAATTATAAAATAATTCTTTAATAATATAAGTAAAACTATTTCTTAAGATTTGATGACAGAAAAAAATATAGTAATTATGTTTGTGATTTTTTAATGTCATTTTTGGTACAGTAATTCCTCAATTTATGTGGTCTTCATTTACACACATTCATTTATCATGGTTGAAAAATTTTTAAATTTTAAGTAAATAATCAACTACATGCTAGATGTCGTTATAATGCATTTAAAATTTTTAAAGGTTATATTATAAAGAGCTTGTCTTGAAAACTGTTGAAACTAATATCTGAAATACGTAGTAGAGATAGCAGAGACCTATCACACTTCTACTGGTAACATCAAAATGACAGGTATCATCAGAATGCAACTTTATTACTGGTGCATTTCAGTACACAAAACACTCATTAGCCATACATAAAAATATATATAGATAACTCAACAAAAAATATGTTTATATACAATTGAAATAACAGAAAAAGTCTAATATTACATTACAAAAGAAAGTTTCTTGAAATTTGCAGAGTAATTGACATTAATTACAGTCTACAATTTAAAACATACCTAAAATAATTTTAAACAAGTAAAATGGCAAAGCCATTTTTGGGACGAGACTATGTCTCGGAGAGTGTGAGCAATGCATGTGCAAATCTCACACTCACGCCTGTTTGTAGAAACAGTCTCACCATTTTGTATTTTATTTTGACCCAGTTCTTAGTCCTCTGACTACCTACAAGTCTGGTTTTTCTTATGTGCGCATGATTGGGCACCAAATACTCTGTGCCAAATTGCAACTCTTGACATGTTCTCCTTCATACCTCTAAGGTGTGCAGTGCAGCCATTGACAGCAGTGCAGTTTTAGAGATGAGACATAGCCTAATCAAAAACAGTTTTTAAATCTATAAATGTATACATATAATACTGGTTTATAAACTGACCTGTTCAAGATTTATTTCCAACTACACTGCCAGTAATAAAGTTGCATTCTGATGATAGAAGTGTCATTTTGATGTTACCAGTAGCAGTGTGATAAGTCTCTGTTATCTGTACTATAGTATTTGCGATATTAGCTTTTTTTTAAGGGTTAAATGTATTGTATATTTACTAGTATACATGTATTGTATACACATTGTAATTATACAAATTTCAGAATTTCCCTATTTTAATTTATTGCATAATTCCATTTATTTGTATAGTTAACATGTGTAGTAAAAAGTGACAGTGAAATTGTTTTCAGACAATGATGTACAGCTTGAATTGCCAATAGAGTTTTTATAGAGTATGATGATTGTATTACATTCCGTTTATACTACATTTTAAACGTGATACTGTATTTCATATGCACTAGATCTATCTCTTAAAGGTAACATCTCTGTTGTGTTAAAATGCATATAACCTTTTATTATAAACAAAATATTTGTACAGCTATATCAATAGGAATAAAATAAATTACAAATTTTGAAAGCTTATTAAATTTATTTCTTTTACATATAGGGTTTATTATTCTACCTCTAGCAGGTCCATTATTATTAAACATTAAAATGGAGTTATTTTTTTGTAAATGCAACTCTGTGGTTCTGTTTACATGGTTTTTATAGAATCAATTACTTCTGTAAATGTAGAGATAATTTGTAATTAATAAAGGATCAGAAAAATCACTATTATAAAATTATTAATTATAAATCATAAGACAATATTCAAACATTATATTTGCTGTACTGAAATTATTTTTTGTAATAATATAGTTTAATATATTAAAATTTAATTTTATAGATTTATCTGTTGTGGGGAGTGTAGGTCTTTGTGAAATGCTTCATAGAACAAATTTATTAGCTATTGTCGGTGGTGGGACTAGACCAAAGTTTGCTGATAATACAGGTAATTTAATTTTTATAGATTTTTTTTATATATTATTAATAAATCAAAATCTGTTCTTACTACTGATAATGATAAGCATTGAGAAATGTCAGATCATAAACATCAATTTAAAAGAGCTCACAATTTAATGTACAGTGTTTTCTCCAAGCCAGTTTTACATTAATTAATCAGCTAAATATATTTGACCATTTAAAATTAGTTTTTATTTGATTTCATTTACAATTATTATTTTTTAAAGATTGCTTTCTGTAGACTTGTATGCAATTGAGTGTTGTACAAGAATTGTTTTGTCGTCATTAACTAAGGTTTGTAAGGAAATTTGCTCTGGTAGCTAGCTAACATTGTTAAACAACCATTTTAAATCTTTTCCAGGGAAGAACACTGAATATATATAAAAATTTTCATACTAGTAGAATAAATGTATGATTAGAAATTTGAATTTTGTTAATAGATTGCAAGAGGATAGATGGAAAATCATCTGCATATCATCTAGATATATAATTCTATAGAAGGATAGAACATTTGATTGTATAATGCAAGAAAGGGCATTTAACTATTAAATTTTTAAATTATTTGGAATATTTTTAGAATGTATAACATTAAATATTTGTTGTTGGAAATAATTTAAACCCTGAAGATGAATCAACAAGGCTCAAAAACTCTTGAGAGTTTTAAGTGTTTAGAAGATTTATTCCAATATATTACAATTTTTGTTACTTTAAATTTTAATGGGAATTTTGAAACTTTTATAGTATTATCTTTTGATAGATTGTAAAGGTCAATCAAAATTTAAGATAAATTAAAAACTGGCATTAAATTTAACATGCAGTATTTTTTATTTTATTTAATTTCTTAAAAAGATGACTATTTAAGAAAACAGAACTTTGCAGTCTTTGAAATTAAGTAACAACTCTGTTTTATTCATGAAACAGAAAACTATTATAAGAAATTTTAAAAATATCAAACAAAAATGAGCAACTTTGCTGAATTTTTAAAAATAAAACAGACTTTAATTTTACAGGGAATGATTTTCATCTAATCACAAAGGCAGTAAATAATCAGCTAGTTTTTGTTGTTATAAATTTTTATGTAAATCATAAATTGTCATAAGCCTTAAAGGAATATGTACAGGAAAAATTATATTCAGAAATGTTATTATAAAAATGTAATGAATTGACTCTTACATTTACTTTTCTTCTCTGGCAATTTTTATAATAATAATGTTGTACTCTTTTCAATACTTTTTATCTATAAATTCAAAAATTATTATTATTATTATATAAAATATATATATATATATAAATAAAATTTAATAAGTTAATTAAATATATTTGTTTTAAATCTAGTTTTGATCTGGGATGATTTAACAGGAAAATTTGTCCTAGAATTTACTTTTGTTTCAACAGTATTGGCAGTTAGAATGAGGAGAGACAAGTAAGTGTTTATGTATATTAAAATAAATTAGTAACACTCTTCTTTAATATGACATTTTCTATTTCATAAAATAAGCACTCGGGTGTTAAAGGTTTAAACTTTAGTAGATTGAATCTTCTAAACTTTTTTCTAAATAAAAAAAATTTACTAAGACAAGATAATAATTTTTTTATAAAATATTATATTAGAAATTATTTGATGTAAACAAGCATAAAATTTTCTCATCAATTCTCTTATGAAATTACATATAATACACTCTGCTTATTGTAATTATCTGATTTGTAGAATCTCTCAAGACTATGTGCTTGAAAGTTTAGTTTTTATTGCCCACTTACATGCAGTTCCCCTAATGTAAACTCATATTATTTGCTGTACTGATGACTTAATTGTTAATGTGACCTAAAATTCACGATCCATAAATGCAGGAACAATCACTATTCTATCGAACCGAATTGGAGACGTTATAATTCTAATAGCAATTTCTCTCTCTCTTCCCTTTGGGTCATGAGATATCTTATTCATAAATACCCTACTAAATGATCCAATCCCCCTAATTCTAATTATAGTTGCAACCATAACTAAAAGACCACAAATTCCTTTCTCCGCATGACTCCCGGCTGCCATAGCGGCCCCAACCCCAGTGTCCATAAGAGGAAGAGGATCTTACCTGTAAGAGGATCTTAATAAAATTTCTGACAATCTTTTGTTATTTAACTAAAATATTAATTTGTCTGAAATTGTTGCAATGCAGTATTCATTAGCTAGAGATCTATGTAATTTTACTTTTTGTAGTAACAGTGTTTAAATTAATTACATTCATCCTGTTAATGACTTGGATATAATATTTTACAACAAACTACCTGTAATCCCCATATTCATAAAACTATTAGAAGTCTCACCATTTTCATAGGCTATGGAGATGTTCTTTGGTTTTCATTTTTCACAAACTTTCAATCTATCATTGTTTACTTATGTACTCTAGTGCTGCAGCCTCTTTATTCCGTAGGGTGTCTTCTGAGTTAGACAAAATTTACATTCTTTTTAACAAACTTTGCAATATCCCTTTTACTTGTTCTACTTCTGAGGCAAGAAAAGACTGGACTTTCCAATTTTTGAACAGTAAATTGTGGGTTTTTTGATCATGTTCTACTTTTTAAGTACTTAATGATTTCCTCTTGGATAATATTTTAATTATCCTTGCATGTGATATATGAAATTTTTCATATTTGTCAGTCCTGCGATACCAATTTAACGTTATTAGGCACTCATTCTATTACCATGATTTGGGTCATCTCAAAAATTTAGAAAATTTACTTTTTATTGATTTTAAATATTTTAAGAATAAATGCAGAAAAATACTTTATTCCAGAAATTTCATAGTTTAATGCTACGTTTCAATGTATATTTGCACATTTTTTTACCATATTTTATTTATTGTATTTTTTAACACTTTGTATGATATTTTATATATTTTGAACCTTACTCTATATATACTGTTTTTTTATTTATTTTCTGTTGTTAATTACACTTTTATTAGGGTTTTTCATTATTATGGGTAGTAATTGATAGTCTTCAGACTGTACTTTGTATACTTAAAGAATTATAAAAAGATTAAAACTTAAATTCTTATTGACCGTGTCTAAAAGTAAACAAAGCCTGAGGCAAGTCATGTGATTGGACCTTCTTCAACTTCTGGTAGAGCATTGAAGTTGTGTTGCCAGTGTTAATAGTCGATGCGAAAAACATTGTATGTATCAGTCACGATCATTTCTGTTCCGAAAAATGTCCAGCGAATATTATAAAGGTTTAGATGAATTAAGCAGGCATAGGTGTAAGCAAAAGTTAATGTTCAACAAGCAAGAACTGCCTGATCCAATGGATGACGATTTAGCAAAAATGTTATTTTACGATAGCGTGAAAGCATGGCCCAAGATCACGTTAGTGGATCTCTATGCTTACTTTGTAGACCAGCTCTGCTTTTACACAAAACAGGGCCTATTTAACAAAATTGTAAAACCTCTTGTTTCACAACCCGTGATCTCGAGTTTGTAAACAACTGCCTGAAACATTTTTTTCCTAGATTTGCATGGTAAAAGGAAAAATACAGTCAGGACAGAAGATGTTTCAATATAATGTTGGTTGAATCAAGCCAAATTTCAAATATTTGTTTTTCAAAATCAAAGCAGAATAATCCATTCGCGCCAAACAAAAAACAGAATGTTATCACATCCTCCAACTCCAACACTGTTGGATCAGAAATATTTTCTGGACTCTCTGAAGGTAATTACATATTTACAAAATATAACTAATGGCTTTATAACTTTATTAGTTATGATTGTTACTAAAGATAGATTTATGTTGTCGTTCATGAATCAGGCCACTGGTAAAAAACGTCAATCATAGAAGTCACTCTGAAAATGATGAAACAGAAACATGTAGCGAATCAGAATTTGACTTGGCACCAAATGAACAGTCACCCGAACCATCAATTATTCATAAAGTTATGCATTTCAAGGATGTTTCATTATTATGTACTGAGCTTGAAAACCAACTCATCAATGAAATCAATTTAACAAAACAGGAAATTCAGTTAGTGGAATCTCAAACTAGAGATCAAGCAAATGAGGATATGCATATTCTAAGAGGCATTTAAGTGTCAGAGAAACTAAGCCAGAATTTCTAGATGAAATTTTGAAGCTCCACGAAGAACATGAATATTATGCACAAATACAAGGACAGATGGGGATTGCAAAAGTCAAGGAATGTTTTTTTGTATGTTACAGTGGTAATGATGTAATATACAAAAAATTAATTTTAACCTGGTTTTCTGGCAACATGCATTTTGCACTCCCTTTTCTCTTGATTCCACAGTTTGGATGTACCTAGAGCTTGTATAAGTAAGGTACACCATGTTTAAGATATAGTATCTGGTTTAATGTACTTATAATCAAGGTACATCCAGTTTTATACAGTTTAAATTTGATAAAATATGTAAATATTAGGATTCCTCACTAATTTTTTTTTACATTTATAATGTTTATTTATCAATATTTTGATCTTTAGATCTTTTTGATATGTGTACAGATTACAAAATATCCTGTATAACCTTAAAATCACAATATTTACAGTATGTTTTTACTATTTAATGTTTATTTTTCTTAAATATTAATAAAATTTTCTCGTATTAATATCTTACGGACTACATATTTTATATTGCACTCGATTTGCTATCTCTCATTCCTCTAATATTTATGAAGTGTACTTTGCAGTTATGTGCTGAAATATCGAGCATTATCTTAAGAAACAAAATGAAAATGAAGCTTTAAAAAATTCATTTTTTAAATAAAATATCACGCAAACTTTTAAGTTAAAGGCTAATTTTCAGCATTAGATATTTTATTGGTTAACATTAAAGCCAAATTTATGTTATGTAATTTATTCACTGGTTTCACGAGGGCAAAAATATAAAGAAATTATTGATCAATTTTAAGTATAGATGCATGAGAATGGATTAAATTGATCTATTCCCTACCACAATGTTTAAGTACTGTTGTCTTTGTATTTTTCTCTTATTGCTCCTCTACAAAGCTGGATTGTAATTATAAAATTAGTCTAATTCTTAAAAATACAATCTTTTTAGTTTCCTTTCGACAATTTTTACTTATTTTACAGATTCTAAGATGATTATTTGAAGACATTTTTTAAAACATATGTTGTTTACTTGGGCATGCAAGGAAAAAAAAACAGCCAGAAGTACCAAGGGTCCAGGATGTTTTGGTGCTGGTGCTGTCACCTGTCGTGATGAATACGGTCAATAAAAACAATAATAACTAAAACCTTAAAATTGTTGGTTTGTTTCATTCCTCAACTGTCTTTTATCAGAGACAAAAAACCAAGAGCAGAAAAATATTCTTTTTATTTTTCAAAACAATGCAAATAACACTATTAATTTAAATAGCGGAATGGAAATAGAGGGCGCATGGTGGGATAACATGTAAAATAAATATTTGCTTAAAGATGAATGCCAGTTGATAAATGTAAAAAAGGTTAGTTGTAAGTTTGCATTAATGTCATTGAAATTTGTAAATCTGTTTTTACAGCCCGAAGATATATATTAGTAATGTATTAATTATTTATATATGAAAAGCACATTGTTTGCTTTTTGTCATTTTATAAATTTTGTTTTCATATTTTCATTATTTGAAATACAAAATTTTTATTTTAAAATGATATTCTGTTTGCAGATTAATTGTAGTATTAAAACACCAGATACACATTTTTAGTTTTCCAAACAATCCATCAAAGTTATTTACATTTGATACAAGAGAAAATCCAAATGGTAAGTGAAAATGAATAGTTTTTAATTTAATATTTTAAAATAAAATTACTTAATTATTAATGAAATAATTAAAATTTGTTATAAACTCTGAAATTTAAAATTAGATACAAATTTTATAAATGATAAATGAAAATAGAAAAATTTTCTACTGGTGTTATTGGTAAATATATTTAATTAATGAGTATGAACTCTCAGCAGTATATAACATTTTTCAAGTAATATGGGAGATGGAATGTTATAAATCTAGAGATAGAACACATTTTCAAATTGCTCTTTGCTCGCAAGCATGAAATATAAAAATTTCAGAATATAAAATTACACACCATTACAAAATAAACATAATATATGATGGCAATAGTTAACAAAAAATAACAGAATTAATATACACATAAATAATTGATAAGAATATAAAGAAAATTTAAACAAAATGTAAACACTGGAGCCCCTTGTCACCAGATGTTCCTGTCACATAACTGCATGACCTATGATTTTAGCAAGTTGAACAGTGCAACACATAGCACTGGAATATCAAGTGTAGGAGAGTTGCAGGGTAACATCGATGTAAAAAACAGATTCCCAAATGAACAAGATTCTCCTATCTCCACAGTGTTTTACCAACAAAACTTGTGACCACAGAGGATCAAAGTTATATTTCATTACTATTTTGGCTAGCTCTGTTGAACGTCTCCCATGTGGAATATCTTCACGATGCTCTGCTAACAGACACGGAGCATTCTGGGAGTCACACCTATATACCATATAATAAATTTGATCCAGTTAATGGATTTTGTAAAGGTATAGCATAAAATCCAGACTTTTCAAAAGAAATTATTACAAAAATATTTTAATTTAAGTATATAAATAAAGTAACTATATACTTTTAAATTGTTAAATATATATTAAAAATATATATAATATACAGAAATATAATGTTTCTGTATTTAGTACTTATTAACATTAATAGTATTAATAAAAATAGTTTTTAACATATTTCCATACATAAACTGTTATTGTAAATCATTTTCCATTTTCACTTATTACATAACATTTATTTGGCATAAAATTTTAGTGAATTTTAAGTTAGGATTTGTGCGTTTTCCATTTTATTCCACACTTTGTTTTATATTATTTTTTAGTATTAAAAATTTTGTTGGATATTTCTCCAGTGATTTATTTATTTTTTAAAAAGATAAATCAATTATTATCATGTTAAATAATATAATTAACTCAGAAATTGTCAAGTAACTAAATGAAAAGTTATAATGTTCAATATATGACTAAAACATCACATCATTAAATTCTGCAGCCACTTTCTAACCAGACTATTGTGTGTAAATTTGTGTCATGTAAAGAATTAAGTCATTATACTGATGAGTTTTAATACATTATATATATATATATATACATAATAACAACTGGAGAGCTTGGACTTAGCATTCAGCCGAAATACTTATTGTGAACAATTTTAAACATGGAATTTTTAAAATAAATGTGACTCTAATAATAGTGTCGCCATTTCATTATTTTTATATTCTCAGTTAGAAAGTGGCTGTAGAATTGTATGGTATGATGTATTAGTCATATCAAATATTATAATTTTTTGTTTAGTTGTTTCATAAAATTTACATAAGCCAACCCTAAATATAAAGCAATTTGATTAAGTTCTATTGTTTTGTATTTATATTAGGAATTTGTTTTAATTTTATGCTGGAAGTCACAAATAAAATTTACCAGTATAAAGTGTTGTTATATAAAAGTTAAACTTTGGTCACATCTGCAAGAAAACGCAAGTGTTTTTCTAATTTGTAAAAATGTCAAATCCAAATATATCAAATGAACCAAACAAAATTGCTAAATTATTCACACCTTGTTTTTAATGCAAATCTTAAATAATTTATTATATAACTATAAACATAACAATATTAAAGCTTACTTCTTTTCATATAATAAATGGTTGTAATTTGTTGAAATGAAATACTGTAATGTAATAACAATTGTAATGTGTATTAAATTGATATTTAAATTGAAAATTTGAATTTAATGATTCAAGTGTAACTTTTATATGAAATATTGGTTGCCTAGGATGATGGTTTGAATGTTTTTTTTGTAGTTTTACATAAATTTACCATTTGATATATAAAATTTCATCTCCACTGCCATATTCATTTAACTGATAGTTTTTTATTAGTTTTGCTCTATAGTCAATGTCAATGTGAAATATTTTGCTGCCATTACATTCTTTGTTTTGAATAGTTCTTGCCCATTTTTATGAAACTGCTGACTGTATTTTATCTTACTCTTGAATATCATGTAAATTCATCAGCTGGTATGAATTATCTATCATATTTCACTTATCTCGCTGTGTCTGAATCACGAATCCGATCCATTAGTTTGTGAAATGATAAATGCCACATCAGCAATAAGATTTCAAAATTAGATTGTTTTATAAAGAAATGTGAATTATGTGTTCTATAAAAATTGAAATTGATTAAGTAATATTTTATGTTGAAAAAAATATTTTAAGGAGAGACATGAAAGGATATGATTATCAATTTAGTAGATATGAAATACAGTCGAACCTGGTTAACTTCAATTGACTGGGGAAAAAAACTTTGGACTTTGAGTTAAAAAGTTGTGAGGAATTCAAGTTAACCAGTTAGATTTAACTTGTAAATTCCTGT
The DNA here is from genome assembly GCF_030686945.1 of Centruroides vittatus. NCBI lineage: Eukaryota > Metazoa > Arthropoda > Arachnida > Scorpiones > Buthidae > Centruroides > Centruroides vittatus. Next base: position 395,663 of record NW_027120871.1, read on the forward strand.
GCTAGATGAGTGTGGAAAGAAAATGATTTTGAGTTATCTCAGTTTGAGTTAATCAGGTTCTAATTTCAATTTAAGTTTATACATGATAATTTCATATTAAGCAGAGGACTGCTTCCATAGAAAATGTTAACAATGCAACACAAGAAAATTAAGGATAAAAGTTCATAAAGATGGAGAACTTGAAGATGGTCTCGAGCAGGGGTTGGCAACCTTTCAGTGGTGTTGTTATGCCAAACCTAAGTTATGGTGTTATTCTGGGTGTTGACATGATTTTACCAATTTTGTTATATATAGTATCAAAATTGGTCTGGTTATAATGTCCTTCAAAAATTAATAATTAAAATTTAATTTTTATTACATTTCTATTCAATCAGAGTGCCACCGAAAATTGTCTCGCATGCCGTAGGTTGCCGACCCCTGGTCTAGAGTAAACTGAAAATACTTATAATCAGCAAAAATTTACTAAAAATAAGATGGCATAACTATGGATAATACTCACATAGCAATTTAAACTAGTAGATTTGTTGTAAAGAAATATTTTACTTTTTCATGCTATTAACTCACTTAGAAGAGACTTTTTTGTAGTAAAGTTAGCATATATTTACTTAGCAGTAAACTATTGTTTAATACTAAATTCCAGAACACTTTTTAATCTGTTTACGATTACTTTTCAATGTTAGAAATAGGATTATGTATACATATATGTATTATAGACTATATGTTTACTTGAATAAAATATTAATTAATTTTAGGTCTCTGTGAAGTCAGTCCATTTGCAAGTGCAGAACGTCAGTTACTTGTATTTCCTGGTCATAAATGTGGAAGCATACAATTAGTTGTGAGTAATCATAAATATGAAATAAAATATAAATACCATATATATGAAATCTATTTTTAAACATGGATAGAAAATTTATGCCATAAGATTAACAGGAGAATCAACATCAGAAACTGTTCAAATGAGCAAAAAATTTATTTAAAATAATTTAAATTGCTAAATATGTTTCAAAAAGATGTGAAAATTCAATACAATCTAATAATTTTAATGTAAATTAACATAATGTAAGTTATTACAGTGGTGCCTCATATAACGTACTTAATCCGTTCCAGGTGCACGTCCGTTAAGTGAAACGTTCGTTATACGAAACGCATTTTCCCGTAGAAATACATGTTAAAACATCTAATTCGTTCTGCAGCATAAAAAATGAACATAGGGTGCGTTCTTTTATTCCTCCGCGTAACTCTGCGTGAGCGACATCCGTTTAAAAATTCCTGTGGAACGCGTTCCTAAATTCCGGTGGGAGTGCACGTTGTCCAATGGCAAAAAACGGCCGCTTGTAGCAGTAGTTTACGGTGGAAAGCAACATGGCGTCCTCCATGGCTCAGATAGTTTCGTTTCCGGGTCCATTATGTGGTTTTATGAGTAAGAATTTAGAAATTGTGAAAGCGCGAGTTAGCGCACGCAGTGATGTAAGTGCCTTTACGAATTTTTTTCGAGGCTATTTTGAATGCTCTTTTAACAAATAATCCATTTTATGGTTAAATTTTACAATTGGGACTCTTCTTTTGCCTTTTAAAGCTCATATTTTAGAATTATAGATTCCTCCATCACGATACTATCGATATTGCAGGCGCCGCCATCTTTCTTTCTTTCGTTCCTAAATGCCTACAAACAGCAGCGCACTCCCGTAGTAGCGGAGACGCAGAGCGACCGCTATTAAAGAACGCACCCATGGAGCAGTCACCAATTATGCTGGAGAGTCCGTTGTTCGCAGCCAGTCCGTTGCTCGGGTCATTTAACGGCCAAACAGAAAGTCCGTTGTTCGCAGCCAGTCCGTTGCTCGGGTCACGTAACGGCCAAACAGAAAGTCCGTTGTTCGCAGCGTTCGTTATTCGAGGCACCACTGTAATTCACATTAAAATTAATGCTTACTTTTACAAATGAAAGAAGAAAATGTTTTTCTTTGATTATATAATAAATTAATAATAGTAAAAAAATTTGTTTATTATTATGTGTTTATTTATAAGCATTTATAAAAACCTGTTTAATGATTGATCATTTATAATTTTAATGTAATGTAATACAATCCTAGATATCCATTCTTCAGTGTTATTTAGTTACAGGTTTATTCTTTTTACTCTTTTGTCTTCTTTGCCAGACATTTTAAAAAATTCCTTTGATAAACTTATCCAATTTTAGAGTTGCGTGCAAGCGTTAAGCATCATACAATTCTAAACTGAATAAATGGAGATGTTTCTAAATTTTTACTTCATTACAGAGCCTGTTCTATCAATCAGTTTCCAAATATAGTTCATAGTATACGTGATTATGTATTATACAAATTTTTTATTATCTGACCTGCTGCTGTTTCCATTTAGATCAGATAATCAAGATTATAAAAGTTTAGTTTGATACTGATTTACAAAATGAACTACTGTTCTATTGATTTAAAGTTTGAAAATTATTCTGAAGTGAACTCTTAAGTTAAAAAACGTAAACTTATTTGACTTCTAAAAGTACATTTAAAATTGTAATCCAATTTTTTTAGAAAAATTGCAAATTTTTTATGTATAACAATAATAATTTTTTTAAATTGTTTTGTGTAGGACTTAACTACAACCGAACCTGGAATGTCAAGTGCCCCCGTGACTATAAGTGCTCATCAAGCAGAAATTGCATGTATAGCAATTAATCAGCAAGGAACAATGGTGGCTACGGCATCAAAAAAAGTAATTATTGGGTTATTGTTAAGTGATTTACATGGACATAATTTATTTCTATTGTGATAAAGTGTGAAGAATTTAATATTCTTATATATAAATTGCTGTATTTATATTTTTAATTTTTATGCAGGGAACATTAATAAGAGTTTTTGATACAATGAAACGAATTCAACTTGTGGAATTGAGAAGAGGGGCAGATCCTGCTACATTATATTGGTACTAATTTTTAAGTTTTAATTTAATTATATATATCATATATTATCATTTGATTTACTCTAATAGAAATTTAATTGTTTATTTTTAGCATTAATTTTAGTCACAATTCAGAATTTCTTTGCGTTTCAAGTGACAAAGGAACAATCCACATATTTGCTTTGAAAGATACGAAACTAAATCGTCGTTCTACGTAAGTATATTAAATTACGTTTTGTGTTTACCATTCTTCCTCAAACTTTATCAGCCAGGGATTATAATTTTCAAAAAAATTTTCTTGACCTCAATGTTAAATAAGTAAATATGTCACAAATATACACCAACTTCCAATACAACTAGCATCTTACCAACTTAGAATGATTGTTGTATATTATATAATTATTATTACTGTTAAAATTTAAGCCAAGTATCTTAAATTTTCAGAATATTATATATATAAGGTATTACTGTAACATAAAATAATTTATTCCAGATTTTCAAAAATGGGTTTCCTGGGTCAGTACGTCGATTCTCAATGGGCTTTGGCTAATTTCACAGTTGCGGCCGAATGTGCATGCATATGTGCCTTTGGATCGAAATATTCGGTTTACGGTAAGACAATTTTTAGCCTATTTCTTTCATAAAATAGAGAATTACAATTTTAAAATATTCTAAATATATACGGAAATTAGAGATTTAAATCTTTTCAGCAATATGTGTGGATGGAACGTTTCACAAATACGTTTTTACTCAAGACGGCAATTGCAACAGAGAGGCATTTGATGTTTTTCTCGACGTGTGTAGCGATAGCGACTTTTAATTACATGTAAATACCGATAATGTATATCACATTTTATATAAAAAAAATGTTTTATCATTCTTATTATATATGATATGTAAGAAGAATTAAATATATTAATATGTAAATATATTATTGTATTTAATTCACTTTTATTTTAAGAAAATTATAAGCTATAGAAGTCACTAATAAAAATCAATTTTAAGAGTCAACTCGATGAGATTTCTTTTATTCGATTAATTAATTCGTAAAGAAAAAGCATATAACAACTTTGATACTTAATCAGAGCACAAACTTCCAAGTTATAATTTGACAAAATATATAATTAATTAATAATTATAGAGAGTAAAATATTATCTGTAATATAAAATTCTAATTTACAAAATTATATATTTAATGCAGTTATAATCCCTCGAGAGATCAAGTTAATACCAATACTTTTATTTAAAAATATTTTACGATTACATATAAAACGAAACTCGATATATTTTGATAATTAAATGATACAGTTGGATTCTAACTGGCCTATAATATGTATAATTAATTATTAAAATACTAAGTAATTTAGACCAGAGATAGACAGTTAAATTTAATTATTAGAATAATAATTAATTAGCCGTATAGTCCGTATGTATCATTTTATTATTAACATTTTACAAAATTATTTTATTAAATAAGTTAATTTATTTATATATTCTGGATTGCTGTTTGATATTATACAGAATTTACATATTTTATAATATCGTCAATTAATTGACGAGGAGAAGGAAATTGCATACTCCGAGGACCCAATTTAATTTAAAATCAACAAGTGATTTAACCGTGTTAAGTTGGGTCCGTCGTCACCACTCAAATTCACGAAGGGCACGAGAGAGGGCCCTATTAGTGTTTGTAGCTACTAATAATGAATGTATACGTATAACACAGATTATGAGAGATTACAAAACTAACCGAATACGTCAGGCCCCATTTCTGGCCCAATGATAAATCCTCCCTACAGGCATTAATAGGCCAGTTTTTGTGCCCTTCGTGAAGCAGGGGGCTATTTTGCAAGCGAATAAATATTTCTGCACAGCTTGAATTTTTAATGACATTTATCATCAAACAATACAATACTTTTGATGTTTTTCGTAATTAAATTCTTTTCAAATGTCCAATTATTTTAAATTCTTTGAAGAACATTAAATCTATCATTAAAAGAGTATTTAATGTACATGTCAAATTTAATTAGCTTCAATGTAGTTTTATTTAATGCTATCATTAGTGTAATGCTTTTTTTTCTTGTTTTTTCCTTATTTTTGCTAGAAGTTAATTGGTTATGCATCATTTGTTACCTGTAAAATCTGTCCAAGAAAAGTAGAATTTGTAGAATTTACTCACAAGAAAGCTCATTCCGGAATAGTATATTTCATTAATGACTTGATAGATTTGACCTGGAGTTACTCTTCCGTAGAAGTAAATTTTATTTAGTTGTAATTTCTGATCTTGCTACAGAATTAAAATTGATGATTAAACTGTAAACACGTTCGTACCTATATTTTTAAAAAATTGGGTCAAGTTTCCTGTATTTACACTCTGATATAACGATTGTAAACTTCCACACTACAAATTTGAATAGAAAAACAATCTTTAGTTCAAATTTCCACCCATTTATCCTCTAATCCATAAATCAAGTTCATCGTCTCGGTTGTCTACCACTCTACAATACTCAAAAAGGTAAAAAAAAAAAAAAAATTGTACACTACATTATAATACACTTATCAACCAGTACCGTACAGTAATAACTTAATTAATGTATAGATTATATAGTTTCTAATGTAAGTATCACGCACTCGACTCTCACTAATCCACTACAATGCGATTTATAGCAGTAACACGAACACGATCCGGCTAATCACGCGAATTACTTTCGATAATTTGGAGTTTACTAGCCTATTTTAAAACGAAGAATTCAAGTTCAAAATACGGCAAGACCTAAATATTTATCACGAAAAATTCTAATTTCCATCCATTCACCCGTCTTGACAATCGCCTACTAAATCGCGTAACTGGCATTGTTACGCTTGATATATACGTGGTTACGCCTCACTTCTGCCCTCTATCGCTAGTTTAGAGAAGCCACCACACTAGTGCATGTGACCAGTCGAGCTAGGTATGCGGCGAGAGTGGTTAGACACGTCTCTGTGTAAAATCCGACATGAAACCTGAAATTGGGTGAGTTTACTCATAAATTTCTCATGGATTTTTAATGGGCGATTCAGGCTTCTAGTGTAAACAAAGCGAGCTTTAAACCCGAAAAAAAAAATTTGTATATTGCTAATGAATCAATAGGGCTTAAATCCGCAGGAAGTGTCACGTCCTGTTATGCACCTGTCTACAGGTGAGATGTTATGCAGTAGGTATGCAACGAGTACTGTAACACGTGTGTATTGTGTGTCGGGTTCGATATACGGGCGCATACTTGCTGATATTTTGATCGTCTCGTGTAGGGTATTGCTATTTTAGATTTTACAAGGTGACAAATGAAACGTGACATAGCATGTCAATGACCTCGTGGTTCATTGGACACGTGCGCTTTTCTACGAACGCTGAACATCTCGCTGTTCAAGACAGGTGAGCCAATGTTTTGATTATAACAAACAGTTGAGTTAAGGAAGAATTTCCTATTGTTTCTCTACTGGAAATTCTATAAGACAATTACAAGTGCAAGTTTGCACAGTTGTTACCATTGTAACAGGAATTTTTTCTGTTTTTAGGATAGAGAATACCTCTCGTGTTGTATTTTTTTGGTTTTTTCAATACTCGAAAACTATTTCCGCGCTTCACTTATCTTAAACGGGGCGTATCATATTCACATGGCTCCCATCAGAAGTCTGGAAGTATGGATCCAGTTTTTTGTATCATCTATCAGGTCCATGTACTAAAATTAATTCCATTTTTGTATCTTATATTACAGTTTTGCCCATTTTTATACACAATACACGTACTCAAAGTTAGAATAGATCCATTTTTATATACAATACACATGCTAAAAGATTAGATCCAGTGTCATATGTCGTTTTTAACACATAAACTGATCCATATATACCCATAATAATACTAGAATTAGATACACCTAGTATTACTATACAGATAATAATATATCATTAATTATATATAATCAGATCCATTTCTACAGATGCCATTTAAAAACTGGATCCATTTTGTATCGAAATAAAACTAATTTTCGTATCATAATACTAAAAACCGGATCCACTTTAAGCTCCGACGCTAAATTTATGTCGATTTTTACACGAATTTCAGCTATAAGATGTACTCTAGGAACCAAGTCGATTCAATCAATAACGAAACACTATAACACGCGAATTAGTCACAGTACACATGGAAACAAACGACATTGTTCGTATTTAATCTTTGCTATTTTCATACCCAGTGTGAACCACAAGCTATTTTAATGCAACGTGCCCATCTTTTTTATAATTACGGTATCAAAATCCGGTTTCATTCACGTCTTATTATTTATTTATTATTTTTTCTGGTGTTCTTGAATGAAGTTCTGTAAATTTAAAAATGTTCTTTCTTGGTTTTTTCGCCGTTGTAAACTAACAAACGTTCTCGATGACATCTGGTGCACGATTTAAATTTTCGTACCCCCGGGATAATTTTTGACAGTTGACGAGATAATAAATTCCAAACGTGATAATTCCCAACCCGGAAATACTAATCGGCATGTGTATTTTTCTATAATATACATAATTATTTTACGATGTTTCATCCGGAAAAATGAAAAATGTCGCTGTGAAATATTGCAAAAATATCATTGTTTTATCGTTTACAAACACTATTGATGTACACGTACCGTACAGTACGTGAATGATACTTCTATAGTAAACAAACATCCTCGATCTTGAGTGTTCCTGCTCCTTTTTTCTAGAATCGGTGTTGATATATACGCACTCTACAATACAGTTAATACTATAGAAGTATTATAAACAAATCAAATCGATAACTACAAAAATAATCGATTTGTTACGCCTTTAGGAGTGATACTTCCGTAGTAACAAAGATCCTCTACTAAGCAAAGGATACAGTAACAAGGGTTCTTTTTCTAGAACCCTTGTTACTATATTTGTATTTTACAGGATAGTTGTTACCGTAGAAGTATTATGAAATTGATAATTTTTGTGTTTTCTTGTTGTTATAACTACAAATCGTATCGATTTATTACATGTAGAGGTTACTTCTAGCGTAACAAATCCTTTAGAGGGCAAGTCCTGCTATAAAGTATAATTATAATAGACACGTCGTACGTCTAGTGTATTCCTGATGCTTGTTTCTAGAACCGTTGTTACTTTATATGTATAATTTGTTTTAAACATTATGCTTTTTTCATATCATTATTATTATATTTGTTTCCTATAAATCCTTTATTACCACACTTTTTGTAGGAGTATGAACTGTTATGGAAAAGGACCATATGGATATAATTCTAGAGAGCAAACTCTAGAATTATTGTTACTATCAATGCTGTTTTAATGGAAAGAACTTTATGGGCAGAGGCAAACTGTGTGTTTTTAATAGAAAGAACATGTGTCCGTACGCGTGCCCTTTCCAGAACTGTCGTAACTATATTTACCCTCGCAGAACTATTGTTAATTTATTATTATAGCAGCATCGTTTTTTGTGCCCTCATTCTGAAAGTGTAGGAAGGGTGGTAAGTTCGTGTTTACATGTTGAAATGGTACTCCACCTATTATTTTTCATCACCGAAAGGAAGTTATAATTTGATTGCGTAAAAAAAACATACTAATAGAGTAATGAACCTTGCCGAACTCGGGTACTGCCGAACCTCCTGTTTTTGTTTTTAAATATGCTACCTTAAACATGTCTAAAAACTTGAAACATGCCAACAGGATATAAACGAAGACATTAGCAAGTAGTTTTACTCATTGCAACTTTATTAACATGCGAAAAAATATAAAAATTGTTACTATAGTAACATCAGCAAGTGCTTAAAGGGGCCTTCTATTGTGTTTAAAACGATGTTAAATTGGCAGAGACGTGAATAGAATGGAAAATAGTTTACTAAATATATAATAAATTAAAAGAAGATTATTCCCGTAGCAACATTACCAAACAAAACTTGTTTTAGTGGTATTAAAGTGTGCCATATTAAACCTTTCGTAAGTTTAGAAACACGTAAACAGGATGCAAATGAAAACCCACACAAAATGCTGACAGTTTATAAACAACTTTGTTCCTATAGCATTAGTAAACTGATATAAAAATCCGGTCTTGACACCTGTTTAAAATCTGATAGGGCCGTTAAATATGCCGCAGACTCACTTATCTAACAGGATATAAATAACCCCCCCCAAAAAAAATTATACCGATGAGTCTATCAAGGATCATAAATTATTTCTACGGTAGCAAAAATTCTACAGGAATTTTTTGATTAGAATCCAGTTAAATCTATCAATCTTTTCTATTTTCAACCGTAAAAAATGTGCAAAAAATATAATGCTATTTGATAAAATCACCTTTGACCTTGTTAGAGAAGGAAGGACTTGCGGAAATAATACTATAATAGCAGAATATATTTCACTTTTCTTGGTAATAGCTGCTTCATCTGTATCATTAGAAATCATCCATAACAGAATGTTACTTATAAATGCTTTGATTACTGAACAGTTATATATAGTATCTGTATTGTAGTACAATATTATGCAGCCAAATTGTCAATTTATTTATTTTTAGTACAAAATTTCAGTTTATTTATACTGTAGTATTATACAAAAAGTTCAGGTTTTTAATTTACTTATAAGTATGGGGTGAGAGAGTAGTCCGAAATTTTATTCTTTTATAAATAATCCATATTTTCAGTTCTATAAAACTTCTAAATTTCAATCCACATATATGACCTACAGAACAGTCCAAAATCCCAAGCCACTCATATATAGGACCTACAGAACAGTCCAAAATCCCAAGCCACTCATATATAGGACCTACAGAACAGTCCAAAATCCCAAGCCACTCATATATAGGACCTACAGAACAGTCCAAAATCCCGAGCCACTCATATATAGGACCTACAGAACAGTCCAAAATCCCGAGCCACTCATATATAGGACCTACAGAACAGTCCAAAATCCCGAGCCACTCATATATAGGACCTACAGAACAGTCCAAAATCCCGAGCCACTCATATATAGGACCTACAGAACAGTCCAAAATCCCGAGCCACTCATATATAGGACCTACAGAACAGTCCAAAATCCCGAGCCACTCATATATAGGACCTACAGAACAGTCCAAAATCCCAAGCCACTCATATATAGGACCTACAGAACAGTCCAAAATCCCAAGCCACTCATATATAGGACCTACAGAACAGTCCAAAATCCCGAGCCACTCATATATAGGACCTACAGAACAGTCCAAAATCCCGAGCCACTCATATATAGGACCTACAGAACAGTCCAAAATCCCGAGCCACTCATATATAGGACCTACAGAACAGTCCAAAATCCCGAGCCACTCATATATAGGACCTACAGAACAGTCCAAAATCCCAAGCCACTCATATATAGGACCTACAGAACAGTCCAAAATCCCGAGCCACTCATATATAGGACCTACAGAACAGTCCAAAATCCCGAGCCACTCATATATAGGACCTACAGAACAGTCCAAAATCCCGAGCCACTCATATATAGGACCTACAGAACAGTCCAAAATCCCGAGCCACTCATATATAGGACCTACAGAACAGTCCAAAATCCCGAGCCACTCATATATAGGACCTACAGAACAGTCCAAAATCCCGAGCCACTCATATATAGGACCTACAGAACAGTCCAAAATCCCAAGCCACTCATATATAGGACCTACAGAACAGTCCAAAATCCCGAGCCACTCATATATAGGACCTACAGAACAGTCCAAAATCCCGAGCCACTCATATATAGGACCTACAGAACAGTCCAAAATCCCGAGCCACTCGTATATAGGACCTACAGAACAGTCCAAAATCCCGAGCCACTCATATATAGGACCTACAGAACAGTCCAAAATCCCGAGCCACTCATATATAGGACCTACAGAACAGTCCAAAATCCCGAGCCACTCATATATAGGACCTACAGAACAGTCCAAAATCCCAAGCCACTCATATATAGGACCTACAGAACAGTCCAAAATCCCGAGCCACTCATATATAGGACCTACAGAACAGTCCAAAATCCCGAGCCACTCGTATATAGGACCTACAGAACAGTCCAAAATCCCAAGCCACTCATATATAGGACCTACAGAACAGTCCAAAATCCCGAGCCACTCATATATAGGACCTACAGAACAGTCCAAAATCCCAAGCCACTCATATATAGGACCTACAGAACAGTCCAAAATCCCGAGCCACTCATATATAGGACCTACAGAACAGTCCAAAATCCCGAGCCACTCATATATAGGACCTACAGAACAGTCCAAAATCCCGAGCCACTCATATATAGGACCTACAGAACAGTCCAAAATCCCAAGCCACTCATATATAGGACCTACAGAACAGTCCAAAATCCCGAGCCACTCATATATAGGACCTACAGAACAGTCCAAAATCCCGAGCCACTCGTATATAGGACCTACAGAACAGTCCAAAATCCCGAGCCACTCATATATAGGACCTACAGAACAGTCCAAAATCCCAAGCCACTCATATATAGGACCTACAGAACAGTCCAAAATCCCGAGCCACTCATATATAGGACCTACAGAACAGTCCAAAATCCCGAGCCACTCTATATAGGACCTACAGAACAGTCCAAAATCCCAAGCCACTCATATATAGGACCTACAGAACAGTCCAAAATCCCGAGCCACTCATATATAGGACCTACAGAACAGTCCAAAATCCCGAGCCACTCGTATATAGGACCTACAGAACAGTCCAAAATCCCAAGCCACTCATATAGGACCTACAGAACAGCCGAAAATTTAAATTTAGTTGTGCGTAAGACCTAACGAACATTTCAAATTTTCATTCTAGGCACATATTAGTAGGATTTACACCAGGAAACGAATCCTTCAGGAAGTTAGACTGCGCTAGATACATACGTCACCAATATCAATCAAAATCTCCGAAGAACGAACCCCCCATAGGATCAAATTCTGTCGATGATCCTATTATAAACGAGTAGGTAACGTGAGAAAAGGGAATTTAGATATTATCTGGAGTTTCTTTTAACCACTCCTTCAAGTTTCTTTTCTTTTTTTTTTAACCAAAGCAAGTCGTGACCATTTAAAGAAGGACGAGTTAGGATATACTTGTCACGAAATTCGGTCACGAACTAGAAGCGAGAAAGTCTATAGTTCATCCTCGATAATTATATATCTCGAGACGTTATTGAGACCCAGAAACTTCTTTTATACCGTCTCTTCCCGTTAAATTATCCAGTTTTTATGTTGTTAAATAATAAATATATTATTGTTAACTGTTTACTTCCTACATTTGTTTCTTTGTATTGTTTTTTTTTTTTCCTTTCTAAAAATGCACCCTTTATATTACGGGGATTGAGAAATGAGGGTAAGAGTTGTTTCGTCCCCCTTTATGGCTTCGTAGAAGAAAATCTTAAAGGATTTAACGTATTTTATACAGATTTTACACGGCAAAAACAATGCTAAATTGTTTATTTCGTGTTATAATTTATACAAATGGAAAGCGGTTCGGATAAATTACCATTGTTTATAGTTATCCAGTATTTATTTACCACGGAAACGGGATTTGTGCTGGTGATTAAATCGAGAGGTACTTTACATATAAGGCCTTTCTGATATGTATAAAGATACCCGGAGGGCCTTTATTTGAGGCCTCGAGTTAAACTTAATAATCTTTCTGTAATTTTTCCGTATACTTTCCATGAAATATTTTAAATATAAGTGATTAAACTCTTTCTAAATCCGTAAGGATTAGAAAATTTATAGGGATCATGGAAGGATCTCTGGATATCTCTGAGGATTATAAAGTTAATCTGGATCACTCCGTGAAATTTCTAAAAATTAGAGATTTCACGGAGATTTCTCTACATTAGTAAATTTGTCTGGATCAATCCAGATCTTGAAAGATTAGAAATCCTTCAAGGATTTCTCTAAATCAAAAGATGGAGAACCTCTTGAGGAATTTCTAACGAATTCTTTCTGCGAATTTTAAAAATTACTTTCAGTTTTTAAATACAGTATACCGTATATTTTTCACAGTAATTATTTTTATAGTTTTCACGCACAATAAAGGTCTAAATCATTAATGGCGATCTAAAAAAAGAAATCGAGGAAGAGATTTTTCTACATTCGTAAACGAAAGTGAACCAATTTCTTTTTCCACGGGTTTATTTAAACTTTTGCAATTATGTAAATGGAGTTTAGAGAACAATGTAAATATTTATTTAACTTCTTTCGCTGTATTTTATTACCTTATTGTTTGCAAAAGAGTAATTTAGAAAGTGCGTGAAAGGAATAAGCGTGAAATCTGAAAGTGTAGGTTAGAAAATGGTGGAAGAAATTGAAAGTAATTAGTGAATTAATGGGAATTATGTAGAAAGTAATCAAATATGGAGATATTTGCATTGATTTTTACACATTATTAATAAAAATAATTTATCGTTTAATTTATATTCGTGCAGAAAAGCAGAAATGCCGACATATTTCTTTTTTCTGGTTTCTTCAATGCTTAATAATTTATAATGACTGTACTTGTTTTATCATTGCTTAAAGCAGAAACTGATCTCGTTTGACATTTCACAGACCCAAAAGTAAATTAGTGAAAATCTTATTAAATGTAGAAAACTATGCCATGGACAATAACATTTTTCTCCTTTTCCTTTTTTTATTTTTTAATTAAGGACGTGCGAGGCCTACTTAACGTTACCACCGCACATCACGAACATCATAAATAACGAGTTTTTGATGCGGAATTTCAGGATATTTATTAGATTTTTTTAAATTTATGGATAAATTAATTGTTGTAGGCAGTATCTTCCGCATACAAAAAAAAATAAGGATCATCAGAGACACGAAAAGTGAAACTTGCTACCAGGAAAATGATGTGCATGCAAGTGCGTGAACATAATCCTTTCCTGTTAACGCTTTGTACTTATTGCAATTGCATAAACGCTTTTCCGGTGGGTGAGTTTGTCACGTAGATGTGATAATGTACATCTTAGTGTATGAATTTATGAATTGAAATTTGTTTTCATCACGTGACACCTCCATGCAAGATCTTTTTGAGGGTTGAGTGGGCGTGATGTTTGCCTATTGCAAGGCCGCAAATTTCACGAACGCGATTAAATAAATTTAATATAATACTATAAATACACTTGATATGTATTACTGCTACTTTAATTTGGAAATTTTGCACGCTGATATAAGAAATTTATGAATTTTCTCATTGTCGTGACCGTCACGAACTCATTGTTTGCTGTTGATCCCTTCTCCATTTCCCCCCTCTGTTTTAATTAAACGAAGGCTAAGTGTAGAATTTTAAAGTTTTCCTGGTGAAGATTAATTTGATGAATATTTCTAACTTGGAAGCGATTTCAATTAGAGTTTGTGTGCCATATTTAGATGCCCAAATGACCCGCTAGCTAGTCATGCATTGTAGCGTAACGGTGATTAAACCTAAAACCATAAATCCGGATAACATTGCTCTAGAGATGGAGTGTTTAAAGAAAAAGCGGAAGTAGAGTGAGATGACCATTAAGAAATATGCTTGATTTAATTGAAAGATAAGTGTTCTACCAGCTTCCATTTTGATAGCTTGACTGCACATATACTGTACTATACTTGGCACTAAACGACCTTCAAGGACAATGACAATATTGACTTTGTTTTAGCAATTTTTTTTCTGAAATGTAACCTACAAAACCTTCCTTTATAATTAATAAAATTATGTTTGCATGTTCTAGAGAGTTGCGCTCAATTATTTTTTCAATTTATCTTTTTTTTTATATTTTTTTTTTATTCCAGTCCCATCCTTCAGAATGTAGAGAGCTCATTTTTAAATGTGCCTTCACGCGTTATTAGTCTAAAAAGAAGAGGCAATGCTCCTTTAGGATTTTCCATTCGTGGAGGTAAGAATATTTTATTTTATTTCCTTGTTTACAGGTTGATCACACTCATAAATTGGCCTTTCCATAAAAAGTATGCAGAAGATTTCAAATGAAATTGGAATTTTACATGCTTTCTATGCAAATTTTCTTCTTCTTTTCAATAGAGTCAAGCTCCAAAATTGGCATTAAACCTTAAACTGATCTTGCTTTGGCATTGTCAATATAGAAAACCCATGATTTTTAATAAGAACGAGCTCTTGGAGATCCAATTTTTGAAAGTTCTTGTGTTAAGTTCATTATCTTGTGACTTAACATCATTTGGTTGTGAGGTAAAGACAATGTATCTATAACTGGAAATATAACAATTTGCTATAAAATTTAATAGAAAGTTAATTTTTAGAATATAAAATGCAAGAGTGATCTTGCTGCACAATCACCTTGCAAGATTATACACATAAGTCACAAACTGAATAGACTTGAGTATGTATCCATTCGGTGACGCGTGCCTTCGAGTGCCATATATTGTCTTCGCTAAATGCCTTGTTACGTTTCTTCTAATCTAATTTAAAAGTACTTTAGACCGTAAAATTTCCTCGAGTTCAAAGAATGTTAACGTTTAGAAGGTTCTCCATATAACAGCTTTGATACTAAGAGATCTTAGACAATATATTTTAATTTTCTTTCTTATAAATTACAGGTTGGGAACACGGTACGGGTATTTTTGTTTCCGAAGTTCAACCCGGATCGGAAGCTTATCGTCAAGGGTTAAGGGTAAGGGTAAGGATAATTACATTAATTAAGCCATATGTTTAATATGGCTTAATGTAAATTATAGTCTAATTTAATAGCTTTAAACATGCTTTAAGTATTAGAGTAAGTTCTTTCATATCTTTATCAATGTTGGCTTTAATAAAGTTTTAAATTTCTTCAGATTTTATTCCATAATTTCCAATAATATTTATGGATATTTTATAAAGAAAATCAAATGAATGGATATGTTAGTTTTTAAAGTATTATGCTTAACTGTAATTAAATACATATTGTTTTTTTTTGTTTTATAGGTTGGTGATCAAATTATTAGAGTGAATGGATTTACCATTCAACGCGCCATTCATCAAGAAGTTCTAAATTTGTTAAAAGCAAAACTAGGAGTAATTTTAACCGTTAAAAGTAAGGATAAAATAACATAGAATATTATTTTCTTGTAGGAAAATAGTTGCAGATTCTAGTTTTCTGAACTTTTCCTTATACTGGAGTCATTCACTAAACTTGTTTGTATCATCTTGCATAAACAATATGCCTGAAGCTATTGTATGATGATTAAAAAAATCTTTTTTTAATATTTTATTATAAACTTTTCTTGCTTGCGAAATGTTTGAAATAAAATTAATTAATTTTGAAATATTACTATTTGTTTTTTAGGAGTTGGGGTCATTCCGATGAAAGAGTAAGTTTTGTTTTTAGGTTGCTTTGTTAATGTTAAGCTTTTGTATATTTGAATTTTTTTAATTTTTATATTATTGGAAAATAAATTGTTAAATTATCAAAACAAATTTAAGTTTATTATAAAATTTTAGCCTCATTAAAATTTTTTTTAATGTTATTTAACAAATAAAATATGAGAGGAAGTTAGTAATTGTGTTGTAAACAGATACTGAAAATATGGAAGAAAATTTCTAACAGAACATTAATTTTTCAACAAAATTGCTAAAAATATTTAGGTACTTGTCCCAACTGTAGGAAAATATTTTGTGACAGCTCTTTATGTTTGCTGTTGACCCACATAACTCTGCTTGGTGCTGCACCTGCAGAATATCTGTGCTATTTGCAGGACCGTTCCAAATAATTTTGGCACTTGACACAAACCTAAGAACAGCACCGAGGTACTTATATTTCTGTGAACGTTACGGTGTCTTTTTAGTATCTCTCCGATTTGGCACGTGAGGGGGTTGCCTCTCTATCCTATTTTTCATCAATGCTCTAGCTATTTGTTAACTGTGTACACATTCAGTGCTGGATGAAGAGAGTGAGAAGTGAGAAGAAAAAGAGTCAGAATGAGTAAGATCTTATTTGTGTTAAGCTGTGTTTCTTTTCGTGTTATACTTAGAACAAAGTAATTGAGAAGCCAAAGAACATTTGTCTATGCAACATTCTACTATCTTATGAAAACATACTGCTTTAAAGTCTTAAATGGGTGTCTGAGTCACTACAGTACATATTCCTTATTCTCTTGATTACTTAAAATTTGTCAATACTTACATATATATAATTTGAATGGATGAGGTTTGTCTTGTGTTTCACCAACGTTAATACATACAGGCTGTATGTCACAATTTTGTTCTTAACTAGAGAATCTCAATACAGTTTTTGCATACAGATGTAGGATGAAAATAATTCCTGATGTAAGCTAGTCATGAAAAACCTTGAATCAGATCAGATTACAAGATGATTTCACTTGAATACATACATTTGAATGAGTTTCTAGCTGATGTTTATAATGAATATTCTTGAAACCAAAAGAATTTAATTTTAAATGCATCATAGAAAAGATTTAATGAAGGATAGATTCAGTTTGTCAGTACACATGCCAAAAGTTTCAGGTCTAACTATATTTTAGACATAATGGGAATAAAGTAATGATAGTATCAGAAAGAACCATCTGTATGTGTACTAATAGAACAATTTTTACAGTCAATTTGTATAAGTTGCTTGAAAACATTCATTTTAGTTGGACTTTTATTAATTTGCATCATGTTTGCATCTTGCCTGACAATGCACCGGTGCACATTGCCATTGCCAAGGCTTCTGTGAAGGAGTATGGGTTTGAGGAGCTTGACCAGCCACCCTACAGCCAGACCTGGCTCCTAGCAGCAGCGCCGCTAGCTGTTTGAGCGCCCGTGTGCAATACCGATTATGCCTCCCCTGTTTCACTACGACTACCTACGCCGAGCTTGCCAGCAATACCAATTTGTCACCCACGTGCGGTGCACGCCTTGCACGCCCGCTTATGGTGAGCCTGGCTCCTAGTGATTATTATCTGTTTCCAAAACTCAAGGAAGTCTTTTGAAAAAGTGATGAAGAGTTGCAGGAGGCAGTTTATAAGCGTTTTGCAGACAAAACTGCAAACTATTTTTTCAAGGTTATTGAAATGCTAATTCCAAGATGTAATAAGTGTGTTGGACTGCAAGGAGACTATATTGAAAAAAACGGCATCATTGTTTTATACATATAACATCTAAAATATCAGACTGCTGTTATAATAAATGCAGATTTGAGTCTGGGCCAGAATCACAGAAATTTTCACAGATAGTTTGACCTGGATTTGCCAGACCTTCATTTTTTGTCATCTGGTTATTCCTTTTGTGGAGATAGACACGAAAAAAGAGTTTTTTAGTGCCTTTAGGGAAGAAAGAGTTATTAAAGAAAAGAACCTAATAGGCAACGGTTTTATTTTTAAGAAATAAATCAATGGTTTTAAGAAAATAGTTTTTATTTTAGAGAAAAAACAAAAACATTACTGTAACTTAACCTACATATTCACATTTATGTTACATTTTGAATTCATTACCACGCATATTCTCGGAAAATAGAAACTTTCCTACTTGGTTTCTTTTCCTATTACATTTTTATTAATACAATGAGGAAATTGATATTTTCAGTGTAATATTTGCTTTAAAACATGAAAAATGGTTAAAATTCAATATTTGAATTGAGAAAAACCATTCATCTGTAGCAATGTAAAAAGTTTTGATTCTTTGTAGGTCACATTCCTATAGTCATGATGCAAATCAATTTGCCTGTAGCAATATCAAATAGATTGGTAACATCTTTTGCTGTTTGTTTAAATAAAACTTTAATATTTTAAGCATACTTTGTATATAATGCTACTGATTTTGTTTTAGTTATTTGAAAAATGGATAATAATATCTGATAACGAAATTGATACAGTAAAACAATTACCATTATATTGTTCTTTCTGTCCTGTGGGCATTAAAGGGGCCTTTTTTCATGTGCGTCATGGATTCAACCAGGCTCATCAGAGGAGAAGAAGTGGAGATTTTCCCAAAGCCTGGAGAAAAGTTAGGGGCTTGTAGTGATTCCAAATTCTATAAAATTAATGTTATTTTTATTAAAGAAAGTAAAATCTTTCAGACTGCTTTTTATTAATGAAGGAACATGCTATACAATTTTTGTTTAAAAAATAAAAGGGTCCACCAGGGCCAGATTTAGATGAAAAGAGGCTCTAGGCTATTCCACTTATGAGGCCCTTTCACCTCCCACTTTTAAGTTTGTTTATTAGTCATATGCGTAGAATTTCTCCTTATTTTCGGTTCAGTGTTTTAGTGTTCACTGTTTTTAGAATAGTGTAATTTTAATTTTGCTAACAATTTGAATATAGGCTCCTCTTGATCTTGAGGACCTAGGCTGAAGCCTAGTTAGCCTATAGGAAAATCCAGCCCTGGGGTCCACTTTACCCATGTCTCATACATGCTGTCAATGGTCTGGGGGTATCTAATGGCCATTGAGAGCTTGTATTAGGCTTGGGATGGTCCTTGGAATAGCTGGGTAGTGAGGGGTGAAGGTAGAGGCTTGATATATCTGTGACAAACTGCTCCTGAAAAATTTCTGGTGACATCATCATTTTATAATCTTGTACTGCTACCTTTTAGTGGTTCAAATTAGGGATATCTCAGCATTATTATCAATTACTTTATAATAAACTAGCAGGTAGGCCCGGCGTTGCTTGGGCAAAAGTAATGGTAGTGAAGATTAAGATTATTACATTATAGTTAACCTTACCCGTTTTCACAGAATGCAAGAATTGGGTTCCCTTGTTTCTAGACTAATTAGAAAATTGTTAGATGAGTCTAAAAATATGTTCGATTTTCCGCAAAAACGAAAAAAAATGCATCTGTGTCTTGCACGTCGCTTTCTCTTAATAATTCCATTGTTACGTAACACTTCCATTGCTACTTAACACTTCTATTGTTGATGGAAGTGTTAAGACTTAATCCTGTCCCTGTCCCCGTGGGGAGGAATTTCGAAAAATACGTTTTTAGTGTGCGTCTTCGTGACGTACCCTGTGTACCAAATTTCAACTTTCAACTCCTTACCATTTTGCTGATTATTATTATTATTATTATTATTATTATCAACTGGTCTCGATTATATATATATAGATAGGTCAGTTTGTTAAAATCTTAAGAATCAATAAGAAATTAAAGCATTATACATTAATATGCCCCAGCAAAAATTTTGTGTTTAGAATAAAACTATACACATCAAATACTAAAAACCAGTAAAAGGGATAAAAAAGAGGAATATTTACTTGTACAAGCGTGTTGTCTGTTTGTAATGGTCATAATCAGTAGTCTGTAAGAAAAACAGAACAAGCAGTCAAATACTTATGTCATGTACAGTACATGTTCCTTTAATTTTAAAACAAAGTAAGAAACAGTTCGACATGGCACTTGCAGCATACTCTTTGCACAGTGATGTGCAGGTCAATTTTGATGAAGTGCATCTGTTTACATCATATGTCAAATTGTTCACATTTGAAATATTTAGAAGCACTTGAAATTTACAAGGCTGTTAGAAACCAGAAAATGGTCAACTTTAAAGAGACAGATATACTTTCTACAGCATGGAGGGCATGTCTTGAACTTCTGTCTTGTATTTTTACCTGCATATAGGCAATTCAATCTTAAATTTACAACTTTTAATTTACCTTGATAACACTACTTCTATGCACGTGTACATTTCAAATCTGTATTTAAATCTATTTGACTGTTTGTTCTGTTTTCCTAACAGAATACCTGATGATCATTACGAATAGATAGAAACATTGTATAAGTAAATATTTTTATTTTACTCCTTTTACAGATTTTTGGTATTTGGTATGTGTAGTTAAAAATTACGATCAGTGAATTTGCAATTTGCTTGATTTTTTTCCTTTACTCAATGCGATTCACATTCAGAGCTGGTTTCATGGGTATGTGACTTGTGCATTTGCATAGGACCTTGCACTTAAGAACAAAGGTGTCTTGTATAATATAAACAATGTTAAAGGGTCCTGTGCTTGATAAATAGCTTTAGCATCTTGAAAAGGTTCTACAAACAAGTTGGTTCTATGGAGCCAACTGTGTGCACATTATTAGGAATTTATAGTATTGTTGTCAGAAATAGAATATGATTTGAAGTCAAGGAACAAGTATTTTAATTGAAACTTAGCTATAATTAATATAAATTGTACTTACAGCTTATATAGTATATGTAAAAAACAATTCAGCAAATAGTTGAGTTACAGAAATAGTATAGATTACATTATATAATTTTAGTTAATAAGCAGTTAAACATATGTTACATATTTTATAGGAAAGATTCCGATCAAATAACATGGAAAATTATCGAAGGAACATCTCCTACAAGTTCAATTCTTGAAGGTTCTGTAAGTAAATTTGAATTTATATATAAAAATATATACATAAATGTGTACATGCTACAAAATTTTATTTTAAAGAATGATTTTTAAACATTCCAAACAATATTTTTGTTAATTTCATGTGTACCACAGTATGAACTTTTCTGTATTTATATGTTTTTAAGAAGATTATAAGAAGATAAAATCTTTTCATTTTATATATCTTTTTTTGATGATGAATTAACTTGCCTTATGTACAATTATTTTTGGATCTTGCACAATTTTGAATGATAATACTATATTAATTTATAAAACAAATATATAAGGGTTGATTAATAAATAACTGGCCAGTGGCAATGAAACATATTGAATGCATTTTATTTTACATTTAATCACCCTGGTTGTTGAAAATTTGCACCACTCTGTGAACATTATGAACAAGGATTTGATCTACACATCCAGAGCTCTTGGATCATCTTACTGCATGTGACTTTCATGTCTTTGATGAGGTAAAGAAAGCACTGAAAGGTAGGGTGCAGGTACAGGATTCATCCACACTTGGCCACTGCTGCTTTGTAACATTTTTTTGTATAGACTCATGAAGTTTGTGGAACTTAGTATAATTTTATTGTAATAAAAAATTTTTTTATATTTATTAAGTCTATACTTCCAAATAGAATGATGATGAAGACAGTAAGCATTATACTGTTAAGGTACTGCCATTTGTTAGTTGTTGTAGTTACTAATGATATTAGGAAATACGTTTGATGAATAATAGAAATGATGCATAATATACAGAAGTTTGAAAAGCAAGTACCATAAACTACAGGTATACCTCGAGTTACGTCGTTTCGAGTTATGTCGTTCTTGATTATACGTCATTTGTCAAAAAAGTAGATGGAAAAATAATAATCAAGTTTAAGTCATTTTATTCGACTTTACATCCGTTCGCCACAAATATTGATGTTGTAATATCACCAGAAAAGCGTTAAAAGCACATAAAATCATATTAAAATATGTACATTTACAGTAAATGTTAGTATAATCATCATAAATCCTAGAGAACAAAACATGAAAACATCTGTGTTTCTGTGTTGTCTTATTTAGCGGTCTTTAAGTGCTCATTATTGGTGTTTTCCACGGTAGTTCCAATATCTACCATTTAGCGTTATTGTCAGTGTCACTCAATATTGGTAAATTTAACATAAATTAGTTTATTTTCTACTATCGCAAAATAATTTTAATAACTGTATTTGTTATTTAACCTTAAAAAATTATCTTATTTTATAATGTCTTAGAGAAACCACATTCATAAATAAAGAGTCCATGATGTACTGTAAACATCACCAAATTGTAAACATGTATATTTACAAGTATGTACTGTACATGTACTGTACATGTATACTAAATTTACAAATACATGTAAATTGTGTACATGTATTTGTAAATTTAGATTACTTTCTTCTGTACTATATTACAAACAAATAAATTTTAGTTTTTAAGCTCAAAATGGATTCTTATTAACCATATATTATTAAAAATGCATTTATAAATAAAATACAGAACTGGGAATGGTAATTTGTGGTTTAGCCTAGTGACAAGTAAATTCGGAGACAAGTAAATTCGACTTACGTCGTTTCTCGACTTACATCGCATCTCCTGGAACCAATTACCAACATAAGGCGAGGTATACCTGTATATGCTTAATTACTTTGCTTATTAAAATCTCTTAAAATTATAGGAATATTTAAAAATCTTTAAACAAAATCAGATACATAAATCAATTAATTAGTCTAAGGACCAAAAATCTTGCCTCACTTGGTCCTTAGAGTAACTAATTGATCTGTGTATCTTGTTTTGGTTAAATATTTTTAAGCATTCCTCTAATTTTAAGAGATTTTAATAAACAAAATAATATTAAATAAAATTGCTGCAAGTTATGCAATAATGTTTGGGTTCTTGAAAACTTCTGTTAGGGATATTTCAGTTATAAATAAAGAGTCAGATGGTCAAGGTTGTAAATACATCAGCCCACCATCTAGGACAGGGGTCTTCAAACTACGGCTCGCGAGCACCACCAATCCGGCCCGCTGTAGCGTGCCGGATAAGCCAAGTTCGGCCTGCCATAGTTTATTTTGATTACATTGTAAATTTTACGATGCAAGTAAATCATACAAAATAATAATCAGACGTTTTTATTTAACGACCAATTAAGAAATGCAATAAGTGACATACGTAGATAATTCACACAATGAAATTAAACATTATAATTATGATTAATGAGATTTATGTATCTGTAACTTTCCACTGATAATTGTTTTCAGTTGTGGATCAAGTTTACTAGTGGAAATTATCAACAGTGACTTCAAATGCTCCTCAGTTAATTTGGATCTGTAAATATTTTTTGTATATTTCATTTTGGAATTGCGAATGGAGTGGAGTCCAGCTCCATGCCCTGTGCCTTAGACGGTGTGGTGTGCAAGAAAGCGTATTATAGAACTTAAGCACCTGCTATAGTCAGTGCATCTTATTATTCTACTATGTTACACTGTGTTAACATAATAATTATAAAAAATAAGAATTATTATTTCATAATACATATTTTTAATTAATTAAATACTTTTTAAATATCAATTTATTTTATAAATTATTCAATAGAGTTCTTTAAGTAGCAGCAGTTCTTGTCAAAGTAATCCATCTTCAGAAACAAAGATATATATTCCTGATTGTGAAACATCAGGTTTAGGCTGCAGGTTTGTTACATCCTTTATTTTAATAAAATAAGCAGTATTTACCATATTTTTATCTGTATAACCCACGGATTTTCTATAAAAGATAATCTGACAGGGATAGGTTATACACTTATTTTAAATTGCAATATAAACTTGCACCTACGGAGCAGCCATTGTTCCATAGGCATGGGTTACGAGAAGTTTTATTTTTATTACAGAAATTTTCTGTAGGTTATACATGTGAAAATACGGTAATGTTTACGTGCTCCCATGATTTAATTACGGTTATTAATTATGGAAATTTTTTTATTTAGTGTTGTAAATGGCCCGGCGGAAATGCCAGGTATTTTTGTTAGTAGTATTAAAGCAAACGGACAAGCCGATCAAGCAGGTTTACAAATCGGAGATCAAATAATTAGTGCAAATGGTATTAATTTTACTAATCATAAATTTGCAGAGGTATGAACAGAATTTATAACTTAATTTTTTATTTTGATTAAAAGTTTACTTTTACTTAATTTTGATATCATATATTAATACTTTTGTAGAAGAAACACCAACAATAAATAATTATTTGTCTTCACATCTTTGTTCCCTTCACATAGGATCCAACAACAGTCTGGTTAAACAAGAGAAAAGCAAAGAGATGACCTTTTCTTAGAGCCTTTTGTCTGTTTCAATATGCAAGCATTTAACATTAAAAATATTATTGAAATGGACAAGAACCTTTAAGAAAAAGTAAACCCCGTAAACACATTCATCAGACTGCTGTTTGATCCTGAATGCATGAAAGGGATGGAGGTGTGAAAATAGTTTTATTTATTTTTTGTGTTTTTCTACGAGTGTAAAAATAAATGTCTTCCTTGTATATATTCATATTTGTAAT
The DNA here is from genome assembly GCF_030686945.1 of Centruroides vittatus. Taxonomy (NCBI): domain Eukaryota; kingdom Metazoa; phylum Arthropoda; class Arachnida; order Scorpiones; family Buthidae; genus Centruroides; species Centruroides vittatus. The sequence continues at coordinate 420,519 of NW_027120871.1, forward strand.
ATATATAGTGTATTAGGTTTTTATTACCATAAATAGATTACCATTGTGAGCATTTTGGATTTGATTCTGATCCAGATGTGATAATTTATCATGGATAGTTAGAGCATCATTCCGCATTCATACTGGCAGGATTCTTTTGCGGATCTAAATATTTGGAATGAGTAAAAATTGGACTGCATCAATAACTCATAATATGCTAATGTTTTAAATTAGTGACTACAGGATAATAATGAATGCAATATTTAGTACTTATTACTGGAACCTATTACAAATACAGTTTTTGCCCTGAATACTAAATACTAGTCATTGCTAATAACGACATGTTGTCATATATGCTATTAATCAGTTATAATTAAACTTCAACACAACACCTACACTTATACATATCTGAATGCATACATAGTGTAACCACAAAATCTCTGTGTAATCTCACTATCAACAAATGATTGAGCTGAGCTGTTGTGATTAAACTTAGACAAAGAATGATCTTGACTTCTTTGTTAGCATGCCAACAGACATGTAAACAACTCTATAAACTTTTTACATGTAGGAATGAATTGATCTGTCAGCACATTTGTTTTTAGTGTCTGCCTGAACAATTAAAAGACTTGTCCTGTTATGTGATGGATTCCTGACTATTTGTTTAGTCAGGATGCCATCTTAAATGTGGACTGTAAAAGGAGGAGGAGGTGGAAAAAATGCCAGGATAAATAGTCAAGTTGTTGGTACTCCTGATGCAAACCAATTTGACCTACTAGAAGGACCTTCCCAATAACCAGTGCCATAACTAGGCAGGTGCAACACGTGCACCCACACAGGGCCCACTTGGAAGAGGGGCCCAAAATGAAGGTATTTGTTTTATTATTTACCCAAACCTAATTAATTAAGTGGCCTAAATGCAAATTCTTGCACAGGGAACAAGAATGGCTAGTTACGGCACTGCCAATAACCATAAAATATTTTATGACCTTTTGTCTTCAACTTATTCTTTGTTCTGACTGTGATCTGTTGACACGTACAGATGGACATTTACCCCACAGTTATGCAAAGACTCATTTGTACATTAATTTCTTGATTAAACAATTTCTTGATTGACCATTACAATGTGTTTCGTCTGTGTGTCATTCCACTGTTTCCAGATTAATGACACAAGTGGCTCTCCCAAGTTATTAGTTATTTATCTCCATATTTTATATAATCATGTAAACAGTTTGTATACCATATAAATGCTTTGTGTTTTGTAAATAAATTTACCTTTTTTATTATATCCAAAGTTCTATTCGTAACGTTTAGAAGTATATATTCTTGACTTGACTAATAATGTTATTTTACCAAGAGATGGAGATATGTGGTCTGTGGAGAGGTCCAAGGAGCTAGGTCATATTTCTTTTTGGAAGAGGGCCAAAGTAGGAAGCATGGAGATAATAAACTAACCTCTGAACCTTGAGAACAAAGAAATAGTTAGAAGGTTAGAGAAATTAGAAAAGGGCTTTATGGAAAAACAATCCCTATAAAATAAAAGGCAGAGATTATGTATATATCTGAACCTTGAGTCATATATTATATTTAAACAGATGTCATTATTAAAAAGGAATGACAAACATATTTTCATAATATAAAATTCATAACAGGAAAATTAAACTTGTATCATTTTATATTTTATCAAACTTAAACAAAAACCTGCAAAATGTCTTGTGCAGCCTAAAAACTACAGATTCTACTCATCTAGTCTAGACGATACTTTAATTTAATAATTAGAATTATAGAACATTGCAACATTTAAACAAATTTTTACAGTACTATAGTTCTTAATGAGAAAGAAAAGATCACAGATGTGTTTTTCATTAATTCCATTCATTCAAAAAGACATTGCAATTAAAAGCAGCTTTATTTGGCTTATACCATATGTTTTGGCCATTATAAAACAGTCCTCCTCTGACATATATTGAATACATCACTAAATTAAAATAAATTTACAATATAACTTTAAAATTTACATACAAATATCACATGATACCATTTTGGTGTTTAAGCCATGGGTTTTCCTTTTTCCTTGAGAACTACAATAATATAATCTCTTCATCTTTATTATACTTTATATTATAATATTTACTTAATTTTTCTATTAGGTTATATCAATTTTAAAAAGTTTCAAAGAACTTCATCTGATGGTTAGAAAAGAAGCAGGTCTTCAACTCTTTTATAATGATTTAGTGACAAGTTCAACAACAAGAAGTAACAATAATGAAACATGTATACATGAAAATTCTGTGCCAAGGTAAATTTCTTATTTCGAAAGTTGTATAGAAATAAAATATTTTATTCAAATTTTTAAAATATATTTTTTCAGAGATAAAGTTAATGGATATGTGACAACAAATGGCATTAATCATATTAATAACAATGTAGAACACAATAGCTGTACGTGTGAATCTGAAAAAGACTTTTCTCTAACCGAAGTAGAAGAAGAAGCCCAATGGAGGGGTTCAAATGATTATAAAAGACAAAACGGTTTCCTTTCTAATCCGTATAGAAAATGCAATTCTCTCGAAGACTCTAGGCTAGCCGAAGAAAAAAGAAAATTAGAAGAAGAACAAAGACGACTGGAAGAAGAAAAAGAACAGTTAAAACAAGAGAGGAGAAGGTTAAACGAAGAAAGACAGAAAGCTAATCACACAGTTAAAGATACACTCCCGAAACCAAATTTTTTGACAGAACTTCAGATGATTGCCGAAAAAAGATGTAATAAAGAAAGGACAAATTTTGAAGGCATTGAAAAACCAGGTAAGTTTACCCAAACAGATCGTATTGTATTTCTTTGTATAATCACTGTATGTTAGAAACAACAGACAGCAGTTATAGCTGACAGAAGAAGCAAAAACTACATTATGTCTAGCTTCATGTAAGTTTTTAAAATTACCAAAACTATGTTAAAATACAAGATGTCTCACTTAAAATTGCCCCGAGATGATGAAACGTTAGTGAAGTTACTTTCTATTTTAAATATCCCTATAAAATTATATGAGACTTACATGCAAACTTAAGTAAAGTATTTGTAGAAGCATTGAATCTATTGACATCAGTATTTTACATAAGGTCAGTCTGAACATGATTATGTATGCACAAAAGTATATAGATGCACAAGGACACCACTTTCAGCATCTTCTGTAAATTTCTGTATGTTTAAATAATGTTAAAATAAAGTTTCTAGAGAGTGTCCTTTGCTTAAATTACCTGTGTTTTAATAATAAACAAGCAAATTAAGACACTCTACGGCATATTGATTATGTGCCAGTATGACTAAACTAACATGAGTTTTAATGTAACATCTTAGATGGTTGAAGTAGTAAAGGTGTTAGGGTAAAAATACACAGAGCATTTTTATCAGGTTGATCTTTGAGCCAGCTAATAAGCAACCATTTACACCTAGTGAAGCAGTTGTTGATTCAACAAAATCTAGCAGTGTCTACAGGAGAAATGGAAGGCTAGTATTTTGAACAATGTTGATTTCACATTTGCCAGTATGGACAAAGTATCAACTTGACAACTTCTGCTGCCTGTTTGTTATGGTGAAACCAGTACATCACATTGCAATTGTATTTTGTTCCATAGGATAATACATTGAGATGACAGTCAAGTTGATGGTTGACTCAACTAAAACTGCTCCATCTGAGTCTATTATTTTGGAGGACACATTCGTGTTCAAGTAAATCTCAGAAAGTTTTCTAGATGATTTGACCGTTACGACGTAGTTAGTCCCATTGTGAGCCTGGTTGATCTCATAATGAGCAAAGAAAAAACTCTGTTAGTATCTTAGTATCTAACTAGAAGGAGTTAAAAGAAAAAATCTTAGATTATAATATTGTAAATAATATACCCAGTTTCACTAATTGTAATTTTGTTCTTTATGTTTTATGCATTTATCATCTATAACATTACTTAAATGGAGAAAATAAAAGTATTTCAACTATAAATATTTAAAAAAATAAAAATATTTGATTATTATAAAAACAAATTTTATGCCATCCAATATTTCTCATTATTTGAATTTTATTTTCAGTAAATGAAAACAGAAAATTTCCTGAAAACATAATAAAAAGACAACAACATGGTAAGAAACAATTTTTATTTTTGAAATATAAGAGTGGAACAAAAATTAATTTACACCTTGATGTAATTATTGTTCAGAAAGGGATAAAAACTTTTTTCCTGATAGCACAACTGATAGTACTGTGGTGTTCAATAAAAGTGAGGCACTACGGTCTGCGAATGAAACGTACAGAAAGGACTCTGCAATGACTACAATAATATACAATGTCCTTTTATTTCACTTAGAACAAATAAGGTTTTTATAAGGAATCCCAACTGATTTTTAATGACTTACAATTTGAGGTGTTTCACACAGGGGACTCTTTGTCCCTATACAAAGCACAATGGTGTGTTATTTTTATAGGGCGTAACAATCAGTTTCTCATAATTGCATGACTAACCTAACTTAAACCTAGCTTAAATCTAACTTAATATTAAGGAAAAATAAGGAAGATAGGATAGCGGGAAGGTAGAAGAAATGAAAGGATAATTCACCCGGGATTTTCTCTTTCTTCGGTTGATACATATTTTGTGTAGGATCTGGGTTCGACAATAGTGGTTTTTGTCTTCACTATCCTTTCTTCTCTATTAATTATCGGGGTTCTCCAATATGCCAGTCTCTATATTTCGGTTCCTCACTAGACTATCACAAACTTCTTTCCTCTCTCCGAGATCACGATCAAAGCTTCTATCTTTACATCCAACTCTCTCCGTGTCTAGTCGAAAAGTGACCTCCCCTCTTAGCCACTTTTCCCCCAGGCCACACTACCTGCTATTGTCTCTACCAATTCTCAGAATGGCTAATCCAGCCCCAAGGCGATAATGGTCATCTTGGAAGGTTTAAGAAAGAATAGACAAAGGAAATAGAGGAAATTGCAAAAATAAGATAGAATTCTAACTATATACAATAAAATATATATATACAATATGGCCGACGGTCACAGTATTATTGTCTCTTCCGCTAAATAAATTTCAAATTTGTGTACAAACATAACATAACATTAAAAGTGTCATCTAAAGTTGAAGCATTTGCAGGCCTTACTATCCCCTTTTTTATAGATTGTGCCCCTCTCCATTTTTCATAGTCTGTGGGTATTGATGGATAGATACAGAGCTGGACAACCTTCAGTCTTAAAACACAGTTGATTGTATTTTACACACAGTAAACAACTATCGAATCTATAGTGGTTCCTCCTCCTTCAAATTTAATTAATTGTAGGAGGCCATTCAAACTCTGAGTTGTTTGAAGTTTGAATTAATTTTCCTCAGTATAAATAATGGAAAGCAAATTAATCCATTTTTCAGACCCTAAACATAATCCATTTCATTAACTTAAACAGCAAATATACATAATTTAAGGTAAAAATAACACAATTTAGTGAAGAGGGGTGATGTCCCATGTGGCTGATAAAGAGGAAGAAGAAGGTTAGTGTTTGGAAGAGGAGTCACTTTCCTTAAAAACACCAAGTAGCTGTACTTCTAGATTCTCTCTCTCTCCTGCATCTTAGCACTATTAGTTGATGATGGTTTCATTTCCTTTTTTTTTATGTAGAAGAACCTTTCAATGTAATCTGGTATTGGTGATTTTTCTGGATGTTCCTAAAGTAAGCCATCACATTCTCATTGAGCAAATTTGTTATACAATGCAATACTAGAAGCTAGCTACAGTGTATAATGAGGATAAATAATTTGAGATTTTATACAGAAAACTGACTAGAATATTTTATATTGAAAACAGGTTTTTTATTTAAGTATAAGAAAAGTATATTCTTGAAATTAATAGAATTTCTTTAGTATTGGTTATATGCAGTGATGGATGATCGCAAAAGCTACAAAGTGTACTCCAGGACCACCACATGTCCAGGCACCAAATTGGTAGAAAAATTATTATTTCACTTTAAAGCTTTAATTGAGCTGAAGGTTCTATTTACATGAAAGTAAAAAACAACATGGTGATCATTGTGTTAGAATTGTGTACACATACCATTTATTGCTCGCTGGTGAGTTGCACACATTTTGTGTGTACGGTACAAGTGTAATGTGACCGTCAGCCATATTGTATATATATATTTTATTGTATATAGTTATAATCCTATCTTATTTTTGCAATTTCCTCTTTTTTCCTTTGTCTATTCTTTCTTAAACTTTCCAAGATGACCGTTATCGCCGTGGGGCTGATTAGCCGTTCTGAGAATTGGTAGAGGCTAGCAGGTAGTGTGGCCTGGAGAAAAAGTGGCTAAGAAAGGGGTCACTTTTTGACTAGACACGAAGAGAGTCAGACGAAAAGAGAGAGGCTCGATTGTGATTTCCGAGAGAGGAAAGAAGTTTGCGATAGTCTAGTGAGGAACTGAAATATAGAGACCGGCATATTGGAGAATCCCGATAATTAATAGAGAAGAAAGGATTGTGGTTGTTCGTATCAAGAGATTTATACGTACGCGAACAAACGTTATAAATAGAAACATAAAAACTTATATATACAATTAAATATTCCTTTATTTCTCTCAGAACACGGTTCTTTTCTTTATTATTTACAAGTGATCCCAACTTGAGTATCCTCACTGGAAAAGGGGTCGCCACGTATTCGCATACAAGCAATAATGCACACGCGCGCGTAACAAAAAAAAAATTATACAACCAACTTAAAACTAAACTTATAACTACCTTAAAACTAATGAAATAGGGAAACGGATAGACTTAGGAAAGATAGAAAGTATATAGAAATAGACAGAAAGTACCCGGGTTCACAATCGATCGATACACTCGGGGAAGTACCCTTCCACAATGGTAGCCTTTCCTCCTCCTCCTTATTCGGCCATTTGTCTTCGATATTCTCCTATATTCTCGGCGCTCTCTGGCCCTCGTGCCTATTTTCCTCCGGCCTCGACGGTCCTGCAGCCTCCTTTCTTTCTCTCTCTTTCGAGTCTCGAACGCCACCTTGCACCTCCGTTCCTCTTGAGGTCTAGCCAAAAAGTGTCCGTTCTTCTTACACTTAGTCCTCAGGGCTTCCTCTTTTCTTTTTGTCCACACTCCCAAATTCGTGGAAGTCCTAATACCCCCTTCTTTGTTTATCCCCCGGTTCTTAGAAGGGTTAATCCTCCTTCTCCGGCGATAACGGTTGATATACGACTTGCTGAGACAAAGAAACAGAAATAAAGTAGAAATGAAGGAAGAAGAAAGAAAGAAAGAAAAATATATATATGTATATGTATTTATAACTTACAAACTATAAAAGAAACACAAAAAAAAAAACACAATATGGCTGACAGCCACAGGATAGTGAAGACAAAAACCACTATTGTCGAACCCAGATCCTACACAAAATACGTATCAACCGAAGAAAGAGAAAACCCCGGGTGAATTATCCCTTCATTTCTTCTACCTTCCCGCTATCCTGTCTTCCTTATTTTTCATTAATATTAAGTTAGATTTAAGCTAGGTTTAAGTTAGGTTAGTCATGCAATTACGAGAAACTGATTGTTACACCCTATAAAAATAACACACCATTGTGCTTTGTTTAGGGACAGAGAGTCCCCTGTGTGAAACACCTTGAATTGTAAGTCAGTTGGGATTCCTTAACAACAAAAACCTTATTTGTTCTAAGTGGAATAAAGGGACATTGTCTATTATTGTAGTCGTTGCAGAGTCCTTTCTCTCCGTTTCATTCGCAGACCATACTGCCTCACTTTTATAGAACACCACAGTAACATGTGTAGACACAGACATAGCTTAGACTGTGTTGTCAGTGGTAGTGATGTTTATGATCACTACAGGCAACAAGTGCACTGATGAGTCTAGTGTATCTCCTGACTATGTTTTTGATATCAACAAAAGTGTAATGGCATCTTGTTTGATATTGACACTTAAAACAGTACTTGCTATAAAATATTTGCTAGATATGACCAACATACCAACAGTACCTAGCTACCTATTAGTTGTAATTACTCTTTGTTCCTTTATTATTGTCATGTTTTTAAACAAAAACCATATGTATATAATATATATATATATATATATATATATATATATGTGGTGTCTATAGATGGCTGGGTTGGGCATTAAGAAACATATGCAGAATGCAGTTGAAGAAAGAATATGAAGAGCTTATGACATATAATGACGTATATTTTAATACTATACAGAAAACATTACAAAACGAAGAACACTAAACAAATCACCTTGATACTAATTATTAAATGGATATTAATTGTCTTCAAGCGGACATGTCATTCCCCCCTTTTTTTTTTCTAATTCTAATGGTTTGTCTTTTTTGCCACCTGCACAGGAGGCCTGCACACAACATCAGACTCGACCAAGTCATGTCAGCATGGGGGACAGGCACCACATATACAGGGTGTATCAGAATGACATTTCAAAAATTTGGAGGATTGTAGAGGATGAAATTGTGAACGTTTTGATATAAGGAACCCATAGCCGGAAATGTGATATAAAGTTTCTACAGCACTTTTTGCACTTTGTGGTCGGTATGCTGAATGAAACAGCATAATACAGTATTTATGACAAGTTTTATTGACAAAACAGTAGAGTACAATCAAACTGTACATCGAATCAGTGGCTGCACTACTTTAGAGTAAATGTTCAATGTGATGACCACCAACTTCGTTACATCACATGCAGCAACAAACCATGTTTTGTCCGACTCTCTGTAAGATTCATCGCTCCTCTCTGATGGTATTAAATGCTGTAAAGATATGCTCCGTAAGCTCATGAACTGTTCCTACAGGTGTTGTGTACACAAGGGACTTTACATAACCCCAGAGGAAGACGTCAAGAACAATAACACGATGTAAATGGACAGAAGGGTAGCTACTGTGAAGTTTAGGGCGACAAGTACAAAGTCCAGCGAGCGGGATAGTACAAAATAAATGACTAGATTTTATTCACGTGACAAAGTAATTTATTTTTGCTCTAAACGGATTCTTTGGATCCCAACAACTACAAGTACTTAATATACACAAACATGTTACGATATATACTAACGAACAAAAGATCGACGCGCGTGACAACTATACGCGGGCTGAAACTCACAAACTAATACTTATGCTAATTACAACTAAGGAAAGAAGAGAAGATGGAAAATAGAAGAATGAGAAAAGTATAAAAATACCCGGGATTTTCCTAGTTTTAAAGACTTGGGTGAGATACGGGTCTGATTCTTTTCGTGGAGTGAATGTTGCACTTCGATGCTATGCGTCGGCACTCTTCAATTTCTTTACTAGTTCCTTGGGGGTGAACGTAGCCTTCAATCGTCTAAAATTCGATCTGGTGGCTACCCAAATTCCGCCCTCATTCTTCGGGATTCGAGTACAAGTTTCCCTTCCGCAACTCAGAGGTCTCCGATCAGCGTGCTAGCTATATCAAGCCTTCCCTCTCTCCGTCCGTACTCGTTGAGGGTCCTCATTAAAGTGTCTCTAACCTTTGTTCATCGGCTCCAGGGCCTTGCCTCACCCTTTGTTTACGTACTCCATTTCTCAGAACTGGTAATCCCACCCAAGGGATAATGAACCAGAAAGACAAAGCAAGAAAGTTCTAGAAGGAGATGAGACAAAGGATAGGAAAAAGAAAGATATTAAACTAGACTTAAATCTATAATTACAACAAAAATGTATAGCGTACAGCTACACTACCAAAGCAAAGGGCAGTCAAGCACTTCCTACCACTGTAGAAACTTTATATCCTATACTTTATAAGGCTATGGGTTCCTTATATCAAAACGTTCAAAATTTCATCCTCTACAATCCCCCAAATTTTTAAAACGTCATTCTGATACACTCTGTATATATATAATAGTACTGGTGCTAAACATAATATATGATAAAATTATAAAAAATATTGTTTTATTCAAGGAAATGTTAATAGGGTAAAATGTTAGGTGTCCTTTATGCATTCAGATGTTTCAAATGCATAATACATTGCTTATTACAAGGGTGTCCACATGAGGAAAAATGTGGCACGCGCTTGCCCTTACCTAGAATCAAGTAAAAATTTCTACATATAATCTAGCTGCAATTGTGATATGTAACCTTACATCCTCAATAATGACTGTATCTTGTAATCTACTTGTGAAAAAATCCCAAAAAATTAAAAAATTAAATAAAAATTTATTGATGTAATTATTTGTCTCCAAGATTTTGGTATTAAGATCAACATCTTCCTTTTATCATAAGCTTGATGGCTCTAATATGCAGTAGCACTAGTTTTGTATCCATTCATTATTTGAACAAAATGAATAATTCCACCAAATAATACTTTTTTCCTAACAACTTCTAAGCATTTTCCTTCCTTTTTTCAGTGGAATTTACAGATTCCCACAGAATTGTGTATGCATGATGTGGCAACTATAAAAAACTTCAAATATCCATAACTTTTGATTAGTGCATCTTTTGTAAAATGTTTAGATAAAAGCTTATTTAATTTTTTAATGTAGAATCCGAATATGCAATAAAAAATGGGGGTTTCCATTTAAAAAAATGAAGTTGACCTCATTTTCACTGATTATAGTGTCATATATCATGAAACTGATAGCCCCATTAAGTAGAGAATGTCAATTAGAATATTATAAAACTGTGTTAAGTAATTTAATATTATGTTTTTTAGAAATGTTGATGGAAGAAATGCATGTCGCGCATCGTAAAATGTTTGGAGAGGGAAAGACGTCGACTGTTAGTTCAATTAAAAACAATTCTACAAATAATGTAAGTATTAATAGCGAGACAATGAAATTAATTTAAGAAGAACATAATGAAATAAATATTAATATTTTTTATAATGAGTCATTAGCATCCCATAGAAATTAATCTTATTATAGACTGAGACTAAAAATTCTGTTAAATTTCATAACACTAAAGAATTATGGTTAATGTTACCTTAGGTAACCAAGCAGCTTGTCTCTAATTCCAGCAAGGAAACAGTGGGACGCACGTTCTAACCTAACCTAACCTATTCTAATAAATTACCGGAATTATTAGCAACCAAATTATTAGAATAGGTTAGGTTAGGTTAGAACGTGTGTCCCACTGTTTCCTTGCTGGAATTAGAGACGAGCCACCATCTTAGCTACCTAAGGTAACATTAACCAGAATTATAAGTAGGCTACAAGTTTTAATTATATAAATTCTTACATTATATCGGTTGTATGCAAATTAGGAATTAAATATAATTTTCTTTGACTAATTGATTAATTAATTAAAATTCTTTAGGAATTATGGAATGTTAAAACATTTAATAGAACAAAATCACCACCAGAAGTACCAATAAAGAAAATTTCTTCAAGTTTACCAGTAGAAAATGGTCACAGCAAAAATGACAAAAGTAACGAGAAAACAAAATCTGATGTAAGTATCAATTGCAGTGAAATATTTATTTATTAATTTAAAAAAATACTAATTAGATTTTTAATTTATATTCTAGATAAATGATTGTAGGCAAGGATCTGAAGACGACGTAAAGATTTTCACATTTTTGAAGGTATCATAAAATCATTTAGTGTGTTCGAATAAAATTTTAATATTAGACAAAAACTAATTGGTTAATATAAGATCCAAGAATTATAAGGAGAAATTATAACTACACTTTAAACATTATTCTGAATGTTAAATATTTAATAAAACAAGAACCATTTACCTGTAAAGCAACCATTATATTATGATTGTATAAAAAACCATTAGTAAAAAGTCACTAAACATGATCTAGTTATTTTAAATATTAATAATTCTGTTAAAAAAGTCACTGAGTTTAATCATATTTATATCAATCTTGGTGACTTTACAATCTTTACAGCGAAAATCTTTCACTGTAAGAAAAGCGGTTCCAACTAGATTTATTATAGATTATTTTAAACTTATTAATAATTTAAAACAAATTATTTATTATATTCAATGCCTATATTATATATTAGATATTTAATTATTTTTGATACATGTTGGTGTTTCTAATAAATTTCCACTTACTTAAAGCCAGGATTTTTCTTCCATCTTCAGACTTCCATCCACAAAACAACTTTTCTACAGCCAAACATTGTCGTAGAAGCATGATAACGTTTAATTTAGTTTAGCTATTTTTCATGTATAAAATTTCATTAAATTATGTTTTTGGTACAGTTGTATACTGAATTATTAAATACAGTAGAGTCTGAAACTGGACTCATTTGCATCTTATAATATAATCGAGATGGGTTGATGACGATAATAATAAGTGCAGAGCCCAAACGGTCAGGAGTTGAAAGTTGAAATTTGGTACACAGTTAGGGTACGTTACAAGAACGTACACTAAGAAGGGATTTTTCGAAATTCCTCCCTGCAGAGGAGAGGGAAAGGATTAAGGTTTATCCTAAAGAACTCAGCTTCTACTGTACAATTTTAGATGTGGTTTTTTCTTTTATTTAAGAAAAATCACTAATAATCCTTACATATTGTTCATAATATTCTTACACCATAGTATTAGTATCCCGAGTACAAAGTTGTCGAGAGCTTTTACGAAGTCCAGGGATAAAGGTTCCTTTTAGCCTTTTCTGTTTCTTGAACAAATGAAACAGATAGAATATTTCTGTAATGAACATAGATGATGACATTCTTCACTTTATTAAATAGATATATTGCTTCGTAGCAAACAATTTTTCTTAATAAAATGAAATATAAATTTTCACAACCAGTGTTGCAAAATCAGTGTTGGTTGGTGACTCAGATATCGAAGTTTACTATTGATAAAATGTGAAGTAAGAAAAATACTTTTTAATTAATTAGTGTCTAAAGAAATTTCTCAGGGTGCGATTGCAGCAGTCAGTTCAAAATAATTGATTTTTTTTGAATTTTATATAACCATAAAGATTAATTTGTAAATTTTTTTTTGTTTCTTTTCTGAAGGATGGGCCTCTAAACCTAAAGATGGAAGGAGGTATATACTCATCCGTGGAAGGGATAATTACAGTAGGTGAATTATGGGAAGGAGGATTTATTCCCCTCGACGGTAGAATTGAAGTCGGAGATCAGATTTTAAAGTTTGACGAAACAAACGTCGAAAATGTATCTTTAACTTTTGCCAGCGCTGCATTAAGAGATGCAATGAATAGCTCAAAGGTAATAACATATCGATTAAAAAATTAATTAAAATTTCTGAAAAAATTAAATTAAGAAAATATAATAATATTTTCAGGAAAATCTGAAAATTGCAGTTAGAAAATTAAAGAAAGACACGTAAGTAAAATATAATTACAGAAAATACAGTATAATATAGAAAGCACTTACGAGTCAGATACAGTAGAGTACAGACGATCGAAAATCAATTATTCGAAAAGTTGGTTAACCGAAATTTGTTTCGGAGAGTTTAATTCCAGAAATTATGAATTCTTTTACGTAACAACAATTATCGGTGAGCTTCATAAACCCATCATTGAACTATTTCATTATCATAAAGTTAGGTTTTATTTATTACAGTACAGAAAGAAAAGCGTATACAGTATAATTAGCCTTGGCTTATAATGCATTAAATACTTCACCATATCTACACACAGTGAAGTATGTGTACGGTTTATGTACAATATACACGAGTGTTGCATTTTATTTTAATATTAAGTTTACTGTTTTGTGCTTTTTGCCTCGAATTCAAAGTTTCATTAGTACATTGTGGGTTTCAATGAAAATCTACTTGTTTTAAATAAACAAGAGAATTTTGTTATTTGTAGGTATTAAATTTTAAGTTACTTAACCATATTTTTACTGTTGTAATAGAATTAAATACATTAATAAAGTAAAAATATTAATTTTTTTTTAATTCTTTCTGTACGGAATGTGATTGATTATCCAAAATTGTCTCCCCGATTATTTCGGATAACTGTAAAGAGTTCATCGAATATAAACAAATACCGGTATTTAAAAGTTCTATTAATTTATTACTTCAATTTATTTTTCTCTAGGAAAAGCTGTAAAGAATCTTGAAGTGTGCAACATACTGAAAATATTGTAAATAGTTATAATTCTATATCCTGCAAATTCAAATGATTTAAGCTTTTGTAAAAATTCTTATAAATCGAGATGCCATTTTTCTGTGTAACCTATAATAGGATAACTTAAATATTGTACTAATTTATACTTTATATGTATTAAAAAAAAAGGCACAAATTGTAAACATTGAACAAAGCTATCTTGTAAAATAAAATCTTTTACAATCTATTTAATCAAGTTACAAACGATTTCCTTTGGGAACAATTTATTTGTATAGTTGCGTGTATATAATGTAGTTACATAATGCACAGTGCAAGAAGAATTTTATATAGCAAACATTAGATCCATTCTCTGGTATTGCTTCTAATAAATGTAATAGCTGAATACTGTAAAATATACTGTATTATCTTAAGCATTAATTTTTGAAATTATATAAATTAGTTTGAACGTATGATATTTTATTTTTGTATGACATTAAATCATTGATTATTAAGATTACAATTTCAAGAAGAATGTTTTAAATGGTTTATAAGGATTTCAGATTGAAGAAGTTAAATAATGTTAATTCTTCTGATTCAATTTTCATTTCAGGAACTGTTTATGTTAGAAACATTAAAAGATATTCAATTAAAAACTAATTTATTCATTATAATTTTATTACTATACATAATTATGAAACTACGGCATTCGTCGTTATCTAATAAAACAATAATAGAAGTATCTTTACACTTAAAACCCATGGCAGAAAATTTATTAATAAAATCTTTTTGTATTTTTAATTACTATAAAATGGCAAAAAGCTTAATATTCAGTGTAAGGAGGGGTTATATCAAGGATTATAGTTCTTGCTGAGACCACCGTCAAGGGTAATAGATTACCTGAAGTATTAGATAAAAGATTATCATTGTTTACTACTAAAGAGGAGTTAGAAAAGGCAATTTCTATTCATAGTGATAAGATGATTGAGGCAATAAGTCAAAGTGGAAGTTTGTGATATTAGTAAGACCACACGAACCGCCCCCCGGGGTGGGGAAACGCCAGAAACTTCAAGTTATAGTGAAATACTAAAGAAAGGCATAAAACCATTAGAGCCAGCAATTGTGCCCCTAAACCGACTTTCGCGGTTTTGGTGTATAGTAAAAAGAAGGAAAATGCGTCTGATCAGACAAGGGCACACCTTACATCTAGTGTAAAGCTTGCAAGTCTTGGTGTAAGAGTACAGCGTATTAGAAATATAAACAAGGATGGCGTGGCAATTGATGTGATAGATATGGCGGACATAGAAAATCTTCAGAAGGCTGCTTGTAACGTTCCAGGTTTAACTGCTGAATGTGCGACGAAGCGACTTCCACTTCTAAAAGTAAGTTTTATGCCTAAGATTATTGACAAGGATAATCTATTGGAATCTATTATTGAGCAAAACTTTCACCTAAGCAAACATTATACTTCAGCCGAATTTATCAATAACGTGAGAATCAGGTTTCCGGTTAGCCAGAAAAGTGCAAATCCTCGATCACCCACGATGTATGTATCGTGGGTGATCGAGGATTTTTTTTCTAACTCTCTGCCCAGTGGGCACTAAGAGGGCCTCTTATAGCAAGCCCATTATGGGTTCGGCCAGGCCCACAATGGGGCGGCCGGGTGGTGAGGGACGGGGACCGACATATCCGGACGGATCACCCCCCGAAAAATTCCTGGGGATTTTTCGACCCGTCCGGATTCGATCCTGGGTCCCCCAGGGCGGCAGGCTGCTAACCTTGATCGAGGATTGAGATGTATGTACAGTTGTAATAAGTGTGTTCGGATGTTCGATAGTGCTAATGTCTAATTGAGGGCTACCTTTTTCTATGTAAGGACGACTTTTAAAACTTTTCAACTCACGCGGGCCGCATAAAAAAGAAAAATGAAAAAATGACGGTAAATCAAAATTATTTATTTGTAGGCTACATGATTATAAATTAACGTATTAATCATTGCTAGTTTTAAATTAGTTTTGACGCGAGTCTGTTAGCCGATTTCTAGTTTTATTTTATAGTAAACTAGCTGACCCGGCCACACGTTGTTGTGGCTCAAAATGTATCTATTATAAATGTATAACGCTTCCCCCGTGGGGGAAATTTCAAAAAATCCCTTCTTAGTGTAATTCTCTTGACGTATCTATTAAAACGCAATCAAAACCGCATGCAAAATAGTATAAATAGAAGCCGAGTTCTTCACAGTAAGCCTTAATCCTGTCCCTTTCCCCGCTGGGGAATATCGAAAAATCCCTTTTTAGTGTATATTCTGTTGACGTAACCTATTAAAACGCAATTAAAAACGCAAAAAACGCATGCAAAATAGTATAAATAGAAGCTGAGTTCTTCACAGTAAGCCTTAATCCTGTCCCTCTCCCCCCAGTGGGGGAATTTCGACATGTATATTATATAAAAACACGTGCGTATTCGAATGCAACGTGGTGTCAAAATTTCAAAGGAATCGGTAGGAAAAACAAATGTTATATTTTATTTATATAGATAGATATAAAATGATCTGCTTTAGTCCGTTCTCACAGAAAAACAATGCCTCACAGAAAAGCAAACTTAGGTCGTCGGAAGTTAGCGCCATCTGTTGGACATGAAAGCCTTAATCCATATATAAATATATTTTTGAAAGGGGGGAAATAGTGGTCTTCACATATGCCAGAAACCTTCGCGGGAATGTATTAAACAACTTCCCAAAGTTTCATGGCAATCGGATAAATGGTGTAGTAATGCATGAAGGACAAACAGACAGACAACAGACATACATTCGTTTTTATATATATAGACTAGCAGGTAGGCCCGGCGTTGCTCGGGCAAAAGTAACGATAGCGAAGATTAAGGTTATCATGTTATAGTCACAGAAGAAAAATAGTAATTTCATCAACAAACTAAATATTTCTAAAGAAAGGTCTAAAGAATTTGAAAATCAAATATTTTAATATTGTTCGATATTCACGACGTGTTCTGATTATATCGTTCGATTTTCATCGAATGTTCTAAAGAAAAAAAATCGAGAAAAACCGAATAATCTGTTTAAATTTGAAAACCGAATATGTTCTAACATATTACTCTCTCTCTTTTTTTTTTTTTTCTCCAGCGCCCGTAAATCTTGCACGTCGCTTTCTCTTATTCTCCATTGTTACTACTCACACTTCCATTGTTGATGGAAGTGTTAAGTACTTAACACTTCCATCAACAATGGAAGTGTTAAGTACTTAATCCTGTTCCTCTCCCGCGTGGGGAGGAATTTCGAAAAATCCCTTCTTAGTGTGCGTTCTCGTGACATACCCTAACTGCGTACCAAATTTCAACTTTCAACTCCTAACCGTTTGGGCCCTGCGCTGATTATTATTATTATTATTATTATTATCAACTCGTCTCGATTATATATATAGATTGGTTGCGGAACAAACTGTTGGCATTAGTTGTAAAATAACGATAGAAATTTTGCTGCATACTTTCTTAAGGTCGAAAATTTATATATTCATTAATATTTAGTGCGATGCAGGCTGCACAGAATATTAATGCAAGCCGCGGGTTGCTCGCCCCTGGTCTAATTAATGCTATCATTCATATATTACAATTCACAAAGTGATCACTTTAAGTGGATTTCACTGCATTACTACTTTAAAGAGATTCGTATATAATTACTTTACAAACCCAACATGCAATATTGAAATTTTATTTAAAATATTAAAATCGATAAACATTTAAATATATTTAAGCAATACGTAGAATACAAATAAAACATTTGTAAAAGTATATTGTGTTTTCAACTATTTAAATTATCATAATAAACGAAATATACGACGAGTGATGATGATTTGCCTAAATTAGGCATAATATTAAATTGTATGAACTAATTCAGTTTTTATCAGAGAAAATGATATTCAAAACGATTGATCCTTCAGTTCAAATAACACTAAGAGCAGTTTTTCTTCTTGGAAACGGTCCTGAAATTCAAAAGATTCGAATACACGGAATGCAGAGCGCTACACATCTGCAAATTCAAATATATAAATATATTACATGAATATATTGAAACAGTTAATTGATTGGCATACCTTGACAGGAAACTTCTTGGTAACATCGAAGAAACCGTTAATAGATAAACATAAAGATGCCTTTCCAAATCTCTTCATAAAATTCACAATCTGTACGAAATTTATAAAATTATTTTATGCAAATTAAAATGTAACGCTAATTCTATTTTATAAGAGAAGTTTTACTTTTAATTTCTGTTCCAATTTCAGATCGCATTGAGCGAATCTTCGGATGTCCTGAAACGATGTTTGCATCTGAAAGAAAGAAGAAAAACATGTTACTAGTCTAGTAAAACACGGAATAGAGCATTTCGTACAATACAAAAATTACAGCAGATGTAAAAGCAGATGCTAAAAATCCTACAAAGAAACAAATAACTGATAGTCCAGCACAAATTATGAAAATTATAATTTTCAAAGCAAATTCCGTTTTCGAATAAATCAATATATAATAAAGCAGACTGGTTTCCGTTAATAGAGAACCGTACAAAATTGTCAATACGTAATTGAATGGACCATTCAATTGTTTCACATAGTTCCAAAGTTCGTTGTGTTGCGTCATAATTTCTTCTAATTCCGTTTCCAAATTTGGATGATTCATTTTTAGGAGTTGCAAATCTTCCGATAACTTCTGGAAAATCATCAGTAATATAATTATAAACAAGAAAAGAAAAAAACCTAAATACAGTATTTCACCCGTAATTAAACTAGTGTAAATGCCAATTTCTACGCTGCAAAAAAGTGCTTCTTGCTCGTATAACTTTCCTTCCTCCACAGTACGGTATAAGTAAAGAAAATTCACCGCTTGTCCGAAAATTGTTGAACATACAACAAGAACAGAAGCGAAAATTCTGGTGTAATTAATGACGTCGTACAATTCTTTTCGACAGAAATATTCTGGCTTCGTCAGTTTAATATTTGGGGTTAATTTTACTCTCTTTATAATACTGAAAATGAGTGCGAAAGTTAAAACCGCAATAGCAACAGTCATTTTGACAAAGATGACGTCGTTCTCGACTAGTAAGTACCACGATTGACAAGGAATCATCTCTGACAAAACCGGTATTGTCATGGAAGACATCAAACAGAAAAATATCCAGTAGAAACATTCGATGAAGAATGAATGAAATTTTGTTACAGTCGGGTGAACATGAACATCATTTCGGTTGTGGAAGGAACAAGGAATGAAAAAAATATATCCGTAAACTCTTGCTACGGACGTAAACGAAGATAAAACGCAGTTCAAACATATCTCTGTTTCTGTGTTCATATTTTTTCTATTTCTTCTATACTCGTCTTCGGCTTCAATCCTTGCCAAAAATTTTTCCATTATTTCGTAACACTTACGTAACTTTATAATAATGTAATTACAAATGATAATCCAACTTTAAAGTGTCGTGTGTATGTGTAAAATGAAAGATTTTTACATTATTAGATGAGAGAAACGATACACGCGTTATGATCGATTGAACGGTTTTGATATTCAAATCATTTTGACTATGGCGAATACATTTTTTGTCATAGTTACTATTTACAGAATCCAAGTTTAACGCAATAAATAGATATTCCGTTGTGTGTTTATATGGAATATAAGCATTAAATTTATATGGAATATTGCATTAAAATTCTTGTATAGAGGTATGTGGTAAATCGTAAGCCAGTTACGTTTAAACGCGGTAACTGATAATAAATTATGGAGTATTTTTAATTTTCTAACTGGTATTTACGTAATATCATTACGTAAATTTTAATTGTGTTACATTTATAAATTAATTACTTTGGACTCCGTCAGGCGGATTCGGCTTTAGCCTTGGTGTGAAGACCGGAAATCGAATTCGAGCGAATAAATAAACGGGATTTACTGCCCCGAATACGTCGGTAAGACAAACGTGAAAAAATTTTGAAATTTTGTAGGAAGGTTTGTGTTTTACGGAGATTGATGATTTAAGGTCCAGAGGGTGGGAGATAAAGTGGGTCGTGTGTATCTCCAGTATCATCGGACTTAATGACGAGTTGACTTGTTATTAGCGTTTACATTTCTTTCTTAATAAAACTCATTCCTACCCTCAAAATGAAGATTTTTGCCTTTTATAACAGTTAAAAATATAAAAAGTTTTTAAATAAAATATGATAACAGATGGCGCCATCGATTGTTGCCAGGAAAGTTAAGCAACTCTTGTTGGATATTTTTTATAGCATTAGTTCATATACTGTACATTCAAAATGAATAATTTAATGAGTTTTGAATCTTTAATTTAGAATTGATGGATAATTTTTCCATTTACTGACCTATTCAAGTCTATCTTGTGTACTTACCCATAATTATAAATAATTAGGTCGCAATTTTAAAAAAAATTGTATACTTATAAATTTCCATAGCAGTTCGTCCGTTAAATATGGACCAGATATGGAAACGTTAAGGGCAGGAGGACCCGATTAACTATGTACGAACTTCCGATGATGACCTGAGGGGTTATGTAATTTCCATTCAAAAGTTTCTCTCCAAAGGCATTACGTAGATGACCGGCACGACTCTATTGTTAATGGAAAAATAAGATGTACGGAGGAAAACCCTACTAATTGCAGGTGCAGAGCATACATGTTAAAGGAAATAAATAAATAATATGGTTAAAAATTGCCGCCCGGCATTACTGTATGGCGACGTCACAATATATAACTGCTCGTTATAATATTTTTCAAATTATTTAAAAATTTGATATAACAATTCTTGCGTAAGCATATCACGTGTGTGATTCAGAAAAATCATTAAACTGCACTACGATTAAATTGAACGGAGTTGTGTATTGGCTTATGTCAATCTAAAATTCAGAATGTTGTAATTTATGGACTTTGCATTGAAACCATGAAATAAATTCGTGTTGAATAACGTAGAACAAGGAGAAAATCGATATTTTCCTTCGCTTTACATGCACTTAACTTTGAAATATTTCTTCTTAAAATATAAAATATAACTGCTAAATTTTATTATTTATAATTTAAAAAGTAAAATTAAATCAAGCTAACGTCGAGAATCTTTAAATACACGTGTATAATTAAATTTTTAATTTCAATGCAGTATTAAATACATTACTAAAACGTAACGACTCAGTAATATTTGAAAAGTGATCCGTGTTATACAGGTTGTGATGGCTCGAATTGCTAACCTTAATGTCCGACAGACTTTATATGAATTGCTTAAATAAAAAATTGTAAAACTGTGGAAATAATTCCCTTTGTGTTATACCTATATGTTATGTTTTACCAAAAACACTATCTCACTGAGAATTATTTATTAACTGTAACGAACGTTTTCAACCTCTAAGTAACGTTTTTATTTATTTATTTTATTATTTTGTTATTTTAAATTGTATAGAGTCTATATATTATTGTATTATATTCCTTGCATTAGACTAGCTCAATATTCCAATACTGTAATTTTCAGTGGCGTGCCGTGACATTCGATGACAGGGAAGCTGTGTTTCTGTAACAAGCCGACTTCCTGGGGCAATCAGTTAATTGCGCGTCAGTGATGGTCTAGGGCAGTGGTTCTTAACCTTTTTATACTCGCGGCCCACCAAATATTTCATAATTTTTTTGTGACTCCCATTTTTTTAAATAATAATTTATATTTGATAATTTATCTATAATAAATTGATTTTTTTATTATTGCTTTATTTTTTATATAATAAATGTAAATCATAACTTTATTATTTCATTATCTATTTAAATAACACTCAAACTTCACAATTAAACACGAAAACTCATTAATTTTTAACAGAAAATAAAATAAGAAACACGTCGATAAATCGATCCAATGTCGATGCTAAAACTAAACTAAAACTAAAACGCCCACTTGTCGTAAGGATTTTGCATATCTTTTGCAAAAATATTTAAATTTTCAAAGCCTACTATTTTTCCTAATTATTTTTAAAATTCCAAGCATTAATAGTTTCTTAGAATTGCTTTGGAATAAAAGAAGTAAATACTGCGGTGTAAGTAGCATATTTTCATTTATTTCTTCTGTACTAACAAAGTTGTATGTAGGAAGAAATACAAAATAAATAAATAAAAACTAAATAGGAAAACTTTATCTTTCTTATTTCACTTTTCAATACGATATTCGGTTATACATCAATTTTCTTTTTATTATATTCTGAAGGAAATTTTGCATAATTTGGCGGCCCCCGGCAAACTTCTTATGGACCCCAGGGGCCGCGGCCCCCTGTTAAGAATCACTGGTCTAGGGTCCATTCGTATTCATTTGTTCGATAAGCCAGTAAAAACTGTAGACTTCTCTAAATGTATTTTTAATATCACAATTACATTCTGAATCGCTAGCCACGATATAAGGGCTAAAATTAAAAATAAATTATAAAAACTTACTCGGTGAAATAAAATGTGCGATGGATATACATACCTGGTACAATGTATTGTTCGATTGTATTAATATACTTTTAAAGAAAATTATAATTAAAATATAGCTTTGTAAAGAAACGTACATAAAAATAACATAAAATATCCCACTTAGTCAAATAGCTCGATACGAGTAGCTAATGGATGGAATCAGAGACGGTCCAGGTAGGTGTGTAGTGTGTGCGTGCCAAATCCCGAGGGTGCCGATACCGGTCAATGTCAAATGCCTCTTTTGTCGCGTCACTAGTATATCTCAAAGGACGCCACAGGGCTGTTGTAAATTTTAAACGTTTCTCACTATAGCTGTAAAAATCTAACTATGTTAAACTTAATAGTCATTTGTTTTCTAACTAATTCGTTTTAATACGAGGTGTACACAGAAATCAGTTTCCCACTGTACTGAGCGAGTGATTGGTTCTGTTAAGCTTTTGTTGAAGTAAAATTCTGGCTCTTTCAACAGGGTTTTATTTATGTCCCCATTCCCTAATCTCTTAATTATTTAGTTACTTCTTGAGTAGAGATGTTACCGTTAAAGTATGAAATCCGTTATTTCATAGAATACCTAGTTATTCCATGGAATAACTGATCGTGTCCGTTAAAGTGTAAAACTCTCTTGTATTTCATGGTTTAACTAGTTATTTCATAGAATAACGATCTGCAGCCCGTTAAAGTGTAAAATAATCTATATCATATATCTCGCACGACAAATACATTTACCTTCCACCCCTACTGCATTTATGAACTATTCCAGGCCATAGGAAGAGAACTTGTTAGCGTGTTGGCGCCAGTTTATTCCGGTTAATTGATTGCTTGCACGTACAGTGCCGGCTGCTGTTCGTCAAATACTGTTTCCACGTGTCAGGTATTGAGATACATTTATTTTTTTAAGTTTTATAATTTAGTCATTTGTTATTACGTTAATTTAGTTTGCTTACGTTAAAGTGCAATTATTTTTAAGACCTTAAATTGCCTTGAACAATGAATTCTTTAAGTGATAACGTAAAAAAAGCTGCAATGAAAGAAAAGTTTGAATCTTTACTAAATAAGCGTGATGTGAAAGAGAACAGTGCTTTGCTCACCCGTGAAAAATTATTAAGTTTGATAGCTGATGTAAAGAAATCTAAAACATCAGATAAGAAAGTGCCACGTGATTATTGGTTACTTCAACATTACGATGTCCTTGAAGTTCAAGGAGTAGAAAAATTAATAGTCCCAGTAACAAATGCAACACCAGATGTAATGTTTTATTGCTCAAGTGATTCTTTGTTTGACATTTTGTACGAAACTCATTTATCTATTGGGCACGGTGGTAGAGACCGAATGATAAAAGAACTTAATCGTCGTTACAAAAATATTACGCAAAATGATATTAAGATTTTCCTTAATTTTTGTGAATCTTGTCAACAAAAACGCAAAGCGGGCAGAAAAGGTGTTGTTGTTAAGCCCATGATTTTTTCACATATGAATTCAAGATGTCAGGTTGACCTCATAGATTTTCAATCACAACCTGATGGAAACTATAAATTTATTTTAGTTTATCAAGATCACCTTACAAAGTTCGTGGTTTTAAGACCTCTTCAAACAAAGAGAGCAGAAGAAGTTGCAGGACAGTTGCTTGATATATTCCTGTTGTTTGGAGCCCCATGTATATTGCAGTCGGACAATGGAAGAGAATTTTGTAACAAACTTATTGATGACTTAAAAGTAACTTGGCCAGAGCTTAAGATCGTGCATGGCAAACCAAGACATAGCCAAAGCCAAGGCAGTGTTGAGAGAGCCAATCAGGACATAGAAAATATGTTGACGACTTGGATGCAAGACAACCAGTCAACTTCGTGGAGTAACGGGTTAAAATTTATCCAGTTTATGAAGAACAGAGCGTTCCATTCTGGCATTAAAAGGTCCCCCTACGAGGCTATGTTTGGTTGCGCAGCTAGAGTTGGACTGTCAACAACTGCCATTCCGAAGGAAGCACTTAATTCGTTGGTCGACGAAGATCAATTACAAAATACTTTGACTGCAATGAATGTTTCTTCTCAACCTGATAATGAAAAAGTAGTTGAACAAACAGTATTAAATAATCCCATTACGAAAGTATGTGTTGTCTGTTTAAAAGAATGCAGTGAAGATATAGTTTGCTTCAAATGTATGGAGCCTGTCCATATATCATGTTCGGAAGATTATGTTTCAGAAGATGAAGTTGAGCAGAAAATCTGCAAATTGTGTTTTAATGAACTTAATGTTCAAAGAGAAAGAGAAAAGTCTAAAAAATGTTTAGAAATTCAAGCGAAAAAGATGAAATTAATGTCGGATAAATCTCATTCTGAAGCCTCTGTGGGGTTTACCGTCCGTATCCCAGTGCCTGAAGTTGACAGAGGAAAAGGTGATGCCAAATCTATTTTAGCTATCATCATAAAAATAACCGAAGAAGGATTTTTCCAATTGGGCACAAGAAACGGCCGCATAAAACAATTATATTCCCGATCCCAGTTCAGTGTCTGCGAACAAAAATTAATTAAAATCGAAGAAGTACCGGATGTAGAAATATCGCTCCGGTCGGTTGCTACAGCTCAAAGTTTGGTACTGGTCAGGGATTTAAAAAATGTTCGTGTAAAACCCAGTGTGTCAACAAAAAATGTTTTTGTTTTAAAAATAATGTTCTTTGTAATTCCAAGTGTCATTTTAGTAATCCTTGTTGTAACAAATGATTTTATGGTACGTTTCCATAAATACCATTTATACGCTGCATAAATTAGATAAATTGCTTCTTTTTCATTTTAATTGTCTATCATTACTTTAATTTCATTTTAGATAAATTGTTTATTTTACACTTTAACTGTCTCTCATTAGTTAATTTATAGAATACCTAGTTATTTCATAGAATAACTAGTTAAAGTCTCAAATTAATAACATATAACACACTCTAACGGACACGATCAGTTATTCCATGGAATAACTAGGTATTCTATGAAATAACTGCATTAAATACTTTAACGGTAACAGAGATAAGTCGAAACCAGTTACAGGACTCTGTACTTGAATATCTGTAGTCTTGGGAAAACAGTGGAAAGACAAATTTTTATAACAGCGGATATATAAATCGTAAATTTAAGGAAAATAAATTCTAGAGTTTTTTTTTGTACCTTGTACGTCTCATTCATTAAATTTGGTTGTAAATGATGCTGCCAAAGTAACAGTTAATTTTTTAACATTATACAAGAATTGTACACATTTTTTTTTTTTGCATTCCCATACAGATGGGACATACTGTAATCGTAATATCACCGGTTTAACATTGAAATCCGTAAGAGCGTTTATTCTGCGTTTATTCTGCTCTCCATCCGTAAGATGGGAGAGCAGAATAAACGCAGAATAAATATATCAAATATTTTAATGGAGTTTTTTTAAACTCCTGTCAACTATACAGAACTATCATAAAAACGTGCCAGTAAATTCCTATCGGTTGGGTTAAGTTATAAATCTAGTCTAGGGTGGGCAATCTTTTTTATAACATGGGCCAGAATATATTTTACGTTTTTTCCGCGGGCCGTAGTAGTTAATTGACGCCTTGTTGTGACTTGTAATTTTTTAGTCTGCAAATATGAAATAAATAAATAAAAAGTTAATTACTACATTTATTTCTCTTATCGTTTTCGAAAATTACAAAGAATTGGAAAAATAACTATTAATTAGTTATTTTTCCCAATTTAATAATCTATTAAAGATCTCGCGGGCCGGATAGAAACTTTTCGCCAGCCGTAGCTGGCCCGCGGGCCGGGGGTTTCCCGCCGTTGATCTAGTCTACTCATGATTCACATAATCGGGCGAGGGTGGCCGAATATCTAGCAGGCGGCTAACGGTCCAGAACCGCTCCGGGATATAAAATTGGACGCTTTACGCGTGTGTCGCTTCTACCAGCTAAACCGGGCGAGGTTGGTGCTCTGTAAACCGCATGTGCCAATGCCTATATAATCTGGCCGATTGGAAACTGACCCGGTTTCGACATTCCTTCTGCCACTGAATTATTCGAATATACAATAGCAATCTTATCGTTTTTTTCACATGTAGTAGGCCTATAGAAATTTGTAAAAAATACATACTGCAGTTATAATAAAATATTAATTTTAATTAATTCAAAGTACGTTAAAATATGAAAATTTATATTTTATAAAATACAAGGGAAGGTCATTGGAAGGTGGAAGCGGCGCTTCCATCGCTTCCAATGACGGCACGCCACTGGTAATTTTGTATTTTGAATGTGTTCTTAATTTTTCTATACAAAAATATTGCATAATTTTTTAACACCCGAGAATAACCTGTAGAACAGGTTAAAAACGTTCGTTGCGGTTAATAAATAATTCTCAGTGAGATAAGGTGTTTTTGGGTAGGTTAAGAAGCATCCAGCTGGGTATTAATGTAATTAAGTATTTTATGTGATAATAAAGTGCTTATATTTTTGCAACAGATTATATAAATTACTAGCAGATGAGCTGAGCGTTGCTCGGGCAAAAAGTAACGATAGCAAAGTTTAATATTATTACATTATAGCCGATCTTACCCGTTTTCAACGGGGATAGCTGTTTACCATACTGGGATAACGATAATTAAGACTCACTGCAACCAATAACCCGTGCGTAGTACCACTAAGTGATGAATAAGAAGCGTTTTCGTAACCCCTTCTGGGTTCTTCTTCGGGTTCATTCATAAACACGAATTCGAACATAAAATCAAACACTAAGACGAAGAGTTCGAATAAAGCGAACATTCGCTCCCCGTGTCAACTTTGAACACGATGGAGCACAAATAACGTTGAGAATTTTTAGAAGGGTCTAAAAGTATGTTCGATTTTCCGCAAAAATGCAAAGAAATGGCATCTAAAATAGTACAGTTGAAGCCGAGTTCTTCGGGGTAATTTTTAAGTGAGTTTGAGAATTTCAATGCAGCGCTTCTAAC
The DNA here is from genome assembly GCF_030686945.1 of Centruroides vittatus. Lineage (NCBI taxonomy): Eukaryota > Metazoa > Arthropoda > Arachnida > Scorpiones > Buthidae > Centruroides > Centruroides vittatus. The sequence goes on from NW_027120871.1 coordinate 447,996, forward strand.
ATCCAACGGTTTTAAAATCGGTTCATCCACAATAATTTCGCTGAACGTTAGAGCATCTTCGAGCTGTATCAACGAAGGAACTTTAATGTACAAAGCATTGCTCAAAGCCTTTTTCTGCGACGAAGCGTGTTTTTTCGCTTTATTATCGTGATGACATTGCTTCATCCAAATCTTTTTGTAGTTGTCATCTATTTAATGTGCACTTTACTCATATGTTGAGTCTTACTTTCAAATCTGGTACCAGTATTCTTACATCACAATTTAAAACCCTTTACTTTTCAACCTGATTCCACCAGTTTTTATGGGATTTTTCAGTCATTAATGACTAGAATAGTTTTTATTATAATTCTATATTCACGACGCAGTCACGTGATTGCTGATTGACCAATAATATGTTAAAATTTCAACAATGCTATTATTTTATAAATACTCAATACAGTGGTGCCTCATATAACGTACTTAATTCGTTCCAGGTGCACGTCCGTTAAGTGAAACGTCCGTTATACGAAACGCATTTTCCCATAGAAATACATGTTAAAACATCTAATTCGTTCCGCACATAAAATAACCGTACTGTATCATAAAAAAATGAACATGGGGTGCGTTCTTTTATTCCTCCGCGTAACTCTGCGCGAGCGACATCCGTTTAAAAATTCCTGCGGAATGCGTTCCTAAATTCCGGTGGGAGTGCGCGCCGTCGAACTGCAAAAACGGCCGCTTGTCAGTGGCGTAGCGTGGGAGGAAAATTTCGCCGCCCCTTATTTAGGTATTTTTACAAGATATTATTATTTATTGTGAAATTTTGCCGCCCCCTAAAAGTGCCGCCCGGGGCGGGCCGCCCCTGCCGCCCTCACTAACGCTACGCCACTGCCGCTTGTAGCAGTAGTTTACAGTGGAAAGCAACATGGCGTCCTCCATGCAGTGGCGTAACGTAGTGAGGGCGGCAGGGGCGGCCCGCCCCGGGCGGCACTTTTAGGGGGCGGCAAAATTTCACAATAAATAATAATATCTTGTAAAAATTTAAACCTGTACAATACACAATAATGATGATTATTCTTGCTGAAAAGTTCTTTAGAATTACTATATATTTTAGTCTTTTAAATTGAGATATCTAAATAAGGGGGCGGCGAAATTTTCTTCCGCCCCGGGCGGCTGACACCCACGCTACGCCACTGCCTCCATGGCTCAGATACTTTCGTTTCCGGGTTCATTATGTGGTTTTATGAATGAAAATTTAGAAATTGTGAAAGCACGAGTTAGCGCACGCGGTGATGTAAGTGTCTTTACGAATTTTTTTCGAATGGTAGCTGGCATTCTATTTTTTTTTTTTTCGTGGCTATTTTGAATGCTCTTTCAACAAATAATCCATTTTATGGTTAAATTTTACAATTGAAACCCTTCTTTTGCCTTTAAAAGCTCATATTTTAGAATTATAGATTCCTCCATCACGATACTATCGATAGTGCGGGCGCTGCCATCTTTCTTTTCACCGTCGTTCCTAAATGCCTACAAACAGCAGCGCACTCCCGTAGTAGCGGAGACGCAGAGCGACCGCTATTAAAGAACGCACCCATGGAGCAGTCACCGATTATGCCGAAAAGTCCGTTATTCGCAGCCAGTCCGTTGCTCGAGTCACGTAACGGCCAAACAGAAAGTCCGTTGTTCGCAGCGTCCGTTATTCGAGGCGTACGTTATACGAGGCACCACTGTACTTTGAAATAAAATCTTGAAAAAGAGGAAGCGTCAACTCTCAAAATAGCTATTAAACTCATTACAAAACTTATACATTTATTCGAGTTTTTAATTATTTATAATTGTTAAATTTTAATTATTTTTACGAATTTATTTTAGCAAAAAGTTCGATTTATACTTAACACACTGAAGTATTTTTTTCAATTAGTAATTTAACTTGAATTAAATAAATATAGACATTATTAAGTCTTATGCTATTATAAAATATATAAATATATAATATAAATAGTTTTAGACTTTATAGTAAATAATTTAGAAAAAAATAATAATAATAAATAAAGTAGCTTATGTCTATGTCGGCCGGATATTTCAAAAGAAACACGAATTGCGAGCAAAGACATTTTGTAACCGTGATCTTTCTAATTTGCGAAAGTTAAGCTATTGTATATTATAAACTTTTCTAATTGGCCAACACTGCTCGTGACATCATTCGCAAAACGTCATCGACGACAACAATTAAATTTCAACTTCATCTGTAATTGTTATCGAATCAACAATACAAAAGCCATTGTTGTTGATCAGACTCCAAACTCCATTTTCGTATCGCCGGCTCTTTCCAAGGAAAATACCCAAATTTTTTCTTGTTTCAGAAGAAATAACGGAAGAAAAAAGCCGAGAACTTGCAGAATAATCGAGGGAAAAGGGAAAGACAGAAACGCCGTATTTCAGTACATGAAACAAAACTCAAATGAAACATTTGGAAGACGACATTAGCCAACTCATAACAAATTATTGTAGAAGGAATCCATTTTAAACGAATTCGTATTACAAGTAAATCACTTTATTTTATATAAGTGTTAGGTAGATTATCGGAATATTTTCGTACGTTTCCTCAAGGGAACAAAATTTCCTTATTGGATTTCCCCGATTAAATTTGAAACCGTGTCTTCTTATTTACTTTGTTTCGTCAGCACGAATCTTAATCAATTGCACTTCATTGTGCCGAAGAAACAAAATAGATTTCATTTATGAAATTCTCTTATCTCCTGATTTGATTCCGGGTTCCCCGGAGTGGTAGGCTGTCACCTTTACGGTTCGACCGTCTGGCTGTCTACGTGAAGAGTTCAAGGATACGGTTTCATTCTATAAAAAACGTACTAATAGACTAATAGTCGTTGGTGAAACCAGAGTGGTTGAGACATCAACCTATTTTTGTGGGTAAATCGGATATATCGGGCTGTGTCCCTTACCACCCGGCAGCCGAACCTGCGATGGCCCAGAGCCCCAGACAAAAGGTCCATGTAAGCTAGGTTCTCGTCCTTCGTGTAACAAAATAATTTTCGTTCCGAACGAGCTGCGTAGCAAACCGTACCTCTAATGACCGCTTTTTACATAATTCATAAAATAAACGTTCGGTAACCCGTACTAAGTATTAGGCCTGTCACTTCATTTATTTACTATACTTATTTCAAACACGATGCGGGTAATACAACAGTATTCTTACCATAAAGGATTATTACAAGTTTAATATAATATTGCAATATATTCCAAAGATTTTTATATTTTAAATGTGTTCTTAATTGTTACATTCGGAAAAAACTTATCAATGTTCCATAGATTTAAAAAAATAAAGATGACGTGTAGAACAGGTTGAAAACGTTCGTTAAAGTGAATAAATAATTCTCAGTGACGTAATGTGTTCTTGTGGAAATTAAGAAGCCTCTTGCTAGGTATAAACTGATTAATTAACTACAACATTACATGAACAAAATTGATTAAAAAAACAATTAAATATTTAAAAAATTTTAAATCATAAAGAGAAGTATCCAGGAAAAAACAAAGTGTAACCGTCATACTTAAAAGCAAAACACAAAAATTTAATTGCTATATAATCCAATGGAGAGTTTCCCAAAATGGAAAAACACAAAACACACTTATACAGCGAAAAAACCACCTTCTGTGAGCTAACCAAGAAACCTAAATACAAAATAGATCAAAATTAGCTAAAAAATAGTTTCATTTTCTCAATAAAAAAGCAGAGGTTACAATTTGTGATATTTACCAATGGGGCCCAATCATTTTTTAACATAAATAACAGACAGACCAAAACCACTTTTATTCAAAGAAACCCCGTGTAACTGTCACGTCATGCGCATTTTGCAACGTATCACCTTCGCAGCATGGAATAAATATAGGTAAACTTACTGCATGCTTCGCACGTATGCAAATACCTCTGCAATAACACTGCAAGACATTTAACTTGCATTAAGAAGAAATTTTCTCGTTTTTCTTTTTTTATGACATTTTCGAAAATAATTTTCATTAAAAATAAACTTCAGTAAGTTGTTATTTTTCATTTATAGGAAATCAAAAATAGAATTGCTCCTGATCAACTGAAACATATTTATAGCAGACCCGAGTCAGCCCGAGAGGGTGAAGAAGGAAGATCGATAGTCCGCCTCGGAAGAACGAAGAAGGAAGATCCGAGTCAGCCCGTAGGGGTGAAGAAGGAAGATCCGAGTCAGCCCGTAGGGGTGAAGAAGGAAGATCGATAGACCGCCCGGAAGAACGAAGAAGGAAGATCCGAGTCAGCCCGTAGGGGTGAAGAAGGAAGATCGATAGACCGCCCGGAAGAACGAAGAAGGAAGATCCGAGTCAGCCCGTAGGGGTGAAGAAGGAAGATCGATAGACCGCCCGGAAGAACGAAGAAGGAAGATCCGAGTCAGCCCGTAGGGGTGAAGAAGGAAGATCGATAGACCGCCCGGAAGAACGAAGAAGGAAGATCCGAGTCAGCCCGTAGGGGTGAAGTAGGAAGATCGATAGACCGCCCGGAAGAACGAAGAAGGAAGATCCGAGTCAGCCCGTAGGGGTGAAGTAGGAAGATCGATAGACCGCCCGGAAGAACGAAGAAGGAAGATCCGAGTCAGCCCGTAGGGGTGAAGTAGGAAGATCGATAGACCGCCCGGAAGAACGAAGAAGGAAGATCCGAGTCAGCCCGTAGGGGTGAAGTAGGAAGATCGATAGTCCGCCCGGAAGAACGAAGAAGGAAGATCCGAGTCAGCCCGTAGGGGTGAAGTAGGAAGATCGATAGACCGCCCGGAAGAACGAAGAAGGAAGATCCGAGTCAGCCCGTAGGGGTGAAGTAGGAAGATCGACAGTCCGCCCGGAAGAACGAAGAAGGAAGATCCGAGTCAGCCCGTAGGGGTGAAGTAGGAAGATCGATAGACCGCCCGGAAGAACGAAGAAGGAAGATCCGAGTCAGCCCGTAGGGGTGAAGTAGGAAGATCGATAGACCGCCCGGAAGAACGAAGAAGGAAGATCCGAGTCAGCCCGTAGGGGTGAAGTAGGAAGATCGACAGTCCGCCCGGAAGAACGAAGAAGGAAGATCCGAGTCAGCCCGTAGGGGTGAAGAAGGAAGATCGATAGACCGCCCGGAAGAACGAAGAAGGAAGATCCGAGTCAGCCCGTAGGGGTGAAGTAGGAAGATCGATAGACCGCCCGGAAGAACGAAGAAGGAAGATCCGAGTCAGCCCGTAGGGGTGAAGTAGGAAGATCGATAGTCCGCCCGGAAGAACGAAGAAGGAAGATCCGAGTCAGCCCGTAGGGGTGAAGAAGGAAGATCGACAGTCCGCCTGGAAGAACGAAGAAGGAAGATCCGAGTCAGCCCGTAGGGGTGAAGAAGGAAGATCGATAGACCGCCCGGAAGAACGAAGAAGGAAGATCCGAGTCAGCCCGTAGGGGTGAAGAAGGAAGATCGACAGTCCGCCTGGAAGAACGAAGAAGGAAGATCCGAGTCAGCCCGTAGGGGTGAAGAAGGAAGATCGATAGACCGCCCGGAAGAACGAAGAAGGAAGATCCGAGTCAGCCCGTAGGGGTGAAGTAGGAAGATCGACAGTCCGCCCGGAAGAACGAAGAAGGAAGATCCGAGTCAGCCCGTAGGGGTGAAGAAGGAAGATCGATAGACCGCCCGGAAGAACGAAGAAGGAAGATCCGAGTCAGCCCGTAGGGGTGAAGTAGGAAGATCGATAGTCCGCCCGGAAGAACGAAGAAGGAAGATCCGAGTCAGCCCGTAGGGGTGAAGAAGGAAGATCGATAGACCGCCCGGAAGAACGAAGAAGGAAGATCCGAGTCAGCCCGTAGGGGTGAAGTAGGAAGATCGACAGTCCGCCCGGAAGAACGAAGAAGGAAGATCCGAGTCAGCCCGTAGGGGTGAAGTAGGAAGATCGATAGACCGCCCGGAAGAACGAAGAAGGAAGATCCGAGTCAGCCCGTAGGGGTGAAGTAGGAAGATCGATAGACCGCCCGGAAGAACGAAGAAGGAAGATCCGAGTCAGCCCGTAGGGATGAAGAAGGAAGATCGATAGAGTGCCGTTCTTCTTTTGTTGCCCGGAGAATTGGCCAAGCACGCCGTTTCGGAGGGTTGTAAAGCTGTAACTAAGTACACCAGTTCAAAGTAAACTTCAGAATATGAAACGGCCCTTTTCAGAGCCAAAACCTTTTGGTAAAGGGTAGCCTATCATATCAATTTTGATAAAATGTACGACATGTTCTTTGAATTAAAACAAAGTATACAAAGTTTGCAAAAAACATGTTTCACTATACAGACTTTTTCTCTCCTTACTTTTTTAAGTAAAACTGGATTCCTAAATTTTTATTGTATTGGGTTGTTCGAAAAGTAATTTCGTTTTTTCCATAAAAAATAAACGCAATATTCTTATAATAAATAAATATTTTATTAAGTTATATATTGACCATTTTGGTGAAATACCTGTTCATTGTTTCTGGTAATAGCACGATTTCACATTCATAAAAGTTTTGATCGTTGTTTACAAAAAATTGATCCAAGTGATTTCTGACATTGTCATTTCAAGTAAATGTCTTACAGTTAAAAAACAATTTGTATAGACCGGAACAAGTAATAATCTGAGTGTGCCCGATCTTGCGAATACGGTTGGTGCGATAACACATCCCATCTAAGCTATAACAGTTTCTGACCAGTTACCAAACTTGCGTGAAATTTGGCATTATCATGGTAAAACGCTACACTTTGTTTGCTGATCAATTCTGGCCTTTTCTGTTTGATGATATTATTCAATTTGTTTACTCGATGGCAGTACACTTTCGAATCAATTGTTAAATTGTCTGGTAAAAGCTCAAAAAAAAAGATTTTCTTTTAAATCCCACCATAGAGAGCATCTTTCTTTAATAACATGTGGAACCCATATATCGAGCTTTGAAACGAAACCAATTCGTTTTAAGTAATAATAAACGGTTCAATTTAACAGATTTAATCTTAGTAATTTCACGTGTTGTTACACGGCAGATTGCTTTAATCGGTACCTTTATTTTGTTTTCATTGGCTTCAAATGGTTATCCAGAATGTTGTGATATCTTCGATATTAAAATTGCCAGAACGCAATTTTGTAAACCCGTTTTGGCACTGTCTTTCTCTCAACACATCTTCTCCAAACATGTACCACAATTTTTTTCTTGTTTGAACAGAATTTTGGTTTTTTAGTTATAAAAAGGCAAAATATGCCGAAAATGATGCTTTCGTTTTTCCAAATTTGATGAGACACCGAAAAAGAAATTGTACAGAATCGAACAAAATTTTTTACGAATAAGCCTTAAAATGTCAGCTGTCGAAGTATATAATGAAAATGTGGTTTAAAATAAAATTGGCTGGTAAAAATACATCTAATTCCTCTAGTAATGAAAAAACGAAATTACTTTCCGAACAACCCATTATATCATACTTTTCCTGTTAGCGATAGGGTCGTACCTATCTAATTTCGTTGAGGAAAAAAATTTGAATCGACCTTTTGATATCCATTCAAAACCTGACATTCCTGTACAGTTCATCTGAGCCTTTTGTTACCAATCTTTCTACATTCAGTTTCGACTTTCATGTATCTACTCATTTCTCCAGATTAAGGAATCACAGACAGACAGACATTCATACAAACGAATTAACAGTCGAAATTTACAGGTCTACAATTTTTTCAAACTGTAGTACAATAATTTTTCTATAAACGCAATATTTACGAGAACATACTTCCCACATTTGATAACAATCTAGATGGGTTTATAATAATAATAATAATCAGCGCAGAGCCCAAACGGTTAGGAGTTGAAAGTTGAAAGTTGGTACACAGTTAGGGTATGTCACGAGAACGTACACTAAGAAAGGATTTTTCGAAATTCCCTTCGAAAATTAGGAGGCGTCCACTGCAAAAATGATTCCCGGCACCGCAGAAAAATTAATTGAGATTGCCAAAAATTGGGATAATTATCCAAAGAGAATCTCAAAAAATGTGAGATATCGATATACTTCACATTAATTGATTAAAATTACTTCAATTATATTAATCGCGATTAGAAAATTGGCATTACAATAAAGAACCGTAATTTCAATTTATAAAATTTTGTGGACTCAGTAAAACTCATACGTACTTATTTACCCATTTTTAATAAGAAAAAATCAGTCATGACAGCCCATTGATAAGTGCTGATACAATCAGTGTGGCCCACGTGCATGTCATAAGATTAAACACATAGGATTGAAACCTGTAGTGTAGAACAATACTCTCAACCAAAGACAATTAAATGCTCAATTCTATCAAAACAAGTTTAATACAATAAATTTATTTCCACCACACGAAAACCATTAACGTAGTGCAGGGAATCAAATCGTTGTCCTCTACACGAAAAAACTCTTTTTCGCTTGGGATGATTGATAAATACAACGGTAAAAAGTTATAAGTAACGTAGTTCACTAAAGGAAACACTTCTCTAAATGATCGAGTTGCTGTGTCGATGCAACGTGTACACGCATCACAAAAAACATACACGAAACACTTCTTCTGTACTATTTTGCGTTCAGAATATTTCAGCCTTTCCAATTTCTTTTTGATTGTCGTATAATCAGTTTTATGTTTTGCATAAATATAAACAGGAAAAGCCTTGACTCTCTCACCATGAAAAACTGTGAGCCTGTACATTTTTCTGTGGAGTGGCAAATCTATAAAATGATCAGTTTCGTGTTTGTCCGAACATACTGCAATATCTTTGTAAAAGATGACGCATTTCGTTTGTTCGTCCGGTATATTCTTTTCGTGGCATACATTCTTTATTTCCTTTATCAAATTGACTTGTCATTAAGTATACATTCGTCTCCAAAAGTTTGAACGGATAATTAAAAATATTGAAACCCGGAATGTTTGGAAACATTGATATTTGTATTTCTGTTACTTTTTGTATTGTTAACTTATAATCTTTAGAAAAAAGGAGCCCTGGAATTAAAAACTTGATTGTTATTAACAATTGATAAATAACTTCAAACTTACATAGTACAGCTAGTTACGATAGAATAAATGCATATATTTACTATCTACATAAGAAGCGAGTGTAACTTTAAAGGATCCATTAAGATCATGTATAGGCTGAAACGTACGTTCGAGTTTAGCTCCTAAAACAAACCAATTGTATTGAAAATTATTGTCGAATCCAACGTAGGAACGTAGACTTTCCGAGTCGTACCTTGCGGAGTTTATTACATCACGAGGAACTTTCTGTTTAAATAAATCAAAATATTTACAGCAAATGTAAATTTATTTACATAATGTAATTAATGAAAACTTATTTTACTGCAATTCAATAATTGTAATAGTATCTTTGTATAATTGTATTCAAGTTAATGTCTACGAAGACTCTGCAGTTCCTTTTAAATTTTGAACTAACTTTTATACAAATAAATACAAACTAAATATGTTTAATTGATAGAGTTTCAGTGAAAATTGAATGTGTAAAGCATTACTTCACTGATCAAAAGAAAACTTTCAAAGTTAGGACTTGATCGAATATGAAATTGAAAAGAATAGTCAATTGTCGATGTTTCCTTAAACATTTTCAAAATGAGTAATATTATTAAAACTTTAAATAACAAAAAAGGCTGTTGTAGAAATTATATGAAGGCCAAAGGACAATTACTAGCACATTCAGTCATTCTATGACAATCTATAAAATGATCAGTTTCGTGTTTGTCCGAACATACTGCAATATCTTTGTAAAAGATGACGCATTTCGTTTGTTCGTCCGGTATATTCTTTTTGTGGCATACATTCTTTATTTCCTTTATCAAATACAAACAATAGAAATTTTAAGCATAGATTACAGGAAAGCATTCGACAGTATCCTACATTTCTGGTTCTTACATATATTACACAAATACAAAATATTCTAACATTTATTAAACATCTGGAAAAAGTAATGCAACACTGGATAACGACTCTACATCTCAGATTTCTTATTTCGTACGTTAAACAATTCAAGACCAGATATTTTTAGAAAAATTGTTTAAATTCATTGTGGTTTTGTGTTCTTAAACCATCGTGCGATAAATTAAAAAACACAAAATATGAATTAATATTCTATTTTAAAAATTCAACGTAGCGATATAATACATATTTTTATGCCATTTACATAAAACACATAAAACCCTACATCCTTAAAAGGACAGTCTAAATCGCGTATTATAAGCTACACACCGTTACTCTATTGACGAAATTGAGGTATACTGTAGATAATGAAAAAACATCTCACGTAGAGAAAATAATTGTGAGGAAAGACAGAACCGAATCCATCGATGACTGAGAAATCTACAAATGTCTAGATTTAGACAGAGAAAACTCACAGTTCTATACAAAATCTACCAAAATAAGAAAGTACAATTCGCCATTTGTGTAATTAATATTTTCTAAACTGAATTCCGTAACTTAGAAATGATTTATCTTAATCAATTTTGGAATTTTGAGCGTTTGTAGCAATTATATAATCAAAGCATTTAATGAACAAAATAATGTTATAATAATTACCCTTGTGATCATTGTTACTCGGTGATACATTACGTTTTCGATCATATCTCTCCATTGGATACACACTTGTCTGCATGTATCTAAACTTTCATCCTCCAGGTATTCGAATATATAGAGCATTATTATTTCTGGTAATTCTGTGATTAACGTGGAGCCATTTTGAGTTAATAAACACATTTCTTTTGTCATTTCAAGTGTCGTTTCTGCCATTTTTTAGAAACTGTCTGTAAAGAAAACAAAAATTATTAACTTTTTCTACTATTTCTGTTAACTTTAGTGAGTCCTGTAACAGTTGAATATTGTCAATTTTATTGTAGTTCGCGAGCATTTTTGTCCTTTCTATACTGCTACAAAATTACAAATAAAATAATACAATATTTTATAAATTAAACATAAATCGAAAGAAATTTCTCTTTCGTCTCTCGTAACCAAACCTATCAATCGACTGATCTTTCGTGGATATAACGAACTGCTCGGGTCTATTGTTGTGTTAACAGTAATGACGGATAAGAAATAATCAGTTGCTAACGTGACTTTTAATTTCGGCGCGAACAATTGGATATAAAGGATATAACGGCAAATTAATCGGTAGTGACGTCGAAGGAAATTCGTTCGAACACGAATCGACTCAACATCGTACTAAGTTACACCCCTTCGAGGTAAATTAGCGATTACTTCGAAGTCTCTCGAATCAAACACTAATTTTTCGGGCGGAACACTCTCTATAAAAGTCTAGGTGTGAGAATATAACGATTTTATTGAAATTATAATGTTGTGAATATGACAGTAGCCATCCCACTTTCAATGCGATCCTCGTTTCCATCTATTTATTAAATTTCTTACAATTAGGCAAAAAATGGAAGCAGCCAAAACTAACGTCAAGAAGTCGTCGTCGTTGATCGTCGTCGTTTCACCAAATACCGAGCAAGTGCTTAGAGGGACAGACGAAATGTATATTGGATCTTTAAGAACCCTGCGTTAGCCGCGCGGGGGGGACTGCACACGGTTAGGCGCACGGGGTGAATTTACACCCACGCTTTTAAAGTTGTTACTGTAAAAATCAAAATTTTTTTCGCGATTTTTTCGTTTTTGACGGTAGTGGGATTGTGTTTCTGATGTACTAATCAACAATACTACTTAAAATATATCATTTTTGTTTATTTATAACGAAAACAAAAAAGTATTACGTTTCGCGAATTTTTCAGGAAAAAAATCGTCAACTTCAAAAGTGTATTTTTCAAACTGTAAACAAGTCTGTTGCTATCTAATCGTTGAATCGTATTCCTGTATGTGTTTTTTAACTGTTCCAATCATTAAATGCTTTGTCACAAACCCCGGGCCAAAAATATTTCAGTATTTCCAAAAGTACACCCCCCGAAACTCTACAGCGACTAGAGATAAAAAAGCGGATTATTGCCAGATAACATCGATAGTTAACTTCTTTTTCACTGTAATTGGTTACTTTCTTTGTCTGTTATTAGATCTACCAGTAAAAACAATTGTCGGTAAAATTCCCGCGAAATGCCACGCCCCCGCAGACTACCACTTTGACTTATGTTAACAGTCGCGATAAAATCGCGGAGGGCTTCGGTCCATGGGTTCGACTATACCACACGTGATTTAATTAGACGATTTAGTTTCTTGTACTTGTTACCGATTTCTGCGTAAAATTTTTGGAAAAATAAAAGTGTGAAAATAAAACAATATCGTAAAACCACTGTATTTGTATTTTCCTGTCACTGGAACAAGCAGTTAATGAGGAGCAGAAAGGAGGTCCGAGAATTTTCTATTAAACTACAATATAAATTTAAATAACAATAGCTTAAAAAGAGAAATATTGTTTTTTACGCCATCATAAAATTGCTATAACGGACTTATCATACAGGAAAAAGGCAAAATAGCGTAAAATAGATTTTATTAAAACAGAATATGCATTTCGAGTATTATATTCTCTCTTCAGTTCTGTTTACAGTGTATCTGGTGGTACAAAATATAGGCTTAAATAATTGTGCTATTTTTAGAGATGTATACATTTACAATAACAATTATGGCGTAGAAACATTTGTAATTTAAATAGTATAGTCTTATGGTGTAATAATTTCCTGATATTTTAAAACGAAAATTTATTTACTATTTTTTGGGAGTAAAGTTCAGGCATATCTGCATTGTAGTGTTGTTACAGACAACTTAGAAAATGAGGAGATTTACGTAGATCGGTTTTATTACAGTAGTGTTAACAGTTACCTTATATCGTCAATCTGTGTCTAAATTTATTCTATTAAGGGAATTTTTATTATTCGTGTGGTTTTCTTTTAATACAATTTATGCCATTTTTAGGATATTTACATTACTGTATTTATTAGTAATTCACATCCCTTAACAGAACAGCAGAGTTATTACAGTTGTATTTAATAGCACAGAGATGTTCGGCTATTCTAGTTTCTAATTACTTTTTGGTTTCTTTTACATAATAACATGTAAGTGTACGACTGCATTCTAATTTATACATAACATTATTGTTTAACCTTATACCTCGTATTATTTTTCTACTAACTGTGGATTCTTTAAGAGATTTGAGTATGGCAGCGGTCGGGGAACCGTGGTAAATTACCCCAAATGGGATAAAAATGAAATTATTGGGGGGAATAGGGGATTTCTCCAAAACCTAGAGTAAAAGTTTTCAATGAAATTATTGTGTTCCAAAATGATAATTTCATTTAATTTGTCTATTATTTATTATTTTCATGAAACTTTTTCTGTGTAAAATGATTCGATAAACAGTGTTTAATTTAAATTTGTATCGATTTTCTCCTTTCCAAAATGAGGGGAATAATATCGACTTACACAAATATATTTTGGGACAATGGCTAAAAAAGTTCCCCACTCCTGGCGTATGAGGTTATTTCAGATCGGGGTTAATGATGTGTTAAAAGGTTTTTATAGAGTTCTTTATGCTATTAGCAAGATTTACGATTTGTTGATAATCGTTTGTGTGTCGTATACGATGAAACAGACATCAACATATCTGTTGTAAAATGTTACACCATGAATGTTTTTAATCGTTTTATCAACTTTTAACATACAAATTTCCTCTAATTTCGGGCCTACACACGAGCCAACAAATACGCCATCCGTTTGTCTATAATATTGGTTATCAATTGAAAAATAATTATCATCTAAAACGAATTGTATTAACTTAATGATCCAATTTTCACATTCCATATTTTTAAGGATTCAATTATAAAGTATTTTTGAAAGTAAGGGTACACATTTTTTATGCCTAATCTTAATATTCTATGGTTATTGTTTCGAAATTGATGGAATTGATATTAGCAATAAATGTATCCACGTTTACTACGCTATATTGCGAATAATCAAAGCGTTTTAATTTCATTTGTTAAAATTTTTCGAGGTTGTATAGTACGGAGAATTTTATATCAACTAACGGGCGGTAAGCTTCTATTGTTTTGTGTGTTTTAACTCTAAAATTGAGTTTGGAGATTCTGATATTATATTCTAACTCAATTCATATTAGTTAATCTTTTTATCTTTATGCAACTTTTTAATCAATTGAGTTATTTCTTATATTTAATGTTCAGTTACCGTTAAAGAAGTATTATTGATTAGTTGAAACTAAATTGGTTTTAGTAGCATCATTATAAAGAATTAATAAAAATAGCATAATTAGGCTATTTAAGTTCATATTTTGTACTACCAGATACGCTGTAAACAGAACTGAAGAGGGATATAATACTTGAAATGCATATTTGTAATATTACAAATGTTAAGAATATAATATTTGGACTGAAAAGAAACGTGATCACAAGCATAGATGAATTTAACGTACAGATTCGTTCCACATGTCCAATCTGAAAGGAGACCTTACTCTCCTTTCTCCCCTGACCAAGCGATTTCTTCTCCTTCGTGACCCCCACAGTTCTCCGAATTCTCGACAGCAGATGTGGAGTTAAGTTGAAGGGGTGATAATGAGTAGCAGATTTTAAACTCTGCTTACAATATTCTGTTTAATAACATACAATATTCTGTCTCTATTCTCTATTTTACGCTATTTCGCTTTTTCCTGTATGAGAAGTCCGTCATAGCAATTACATGCTCGCGTAGAAGACATTAATACAACTTGCACAAAAAAGTCATAAATCAACAACACTAATTTTGTTTAATCATCAGAAATTGCTCTATTTTTTGTATAATGTAATATTTAAGTTTAAAAATTGTGTAGATACCATTTATTATGAGATATTATTTAAAAAAATAATTTTTATAGTATTAATTACCATAAAAATTATTATTCTCGACGGTAGAATCAGTTTCTAAAACAACTGTAAATGCCAATGAGGAGAAAAGTTTTTCCACTCCAGATACGACTTATTATCCCCCTTCATCTCTTCACCCTCTTGACCTTCGTCCAACAATATTTAATTTAATTGTATCAACCCCCTAATACACAAACCTCTGCAAAATTTCAGAAATTTTCGACAAAACACACACGAGTAATTAAGACAAGTCGGATAAAAGGGAAGGGACGGTTTGACCTTCAGTGGACGTCTTCTCCTTGTTTGTCTTATCTTAACTATGACATTAAATTTTAGAAAATATTAGGAAACACTAAATATTATATAGTTTATGCATTTCATTACATTTATTTAAAATATTCTTGTATATTTCGTTTCCGTTTATAGTATTTATTATTCATAAAAGGATAAAGGTTTTAAGGGGGTCGAGTTTTGTTGACGTTCGAAGAGAGAGGAGAGGTTACGGAAAATTACACAAACTGGGACAACAGGGGAGAGGTAGTAAAGATTTCAAGAAAAACGCGGACGTAATTTATGGAACATCCCTCTATTGATTTGGGATCGGTGATCGCCCTGACTTTAAGTGACGTCGGTGACCACGTGACGTATATGAGTGACCACAAACTCTCCTGTATGTTGCATTTTTACACGCTTTAGCAAATACCGTACTTTAAATTACTTCATTACAGTTAAAATTTAAACTTTAAAAAAATATTGCCTTATCCTGTCACTTCTATAACAATTTTTTTAAAAATATTTCCATAGTGACCACGCGACGTTCTCTGATCCAATCGGAAGTAACGATCTAACGGGCCCGTTATTATCGCTGATATAATTAACATAAGTATAGCACAATTCAAATCTTTGTTTTATCAATGTAAATGTAAAAAGACTCGCTATTTTGTCAGGGGAAAAAAAAATGTTCAGGAGAAAACGTCAGAGTAAAATCGGTCATGTAAATTCTAGATCTAAAGGAGTAAGAACGACCGAAATTACCCGAGGTCGCGAAGTCCTGTTGAGCAACATCGAGTAAAAATGGCTTTGTCAAGAGATGCAGAAACAGCACCACAACGTCAAGCTCGACTCAAAGCTCTTCTGAATTCTTCAATCTACTCTCTACTTTCTCATAAAGAATATTCCGTCATGCTTGACAGGAGAATTTCTGTTATTCTATAACACTCGCGAAAGCGACTTTGAAAATTAATTCTTCGTCAAACTGACTTAAGTTTCGTGAATCCCGCTTTTCAAATGTACGACTTATTAGAAAGGATTGGAAAGGACATTTATCTCGAGATCATTATTTAAAGAAAGTTTAAAAAAATAATACTTACTAAAAATTTTAGTTGTTCGACTGGAAACAATGTCCAACCAAAAGTAGAATAAGCTCAGGTGTTTACCCTTACTACCCTCCTGTGCATAAAGTATATCTAGAGGGTTAATTCCCCATTCACCTAATGATAATAAACCATCCAATCGGCATCTTTCTGCCAAAGGAGGTTTCTGTGCTCTGTCGTTGTGACTGTAAGATTATTATTAATTCTTAACAATTTAATTAAATTAATTTCGGTAAATAGTAGCCTATAAATTTATAAAATTCCTCATCATTTTTAAGCATATTTTATCATAGTGATAGTAAACTTTATAAATTTATATATTCATGAAAATCTTCAAAATTTGGATTGGAATACAGAAATCAATTATTTTGTGTATTACAAATACACTACTTTTGCGTACGTCATTCGAGCTTGGTAAATAGACTCGCTCAGTTTAGGGGTAGAAGGGTTGAAGTAGCTTAAAATCTGTCTTCTCGTCGTCTAATTATTTTTGGTCTTACAGCTGAGCAGTGTTAAGTAAAATATATAAATTACTATATAAATAGCTTGGAATATACAATATAAACGACTTATTGTTGTAAGCGAAAAGGCGTGATATCTCGAACTATTTAGTTGGCCGATATAGTTATTCTGTGTTCCGCGGTCCTCCGAAATCTAGAAATTAGTGATGTAACGAATAGTATATTCGGCCTCATCCGAATACCGAATATTCGGCCAGGAGTGTGGCCGAATGGCCGATTATTCGGCCAAACTATTCGGCTTGATTAACGCACGTACGAAAATTGGCGCGCAAACCGCATTATGGCAAAGATCGCGCACCCTGCTCTCTATTGGCCCGCTGTCACTACGATTTTTTCTTCCAGTAGGTCTAAATTATTTAAATTAATTAATTAAATTATAATTATTAAAGTTAATATGAGATGGAGTCTAACGTCTACCTCTAGTGCCAAATTGGTTTATAATTTATGTAATAGCCGTAAATAGCCCGATACGATTCGGCATTTATTGGTATTTAGATGTAAGTTATAATTTATAAGTTATTTTATTTGCAGTCGATCTTTTTAACTCTTTAATTAAGCACTAAAATTTTGTTTTTACTAATTTGTAGACTGAATAGTACCATAAGGATACACTTTAGTGGGGACATGGTCTAGTTTCTCCCCAGTTGTGGAACATTTCAAATATATTATTGGGGGTTTCTATTTGTGAAGTTTTGTGATATTTTGTTGCTATTGTTTTTGTCAATATTTTTAAAATTAACGTGATTTCAAATGTTATCTTTTGCATATAATGAGAAAAGCTCATTCTTTGCTTTATATATAAAATAAATTATATATTAGTTACTCATCTTCTAGAAATAGATAAATAATTCTTTCATTAAGCGTTGCAGTAATGATATAGCGCATGTACTTTGCACTATATCACTGTCGTAGTAATTGAATATAATATATATGTTACAGACAAAGTGACAAATTGGTCAGAATTTATATGGCCTAGTAACAATAAATAAAGCTACATTCTCTTTGGGCAATTTCATTTTCAAAAAATTTCAACCTTCTTCATTAAAAATTATTTATTTATGTGAACTATTTCAATATATTTTAAGACCAACACATTCTATTTTGTACATAGTATTAACATAGGTATATTAATCACAATAAAACTCACTAATAATCAACAGACACTATAAAAATTAGAATCATTATTTAAGAAATGTTTAATTTGGTAATCATTCTAGGATTAATTGATATTTCTTTACCTTTTCTGCCCTTTCGCTGTCTTCTCTATTAGTATATTAATACACATGATGATAATATATGTATCAATTAACATATAATAATTTATAATTTTAATATATTTTTAATTCATTAAGATTATGAAATAACAATGAGAAATCGTTAAATGTTAAATTGCAATACGATTAAATTTGGATCGATTGTGTATTGGCCGTGCTTCATGCATCTAGCGATGAATTCAGGAAATAAATTAATGTTGAATAATGTAGAATGAGAGGAAATCAATATTTTACTCTATTCTACGTATTGTACATTTAAGTTTATACTCTCCAATGGTAGCAAATAAACTAATACATATGATTATTTTTTATCTCTTTTTTAACATTGTATGTTTGCACATCCCCGATCTATCAGAATAGTGCTGTTTTAGAGTTTATTCTGAAACATATTTAGAGGTTATTCTGATTATTTTCATTTCAGACACTTTAAAATCCATTTTTGACTTAATGTGTGAATGAATTGCAAGTTTCCAATTACGAAGTTGCCAGTATTTACCAAGAACATGTTTTTGTCCTATACGCTCAAACATTTTGTAGTCTTCTGGTAAAAGAAACAGTTCAGTTTTTCTTAACGTTTTTCCACCATTCTAACGGCCCTGTCTACGGGTAAATAGAACTGTGACTCCGCACTGGATGTGTAATCTCAAAAATTATACTATATATATCTGAAAGTTTACTTAGCATTACTAATAATGTGTAACTTTTGTTTTGTGTACCGCACCCATCACGAAACAAATTACTTTTCTTGATTTTTGGATTTTTTTACGAAAATTTCTACAAAATAAGGAGACGATCTCTTTTGTAGCATATCGACTAAATCCTTTTTTAAATTTCTTCAGAAAATGTGGCCATTATTAAAGAAAAAATTAAGAAAACAACCGATCACAATAGCACTTGCACTTCAGAAAGCAGTCATTACTGTGAAATAGTTACGTGACCAATATACACTTTGTAATGGATGTTATGGAAATGCAACAGTAAATACAATACGGAAAAAGTCACATTGGAAAAGAAAATCAATTTTTTTTACATTTTTCAACGGAAGAAACACCCTATTAACAACGTAAAAACAAGTAAACAGATAATAAAATATGTTCAATCACGGGTCAAGGGGTGGGAGCTGGAGCGTGATATGTCATATTTCGAATGGAGTCGAATTTAATGAAGATTTTACTTGTTATTAGCATTTAGAAGTTTTAATAAAATTTAGCTCTACTGTCAAAATTAAACTTTTTGCCATTTTCTTAATAATTAATAATAATATAAATGTTATTTTTAAACCAGATTTTATAATAGATGGCGCCACAGACAATTCTTTTGTGCTGATGTATTTAGTGTATTTCGCCGGGAAGGTTATGCAACTATTTATAGAGTATTTTCTGATTGAAGAAGTTCTAGAGTCCCATGGAATAGACATAGACATCAAGGGATGTTGAATCACAGATTGTGGCAATCTTCTAATTCAATACGCAAGAATTTAAGATAGAACTATTCTCGTGACTTTACGTGTTTATCTCGAAACTACAGTGTAACTTTTGTATGTAATAATCGTTGTAAAACCAGTGTGAAAACTAAATAAACGTTGGTTTTTTGCTTTCGTCATATCTGAATTCGACCAGATTCAAATTACAGTCTTTAAGAGCGGAAAACTGACGCATTTCTTCATTGATGTCTCAGATATATATCTATCTATGTATATGTATATGTGTGAAAAAGTGTATGCATTGGCATGTATTTCATTTAATATCTCAGGTTGGAGTAATGATTAAGAATAGAAATTGCGCCTGGTAATTTGTGTATAAAGGGAATTGTTGCTGTTAAATTTTTGTGGTTAAAAGTCGAGGAAATGGAAAAATAAGGCAGAAGAACTCACACGTGAAGCACAATTGAGATTGTCGTAATAATACTAATCCTACATTCAGAAATGAATACGGAACCAGAAGAAGAAGAAAAGTCGAGGGGATCACTTGTCGTATCTCGAGTGGAGCCATATTTTATTTGTTAGCGTTGACAATTTTTTTAAAAATAATATTTATAGCTACCCTCAAAATTAAGCCTTTTGCCATTTTATAATAATTAGTAATATAAAAAGTTTTTTGTGAAAAGCTTTCGTAACAGATGACGTCACACACAATTTTATTTATTGTAATTAATAATATAAAAGTTATTTTTAAAACAACAATCTTATAACAGCCAGGAAAGTTACGCAACTCGTTGCTGGAATTTTTTTTACATTCTTCACGAACAGGAATTGTATCAAATATATGTAATATAAGCGATATCCTAAACAGCTAGGTTTATTATGGAGTATGGTTTCACCGGAACAATGATTCGTATTGGGATTTAGAAACGGAATATTTAAATATGTGAAGATTTCGCAATTGTTATCCAAATGTTCGTTTACATAAGATTTTCTTACCACTTTTTCCTTGCTAAATAGCAACACGAATTAGAAGATAGAAGAAAGGAAAAGGTATCCAGCTAAAAAAAAAGGTCTTAAACTTAATATTAACGAATAGACATAGACATATCTAGATGTTATTTGACACGCTGAATCGATTGGTATTAAAAAAATTACTTACGTTCAACCGTTTAAAAGTTACGAAAGATTTTTTATTTCCGACTATTTGCTTTGTTTAAGAACAACTTTTTTAAGAAATACGCAGGAACTCATGGATATTAACAAAACGAATTACTTTAATTCCCCATAATACATACCATCTACGAGAGAAAGCGACATTAAAAATGGTAAAATGGTGTCGTTAGCCCGCGAACGCACGTACACACGACAACCATGTAGGGACAACTGACGCAGGGAAATTTTCCCTGACCGGTAGGGAACATGTCGAGCGTGACGTCATTTCCACAATTCCCTACACACACGTGTGCGGTGACAAAAATACTTGACTCGAAAATATAATTATTATATACTAAAACAAAAGTAAAAATTTACTAACAAGTTTAGTTTTCCACGTGTTACTTTGTAACAACATTAACGTCTTTAGCTCTTTATCCTCAGATATCCGGCTGCTCTGTACTCTTTTACCCTAGATGCTGGCTGCTCTGTACTACCACCATCACAAGTAAAGGAAAAGGTCTCCAGTTATAATTGCGTTTTACACGCATTCTTTCCTCACTGATTCTCGTCTAGGGGTTTAAACAGTATGCATATAGTACACACTCGTCATTAAAGCCTTCTTACGCCTCTTTTATGTCACTTATACAGCGACGAACACTTTTACCCTAGATGCTGGCTTCTATAATGATGTATCCGTTCCGGGATCCAAGACTGTTGGACAGCAGCTAGCCAGTAAGGTGTTGATTTCTGAAGAGGACGTTGGCATAAATGAAGAGTGGTGTTTGATGAAGGAATAATATGAAAGGTTTTAGTACCGATTACGGAATTTCCAAAGATAGGATACAAGAAACTTAGTAATTATCACCGAAAATAAGTCGAAAGATGTGGTATTTGTTTCGTTATCTAATTATAAAAAGTAAAAACAATTTATGCATTTTATAAACCGAGATAAAGTTAACTACATATACTTATTATTTATTATTTATGAATTTATAATATTTTCTTAAATTAAATATACCGCAGAAGTATAAATTGCATGTAAATAAATAATTATACGCTTACCTAGTACTTAGGCCAGTGTAGGCTAAGTAAATATGATCATATTATTAGAATTACTCGTGATATATTTTATAATTATATGTGTTATATGTATATTGTCACTTTGAAGATGTAAACAATTTATATTTTATTCGTTGCTATTGCTTATACGTTGAGATGATTCGTTAATGGCAATATCTGTAGATAAAAATTTGCACTGGTTACGAAGAATATTTATATAAGTTTTCTGTTAATTCTTAACATTAAATTGCTCTTGTATTTAGTTTAAACTGGCAAATCTGTCTCGAGAATCCGTCTTACCTAATAAGAACATTTGATTGCATTGGCATAATAATCTTATCTTACGCGAATAGTTCCAGTTGATTAAATTAATAGGATAGCAACGAATATCCAGTTTTATTCTCTGATTGTTATTCTGTCTAACAATCGGGGGTTAGTTTCTGGAAAATAAAAAACTACCACAAAATGGGTGTCGCCTTGACGTGGCTTTGTGGCTTAATGTGTGAACATTTTATCAAACTTTTAAAGATAAAATTTTCCACAAACTAAGAACACCCGACAAAAATTTCGAAAGTATTTCAAAATAATAAGATCGAACAGGATTTTGTCACTTTTTCAAAAACCTATACATAAACATAAAAGATTAAACGAGTTGAATATACCGAGCTGTATTTATACAGTATAACATATAAAATTAAGGATAGCATAAATATAGAATCGAGCAAAATTTTAATATTTGATCCTTCCGTAAACTCTAATAAATAAAACTGTTGTCCGATTCCGTGAACACGGGAACTCCCGATACCGATACCACAAATGAATCGATACCGGTATCACGAATAGTTCTAAAGTATTGATAATTAAGAGACAATAAAAGTACAGCTATCGTCCGGTCGGGCAAAGTGACGATAATGATACCTTGAGCAGCGATCATCCGACAAACTACACAACATACCGCTTTGTGTACTATATACGGTACCAAAAATGGCATCCCAGAAGTGTCCTTTAAGTTGACATTTATGATTAAGATATAAAATTTTGTTAATAATACATTTATCACTCTATTTTAGCGATTTTGAAATAATGCAGTTAACAAAAGAAAACTTTTAAATTTAACTTTTTGATAAAACTGTGTTGTTCTTATAAAAGCCACTCGTTTTGTTGAAAAGAGGTTATAAAATGAAATGTTTCTAACTCGAGACATCATTTATGTTTTTTAAGCACAGTACAGTACTGTGTGTGTGAGTAATAAAATCAACGTTCTGTATTCTCTCATACTGTATGTTGATTTTCTTTCCTACGCTACCTGGTATTTACTATATTTACTGCACACATAATGTTAGAATAGAAAAAAGCTCGTGTTACTTTTGTAAATTGTTTAACTTTTACTTCCATTGAAGCTGTTCGATTGGATCCTGTCGAGCATTTTTCTAGAGGAAATTTTGAAACGTGTCCACCATGCAAAAAAGCGATTTATTCTCGCATTTTTACAAGATTTGTTTATTTAAACTAGTCTGATATGTCATGTACAGTACAGGACGTTAAAGTTGGCACTTTCGATCACGTGCGGGGCCATCACGACGTATCGAACACGCGATCACTTTTCGAATATTAATGTATTACGGGGATATTGCAAGGAGTGGCTTAACTTTTCCGGAAGCGGTTTAAACTGAGTTTGGTCGCGACTTGCTTTGACTCCTCGTCCCCACGACCTTTAATTAGTAAAATTTAATAGTGCCAATCTTCCTAACACACACCATCTTGCAAAATTTCAGATATTTTCGATAAAAGAGACAGAGGAATAATAGGAGCAAACATCAAAGTTTGTGAACAAACTCGTGCTCCACGTAAACAAACATACTGTCCAACACATTTCTAGATCTCGGAGGACCGCGGATCACAGAATAACTATATCGGCCAACTAAATAGTTCGAGATATCACGCCTTTTCACTTACAACAATAAGTCGTTTATATTGTATATTCCAAGCTATTTATATAGTAATTTATATATTTTACTTAACACTGCTCAGCTGTAAGACCAAAAATAATTAGACGATGAGAAGACAGATTTTAAGCTATCTCAACCCTTCTACCCCTAAACTGGGCGAGTGCCAAGCTCGAATGACGTACGCAAAAGCATAGTGTAAGTATTTGTAATACACAAAATAATTGATTTATTACGTATTCCATACCAAATTTTGAAGATTTTCATGAATATATAAATTTATAAAGTTTACAATCACTATGATAAAATATGCTTAAAAATGATGAGGAATTTTATAAATTTATAGGCTACTATTTACCGAAATTAATTTAATTAAATTGTTAAGAATTAATAATAATCTCGACAGAGCACAGAAGCCTCCTTTGGCAGAAAGATGCCGATTGGCTGGTTTATTACCATTATGTGAATGGGGAATTAACCCTCTAGATATAGTTTATGCACAGGAGGGTTGTAAGCGTGAACACGTGAGCTTATTCTACTTTTGGTTGGTCATTGTTTCCAGTCGGACAACTGAAATTTTTAGTAAGTATTATTTTTTTAAACTTTCTTTAAATAATGATCTCGAGATAAATGTTATAAGAGAATTTATTTTTATGACGCGGAATTAAGTGATTTAATTACAAATAAGCTGGATTTAATTGTGTTTTATAATGGAGAGGATTTAATGGAAAGGTTGCAGCCGACGTTTTCATCGCGTAAACGTCGGCCGCAACCTTTCTAATAAGTCGTACATTTGAAAAGCAAGATTCACGAAACTTAAGTCTACTTGACGAAAGATTAATTTTCACTTTCTCTGTGTTATAGAATAATAGAAATTCTCACGTTCTGATGCTGTTTCTGCAGCCCTTGACAAAGCCATGTTGCTCAAGTGGGACTTCACGACCTTGGAAAATCTCGGTCGTTCTTATTCTTTTAGATGTAGAATTTATCTGACCAATTTTACTCTTACGCTTTCCCCTAAACATTTTTTTTTAACATAATAGCGAGTGTTTTTAAATCTACGTTAATAAAACTAAGGTTTTAATTGTACTGTACGTATGTTAATTACATGAACGATAACACTGTAAATAACGGGCTCATTAGAGATTGCATAATAGAACGTCACGTGTTCACTATAAAAATACTTTTAAAAAAATTTGTTATAAAAGAGACAGGATAAGGCAATCTTCTTTTTCAAGTTTAAATTTTAACTGTAATGAAATGATTTAAAATACGTCATCTGCTAAAGCGTGTAAAAATGCAACATAAGGGAGAGTTCACTCATATACGTCACGTGGTCACCGACGTCACTTAAAGTCAGGGCAATCACCGATCCCAAATCAATAGAGGGATGTTCCATAAATTACGTCCGCATGTTTCTTGAAATCTTTACTCCCTCTCCCCTCTTGTCCCAGTTTGTCCAATTTTCCGTAACTCCTCCTCTCTTCGAACGTTCAACAAAACTCGAACCCCCTTAAAAAGCTTTATCCTTTTACGAATAATAAATATCATAAACAGAAACGAAATATACAAAAATATTTTAAATAAACATAACTAGTTAAGTAACGCCGCATCAGCGTGTAGTCGGAACGAAGCTGCTCGCGCCTTTATTTTCTAGATTATCAAGGGAAAAAGAAACAAAGCGTTATTCGTTCTCAACAATATATTTGATTTGTACTGGATCATTTAAAGGTACAAATATAAGGTCAGAATAAGCCATTAATTAATTGCTATGCGAACGTCTCACGAAATTCTGTCTATCAGTATGGGCCTTGGACTTACAGATTGACTCTTAGCGATCTTTTTTATAACGCTTTAAAAATACTGAGTCAGTTATTTTTTTCACTAGACTCAATGTAACATAGGTAAGACCGACAGCTGTCTCTTTCCCTACATTTATTTTAATTTTTGGAAGAGTTAATCCCTGTGATTTATGTATAGTCATCGAGTATGCTAATGTAAGGAAAAACTGTCTACGAGATCGCAATATACTGCCATCGTTCGAAGATAGTGTATAGTTCCGAGTGAACCATTGACGAGACCTCCTTGCACCCATAAGTTGACTGTCAGCATGATTCGGCATTAACTGAGAGATTCAAATACTTGGAGAGACCAAGAGCTGAGTCATTTTTGGACGAAGGCGGGGCAATATCTGGAGTGTTTTCAGATGCTATATAAGCAAGAGGGCATCCAGTTGACTGCAAGTAGTCTTCGTTGCTTTGTTTAACTTGCTCGTTTGTTGGATATAGCTCTGCTGCCGTTTGGAATTGATCAAGTTCATCTCTGGATAAATAGGCTCGATTTCTTCTCGTCAGAATATTCAGATCTATATCAGAGAAATCACCCGAAGCTAGATGTTGTAAGACATCTGTGAAGGAACTATCTGCGCTATTTTGTCTATGAGAATTACTAAGTTCAATGAACTTCTCAAAAGAATCAAATGCGAATGTAATGTAATGTCCGAACAAGGTAGGGACCTGGTTGAGACATTACGTCGTAAAAAACACTCGAGGAGAGAGGAGTATCTTTAACAGGAGGAAGCTGACGAAAATCACCAAACAAATAGATAAAGAATTTACCAAACGGCTCATCTTTCTCGGGGTTTATCTCTCTCAATCTTCTCTCGATCATGTAAAGCATTCTTGCACCAATCATTGACATTTCATCGATGATGATGAATTTGAGCGACTTCATCTCAATCTGGAATCTCTGTGCAGCTTCTCCATTTCGAGATAGAAATTTCGTACTAACGACAGGAAGACGAAGGAAAGAATGGATCGTAAAGCCATCAATATTGATCGCTGCTGCTCCACGTTTTACAAAGCAAACTTTTTTTAAACTTATTATTCTATAAAGATTCTTTATATTTGTTGTGTATCTAGTTAGCTAGATACACAACAACATTTACATTTACCTTTCAAAATTACCGTTTTAATGCTTGTCATATTTTCCGACCACCAGATGATGCTTCTACACGTGCGTGCAGGAAGCGACTAACACTTGACTTCATGCATTCCTTGTCAACATTATAACTCTAGAATGAGTTGTCCGATCTTGATGAAATTTTCTAGGACGACTCAACATCTCTCACGGATGAACTGAATAAAATGTCAACTCTCAAAAATGATCCATACTGAAGAAAAACGCCATCTTCGTTTTGACCTCTATCTCCAGTTCTACAAAAATGGATCATTTTTGAAAGTTGAAATTTTAATCAGTTCATCCCTGAGTGATGATGAGTCGCCCTAGAAAATTTCATCAACATCGGACCACTCATTCTAGAGTTATAATGTTGACAAGGGATGCATGAAGTCAAGTATTAGTCGTCACTTCGTTCCGACAATAAAATGCATAAACTATATAATATTTAATGTTTCCTAATGTTTTCTAAAATTTAATGTCATAATTAAGATAAGTCAAACAAGGGGAAGACGTCCACTGAAGGTCAACCCGTCCCTTCTCTTTTGTCCTACTTGTCTTAATTACTCGTCTGTGTTTTGTCGAAAATTTCTAAAATTTTGCAGAGGTTTGTGTATGAGGGGATTGATACAATTAAATTAAATATTGTTGGGAGAAGGTCAAGAGGATGAAGGGATAAAGAGGGGATAATAAGTAGTATCTGGAGTGGAAAAAACTTCGTGTGAACTTTTCTCCTTATTGGAATTTACAGTTTTAGAAACTGATTCTACCGTCGAGAATAATTATTTTGCTATCTCATACAGGAAAAAGCGAAATAGCGTAAAATAAAGAATAGAGCGTTATTAAAACAGAATATTGTAAAAAGAGTTTAAAATCTGCTACTCACTATCACCATTTCAACTTAACTCCACATCTGCGGTTGTCGAGAATTCGGAGAACTGTGGGGTCACGAAGGAGAAGAAATCGCTTGGTCAGGGGAGAAAGGAGAGTAAGGTCCTTTTTCAGATTGGGCATATGTGGAACGAATCTGTACGTTAAGTTCATCTATGCTTGTGATCACGTTTCTTTTCAGTCCAAATATTATATTTTTAACATTCGTAATATTACAAATATGCATTTCAAGTAATATATCCCTCTTCAGTTTTGTTTCTAGCGTATCTTGTAGTACAAAATATGAACTTAAATAGCCTAATTATGCTATTTTTATTAATTCTTTATAATTACGCTACTAAAGCCAATTTAGTTTCAACTAATCAATATTACTTCTTTAACGGTAACTGAACATTAAATATAAGAAATAACTCAATTGATTAAAAAGTTGCATAAAGATAAAAAGATTAACTAATATGAATTGAGTTAGAATATAATATCAGAATCCCCAACTCAATTTTAGAGTTGAAACACACAAAACAATAGAAGCTTACGCCCGTTAGTTGATATAATTAACTGTAATAAAACCGATCTGTGTAAATTTCCTCATTTTCTAAGTTGTTTGTCTGTAGCAACACTACAATCATATTTTTCTGTATATAAGATAACAAGAATAACAAAATGTTATTCCGCAATATTTTAAAATAGTAAACAAATTTTCGTTTTAAATATCAGGAAATTATTAAATCATAAGACTATACTACTTTAATTACAAATGTTACTACACCATAATTGTTATTGTAAATGTACGAGTATAAATGTATAAAAATAGCACAATTATTTAAGTCTATATTTTGTACTACCAGATACGCTGTAAACAGAACTGAAGAGGGGATAACTGCCTGCTCGAGTGGAAAGAAAATGTGTTAGATGACTTGCCAGCTTTTTACTTTCTTACTAAAAGCACATTAGATTTAACCAGTTTTCCACTGTAGAGGAAATTCCTTCCTCCAATTATTCTGTTAAGTCAGTAATTTGCATCATTGTATTCTTTGATACAATTTACATTTATCTGCTGAATGTATATTTAGAATTTTGTACAAAGTGGTACTATACAGTGTTTTTACGATATTGTTTTATTTTTCCAAAAATTTCACGCAGAAATCTGTAACAAGTGCGAGAAAATATATCGTGTAATTAAATCACGTGTTGTTTAGCTTGGCGCAAGTAGTCGATATTGTCGCTTTCTCCACGACGTCAGGTGATTTTTATGGTCACGTGATTGTTTTTCCTCCACGATCTGGTGATGTGATCCTTTCTAAAAATCCAATATACATTTCCTCTATCCCTCTAAGCAGTATTAGTCGTCGAGGTTAATCGTCGCCATTGCATCAACTACCGTGCAAGTTGATGAAATGGCGACGGTCAACCTCGACGACTTCTTGACGTTAGCTTCGGTTGCTTCCATTTTTGTGCCTATTGGTAAGCAATTTAATAAATAGACGAAAACTTTGACCCGATAGAAAATGGGATGGCTACTGTCTTATTCACAACGTTACAATTTCAGTAAAATCGATAAAATTGTCATATTTTTACATCTATGAAACAGCTTTCTGTCACGTAATTCCAGCGTAGCCGAGACAATGCCAAAACGGGACAAAAGTCACAGTAAGAACACGGGCTGGACTTGTTATAGACCCTGTTACGTCCGAAAAATTGAACACGTTTGACCCGAGAGGCTTCGAAGTACCGCTAATTTCTTTCGAAGGGATGTAACTTAGAATGGCGTTGAGTCGATCACCGCGCGGTCGGTGTTCGAACGAATTTCTTTCGACGTCATTTCCGATTAATTTACCGTTATATTCAATTGTTCGCGCCGAAATTAATAATCACGTTAGCAACTGATTATTTCTTACCCATCATTACTGTTAACAACACAGCAATAGATCCAACCAGTTCGTTATATCCACGAAAGATCAATCGATTAATAGGTTTGGTTACGAGAGACGAAAGACAAATTTCTTTCGATTTATGTTTAATTTATAAAATATTGCGTTATTATTTCATGACATTTTATTTTATTTGCAATTTATTCTTATTTTGTATCAGTACAGAAAAAGCAATAATGCTGTCGAACCACTGTAAAATTGACAATATTTAACACTTATGGCACTCACTGAAGTTAACATTAATATTACGAAAAGTTAATAAATTACTTCTTTTTCTTTGCAGACAGTTGCCAAAATGGCAGAAATGACACTTGAAGTGGCAACAAAAATGTGTTTAATAACTCAAAATGGCTCCACGTTAATCACAGAATTACCAGAAATAATAATGCTCTATATATTCGAATACCTGGAGGATGAAGGTTTAGATACATGCAGCCAAGTGTGTACCCAATGGAGAGATATGATCGAAAACATAATGTATCACCGAGTAACAATGATCACAAGGGTAATCATTATAACATTAATTGTTGATTAAATGCTTTGATTATATAATTGCTCTCAAAATTCCAAAATCGATTAAGATAAATAATTTCTAAGTTACGGAATTCAGTTTAGAAAATATTAATTTCTCAAATGGCGAATTGTACTTTCTTATTTTTTATGTTTTGTGCATAAAACTGTGAGTTTTCACTGTCCGAATCTAAACATTTGTAGATTTCTCAGTCGTCGATACATTCAGTTCTGTCTTTCTTCAGAATTCGTTTCTCTACGTGAGATGTGTTTTCATTTATCTACATTAAATTTCAATTTCGTCAATAGAGTAAAGGCGTGTAACTTATAATAGGCAATTTAGACTGTTTTTCTGAAAATGTAGAGTTTTATGTAGTCTACGGAAGTGACATAAAAATATATAATGGGTTTAAGAGCACAAAACCAGAATAAATTTAAACAATCTGTCTGAAAAATACCTGGTCGCGAATTGTTTAACGTACTTAATAAGAAATCAGATGTGTCGTTGGTATTTATGTAATGTATGTAAGAACCGTAAATGTAGGATACTGTCGAATGCTTTCCTGTTAAGATTTCTATTGTTTGTACTGTACAGTTCTGATAGAATGACTGAATGTACGAGTAATTTTTTTGGGTCTCCGTATAACTCCTAAGACAGCTTTTCATCTTATTTATAATTGTAATAATGTTTAAAGAAACGTCGATAATTGACTATTTTTTTAAATTTCGTATTCGTTGAAGTCCTAACTTTGAAAGTTTTCTTTTGAACAATGAAGCAATGCTTTACACTTTAAATGCTGTATTTATTTGTAAAAAAGAGTTCAAAACTTAAAACGAATTGCGGAATTTTTCTAGATATTAACTTGAATACATTTATACAAAGATACTTTTAGAATTATTGAACTACAGTAAA
Organism: Centruroides vittatus; assembly: GCF_030686945.1. Lineage (NCBI taxonomy): Eukaryota > Metazoa > Arthropoda > Arachnida > Scorpiones > Buthidae > Centruroides > Centruroides vittatus. The sequence goes on from NW_027120871.1 coordinate 478,786, forward strand.
ATAAGTTTTCATTAATTATATTATGTAAATAAATTTACATTTACTGTAAATATTTTGATTTATTTAAACAGATACTCCCTCTTAATGTAATAAACTCGGTAATCTGCGAATCGGAAAATCTACGTCCCTACGTTGGGTTCGACGATCATTTTCAATACAATTGGTTCGTTTTAGGAGATGAACCTGAACGTTCGATTCACTCTACGTGTGATCTTCACGAATTCGGGGAACATACGGATACATTTGGTTGGTTTTCACGTCAAAGATTCGCGGTCTTTATGCATTCATTGTATAGTAAGTAGCTGTAGTATGTAAGTTTGAAATTATTTATTAATTGTAAATAACGATTACGGCTTTGATTCCAGGAAAGGCTGTCAGAGATATAATTCCCGCACATTATAAGTTCTCGTCGATAGAAGAAACAACCGAAGTACAAATATCAATGTTTCCAAACATTAAGGGTTTGAATATTTTTAATTACCCGTTCAAACTTTTTGGAAACGAATCGATACTTTATGACAAGGCAGATTTAAAGAAGGAAATAAAGAATGTATGCCACAGAAAGAATATACCGGACGAACAAACGAAATGCATCATTTTCTACGAAGATTTTGAAGTATATTCGTACGAAGACAAAACTGAACCTTTTATAAATTTCTCAATTCACAGAGATGTGTACAGGCTCACAATATTTTATGGAGAGAGAGTGAATGCTTTTCCTGTTTATATTTATGAATTTAAAACTGGTTATACGACAATCAAAAAGAGATTCCAAAGGCTGAAATATTCTAAACTCAAAATGTTACAGAAGAGATGTTTCGTGTATATTTTCCATCATGCGTGTTCAGATTGCATCGATACAGCAACTCGAGCATTTAGGGAAGTGTTCCATCTAACGAACTACGTTACTTATAACTTTTTACCGTTGTATTTATCAATCATCCCAAGCGAAAAAGAGTATTTTCTTCGCGTAGAGGACGACGATTCGATTCCTTGCACTACATTAATGGTTTTCGTGTGGTGGGAATAAATTTATTGTATTAAACTGGTGTTAGAATTGAGCATTTAACTGTTTTTGGTTGATAGTATTGTTCTATACCAGGGATTCCAATCCTATCTGCGCGTGACTCATACCGAATGTTTTGGCACTTTTCAATGGGCCGTTATAATTGATTTTTTCTTATTAAAAATGGGTAAACAACCGCATATGAGTTTTACTGAGACCACAAAATGTTTTAAACTGCACGGTATGAAATTACGGTTGTTTATTGTTATACCAATATTCTAATCGCGATGAATTAATATAAATAAAGTAATTTTAGTTAATTAATGTAAAACTTATCGATATCTGAGATTTCTTTCAAATTCTTTTTGAATAATAAGCCCAATTTTTGGGGGTCTCAATCAATCTTTCTGCAATGCCGGGAATCATTTCTGCAATCGAAACCTTCTAATTTTCATTGAAATCAATGTACAGTACGTGACCTTACCCGTCACAAGCAATACAGATCATCAAAACATATAAATATATGTGTTACAAAAGAAAAAAAAATGGGTTAATTTATTTATAGTAACTCACAAACATCAAAAGTGCTTATCTATTGTAACTAATTCACATTATGTTCATTAATCTACAAAATCTGCAACAACGTTCTTTCTATTTTCAATATTTTTGGCCTTTTTTTATCAATTATTAAAGATCTTAAATTTCGCTCATCAAAATACAATTTTTCAACATACAAATTCACCATTTTCATTAAAAATATTAGTAGATTTATTTCTTCTATTTGTTGCAGCAAACTCTTTAATTGTCTTATGTGCATTATATGCATGATGTTTTCTTTGAAAATTTTTAATTTCGTATAAGAAAGTGCTTAGTTTTAAATATAGGCCTAATTGTAAATGCTAATAAAGCATAACATCTTCATTAAGTCCGATCTCACTCCAGATGTGACATATGATCTCCCTCCATCTCCCCACCGCTCGACCTTTCATCACCGAAATTTAATAGCATCAACACTCTTATAAACAAGCTACAGTGCCGAATTTCGTTTATTTATCTACACTGTCTCTAAGTGAAAAACATGAAATTATCTTTACGTCACGACGATAGACGAAATCAAAGTAAAAATAGACGAATTTTTTTCTCGTCTGATTGCAGTACCGAGCGTCATATTTATCCACGCTCAGAGACATGGAACTTCCGAAGACTGATAAGGTAAACCCTCCATTTTTTGGGTCTCAACTTTTGGAAACGCTTGAGTAGTGAATCCTATTATTTAAACAAAGAGCTGTTTGTGTTTAAGGATACACGCTCACCATAATTAGTTCTAATCAGAGATTGGAACCTCTGGCCCTCACTTTCTTAGAAATAAAAATCATTTATAAATAACTTTTTAATAAATAATTCCGAATAACACATTTTATCACAATGTTTTTTGTTTCAGCCTACTAATAAAAAGATCGAAAAACGAACAAACTTTTACACACCGTCGGACATATGTGCTCGTTTTTTATTTAAATTATGTAAAATTTTCATATTTATTTCAGTTTTTGGCTCCCTGGCCCTCTACACACATATAAATATTAGAAATTGTCTAAGCTTCTCATTTCCCCTTCTTCATTCTCTCTCTTAAGCCCTATAACTTCTGAGATTTAATTCAAAATTGTCTCTTTTTCACTAAAACAAAATACACTATTTCTCCTCTTGTTTCCCATCTATACTCTCGTGTTAATCCACGAATATATGATATACTCTATAGTAGCATTTCCAATTTCCTACGTCTTCATCCTGCTGGTATTGCACAACTACTCAGTTTTAATATTTGGCTGTAGATTATTAGAAAGGCATTTAAATAAGTACATAAGTATTAAAATTTAATGACCAGTTCGATCTTAATTAGCATTAGAGATGGGCAAATTCAAACCGGGTAGCCGAAGAGAATTAACTGGTATTAAAATCTAGGGTAATGTTCAAATCTGATAAAAATATATTAAAATAATTTTGGTCTCAAGTCAGATATTATAAACATAAATAATTTACAGGAATTTATAGAAAATATTGTAGGAGCCTATATGAAATAGGTATATCAGATTAGAGGAAAGTAGGGTAATGGGGCCCACCTGTTTTTTTGGCTAAACGGTTCGGAATTTTCAATCCAACAGATGCTTGCGTGTAGCAGCTGCAGAGTCAACTTCGAATTCTGAATATGTTCTCAAGGGTAATTATGCACATAACAGCCACCTGTTATGTGCATAATTATTCTTGAGAACATTGTTACTCTGTGAGACTCTTACTCTACTGACCCTTTGTGGGTGTTTAAGGAACTGCTTTGGTTTTTTTTCCAATGCGTATTAGTTAACTCAAATGTAAAATAATCCAGCAACGAGTTTGTTAACTTTCTGGGCAATATTTGATAGCGCCATTTGCTACCATATTTTATTTAAAACCTTTTTATGTTTTTAAATTAATTATAAAACAGCCAGAAGTTTAATTTTGAAAGTAGGTTTTATAAAAACTTGTAAATGCTAACAACGAGTAAAACCATCATCAAATCCGATCTACTGGAGATTAACACGATCATCTCCCCACTTCACAGACCTTTACCCGCCGAAATTTATTACCATCAATCCTCCTAATATACAAATTTCCCTGCAAAATTTCAGAAATTTTCGACTGAAAGCACAAGAGTTATTAACCTTCAAACAGGGGGAAGAGAATCAAGCTCTCACATGAAACATTCATACATACAGAAAACACCCGAAACTTTTTTTTGCATTTCTCAAAAATGTGAAAACCTTCTGGTGATTTATTTATTGACAGATCGCCCCTTTACTTTTCCTCTGTTATATATGACAAAATCGGAAAGGAAAAATGACGTGAAGATTTGTACTCCAGTTACGTGTTTTATACCTTAATGTCATTAACACGATTAAATGAGGATACGCTTTACGTAATTAATGGGCGATTAATTGTTCCCATTGTCTAATTCAGGGCAACCTTTTTCTATGTAAGCGCCACTTTTAATACTTTTCGAATCACGCCGGTCGCGTAAAAGAAAAAAATGAAAAAATGATAGTAAATCACAATTATTTATTCATAGGCTACATGATTATAAATTAACATATTAATCATTGCTAGCTTCAAATTAGTTTTGACCTGAGTCTGTTAACCGATTTCTAGTTTTATTTTATAGGAAACTAGCAGGTAGGCCCGGCGTTGCTCGGGCAAAAGTAACGAAAGCGAAGATTAAGATTATTACGTTACAGTCGAAAAGAAAAAGAGTAATTTCATCAACAAACTAGATATTTCTAAAGAAAGGTCGAATTTCAAAATCGAATGTTCTAATATCGTTCGATTTTTACGACGTGTTCTGATTATATCGTTCGATTTTCATCGAATGTTCTAAAGAAGAAAAGTCGAGAATAACCGAACTAATCTGTTTAAATTTGAAAATCGAATATACTCTAACATATTACTCTTTTTCTTTTTTTTTTCTCTAGCGCCCGTAAATCTTGCACGTCGCTTCCTCTTGTTCTCCATTGTTACTTAACACTTTGGTACTTAAATTTGGTACTCTGTGTACCGAATTTCAACTTTCAACTCCTAACCGTTTTAGCCTAGATTAAGATTATTACGTTACAGTCAGTATTACTTTTCACAGAATGCAAGAATTAGGTTCCCCTGTTTCCAGACTAATTAGAGAATTTTTACGTGGGTCTAAAAATATTTCGATATGTTGCAAAAACGAAAAAAACTGCATCTGCGTCTTGCACGTCACTTTTTCTTAACACTTCCATTGTTATGTAACACTTTCATCGTTGATGGAACTGTTAAGACTTAATCCCGCCCTTCCCCCGTGGAGAGGAATTTCGAAAAATCCCTTCTTAGTGTGCGTTCTCGTGACATACCCTAACTGTGTACCAAATTTCAACTTTCAACTCTTAACCGTTAAGGCTCTGCACTGATTATTATTATCAACTCGTCTCGATTATATACATAAGATGAATACAACTTGGTTGCGGAACAAAATGTTGGCATACATAAGTTGTAAAATAACGATATAATTTTTGCTGGATACTTTCTTAAAGTCGAAAATTTATATATTTATTAATATTTTATGGAAAACGAGCCTCAAAAAATATTAACGCAGTCCGTGGGTCGCCCACCGCTGGTCTAATTAATGCTATCATTCTCATCTAATTACTCATTCACAAAGTGATCACTTTAAGTGGATTTCACTGCATTTATAAATTTCTAATACTTTAGAGAGATTCGTATTTAATTACTTTACAAACTACACACTCAATATTGAAATTTTATTTAAAACATTAAAATCGATACTACATTTATATATATTTAAGCAATACATACAATATAAATAAAACATTTGTGAAAGTACGTAAATTATCATTATAAACAAAATATACGACAAGTGACGATGATGTGCTTAAATTAGGCGTGACCTTAAATCGTATGAACCAACTTAATTTTTATCAGAGAAAATTATATTCAAAACGTAGGCCCTTTAGATCAAATCCCAGAAAGAGCATGTTTTCTTCGTGGAAACGGTCCTCAAATTTAACAGACTCGAATACACAGAATTCAGAGCACTAGACATCTGCAAATTCAAGTGTATATATAATAATACATTAATATATTGAAAGAGTTAATTGACTCGCATACCTTGACTGGAAACTTCTTGGTAACATCGAAGAAACCGTTAATAGATAAACATAAAGACACCTTTCCAAATCTTTTCATAAAATTCACGATCTGTAAGAAATTCATAAAATTATTTTATGCAAATTAAAAAGTAACGCTAATTTTATTTTATAACAGCAGCTTTACTTTTAATTTCTGTTCCAATTTCAAATCGCATTGTGCGAATCTTCGAATGTCCTGAAACGATGTTTGCATCTGAAAGAAAGAAGAAAAACATGTTACTAGTCTAATATAACATGGAATAGCGCATTTCATACAATACAAAAATTACAGTAGATGTAAAAGCGGATGCTAAAAATCCTACAAAAACACAAATAATTGTAAGTCCAGAACAAGATACGAAAATTATAATTTTCCAAGCAAATTCCATTTTCGAATAAATCAAAACATAATAAAACAGACTGCTTTCCGTTAATAGAGCACCGTACAAAATTGTCAATACGTAATTGAATGGACCATTCAATTGTTTCACACAGTTCCAAAGCTCGTTGTGTTGCGTCATAATTTCTTCTAATTCTGTTTCCAAATTCGGATGATTCATTTTTAGTAGTTGCAGATCTTGCGATAACTTCTGGAAAATCATCAGTAATATAATTATAAACAAGAAAAGAAAAAAATCTAGATAGAGTAATTCACCCATGATTAAATTAATAAAAATGCCAACTTCTATGGTGCAGAAAAATGCTTCGTATTCGTACGACTTTCCTTTCTCTACAGCCGGATAAAAATGAAAAATGTTAATTGCTTGGCCAGAAATAGTTAAAAATATAACAATAACAGAAGCGATAATTGTCGTGTAGGTAACCACCCAGTAGACTTTTTTCCGACAGAAATATTCTGGTTTCGTCAATTTAATCTTCGGGGTTAATTTTACTCTTTATAATACTGAAAGTGAAAGCGTAAGTTAAAACTAAATTAGCAAACAAACATTTTGACAAAGATGACGTCGTTCTCGACTAGTAAGTACCACGATTGACAAGGAATCATCTCTGACAAAACCGGTATTGTCATCGAGAACATCAAACAGAAATGTATCCAGTAGAAACATTCGACGAAGAACGAATGAAATTTTATTATAATTAGGTGACCATGAACATCATTTCGGTTGTGGCACGAACAAGGAACGAAAAAAGTGTATCCGTAAACTCTTGTTAGAGACGTAAACGAGGTTAAAACGCAGTTGAAACATATCTCTGTTTCTGCGTTCATATTTTTTCTATTTCTTCTATACTCGTCTTCGGCTTCAATTCTTGCCAAAAAGTTTTCCATTATTTCGTTACACTTACGAAATTTTATGGAAATGTAATTAGAAATTTGAGTTATACGATCCTTGGATTATTCAAATCTAATGTCGAGATGTTCCGGGTGTCTGTAAAATGAAAGTCTACAGGAACTATGCACAGTTGGAAACGCAACATACTCGTTTACGATCTATTGAACGGTTTTGGATTTCAAATCTGAATTTCGATATGCCTTTCGTCGTAATTACTGTTTACAGAATCCAAGGTTGATGCAATAAATGTATAGTTTATCGTGTTTCCAAACGAAATCCAAGCATTTAGAATTGTAAGATAGTAAACAAAAGCTATTTATGTTTAAACTCAACAACTGATGGTAAATTAGGATTAAATTTTCATTTCGTAATTTTCATATTATATAATCAGTTCTAATTAATTAATTTTTTAATTCTGTTTATTAAATATCTTTTGTTAACATCCCAGTCCGTGCAGTCTCTAGACTTTTAATTTAGGAACCCAGAATGGAATTCGGGTAAATAATTCTAAAAAAAGGTTTAATGTACGGTTCGTCTCGGATACATTGGGTTCTTTCGCCCACCATCCGGTCACTTCTGTTGTATATATGTTGGAAATTACTTGGTGGGTATAGAGAAATTGGAATGATAGAGTAGGGCAGTGGTTCTCAAAGCGGGTGCCGGGGCGCCCTTAGGGTTGCCGCAAGTACGCCACAAGGGTGCCGCGAAATTTTTAAATAATTTAAATTAAAATTACTTAAAATAATGGAATTAAAGTATTAAATTAAATAAATAATTAAAACAATTATAAAAAATGAATATTGATTTTTTCTACTATCTTGTTACGTCGCCACTCGTCTCAGTGACTCGGTAATTGGCGATACGTAAACACTAGAAAAAAAAAACGAACTAGTTACTAGTTGTCTGTTCTTCTGTTCCTGCAGCGAGTAGAAGTGCAATATAAATGCGTTGAATGCAGTAAGTAGTTGTTTTTATTATTGTTATATGTTCAGACAATAACGAGAAAGCATCATATACAAATATTTTTCTTCTTTACAACAAGAACAAATAAATTATTAACTTGTAATTAAATTTTATAATAAAATATTGAAGTTAATTATGTCGTTCAATATCATGAATAATTTTTTCATTAAAAAAAGAAAACGTGAAGATTCTAATGATCAAGAAGTGGTTACTGGTAGCAAAGCTAAGGAATCAATTAGTACTAGTAAATCAACAAAAATTCAGAGCTCATTTTATCACCAGATACCTTCATAATAATAACTTTTGTTTTAAATATTTTTGTGTTGTTTGGAAGTAAACTTACTTACTTTAAAAAACTTTTATTTTTTTTCAAAGACTTTTCATCCTTCATAACTTTACTAACCGTAAAAAAGCAAATAATAATAATAATAATAATAGGGGTGCCGTGAATTTTATTTAATGATTTCAGTGTGCCACCAGACAAAAAGGTTTGAGAAACACTGGAGTAGGGCAATGCAATGTAAGGGCGATCTGCCAAAGAATATGCCTTCGGAGAGGATTTTCAATGGGAAACGTGCCCTGTTTAGATATTAGACAAATGAATAAAAAACGGGAAACTGTATGTGGCCAGTCCGTGGTGAGGACCTTCGACAAAGTACCAGTGTTCAGTGGTTTTATCTAATTCGTAAACGATGTATGGGTATGAAAAGAATTTCTTAGTTGACAGAACAGAAAGACAAAATCTGTATGTATGTAATAATATTTCCGTACTGTATCTTATATAGAAAGTAGACATGTTATTATAATTAAAAATAAATATTACTTTATTTATAATACGGCTCGTTTTTTTTTGTGTTTTTATTTTATCGACATTTGCACACCCGTTATTCATTGTGTCGACCGTAAGTGTATCCTTTCACACAATAAAGGTATATCTGTTGAAAGAATTTTCGTAATTAGGAATTGTTAAACTAAATTACAGCAGGTTTCATATATTTTATATTTTATTGCAATTGTTTATATATATTAAAAAGGAATAATTTAATGTGTTCTTTTCTTTCTAGAACTGATTGACATTTCTTTACTTTTTCTGCTCTTTCGCAGTCTGTCTCTTCTATTAGTATATTAATATACATGATATTAGTATATGTATCAAGTAACATATAATTATTAAACTTTAATATATATTTAATTCATTAAGAATATGATATAATAATTCTTGTGTAACGCGTAACGTATATGATTTTGCAAAATCGTTAAATATTAAACTGCAATACGATTAAATTTAAATCGAATTCTGTAGTGGCTTACATCATCCTTTATGCATGTAGCGATTAATACAGGAAATAAATTTATATTTAATAGCATAGAATGGGCGAAAATCAATATTTAACTGTGTTCTACGTATATTTAAATTTAAAATATTTAATTTAAATTTAAGTTCTAACTTATACTTATAATAATTATAAAAAACATAAGTAAATCAGGTTAACTTTAAAAATCTATAAATACACGTATATAGTTAAATCTTGAATTTCAATGCTTATTCAAATAGTAATATTAATATTTTGGGAAAATACTATACAAAAATAATATCGCTTGTGAGTGATAGAAAAACAATGTGGTGATAAAGATAAATTTATGTTGCTTTAAGTAATCTTTTTCTCCGAATTTCATACACTGTACCTCACAACCTATATATGCGCCCTAAGACTTTTGAACTGATAACATCCATATAGAATATCATAGAAATACGAGAAATATAGTATTCACAGTGAAACCGCAATGTCAAAATTATAAGAACAAGTCAGACGCAGGACTTTCTCCGAAAAGCATCAGACATACGGAATATTATCGTCACAACATGGCATCTTCCTTGCTAGCACGTGCAGGGCACTATCACATCGAAAGCGAATTGGCGAAATGTTTACATTATTTATCTGTATCACTATTGCGTTCGTTTCTTTTTTTGATAATTCGGCCTTCCACGACTTTCTCCTATCACTATATCCATTCGAAGACTTTTCGTTTGGTCCTGACGAATATTAAGTCTGGAAGCCATAATGACTCCTGCTAGCTGTTGTAGGACTCGATTTTAACACTTAGTTATTTCAGTAGTCATCAAGTTATATTTTAAGTGATTTTTTTGTATTTTTTTAATCAGTTGTACGCTTAGGTTATATATAAATAATTATTAAATGTGTTCTGTAATTTCTTATATAGATTTACCATTATAAATAATAAGGAGTAGATAGGGACATAAGGCCCGAAATGCATTTTTTTTTTTAAATATAGAAAATAAAATCGTTTTTTATTGAAAGTAGTGTTCCAGTATGGTAAGTCTTTGCGTAGCGACTCTGAGATTAAATCCAAAGAACATACAATTAAAACACGAGAGATTAAAAATCGTGACATCATTTCTTGTTTAGCAAAACGAAGTCTCTGTAGATGTATGTGACTGTAATAGCCCGTTCGCACTGAGCATTTCAATGTAGATTTTGATCAAGGTCGGCGACTGTTCAGTGGTGCGATCTCTCTCGACCGCTTCAATCTCGACTGAAACGAGGTTCAATCGCGATGGACTCAAGAGAATGGCATCCGATGACATCAACGTTTCTAAATCTACTCGAGTATTTAAACGGTAAAAGATGAAACGATAGAAATAACTGTCCACCCGAAGCAATCTAAGTAAAATATTTCAGATAAGGATGCACAAGCAACATTCATATCTTCGATTTTAGAAACAGCCATTTAGTTATAAACGAATCGGTCGAAAAGTCTAACAAAATAAGAATAACGACGACGTCATTCTCGTTTAATTCGTTCGACTTTACGAACGTACCCATAAGGGAGTTCCCACAATCTCAAGCCCGCGAGAAAATACAAGATGGCTGCGGAACACGTGTCGGGCTATCGACAGAGAAATAAAAACGGGCCAGCTACGGCTCGCGAAAAGTTTCTATCCGGCCCGCGAGATCTTTAATAGATTATTAAATTGAAAAAATAACTAATTAATAGTTATTTTTCCAATTCTTTGTAATTTTCGAAAACGAGAAGAGAAATAAATGTAGTAATTAACTTTTTATTTATTTATTTCATATTTGCAAACTAAAAAAATTACAAGTCACAAGAAGGCGTCAATTGACTACTACGGCCCGCGGAAAAAAACGTAAAATTTATTATGGTCCATGTTGTAAGAAAGGTTGCGCACCCTAGACTAAATTTATAACTTAACCCAACCGATAGGAATTTACTGGCATGTTTTTACGATAGTTCTGTATAGTTGACAGGAGTTTTAAAAAAATCCATTAAAATATTTGATATATTTATTCTGCGTTTATTCTGCTCTCCCATCTTATATTACTTACGGATTTCGGTGATATTACGATTTAGTATGTCCCATCTGTACGGGGATGGAGAAAAAACGTGTACAATTCTAGTACAGTGTTAAAAAATTAACTGTTACTTTGGCAGCATCATTTACAACCACATTTAATGAATGAGACACTACAATGGTACAAAAAAAAGCTCTAGAATTTATTTTCCTTAAATTTACGATTTATATATCCGTTGTCATAAAAATTCGTCTTTCCAATGTTTTCTCAAGACTACAGATATTCAGGTACAAAATAAGCGGTTTCGACTTATTTCTACTAAGAAGTAGTTAAATAATTAAGAGATTCGAAAATGGGGACATAAATAAAACCCTGCTGAAAGAGCCAGAATTTTACTTAAACAAAAGCTTAACCGAACCAATCACTAGCTCAGTACAGTGGGGAACTGATTTCCGTGTATACCTGGTACTAAAACGAATTACAGTACAGTAGGTAGAAAACAAATGACTATTAAGTTTAACATATTTACATCTATGGTGAGAAACGTTTAAAATTTACAACAGCCCTGTGGCGTCCTTTGAGATATACTAGTGATCGACAAAAGAGGCATTTGACAATGACCGGTATCGGCACCCTCTGGATTTGGCAACCTGCGTGCATGCACGCGCCACACACCTACCAGGACGTCTCTGATTCCATTCATTAGCCACTCGTAGGGAGCTATTTCACTAAGTGGATTGTTTTAAGATTTAAAAAGTAAAGAATATTTTGTTATTTTTATGTACGTTTCTTCACAAAGTTATATTGAATTATGTTTCTTTAAAAGTATATTCATACAATTGAAGAATTTTTTGTACTAGGTATGTATATTCATCACACATTTTGTTTTACCAAGTACGTTTTTCTGATAATTTTAATTTTAGCCCTTATATCGTGGCTAGTAATTAAAAAATTTATTTTAAAAAAGTTTTGGCTCAAGACCATATAATGAAAAGGAAAACATTATTAAAAGAGAAAGACCAATGCCTAAATTAAATATGTCAACAAAAAATTTCGACATTTTGAGGATAAAATTTATGACGAATGACGATTCTTTCGTAAAATTGAAGCAATTTGGAAATCAAAATAGAATAGAATTGAACATTGGTAGACAATATAAAATAAATATTGAAAATTATAACAAGATAATTACGATTAATAGATATATCTAAATTAATGGATGTTATATGTTTTTTCTCAAAGCAAGAATTGGCATTTAGAAGGCACAGAGAATTTATTGAATCTAATAAGAAAGTTCAATATAATTACTTCTGTTATTTATTAAGTACGTCAGATAATTTATTAAAAATACATTTAAAGAAGTATAAGGTTTTTACTGGCTTATCAAACAAACAAATACAAACGGGGCCTGACGCGCAATTAATTGATTGCCCCTGAAAGTCGGCTTCTTACAGAAACACAGCTTCCCTATCATCAAATGTCACGGCACGCCACTGGGAAAAAGATAAGATAGGAAATAGAACATAGAAAAGATTGGAATACATGGGTTTTCTTTTCTTGCTGAACTCTACAATCTCTGGGTAGGATACCACGTTGAACATTTTTGGAAGGTCTCTCGTTGTCGTGTTCGTTGAAGTTTCTGTTGCACTTTCCTGTCATTGCCAAATGTGACCCGGAACAACACAACTCGTGTCCGTCCACCTTGACGTCTGGGCAAAGAACGTCCTTTCTCCTCTTTCACTGGCCTCAGGGCCTCGTTTATCTCTTTGTTCTTGGTGGTTCCCAGAATTGTTAATCCCACCCCAAAGGAAAAGGGTTATAAAGGAAAGTTCTAGAAGGAAAGGGAAACAAAGAAGAAAGAAAACTAAAACTAACTTAAATCAATATTTACAATAAATATGGCATACAGCAGCTATAACTTAAACTCTAAACAAGTCCATTTTTGAATTGTCTCCCTTAAAGATCAAATCGCCCCCTTGTGGGGCGAGGGCGCCACGTTGGGATACACTGGTTTAAATGGTCGTACATTGCATCAAATTTTACCACCTTAAATTGATTTTTTATATTTCTTGAAGTTAAACTTGTGAATTTTTCGAAGATTTACGAATTAGGTCTAAGTCAAAGGCAAACTTTTAAATAAAAATACTTACTTTCTGAAGATAATGGTCTTGTATAAGACATTCTTGCAAAAGAAGTTCTCGACAAGGTATCGAACCAGTCACTTATAACCAGTATTTATACCATCTCTCGATGCAAAAACAGAGGAAAAAGGATATTTCAAAATTAAAACAAATTGTAAAAATTATTTATGCAAATTAATTTTATAATAATAAATTTAATAATTAAAAAGAATATATTAAACTTTGCCATACTGTTACACTGTTACAAGATGTTTTATGAAAACTAAAGAAATGAATTGAATTGAAAAGTTTTCTAAATATGAAAACTAAAAAAACAGATTGAGAATTATTTATAATTGTAATTTACCCGAAAAATTTCTGATCTGAAAATAATTTATAACCTGAAAAATTAAACAAATTATTTGTAATCTTAATTTAATCGACATCTAAAATTAATTTTGTGATTAAGATTTCTCTTGAAAAATTAATTTACTTAAAATTTGACTGGAATAAAGTGGCCAAATTCCAACCTCTTTCAGATAATTTTATTATCCTCTTCATACATAAGTTAGATATAAAAGAAGTTTTAAAATACCAAAAATTAAAAACCACAACTTTATGCAAATTACAAGATTAGTTAAACTGGAATTTTGTTTCTCGTTACCAAAAACCTGACCAACAATTTTTTGACGAGTTCCAAAATCAACTTTCTTGGTGTCACATTTTAAAATATCAAAAATTAAATTGAGAATTATCGTCAGCCATCGTGAAAATTTAATCCCGCACTTACTTGCAGAAATATGTCTTACTTTAGATAAACTGAAGAAAACAGTGGAAACACTTAAATAAACTGTAACCTAAAAACCTTTTCAAAATAATTTCAATGTTATATTATTTCGTGTACCCGAATATCAATCGAAAAAATTAATTTCAGTATTGATGATAAAACTATTACTCGAGAAATTATTTGAAATCTTAATTTACTGGACAAATTTTCCATCTGAAAATAATTTTATTAAAAAAATTATTTATATCCTGAAAAATTATTTGTGATCTTAATTTAATTTACTCGAAATGTACTTAAATTATTATTTAAAATTATAAAAATTTATTAATTAAAATAAATAATAATTTGTAATCTTACTCGAAAAATTAATTTTGTGAATTTCATGAGCTGTATTTATCATGCAAAAAACATAATTCCGGATGTTGGAAATTTTCATAGTAAGGTATGTGAAATTTTATTTAATTTATATAAAAAGTACGATATAATACAAGAAAGGGCAAATTTAATTTTTTAAACTTAATCGAAACAATATATGACAAAAAGTTCTATAATTTGACATTGAAAACTTGGGAGTACCTAAATCCTCAAAAATTGGCAAAAAATGGACAGATAGAAATTTTTATTTTTTTAATGCAACTACAATTATTTACACATCGAACTTCTTGGGTGCCTAAGATCAAATAATATTTTAAAAAATTGTTATTACCACAAATATTTTTTTTAAATGTTCTTTTTGCGATATTCTATCTTACGAACAATTCTTAGTTAAACAAAAAATAAAAAAATAAAAGCTATTTTCAAAATGAATACATTGTATAGGTATTTAATAAATAAGTAAGAAATATAATTATTACATTAAACTATTTCCGTATTAGAACAAATTGTAAAAATTATTTATGCAAATTAATAATTAGAAAGAATATATTAAACTTTGTCCTTTTATTATAACATTATTTCGAATTGTTGTGTTTTAATTTACTGGACAAATTTTTATTTTAAAAATTACCGGTGCAACTTATTTTCTAATAATAAAATATTATTTGAAATTGTCATATTTTAAATTTACTCAAATATTAATATAGCAAATATTCTCAACCGCGATATTTTTAAATTTATGTATAAATAAAAAGTAATTTTTCATTAGAAGTTTCAACACGATGAATTGTAAGTATATATCTAGTTGAAATATTTTAAAAAGAAATTTAGTTACCAGCCTCCAAAAATTTAATCATTTTAATTTACTCAATAAATTTTTATTAATTTAATAATTAATACAGAAACTTTACCTTATTGTCAAAATAAAATGAATTTAATTCAAATTTGTAATTAGAAAATTAATTTTGTGATCAGTGCTACTCAAACCGCTACTACTGGCAATTATAAATATAAAAGGTTTTCTGTGATCAAATTATTTACTTGGCAATTTTTGTGATCAAAGTGGCCCAAACGTATACTACTCACGTGACCTACTATATTTATAATTTAATGGTATTAATTTCCTATATAGAAATATTAATGGGTCAATGATTGCCACGCTTGACCGATCGTCATATCTATAACAGAGGGCTCTCTGTTATAGATATGGTGATCCCCTCTGTTATATAAAACAACTGGGACAATAATAGGAAGCTACAGAAAGTAAATAGGGATGATAATATATATATATATTACTGCCAAAGCCGAAGTTCGGCCAGTTCCAGAATTGGCAGGCGATTTCGCACTTTGGCCGAGAGATACAAACAAGGTCCGATGGACTTTAAATAACCCATGTATATGCTACTTTGGTCTGATATTTCGCGAAGTGGCAGGAAATTCCTGGCCAAAATTCAATATGCTGATGCAAGACTGTCCGGTAGGCGGCACATCTTTCGCTTGCGGTGTGATGGTGGCGTGCACGTTTAAATAAGGAAGGGCCACGTTGTGACGATAATATTCGATATGTCTGCTGCTTTTCGGAAAAGGTCCTGCGTCTGACTTGTTCTTATAATTTTGACATTGCGGTTTCATTGTGAATACTGTATTTCTCGTATTTCTATAATATTCTATATGGATGTTATCAGTTCAAAAGTCTTAGGGCGCATATATAGGTTGTGAGGTACAGTGTATGAAATTCGGAGAAAAAGTTTACTTAAAGCAACATAAATTTATTTTTATCACCACATTGTTTTTCTATCACTCAAGCGATATTATTTCTGTATAGTATTTTTCCAAAATATTAATATTACTATTTGAATAAGCATTGAAATTCAATATTTAACTATATACATGTATTTATAGATTTTTAAAGTTAACCTGATTTACTTATGTTTTTTATAATTATTATTAGTATAATTTAGAACTTAAATTTAAATTAAATACTTTAAATTTAAATGTACTGTACGTAGAACAGTAAAATATTGATTTCCGTCCATTCTATGCTATTTAATATAAATTTATTTCCTGTATTGATCGCTACATGCATAAAGGATGATGTAAGCCAATACAGAATTCGATTTAAATTTAATCGTATTGCCGTCTCATATTTAACGATTTTGCAAAATCATATACGTTACGCGTTACACAAGAATTATTATATCATATTCTTAATGAATCAAATATATATTAAAGTTTGATAATTATATGTTACTTGATACATATATTAATATCATGTGTATTAACATACTAATAGAGAAGACAGACTGCAAAAAAGCAGAAAAAGTAAAGAAATATCAATCAGTTCTAGAAAGAAAAGCACACTTCAAATTATTCGTTTTAAATATACATAAACTATCGCAATAAATTATAAAATATATGAAACTTGCTGTAATTTAGTTTAATAATTCCTAATTACGAAAATTCTTTCAACAGATATATCTTTATTGTGTGAAAGGCTACACTGACGGTCGACACAATGAATAACGGGTGTGCAAATGTCGGTAAAATAAAACCACAAAAAAAACGAGCCGTATTATAAATAAAGTAATATTTATTTTTAATTTTAATATGTCTACTTTCTATATAATATATAGTAAGGAAATATTATTAGATATATACACATTTTGTCTTTCTGTTCTGTCAACTAAGAAATTCTTTTCATACTCATACATCGTTTACGAATTAGATAAAACCACTGAACACTGGTACTTTGTCGAAGGTCTTCACCACGGACTGGCCACATACAGTTTTCTGTTTTTTCACTTGTCTAACATCTAAACAGGGCACGTTTCCCATTGAAAATCCTCTCCGAAGGCATATTCTTTGGCAGATCGCCCTTACATTGCATTGCCCCACTCTATCATTTCAATTTCTCTATACCCGTCAAGTAAGTTCGAACATATATACAACAGAAGTGACCGGATAATGGGCGAAAGAACCCAATGTATCCGAGACAGACCATACATTAAAACTTTTTTAAGAATTAATTGCCCGTATTCCATTCTGAGTCCCTAAATTAAAAGTCTAGAGACTACACTGCCTGGGCTGTTAACAAAAGATATTTAAAAAACAGAATTAAAAAATTGATTCATTAGAACTGATTATATAATATATCTATTACAAAATGAAAACTTAATCATAATTTACCATCAATTGTTGAGTTTAAACATAAATAGCTTTTGTTTACTATCTTACAATTTTTAATGCTTGGATTCCGTATGGAAACACGATAAACTATACATTTATTACATCAACTTTGGATTCTGTAAACAGTAATTACGACGAAAGGCATATCGAAATTCAGATTTGAAATCCAAAACCGTTCAATAGATCGTAAAACGAGTATAGTGCATTTCCAACTGTGCATAGTTCCTGTAGTCTTTCATTTCACAGACACACGTAACATCTCGACGTCAGATTTAAATAATCCAAGGAACGTATAACTCATATTTCTAATTACATTTCCATAAAATTTCGTAAGTGTAACGAAATAATGGAAAACTTTTTGGCAAGGATTGAAGCCGAAGACGAGTATAGAAGAAATAGAAAAAATATGAACACAGAAACAGAGATATGTTTGAACTGCGTTTTATCTTCGTTTACGTCTGTAGCAAGAGTTTACGGATATATTTTTTCATTCCTTGTTCCTGCCACAACCGAAATGATGTTCATGTTCACCCGACTGTAACAAAATTTCATTCAATCTTCATCGAATGTTTCTACTGGATATTTTTCTGTTTGATGTTTTCCATGACAATACCGGTTTTGTCAGAGATGATTCCTTGTGAATCGTGGTACTTACTTATCGAGAACGACGTCATCTTTGTCAAAATGCTTGTTGCTAATTTAGTTTTAACTTACGCTTTCACTTTCAGTATTATAAAGAGAGTAAAATTAATCCCGAATATTAAATTGACGAAACCAGAATATTTCTGTCGGAAAAAAGTCTACGGGATGGTTACCTACACGACAATAATCGCTTCTGTTATTGTTATATGTTTAACTATTTTTGGCCAAGCAATGAACATTTTTTATTTTTATGCTGCTGTAGAGAGAGGAAAGTCGTACGAATACGAAGCATTTTTCTGCACCATAGAAATTGGCATTTACTTTAATTTAATTATGGGTGGAATATTCTATCTGGCTTTTTTTCTTTTCTTGTTTATAATTATATTACTGATGATTTTCCAGAAGTTATCGCAAGATCTGCAACTACTAAAAATGAATCATCCGAATTTGGAAACAGAATTAGAAGAAATTATGACGCAACACAACGAGCTTTGGAACTGTGTGAAACAATTGAATGGTCCATTCAATTACGTATTGACAATTTTGTACGGTTCTCTATTAACGGAAACCAGTCTGCTTTATTATGTTTTGATCTATTCGAAAATGGAATTTGCTTTGAAAATTATAATTTTCATACTTTGTGCTGAACTTTCAGTTATTTGTGTTATTGCAGGATTTTTAGCATCCGCTTTTACATCTACTGTAATCTTTCTATTGTATTAAATGCGCTATTCCATGTTTTACTCGACTAGTAACATGTTTTTCTTCTTTCTTTCAGATGCAAACATCGTTTCAGGACATTCGAAGATTCGCTCAATGCGATCTGAAATTGGAACAGAAATTAAAAGTAAAGCTTCTGTTATAAAATAGAATTAGCGTTACTTTTTAATTTGCATAAAATAATTTTATGAAATTTCGTACAGATTGTGAATTTTATGAAAAGATTTGGGAAAGCATCTTTATGTTTCACTGTCAACGGTTTCTTCGATGTTACCAAGAAGTTTCCCGTCAAGGTATGCGAGTCAATTAACTCTCCATATATTAATGTATTATTATATATACGTTTGAATTTGCAGATGTGTAGCGCTCTGCATTCTGTGTATTCGAGTCTTTTGAATTTCAGGACCGTTTCCAGGAAGAAAAACTGCTCTTACTGACATTTGAACTGAAAGATCAGTCGTTTTGAATATCATTTTCTCTGATAAAAACTGAATTAGTTCATACGATTTAAGATTACGTTTAATAAGCAAATCATCGTCACTTGTCGTATGATTTGTTTATAATGATAATTTACGTACTTTTACAAATGTTTTATTTATATTCTATGTATTGCTTAAATATATATAAATGTAGTATCGATTTTAATGTTTTAAATAAAATTTCAAAATTGCATGTTGAGTTTGTGAAAGTAATTAAATACGAATCTCTTTAAAGTTGTAGAAATTTATAAATGCAGTGAAATCCACTTAAAGTGATCACTTTGTGAATGGTAATTAGATGAGAATGATAGCATTAATTAGACCAGCGGTTAGCGACCCACGGACTGCGTTAATATTTTTTGAGGCTCGTTTCGCACAAAATATTAATAAATATATCAATTTTCGACTTTAAGAAAGTATCCAGCAAAAATTCCATCGTTATTTTACAACTTATGTATGTCAACATTTTGTTCCGCAACCAATTTGCTATAAAATAAAACTAGAAATAGGTTAACAGACTCACGTCAAAACTAATTTGAAGCTAGCAATGATTAATATGTTAATTTATAATCATGTAGCCTATGAATAAATAATTGTGATTTACTATCATTTTTTCATTTTTTTCTTTTACGCGACCGGCGTGATTCGAAAAGTATTAAAAGTGGCGCTTACATAGAAAAAGGTTGCCCTGAATTAGACAATGGGAACAATTAATCGCCCATTAATTACGTAACGCGTGTCTTTGTTCAATCGTGTTAGTTACATTAAGGTATAAACCACATAACTGGAGTGCAAATCTTCACGTCATTTTTCCTTTCCGACTTTGTTATATATAACAGAGGAAAAGTAAAGAAGCGATCTGTCAATAAATAAATCACCAGAAGGTTTTCACATTTTTGTCTCAAAGGATCCTTAAACGTCGAGAAATGCAAAAAAAAAAAAAAAAAATTTGGGGTGTTTTCTGTATGTATGAATGTTTTATGTGAAAGCTTGATTTTCTTCACACTGTTTGAAGGTTTTCTTTTTTGTAACTCTTTCCGCCCAGTGGGCACTAAGAGGGCCTCTTATAGCAAGCCCATTATGGGTTCGGCCAGGCCCACAATGGGGCGGCCGGGTGGTGAGGGACGGGGACCGACATATCCGGACGGACCACCCCCCGAAAAATTCCTGGGGATTATTTGACTCGTCCTGATTCGATCCCGGGTCTCCCAGAGCAGCAGGTTGCTACCTTGACCGCTTGGTCATCCAGCCGTCCTTTTTCAAGTGGGTATATCGTGCAATATGTCAAAAATTCTTCGTATGCACATAGTACAAAATATCGCTATTGTGTCTTGTTATCGGCACAATAAGTTTTTCTTTGCCGTCAACTTCAACATCATATTTTCATAGTCGATGACAGTCAAGACTGTTTTTTATGCTTTGGTTTTGCCTGTTTAACGTCTCAATAAAAGCTCCGTATTTGGCTCTGATGAGGATTTCACTAATATTTGCTTTTACTTGCAGCAACGTATTCAAAGTATCCGATAACCTGATTTTCATATCAAATGTTGGTTTCGCATTTACGTGTAGTCCAACTTCATCCAGCATATTTGTCTCATCAGAAGTATGGAATAACAATTACGAATATTCGAAATTGTAATATTGTTACATGGGATATAGCCCCAGTAAATTGTTTTCTGTGCTAATTTAATTACTACGTTCCTTTAAAGGAAAACGTGTTGTAGAAAACAATCCTTTATTAACCTCAGCATAATTACTGTATGCTCCTTCCAGTAATATCACACGTACCCCACAACACATATTTGTGTGTGCCTTACGACTTAACTTTTGAACTCAAAGTATTAATATAGAATACTATAGAAATACGAGAAATACAGCACTCATGATAAAACCGTTATGTCAGAATAATAAGAACAAGTCACAGACACAGGACCTTCTCCGAAAAGCATCAGACATACGGAATATTATCGTCACAACGTGACATCTTCCTTGCTAGCACGTGCAGGGCACTATCACGTCGAAAGCGAATTGGTGAAATGTTTACATTATTTATCTGTATCACTATTGCGTTCGTTTCTTTTTTTGATAATTCGGCCTTCCACGACTTTCTCCTATCACTATATCCATTCGAAGACTTTTCGTTTGTTCCTGACGAATATTAAGTCTGGCAGCCATAATGACTCCTGCTAGCTGTTGTAGGACTCGATCCTCTTCTGGATTCGTTCTCCTTTTCTTATAAACGCGGTAATTCCGTTTCAAATACAAATATCTACTTTAATTAATCGACTTATTACATCTCATAAAGATGGCACCACACACGACTTTAAGTGTGAACCATTGCTAATGTTTTTTAATTTAATTACTCCTTTTAAGCTTTTGTTATTAATTAAATTTTATTAGGTTTCCTAATGGTACTCCAACTCCCTGTTCGAGTGCCATGACAGTAGAACAAGACCCCTTATCTGCTTTATTTGAAAAGAAATTTCCTCCAAAAATTTGAATTAGGTCTAGTATGTTTAAATTTAATGTTATTAGACCGGAATTTAAAATGATGCCCTCCAAAACTAACTTCTCGGCGCCTAGAAACAAAAATCATGAGATGATAATTATTCCAATTTTACTTTCTTCAATAAAAATTGACTGTTTGGAATTAAAATAAATTACTTTTTGATTCTGCTCTGACAGGCCAACAATGAGGGCATCCCGGTGATGAGGAAACATAAATTTTTTACTACAAATATTTACTTGATCAAAACTCTAATTTAAATTTTAACTATTTAAATGTAGATTTATGGTAATTCCATCTCCTGTCTTTTATAAATTTTAATGAAGTCCATCTAAAGAATAGCAAATTTGCTGATCTTGTGAAGTTTAATATACTTTGTTGTATTTGTAGCCATAAAAGAATCATTACAACAATTTTATTACACAAATTCTCGTGAAAAAATGGTCTTCAATATGTTAAAAGAAGATTTAGTATAAATAATAAAAGTAGAAATTAGAATATTGTAATGCATTAATCTATAATTTATCTGTAACCTACTTTATGTTACTTTGAATAATTGAGTATTTTTCACTTTATTTAAGTAGTAGTACTGTGGTTTTCAAAGTTATTGATCCACATATAACTTAAACTGGCTTGCAGATGAACCGCTGACCGCTTACGCCTGTCCATTTATTATCCTGTAAATATCACCTTAAATAACATTAAATTGAGTACCAAAACATTTTGTCTATTCAATAACCTAATTTAAAAGTTATGTAATGCATGAAAATAGTTTTTTCCTTTCTCTGGTGAACAGTATAAAATTGTATTTTTAAAAGATGACTAGGACAATCTGCAGATTGTCCAGTGCATGTGTTGGTGTTCCACAGACTACCAGCACATGCACTTGTTCATTTTTCCAAAATGAATAAGGTTCAAAGGACAAATCAAAATTACTAAACTTTCCAAACTACAGTCAATAAACTACTGTGGGCCATATTTTCAGAACTACCATACTAAAACATACAAATAAAGTGAAAATTACAATATACATATGTCTGATAATTTTTCTAAATTTAGAATTCAGTACAGTAAATTCTAAACTCAAAAATTTATTAATTCATGTTCCATAGCAGAATTAAAAAACTGCCTTATTTTTAATTACTGTAAAAAATAATGATAAAATAGATGCAGCTTTTGCTGAACACACTTTATTTGGAATTAATACATAGCAGACAATTAATACTTTTATAAAATGGGCAAAAGTGTGTTCACAATCCGCAATTAACAATTGCAGATGTCTCATATGACATTAACACAGCAGCCACATTTTTTTCATTGGAAAAAAGTTAATTATCTCCAAGTAATATTTTAAAAGACTATTTGTATACTAGCAGGTAGGCCCGGCGTTGCTCGGGCAAAAGTAACGATAGCGAAGATTAAGATTATTACGTTATAGTCATAACGTAATAATCTTAATTCATGTTTCATGTTTCAATTGTAATTCATTTCTTAATTCTCAATAGTATATATAGTTGTCTATTAGTATAATACACGATATTAATATATGTATCAATTAACATATAATTATTTATAATTTTAATACATATTTAATTGATTAATAATATGATATCTTGTCTAACACGTAACGTATGTCATTTTGAAAAATCGTTAAATACTAAACTCCAAAACGATTAAATTTAAATCGAATTCTGTGTTCGCTTACGTCATCTTTTATGCATCTAGCGATCAATGCAGGAAATAAATTCGTATTCAATAACGTAGAATAAGACGAAATCAATATTTTACTCTGTTCTACTTACATTTAAATTTAAAATATTTATTTTAAAATTTAAATTCTAAATTTTAATAATTAAAATTATAAAAAAC
Source organism: Centruroides vittatus (assembly GCF_030686945.1). Lineage (NCBI taxonomy): Eukaryota > Metazoa > Arthropoda > Arachnida > Scorpiones > Buthidae > Centruroides > Centruroides vittatus. The sequence continues at coordinate 502,766 of NW_027120871.1, forward strand.
AGAATTAAATCCGTTTAACTTTAAAAATCTACAAATACATGTATATACACTGGAGGGCGAATTTAAGTTACAAGTGTTTTTTTTTTTATTCTTAATTTAAAATAAAATAGAACCTTTATTAAAATAACAAATTTATTCACTCAATAGGGCGTGTGACCACCCCTTAGAGCAATACATGCTAGACACCTGCTTCTCATACTCTTTACAATTCATTAGGAATTAAAGTTTCTTCTCTTTGGAAAGTCCTGAGCGCATCGAGGTTTCTAGGTGGGGGACAAAGACTTCCCACCCGTCTTCCAAGGGCATCCCAAGCATGCTCTATCGGGTTCAAATCTGGAGACCTGAATGGCAAGTCCATTCTTTGGATTCCAAAGAATGGACTTGCCTTTCGGGTCTCCCGAACTTACCAAGTTCGCTCTGTGGGGACGAGCATTATCTTCCATTAAAACAAAATCTGTGCTTTCTGTGTGAGCCATTGGATGAATATAAAGCTCGAAGATCTCACCGCGATACCTATCACCTGTGAAGGAACCTCCTTCCAAGACATGGAGCTCGGTGCGCCCAATCAGAGAGATGCCTGCTCAGACCATCACACCACCTCCGCCGAAGTTGTCTTTTTCTCTTATGTTTGATAACCTATATCGTGTTCCGGCCTTTCTCCGGATAAAATAACAGGAACAGTTGTATTACATTTTTTGTACTGTCGGTAATTTCTTTAATGTATAAAATTAGTGCAATGTGATTGTGTAATATTTTAAAAAGTTTACATTTATAATTACAGTCAAAATTCAATTAGTAATAGTAAGGCTTACCGTTACTATTCCTTCGGAGGGGTGGGGGTGAGGAAATACTAATTTTATTTATATTTACGATTTGGGGAGTCGCAGAGCTAAGAAGGTTGAGAATCGATTGTCTAGTGTTATACGTCATAATAAAATTTTTACCACATCAAGGCTGTAGAATTAATCGTTTTACATGATAATTTATATCCGTTAACAAATAATCTTCACACATATAAGTCGTTTAAAAAATACGCTGTAATTGAAAATGCTTGTTTTTTCCAAAAAAGACAATCTTTTTATGTGCTGTATTCGCAACACACTTTTATAATTAATGCTTGATAACTTTTGATCGAATGAGGATTTCGAGACAACCGTAGAAATGAGAAACCGTGTCGATCTAACAGAGCTTTTAATGTCAACGTCCAGTTATGTGTGATATCCATCATTAAACATAATTTATATAGTTATACAGTACTTTAACAAAACTGTTATCATGTAGTTTAAGAGTGTAATTTAAAAACAGACTATTGCTTTTATTATTAATACAGATATTCTAAAAAAACCAAATTCCATCGCAACATATAAGCTATAAGTTTATGCTATAACGTAAAAGTTCTTCGAAGATATAAAACAAGAACAATTTCTATATTATCGTAATAAGTAATTGCCTATACAAGAGCAGCATGTTGTTGGTCCTGTCCAAGACGTTACGTGACGAATGACTGACGTTACCCCAACATTAAAGATTATTCAATTTTGAGTCTGAATGAAAACATTATTTATAGATGTGCGAATAATCGAAGAATATTCGAAGCTCTGTGTGAACATTCTCAAAAAATTTAGGAGTACGTAATGTTAATCTTCGCACCTTTTGATCTTTGCGTAGTGACTACAAGAAATGGGTCTCATCTGCACCAATGAGGAAAAATCGAGTTCTTAAAAGAAAATAGGACGTAGAGTACATGAAATAGTTTCACGAAATATTTATTTTATTAAAAACATTCAATAAAGTTTAAATTTTTCTTATTTTTAAACAGGAACATTGTATTATTAATAATTGTTCTTTCTTTAATTTTGTATACGTAACTTTTATATATAAAGAGTAATAACGGTTGGTTGTATTACTAGATTAGTAATAAATTTGAATGTACAAGTTAAGCAAAACCTTTTATTTTGTAACGGGGTGTGCCTAAAGGCGAAGTTTCAAAATACCTCAGATTAATACATCTCGAGGTATAAAAGTAGCCATAACTACAATAAGACAATATCCACAGAATATTTATATATTTTTTCTCGCAAATTCGTCAAGAGTTAATTAATTAATTAACTCTTGACGAATTACTTTAGGAGAATATAATTTAGAAAATTAAAAATACTGTTGCTACGTCTTAAGTTTTCACCGTAAGCTTTACGTTTCTTTCGTACATTTTTCGGATTTATGTTTTCTGTTTGCCAGTAAAACGATTTTTTTCTTTCATAAACATAAGATTTTATTTTAAAACTCCCAGAATAAAGTAATCACATCTAGCTTCGAAAATGCTGTTTATATATACTAAAGCTTCAAAAATTCGTTAACCTTGCACTGTAGGAGAAATTTTGTGTGTAAGATGATTTATTACTATTTAAATTATCAAAGCATTCGTGAGAAGTGGTTGCATTTTTTTGTAAAGTTTGTAAGAAAAGTGTTTCAGAATTAAATAAAGTCATAGAGTTTTTACAGTGTTCCAGGCTTTAATACCTTTGTTAGAAAGGTTATTTCAGAAATAAAGTATAAATGGACAGGTGTTACGAACAAGACCCACCCAGAGCCGATCAAAGCAAAACTAAAATTTCCCTTTTAACGGTAAGCAATTTTATTAATTTGCAAAACAGGATAAAGACTATAAACAGCAGCGAAATCACAAAAAAATGAGAAATATGAGTGAATTGTATGTAAGTTAATGTAAACAATGTTCTATACAATGTAATAAAATGATCCGTAGTGAAAATCGCCTTTTTTATTGATAAAACGTGGAAACTCTAGTCTAAAATGTACAAGGAATCGTAAAGGTAACATAATAATTTTTGTTAATTTCGAGATGATTGCACTTTTGAATTCAAATCGAAATAGAAAATGTCCAAAAAGCCGATGAATTTCATTTATCTGATTATGAGCTGGAGGAGAGTCGTCTCACAAATATTTGGATATTTATTTTAAGTCAGAGGGCTTCTTTTCTTTTCGCTTTCACAAGGTATTTATGAAATTTAAACTCCCTAATTTAATGAATCTTATGATTACAATAAAGAAATTTCGTGTTAAGTCATATTTTCGGCTGTTAGATTCCTTGTTGCGGTAAAGTTTCTGTTTTTCTCTTTCTATTTGGATTCCATCTTTTGAAAATTCAATTGAGATTCATTAGGTGGATTTCCCACTTTAATCCTTCGGTGATGAGCTGTGTTGCAATATGAATTGGGAGACCGTTATAAGTTTAGCTATGACTATTTCTCTTTATTATCTGAAGATTTGAGTTGCCAGAATCTAACCTTAGAAGACTGATTTATTACAACGTAAAATTAGTAAACAATAATTCTTGTGTCATAACTTGGTTTTCCTTAGTTAATCGCTTATTGTCTGCTTTGGAACTTTTACTTGCTGTTTTCCGATAAAATGCTTTCGTTGGTAGAACTTCTTCATTCATTGTAAAATAATATTGGGGTAAAAACAGTCTTTATATGTATATAATTCGTCTCTGTAATCCAAAAGGTTTTTGGTAGACGGTCTCACAGCAAAACTTTAAGTTAGGAACTCTTTTTTATTCCTTAAAAAATGACATATGCATTTCGGGTTGGTACATTCATCCAACCCCTCCTTAGTGTTACTCTTAAAGTAATAGTTGTGTATGGACTACCATTACATTAATACACCAAACCAATTGTTTTCCATTTAAAATGCACTTGAAGTGTTTGCATAACATCACTTCTCTAAAATATAAATAACCATCGAACAAATAAGCTAACTAGCAATTTAAGAATAACACTGAGGAGGGGTTAAATGAATGTACCAACCCGAGATGCATATGTCATTTTTTAAGGAATAAAAGAGAGTTCCTAACTTAAAGTTTTGCTGTGAGACCGTCTACCAAAAACCTTTTGGATTACAGAGACGAATTATATACATAGTAGTATACAGCAGTCCAGATACAAAGTCTTTATATGGAGCAATAGTACAGTTTCTTAAAAACTTCTCACTTGGTTGTTATCTATCATCAAATTTAAATTAGAAGATGAAATGTAATTGCAACTTACACATATACTGTATATTTATTTTTTCAGTAATCGCGGAATTAGTATAACATCTTGATCTAATTGTCCTTTTTTGTACTGTTTTTCTTTTGAAAATGTTAAAAATTTTTCAAAGCAATTAAAGATTTGAATTTATTTTACATTGCAAATGGTTTTAATTTCTTAACGCATTACTAAATTTAAATAAATCCTGAAAATTAAATTTGCCACGTAACATATTTAAGGACTCAACATACATATTATTTCCACAACTACAATATATATGAAAACATTATTCGCTATATTTACAACAATGATTACACGGTGTGCACCCGGAATGACTTTTCTTCGATATAAAACTATTTAACCTTACTCTAGCTATTTAGTATGTCGCCATTCCGAAATCGGACTTAATAATTTTGTAATAATTTAACAAAGCAGAAAACGACGAAATTAACAGGTTGGTTGAGAAAATTAACAAATTAGAAACAGAACATAAAAGCAGTCACAAATGTAATGATATCGCGGTTATTACCGGTTTAATTTAAAAAGTTAATATACGCCAAAATAATATAAAAAAAGAACTAATATTTAACTGCGTTAAGCTTACGAAGGTTAGAATGAAGAAAGCAACAATTTTGTCACTTGTCTTTCATTCCCACTTGAAAAGAAAGTTATTAAAAAGGTGGCAGAATATTAATTGTATTTTCGATTATTTCCGATTGGAGACAGACTGTACGTATAAGAGAAGTATTTTCCTTGGAGTGTAGGAAGAATAAAAGAAAACGGATGAAAAAGTTTTTCTTTATACATTTTGTGGATTTCCTGCACATTCAACGGATACTTTTGTCAACTGACTTTAATATTACTTTTTTACACGATGATAATTTAAGTTCTGTAATGTTACTTAAACTTTGTCCATGCCATGTCATTCATTAAATGTTACAATTAATTTTCTAACTTTAAGCCATACATAACAGTGTCTCGAAGACCGAAATAATGAATTGTAATTAATGTTCTGTCTCGAGTCTTTTCCACTCCTTATGTAAAGGCGTTTATCAAATAATGTTAATTTGATTTCTATTACACTTTATATCTGAACATCCCTTCGATCTTAATGCATTTTATTACTATAAATTTTATACGGCCTTTCTAATGAAGTCAATGCTTTGATAATTTATTAAACTTATTACCTGAGTCTTATGTGATAAGTTTAAATCTTTTTTATAAAAAAGATTTAAAGTTTTAAATATTTTTATATTATTTTACTTCCAAACTGCGTGTTTAAATCATATTTTAATTTATTCCATAATAAGTAAGCAATTAATTTTTTACTTAAAATTCTTAACACACAATTAAAAGTTATTGCGGCCGTAAGTTTGTTCCTTCACGGAAAGAGTTGGCATTTCTTCGTGTAAACAAACAATCCGCCCGGTTAGACGTTGCCAATATAATGAGTTCTGCCGAATTAATGATTAACGCAGTTCATTACGTAAGAAAACTAATTATTAAATTCTATTTAATATTATTTTTATTTCAAAATTACTAGTGTGAATTACTTTTAATACATAAGCTCTTAAGATGTTTGGAAGTCACTGTAAATAAGTTAACCAATGTTTCTTTTCTTTTGCAAGACAAAATGCTATATATAAACAATTGTCTCGTGCTCTGATTCCTTTGAAAGTCAGGAGGCGTCTATTGCAACAATGATTCCAGGTATCGCGAGTAGATTGTGTGTTACTGCCAAAATTTGGCTAATTACCCAAAGTGAATTTTAAAAAAACACATATAAGTTATTGATATATTTTACATCCGTTAACTAAAATTACTTAATTATACCAATCATGATTAAATAATTGGTATTACAATAAAGTACCGTAAATTCTTTTTATTCAATTTATAAAATTTTGTGGACTCAGTAAAACTCATATGTAGTTATTTACCCAATTTACCCATTTTTAATAAGAAAAAATCAACTATAAAGGCCCATTGAAAAGTGTTGAGACATTCAGTGTGGCCCACTGTTTCAATTACATTACAGTTGAAAAAATCGAGGATACTCGTATTGTTACCGGTTACACAAAGTTTATTCATGATTTTGACCATACTTAAAAACTTACAAAGAGGAAAAGAAGAAGTTGTTGGTGAAATGCGGTTTTAGATAGGATTGAAACCTGTGGTGTAGAACAATACTCTCAAGCAAAAACAATTAAATGCCCAATTCTAACAAAACCAGTTTAATACAATAAATTTATTCCCACCAGACGAAAACCATTAATGTAGTGCAGGAAATCAAATCGTCGTCCTCTATATGAAAATATTCAATTTCTCTTGGGACGATTGATAAATACAACGGTAAAAAGTTATAAGCAACGCACTTCGTTAGATGGAACACTTCCCTAAACGCTCGAGTCGCTGTATCGATGCAATGTGTACACGCATCACGAAAAATATACACGAAACACCTCTTCTGTAATATTTTGAGTTCAGAATATTTCAGCCTTTCCAATTTCTTTTTGATTGTCGTATAACCAGTTTTATCTTCATGAATGTAAACAGGAAAAGCATTCACTCTCTCACCATGAAAAACTGTGAGCCTGTACATTTTTCTGTGGAGTGGCAAATCTATAAAATGTTCAGTTTTGTGTTTGTTCGAACATACTCCAATATCTTTGTAAAAGATGACGCATTTCGTTAGTTCATCCGATATATTCATTTTTCGGCATGCAGTCTCTACTTCCTTTATCAAATCTGACTTATCATAAAGTACAGAATCATCTTCAAAGAGTGTGAACGGATAATTAAAAATATTAAAACCTGGAATGTTTGGAAACATAATTATTTTTATTTGAATTGTTTCTTCTATTGGTAACTTATAATGTGCGGGTAAAATATGTCTGACAGCCTTTCCTGGAATCCAAGACGTAATCGTTATTTACAATTAATAAATAATTTCAAACTTACATAATAAAACTACTTACGATACAATGAACGCATAATGTCTATATATTTATGACGTGGAATAGAAGCGAGTGTAGTTTCTCCTAATACATTAAGATCATGTGTAGGCTGAATCGCAGGTTCAGGTTCATCAAAAATGAACCAATTGTATTGAAAATAATCGTCGAACCCAACGTAGGGACGTAGATTTTCCGATTCGTAGATTCCGGAGTTTATTACGTTAAGTGGAATTTTCTGTTTAAATAAATCAGAATATTTATAGCAAATATAAATGTGTTTAGATAATGTAATTAACGAAAACTTATTTTACTGCAATTCAATTATTCTAAAAGTAACCTTGTATAAATGTATTCGAGTTAATGTCTGAAAAGACTGTGAAATCTTTTTAAATTTTAAACTAACTTCTATACAAGTAAATACACAATAAATCTGTTTAATTGATAAAACTTTTTAAATTTAAAATTAAGATTTCAACAAATACGAAATTGAAAAGAATAGTCAATTATCGACGTTCCATTAAACATTTTAAAAATGGGGAATATTATTACAACTTGAAATAACAAACAAGGTTGTCGTAGAATTTATATGAAGGCCAAAAAACAATTACTCATACATTTAGTCATTCTATGACAATTGCACAATACAAACAATAGAAATGTTAAGTTTAGTTTACTGAAAAACATTCGACAGTATCCAACATTTACGGCTGTTACACACATCACATCACACAAACACTAACAATTATATAACAGTTATTAAACATTAGGAAAAAGAACGCAACACTGGAGAACGACACTACATCTGAGATTTTTTGTTACGTACGTTAAACAATTCAAGGCGATGTACTTTTCAGACAGACTGCTTAAATTCATTTCGGTTTTGGGCTCTTAAACCCATTATATATTTTTATGACATTTGAGTAGATTACATAAAACCCTACATCCTCAGAAAAACAGTCTAAATCGCCTTTTAGAAGTTACACACCGTTACTCTATTGACGAAATTGAGGTATATTGTACACAAAAGCAAAAACACCTCACGTAGAAAAACGAATTCTGAGAAAAGACATGGCACTGAATCCAACGATTTCTAAGAAATTTACAAATGTTTAGATTCAGAAAGAGAAAACTCACAGTTTTACGCACAAATCATATAAACTCTATCAAAATAAGACACTAAAATTCGTCATTTCAGTAATTAAAATTTTTTAACTGAATTCCGTAACTTAGAAATTATTTATGTTAATCGATTTACAATTTTGAGCGTTTGTAGCAATTATATAATCAAAGCACTTAATCGACAAAATAATGTTATAATAATTACCCTTGTAATCATTGTTACTCGGTGATACATTATATTTACGATGATCTCTCTCCATTGGGTACACACTTGTCTGCATAAATCCAATTCTGCATCTTTCAAGTATTCAAATATGTTGATCATTATTATTTCTGGCAATTCTATAATTAAAGTGCAGCCACGTGGCGATATTGGAGCTATTTTCGTTGTTTTCTCAAGTGTGGTTTCTGGCATTTTGGAAATTCTCTGTACAAAAAAAAAATTATAATAATTTATTAAGGATAGGGGCAAACGTTTGGGTTTTCGATTCGAAGGAAACTCGGTGGACGTGTAGATCTAAACACAAACAGCTCCTTGTATAAATAATAAGATCCACTTCTGAAACGTTTCCGATAAACGTGACTGTGAAAATTGAGTATTTAGCTTGTAAGTTTTTTGAAGTTCCGCTTCTTGTAACGGCGAGAGCCGAGTGCATAGTATACAGCGCACTGACGGTAAGCAATGAAAGTTCATTAATGTAGTCCTTTTTTTCAATGTGTAACAAAATCATTATATTATATTACCTGCTGATTAGCATTTTTATTACTATTATTATTCATCGCGTTTAAAGCTTAGAAAACAGCACGAAACATGTTTGTTTACAACATGAAATTATTCGATCCTCAAATGATACTTCACCGAGCCAATAATATCCAAGATAATGCATGCTTTGATAAAAAATGAAAATAATGGTGTATTGAACTTTTTACATACACAGTTCATAGATTTGATAATTTTATCACTTTCAAAAAGTTTTAAGCTGTGTGACGTCGGAAAGGTCATCAATTTCTATTCCAGTACGACCGTGTATATAAAAAAGAATGTATTTAATATGTACATTAACAAAATTAAATTAGTACAACTGATATAACAGACCAAAACTTAGAAACTTGACACATAAACCTCATATTACAGAAAACAACTATCCCAACACAATTATTGACAATCGGCTGTACAATCACACTAGGAAATAAACAATACCTAAAACAGATAATTTATTTTAAAAACACTACATTACACACCGGTTATTTCTGAGAACGTACAAAAAATATTAAAACTATAGATTATTATTCTTGCTCCCACATTGAACAAAGAAATCAAAACTTTCTAAAAATCAAAGAATCAATTAACAGAAAAATGGACGTAATGATTAATAAAAATTTTTTTGTATCTTCACTTGTACTTGTCAAACAAATTCAAATTACGTGGATGAGACTGGAAGAATGTTAAAACCCAAAATAACAGAGCATCTATGAGCTGTGACGTGTATTTATATTAATAGAGCAGTCGCCATGTAATCATGATGGTTGCGAGATGTCACCCGACAGCGTCAAATTATTAAAAATGAAAGAACTGTTATAAAAAAATCATTTTGTAGATATTTAAATTATTATTATATTTAAAAAAAAGTAACGAAATGGATTTAAACACTGGCATTATCATCAGTGAAATCTCCCAAACATTAGTACAAAAATAGGAAGAGTCTATTTTAAGATGTGTTCCATCTAAATATATATAATCGAGACGAGTTAACAATAATAATGATAATAATAATAATAATCAGTGCAGAGCCAAAACGGTAAGGAGTTGAAAGTTGAAATTTGGTACACAGTTAGGGTACGTCAAGACAACGCACACTAACAAGAAGGGATTATTCGAAATTTCTCCCCACGGGGGAGAGGGACAGGATTAAGTCTTAACACTTCCATCAACAATAGAAGTGTGAAGTAACAATGGAAGTGTCAACAATGGAATTGTTACGTAACAATGAAATTGTTAAGAGAAAGCGACGTGCAAGATGCAGATGCGATTTCTTTTCGTTTTTGCGGGAAATCGAACATATTTTTAGACCATCTAACAATTCTCTAATTAGTCTAGAAACAGGAAGACCCAATTCTTGCATTCTGTGAAAACCGGTAAGGTTAACTATAACGTAATAATCTTAATCTTCGCTACCGTTACTTTTGCCCGAGCAACGCCGGGCCTACCTGCTAGTTGTATAATAAAGCACGTCATATTTCGCTTTTGCACAGTTTTTGGTAGTTTTAATGTTTTTACAGCTTTTAATTGTCATTTTTTTTATTAATATAGATATATATTAGCAAGTTTTACTTTTTTATTTCACAGGTACCGGTACATTCTTTGGCTATTTCTTTTATCAGTATTTTGTCGTTTTACTATATTTATTTATTTATTTATAATTTATTACAGTTGTACTGGTTTTACTCTACGTTTTTAACACTTAGTTATTTCAGTAGTCATCAAGTTATATTTTAAGTGATTTTTTTGTATTTTTTTTAATCAGTTGTACGCTTAGGTTATATATAAATAATTATTAAATGTGTTCTGTAATTTCTTATATAAATTTATCATTATAAATAATAAGGAGTAGATAGGGACATAAAGCCCGAAATGCATTCCTTTTTAAAATATAGAAAATAAAATCGTTTTTTATTGAAAGTAGTGTTCCAGTATGGTAAGTCTTTGCGTAGCGACTCTGAGATTAAATCCAAAGAACATACAATTAAAACACGAGAGATTAAAAATCGTGACATCATTTCTTGTTTAGCAAAACGAAGTCTCTGTAGATGTATGTGACTGTAATAGCCCGTTCGCACTGAGCATTTCAATGTAGATTTTGATCAAGGTCGGCGACTGTTCAGTGGTGCGATCTCTCTCGACCGCTTCAATCTCGACTGAAACGAGGTTCAATCGCGATGGACTCAAGAGAATGGCATCCGATGACATCAACGTTTCTAAATCTACTCGAGTATTTAAACGGTAAAAGATGAAACGATAGAAATAACTGTCCACCCGAAGCAATCTAAGTAAAATATTTCAGATAAGGATGCACAAGCAACATTCATATCTTCGATTTTAGAAACAGCCATTTAGTTATAAACGAATCGGTCGAAAAGTCTAACAAAATAAGAATAACGACGACGTCATTCTCGTTTAATTCGTTCGACTTTACGAACGTACCCATAAGAGAGTTCCCACAATGTCAAGCCCGCGAGAAAATACAATATGGCTGCGGAACACGTGTCGGGCTATCGACAGAGAAATAAAAACGATACTTGGAGAGACGACGAGATCTGGCTATTACTAGATATGTGGCAAGAAAAAGTATTTATTTCTAATCAAAAGTTTCATTTTCTTTGTTGGTGTTCGTGACTTATCGTGTAGTTATATCAGTTATATCATCGCGTGCAACAGCCGGGTTCTTCACAAGCAGCAGCTCGACATTCGACTGGCGACAGTTACAATCGAGATAAAAGTGAGTCGTCCATTGTGTGCGAACGCAGTATTACGTCGGCAATGCCCAAGTCAGGATTGATACCATATCACCTGCAGGGTTCGCACTGCACAGCGACAAAATCGCCACTTGGCGATACTTTTATTAAAATGGCGATAAAAATCTTAGTCCTCATATTTCAACATTCGGCGTGAAATTGAATCACACTTCGGGAAAATCAGCAAAATGTCCAACTTCCGTGCACCACATATCTAGCGATTTCATGACGTCACGTGGCAAATTCGAACAGAAAATTAGGAAGTGACGTCGAGAACCGAAGACAGTTTTGTGCAATGCCACCAAGCGTTTCCAGACTTTAATTTTTTTTATCGAGTGACAGAAATTTTAGAAAATTTTTGGATGACAAACAAATAATAATTACTAAAATTATGGATAAAAATATAAACTTTGACCTTTGACCCTTTTAATATAAAGTAGACAATTACTGAATTTGACCTTTTAAAAATTACACTCTTTTGATAAAATACGACGACAAAGTCCCAGAATCGGTATTATTTATCTGCGGTCGGTTAAAGTGCCATAATTTTTGTTTTTGTTGAGTAATTAATTGATAATAATTCTTTCTGAGTCTCTAGATAAAGGAAGCCTACACCCACAAATCTTTGGATGACGTTTTCTGTCAGTTCGGTTCTCATATTTCTCGAGTCTTCGGTGCACTCCTTGATTATGTCTAGTTTTTCGTACATACTCTTTTCAAAATCCTGAAGAACTACCCTTCGACTTTCTTTACTACACTAGCCATTCTAGTCAGTAATTAATATATTTATTATTTACTATAAATGATCGATCTATACCGTTTCTAGCACCAGAAAACGAAAAATGTTACTTACCACACCAAAATCACGTCCAACCAGGTAGGTTTGCTGTACTGCAATGAGAAAAACTGGATTAGTTACAAAGAAAGACGAATTGTAGACAAAAGAACTAGTTCCTGTTGTTAACTGCCAATGCAGAAATTGCCTAATGAAGTGGAAACACTTCTGTAAACACTTATAAAATGAAAATGTTAAATTGATACATGTGTGTGTATTATACGATTGGGGGAAAATGAAGAAATGAATATGTCCTAAGTGTTTGTGATCTTTAATTTATATAAATATTAATATATTTATATTTAAAATTGATAGAAATATTAAAAGTTTACACTTAACGACTACCAATGCCACATATCTCCTAACAGAATTAAAGTAGTGTAGTAGATATAAAATGCCCTGGCGTGCAGATTAAAACTAATAATAATAATTCGGAAAATTTATATTTTTTATAAGTATATTACGTCGCGATGTAAGTTTACGCGTTCATCATTTCGACGCCATGTTAGAAGGGAAGCACACTACATGTTGGCTGAAGCTAATGTTTCTGCTTACCCTCATTAAAAGTATGTTTATTTCAATTATTTTTTCAAGAAACAGCCAGTTTTTCAGCAGGTACGGGTACAACAGGCCAGAAGCTATAGTTTCTGTCAAGAAGAATGGCCGTGTATCTTTGTGAAGGATACGGCACATTGATTGAAGTTTCCGATGATAAAATTTGGAATTTTTTTGTTTAGAAATACAGTCTAACTTGGTTATAACGTCATCGGATGTAACGACAACCCTAATGTAAAGTTAAATTTTGATCGGTCCCACGACTTTACTATACTAGATAATGTTAAAAAACCCGCTTGTAACAACATAAAACCCTGTTTTAACGTCATATTTGAAGCACTCCCCAATTTACAAAATTAGATTAGAAATTTTATTTCACAAAGAAAATACTACGTGGTTAGTCCTAGGGTCTAGAAAGACTGTGGGTGGTACTCTCACCACCTGACTTCAGTGGGGTGAGATTTGCTACTTTTAACGACTTGACGATCGGTTATTATGTACTCATTTTCAAATTACTTTATGCTAAATTGTTAAATATTCTATTATTTTTAATATAACATATTGCATTAAATAGTTTATAAAGAAATAATTAAATTATTTTTAATTGGCATACATTACTTTAAGCTTTTGTTGCCTTTCGATTCGACATTATTCTCAAAACCGGAAGTTCCGCCATTATTGAAATTTATGACAAAGAAATTTCTTATAAAAGGTAATTTTTGAAATTTTTAATTACATCGATGTAAACTTAAACATAATAATGTAAATAAAGTTGATTTAAACATGTAGTTTGCATTTTTATACATATGATAATAAATTTATTATGATAATAATAGACTTCGCAGATAACGACACTCGGTTATAACGTCAAAAAATTGCCGGTCTCATGGATGACGTTATAAACGAGTTGGACTGTATATTAAATTGTTTTCAGTTAATAATAAACATAAATACGGTAATAAATCGTAGTTAAAATGGTGGCATTCTTTCTGAAAGACCCTATATTTGTGTATTATAAAAACACTTAAGAACAGTGGCGTGCCGTGACATTTGATGATAGGGAAGCTGTGTTTCTGTAAGAAGCCGACTTACAGGGGCAATCCAATTAATTGCGCGTCAGGGCCCGTTCGTATTCGTTTGTTCGATAAGCCAGTAAAAACCGTATACTTCTTTAAATGTATTTTTAATAGATTATCTGACGTACTTAATAAATAAGAAAGTTCAATATAATTACCTCCGTTATTAGATTCAATAAATTGCCCATGCCCTCTAAATTCCAATTCTCGCTTTGAGAAAAAACATATAACGTCTATTCATTTAGATATATTCTATTAATCGTAATTATCTTGTTATAATTTTCAATATTTATTTTATATTGTCTACCAATGTCAAATTCTATTCCGCTTTGATTTCCAATTGCTTCAATTTTACGAAAGAATCGTCATTCGTCATAAATTTTATCGTCAAAACGTCGAAATTTTTTTGACGACGTATTTATATTTAATTTATGCTTTGGTCTTTCTCTTTTAATAACGTTTTCTTTTTCATTATACGGTCTCGAGCCAAAACTTTTTTAAAATAAATTTTTGAATCACTAGCCACGATATAAGGGCTCAAATTAAAATTATCAGAAAAACTTACTTGGTAAAACAAAATGTGTGACGAATATACATGCCTAGTACAAAAAATTCTTCAATTGTACGAATATACTTTTAAAGAAACATAATTAAATATAACTTTGTGAAGAAACGTACATAAAAATAACAAAATATTCTTTACTTTTTAAATCTTAAAACAATCCACTTAGTGAAATACTGTAGCTCCCTACGAGTGGCTAATGAATGGAATCAGAGACGGTCCAGGTAGGTGTGTCCGTGCCAAATCCCGAGGGTGCCGATACCGGTCAATGTCAAATGCCTCTTTTGTCGCATCACTAGTATATCTGAAAGGACGCGACAGGGTTGTTGTAGATTTTAAACGTTTCTCACCATAGCTGTAAAAATCTAAATATGTTAAACTTAACAGATTGTCCGTCGTTCGTTTTCTAACTAATTCGTTTTAGGACCGAGTGTTCACGGAAATTTCCAAAATTTACAACTTTTCGGTTATCTCATTAAACTGGAAAAATTTCTGTCTTTATTACATCTAATATTATGAAGAGATCAGACTCCACTGTACTCTGCAAGAGATTGGTTCGGTTAATTATTTAACTACTTCTTAAGTAGAAATAAGTCGAAACCGGTTACTTTGTACTTGAATATCTGTAGTCTTGGGAAAGAAGTGGAAAGAAATTTTTATGACAACCGATACATAAATCGTAAATTTAAGGAAAATAAATTCTAAAGCTTTTTCTGTAGCATTGTACGTCTCTTTCATTAAATTTGGTTGTAAATGATGCTACCAAAGTAACAGTTAATTTTTTATCACTGTACTAGAATTGTACACGTTTTTTCTGCATCCTCTTACAGATGGGACGTACTAAATCGTAATATCACCGGTTTAACATCGAAATTCGTAAGTAATATAAGATGAGAGAGCGGAATAAACGCAGAATAAATACATCAAATATTTTAATGGAGTTTTTTAAAACTGTTGTCAACTATACAGAACTATCATAAAAACATGCCAGTAAATTCCTATCGGTTGGGTTAAGTTATAAATCTAGTCTACAGTGGGCAACCTTTTTTATAACATGGGCCAGAATAAATTATACGTTTTTTCCGCGGGCCGTGGTAGTTAATTGACGCCTTCTTGTGACTTGTAATTTTTTTAGTCTGTAAACATGAAATAAATAAATAAAAAGTTAATTACTACATTTATTTCTCTTATCGTTTTCGAAAAAAATTACAAAGAATTTAATAATCTATTAAAGATCTTGCGGACCGGATAGAAACTTTCCGCGAGTTGTAGCTGGCCCGCGGGCCGGGGGTTGCCCGCCGTTGATCTAGTCTACTCGTGATTCACATAATCGGGCGAGAGCGGCCGAATATCTAGCAGGCAGGCGGCTAACAGCCCACAACCTATCCGGGATATAAAATTAGAAACTTTATGTGTGAAGCATCCACTAGCTAAACCGAGTGACGTTGATGCTCTGTAAAGCGCATGCGCCAATGCCTATATAATCTGGCTGATTGGAAACTGACCCAGTTTCGACACTCCTTCCGCCACTGAATTATTCGAATATACAATAGCAATCTTATCGTTCTTTTCTCATGTAGTATAAAAATTTGTAAAAGATACATAATGCAGTTATAATAAAATATTAATTTTAATTAATTCAAAGTACTGTACGTTAAAATATGAAAATTTATATTTTATAAAATACAAGGGAAGGTCATTGGAAGGTGGAATCGGCGCTTTTATCGCTTCCAATGACGGCACGCCACTGGGAGTCACGCAAGCAGCCAAAGATAGATTTGATATGGCTATCACAAACTATCACCTTTTAGCAAATCTTCTAGACCCAAGTTTTCAGGAGGATCACAGATAGTATGAAGGATGATGCACTAACAGTGTGCCACGCTTTCTACCCAGACGATATGCCTTCAGTGTTAAAATACTTGGCAAAAACTAGCCCATTTCTGCAACATATGTTTGCAGAGTCTGTGCTAACTAATATCACTTCTCTTACATGGTGGTAGTCACTACGTGACAGAATTAATGAACCTCTTTTAAAATTAGTTACACAGCTGCACGCAGCAGCGTACACAGCACGCGTACCCAGCTGCACACAGCAGAGTACACAGCAGCGTAAAATTACTTACACAGCTGTACACAGCAGCTTCTTCAGCAGGAATTGAGAGAATTTTCTCTACCTGTGGACTTGTTCATTCAAAACGTAAAAATCGACTTGGACGGGAAAACGCAGCAAAGCTTCTTAAAGTTTTCAAGCATCTAAACAAACACTACTGAGCGTTGTACATTTCTGAAAATAAGAAATTCTTCAAGCTGAAGAAGCCACTGCTATCAATCCTGTTTTGGTGTTTCTACATGCAAATCTTAAAAATGCCATTTCATAAAGATATATTTAATAACTTTATATTTTATATTAGATAAAACATTCTGTAGTACATTCTTGAGTCTTACACTGAAGTTTTTCTGTGATATTTTTATTTTACTAGATCAAGTGTTTTAGATTTTTTTTAAAAAACCTTGTTTTAAATCCGATGCCTGTGTTTTAAAACATATTTTTTTTTAAAATCATGCCAACCTTGGGTGCATATACTTTTCGCTTTGTATGGATTGATCTGTACAATCGGATTAGTCCTTGTCACGTGATACAGATAGCTTCTGTCATGGCGGAAAGTATACAAGTAGGATCGAAGTTGGCGGCATGTTTAGGAATCATTTTAGAAATGTTATCGGAATTAGATTCAGAATCCGAAGAAGAAGAATTAATTTTGTTTAATTATTTAACACAATATAAAAGTAAGAATAAAAAGAAATCGGTATGCAAAATAACTAACTATGTTTCAGAGATTGCATTAGAGTATAGGCCAAATATTTTTAAGGAACACTTTCGAGTAAGTCGACTTACTTTCGAAAATTTACTGAAGGATCTTGTTCCCATTTTATTACAATCAAAAGAAATAGTAATAGGAAAAGGGAGAAATGCACTGTCAGTTGACCAGCTACTTTTAATGTCACTGTGGCTTCTTGCCAACCAAGAATCGTTCAGGTAAGCAAAACGATAATTTTACTGATTGAGATAATTCTGTACTAAGTGTACTATTCTGTTTTCACACATATTACAGAGGAGTTGGAGACAGATTTGGAGTTTGTCGGAGGACTGCATGGAGATGCCTGATGAGAATTGTTAGAGCTATAAATGTTCTGAATACACAAAGCCATATTATAAATTGGCCTTCAGCTCAGAAGGCAAGGAAAACTGCTCAGACGTTTGCTATGAAATATGGTATTACTGGAGTTATTGGCTGTCTAGATGGAAAGCATATAGCAATAAAGGCCCCTTTAGAGGAACCCCAAGCATATATAAATAGAAAGGGATTTCACTCCTTAGTTCTACAGGGAGTATGTGATGAGAAAATGTGCTTTATTGATTGTTACATTGGTGAAGTTGGCTCTGTTCATGACTGCACAATATTTAAGAGATCTGAAGTGTATCACAGAGTTTGCAGTGGTGATGGCTTTCCATATGCAGATTTTCATATCATAGGAGATGGTGCATACCAACTTTGAAAGCATTTAATTGTCTCCTACAGAGACAATGGTTTTTTATCATCATCTAAAATTATGTTTAACAATAAGTTTTCATCGTGTCGACAGACTATTGAGAGAGCATTTGCTCATCTAGTTGGTCGGTTCAGAAGACTGAAGTTTTTGGATATGTCTCGCATGGACTTAATGGTAGAACTTATAGCTGCATGTTGTACTTTACATAACATTTGTGTTCTACAGAATGATGAATCAGTATGGAGTAATGATGAAGAAAGAGTAGAAAATGGAGTGCAAATAACAGAAGTGGAAGAAAATGTGGCAGAGGAGATAACATATGAACAAGACCGAGAAATGGGATATTTAAAGAGAGAGCAGATAATGTTAGAAATAATGTCACAAGCAAACAGATACCGGATAAATTAATCAGCTTCTCAAGTCATATTTTTCTAAACTAAATTCATTAGTAAAATTATGTATATCAAAACCAAATAAAATAAATTAAAGTATTGTATTGAATTTTTGTTTTGTCTGAATTCATTAGAAGCTAATTAGTACAGATAAAATTGTTCTTGTCTCACTTGTACATCATTTCTTGATGTAGTATGTACTGTACCATAAATAATTGTGAAACAGCATTTTATATGTACTCTCTTTCAAGCAAGATGCAATATATACATTGTTCCTACTCAAGTTTTTGTTTTAAATTCCATGAGTTTCCCTAATCAATTTTGTGCAAATTCTCTGACCTTCACAACCTTTACAGTACAGCAAATTGACAAAATAAAACAGCAGTTGACTTACTATGCACAATAATTTATTCTGTTGTTAAGCCACAACCATAAAACTGCATGGTTTTGAAAAAAGAGAAAAGAAAACAATATTTATTTTTTATTCATTACTTAATAAATCCTGTAATCCATTACAAAAGTATGTTTATTAAATTTCTCTTAATAAACCAAAAAAAGAAAATAAGAAATTGTTATGTAATCATTATTATTAAAATGAAAAATGATAATACTATTTAAATTAAAATTATTCATGTTTCATTTTTCACATTTTAAAAAATGATAAAATCAGTTTATTAAAATTTCTCTCAAATTAAGAGTGTAAATGATAACATTGTTTCTTTTTAACAAATCATTTGTACATAAAAGAATGTAGATGAAATAAATTCAATTCAAATTTATTACTTTTCTTTTGGTATCATTCTCTCAAGCAATGAAAGTATTTTTCTCTAAAGTTTTGTCTTTCAGCTCTTTGGGTTTCAAAATATGTTTTTATCCATGATGGTGGTTCATCATCTTTGTCATTTCTCCGTCCTGCATTGGGTTGCTTTCTCTTTCTAGCATTTATTAATTCTGAGGACGGAGAAATTTCTGGTGATAATGAAGATGATGATGGATTTTCTGGTGATAATGAAGATGGAATTTCTGATGATAATGGTGATTGTTCAGAACTGCTGAGTATTTCAGCTGGTGACCTACTAGAATTATTGGTCACAGACAAACCGGAAGATGAGCTGAAAGTTGCCCTGGGTTCAAACTGGGGTAAGTCTCCAAGAGCCATCTCCATATCAGAAAAATACTTCCATTCTTTTCTATCATTTCCTGAAGTTTTATTGTAGAGTTTTACTGCATTAAATTGTCTTTTTAAATTTTTCATTTTGATTTCTGCTTGACTATTTGTCACAGGTATGCCCTCATTCCTCAGCTTTTCTCCAATCATGATCCATACCTAAAAAATGAAAAATTTTCATGAATTCCTAATAAAAAAATAACAGAAAATAAACAACTTTGCTTGAAACAGCATTAAAAAAAAGAACTCTGAGTAATGACTGATCTAATAGTTAAGTGAGTAATTAGGATCTACTTGTACTATATATATTTAGATTAACAGCAATTGTTCTTTTCTTACTTTTTTATTGGTGAACTTGGGTGAGTCAAAATATTTCTTATGCTCTACATACAAGCTAATCAGTAGCTTAACCTGTGAATCCTTCCATTGTATTAGCTTTGATGAACCTAAACAACACATATATATTATGACTTTGCATCTATGGTATTATTTATAGCATTACTGATTTGATTGTAATTCAGGCATAGCAGTGTTTTAACTTCTTACCTGGCTCATTATATTGCACAACTGTATTATGAGAACTCACATCTTCATTATTGTGTACAGTTGTGTGCAGTTGTTTATTGCCATCATAAGGCAAAACCATTTCTTCTTCTCTTCTCTTTTTTAACAATGTCTGAACATATTCTTCCGCAAAATTTTTATCTGGCAAAGCAAATAAAAGAGAACATGTTAATTTAGTTAAACATTTATTAGTTAATAGTCTCTCCTTGTTAGTTAACATATACTGAGTTTTAAAAATATTATACGTATAATAACTTTTTAACTCGGTATATGTTAACTAACAAGGATCAATTAATTAAATTAAAACAATCCATTTTATCCCTCGATATTAAAACTGCAGTTAGTACTAAACGACATAACTATGTTATGAATTATCGTTTATTTTACAAAACTGTTTGTGCTCATACGAATTTTTAAATAACATTTACCCCGTGAATAAAACTGTTTTCCAGAAAATAACATTTAAATAAAAACTTCACAAAATTAAAAAAAAACAACAAAACAACTTGCAGAAAACGGGAAAGTGTACGCCATGATGCATTTTTGCCGTACAATCTCGCAAAATTGTTTCTTAATACTTAATTTTTTCATCTCAGTTTATCGGATATTTTAATAATAATGTTTTTACTTGCCATTTATAAGTTTTAAATACGTTTCTCTGTCAACAATTACACGTATTTCCTCGTTATTTACCACAAGCTTAACTTCTACCATGGAGGCCGCCATCTTTAATCTATTTTATCCGATCCAAACGATCCTACCTTCCGCTAGGATTAGTTTGATCGCGATCCAGTTGATCCTAGATGGCGTTTGTATACGCAAATAGAGATTGATCGGATTGCAGTAGTTCCTTTGTATACACGATTTGAACGATCGAAGTGATCTCGGATCAGTTTGATTCCAAAAGTATATGCACCCCTTGTCTCTACATTTGAGAAATTAAATACGCTCCACGCGGCATAAGAAGTACCGTGTTTCCCCGAAAATAAGACAATGTCTTATATTAATTTTTGCTCTCAAAGATGCGCTAGGTATTATTTTCAGGGGATGTCTTATTTTTCGTATGGTATGGCGGCTTCCGGCCACTAGGAGGAGCTCACCACAGCACATTAAGGGCAGTGTACCTTATGGCGGCAGGCGACTAGCCTCTTGATGCCTTGCCTGAACATTTACACGTGACGGCCACGGAAGGGAACATCGGGTTTGGCGGTAGGTGTGTTCGGACAGTCTTCGTGTCCGGGCCGGATGGCCGAGCGGTCAAAGTGGCAACCTACCGCTCTGGGGGACCCGGAATCGAATCCGAACGGGTCGAATAATCTTCAGAAATTTTTCGGGGGTGGTCCGTTCGGATATGTCGGGCCCCGTCCCTCACCACCCGGTCGCCCCATTGTGGGCCTGGCCGAACCCATAATGGGCCTACTAAAAGAGGCCCTCTTAGTGCCCACAGGGCGGAAAAAGTTAAAAAAAACAAAGTCTTCGTGTCCTGCATGCAGCTGCTCTGCAACAAACGGTGAAGGTAGGAGAGAAGGCCGGCAGGGCTAAAAAAGTCACAGCTGCATGCTCTGATGTTCGTTTGGCAGGCATGCTTCCAAACGAAACGCTTTATATTAAGCAATTCAGCAAAACCTCTACTAGTCTTATTTTCGGGGAAACACGGTAGAATAGTCATACCGCTATTAAACCATCTAATATTTGTATTTTATCGCCATATTTAATCTATGTCCTTTGTATCTCTTATATAACCTACTTTTAGATGTGTAATTAAACTTTTATTGTTATGTATAATCTGTCTGTCGATTACTCGGAAACCGGACACCTCATCGACTTACCCAAGGCGACTTCCCCACTCGATTGTTTAACGAGTCCACCTACTTATATATCAAGTTACGAATCGCGAGTTAGAACACGATTAGAATTATCCTAAACTTTATCCTAACTGATGTCTGCCTGACAGGAGACAGAAATCTCCAGATTTCTGACTCTCCAACCCTCCTAAGCCATTCACTGACAAAGTGAGCGGTCTTCACTAGACTGTAGCCGATTAAGTAGTTTATAGGGTCACCCCTATAGCCCTAGTTTCTCACAATTAGTTACATTAGATAAGCGCTTATAATGTTTGCAAGTCACCAATTAGTTAACCAATGTTTCTTTTCTTTTGTAAGACGAAACCCCATATATAAACACCTGTCATTTTGATGGTGTGTTTAGTTGTAACGGGTGACGTAACGGCCACTGATTTCAATGATAATTAGGAGGCGATTGCAGGAATGATTGCAGGCACCGCGGAAAGATTGTGTGCTAATGCCAAAAATTTGGCTAATTATCCAAAGTGAACTTCAAAAAAATATAAGATATTGATATAATTTACATTCGTTAACAAAAATTACTTAAATTATACTAATCGTAATTAAAGTATTGGCATTACAATAAAGAACCGTAATTTCATACTCTTCAATTTATAAAATTTTGTGGAGTCTGAATAAATACGTATCAGTTTTACTTTCTTAATAAGAAAAAATCAATTATAACGGCCCATTAAAAAGTGCTGAGATTCAGTGTGGCCCACCCGCAGATAGTATTGTTCCACTCCACAAGTTTCAATCTCATCAACCAAAGACAATTAAATGCGCAATTTTAACAAAACCAGTTTAATACAATAAATTTATTTCCACCACACGAAAACCATTAATGTAGTGCAGGGAATCAAATAACAGTCACGAACATAAAAATACTCTTTTTTCGCTTGTGCCAATTAATAAATACAAGGGTAAGAAGTTATAAGTAACGTATTTCACTAAAGGAAACACTTCTTTAAATGCTCGAGCGGGTGTATACATGCACATATCACACGCGTTACGAAAAATATACACGAAACATCTCTTCTCTACTGTTTTCAGTTCAGAGTATTTCAGCCGTTGCAATTTCTCTTTGACAGTCGTATAAACAGTTTCAACTTTATGAATATAAACAGGAAAAGCATTTACTCTCTCACCATGAAATACTGTGAGCCTGTACATATGTCTGTAAGCTGACAAATCTATAAAATTTTCAGTTTTGTGTTTGTCCGAATATACTGCAATATGTTTGTAAACGATGACGCATTTCATTTGTTCGTCCGGTATATTCTTTTTGTGGCATACATTCTTTATTTCCTTTATCAAATCTGATATGTGATATACTATAGATTTGTCTTCAAAAAGTTTGAAAGAATAATTAAAAATATTGAAACCCGGAATGTTTGGAAACATTGATATTTGTATTTCGGTTGTTTCTTCTATTGACAACTTATAATGTGATCGAAAAGGGTGTGTTCCTGGAATTAAAAACGTGATTGTCATTAACAATTGATAAATAATTTCAAACTTACACAGTACAGCTACTTACGACACAATGAATGCATAAATTCCATATGTTCACGATCTGGAATAGAAGCGAGTGTAGTTTCTCCGAATTCATTAAGATCATATCTAGACTGAATCGTAGGTTCAGGCTCATCTCCTAAAACGAACCAATTGTATTGAAAATTATCGTCGAACCCAACGTAGGGACGTAGATTTTCCGAGGCGTAGATTTCGAAGTTTAGTACATCAAGAGGAATTTTCTGTTTAAATAAATCAGAATATTTACAGCAAACGTAAATTTATTTACATAATGTAATTAATAAAAACTTATTTTACTGCAATTTAATTATTCTAAAAGTAACCTTGTATAAATGTATTGAAGTTAATGTCTAAAAAGACTGCAGTTCCTTTTACATTTTGAACTAACTTTTATACAAATAAATATACAATGAATCTGTATAATTGACAGGACTTTAAATTTAAAATTAAGATTTCAACAAATACGAAATTGAAAAGAATAGTCAATTAACGACGAAAAACAGTCTCAGAAAAACAGTCTAAATCGCCTATTAGAAGTTACACACCGTTACTCTATTGACGAAATTGAGGTATATTGTACACAAATGCAAAAAACACGTTTCGTAGACAAACGAACTCTGAGGAAAAACAGCACTGAATCCGTCGAAGACTCAGAAATCTACAAATGTTTAGATTCACACAAAGAATTCCGTAACTTAGAAATTATTTATGTTATTCGATTTGAAATTTTGAGCGTTTGTAGCAATTATATATTCATAGCATTTAATGAACAAAATAATGTTATAATAATTACCCTTGTGATCATCGTTACTCGGTGATACATTACGTTTTCGATGATATCTCTCCATTGGGTACACACTTGTGTGCATACATCTAAATTTTCATCCTTCAGGTATTCAAATATATGGAGTATTATTATTTCTGGCAATTCTGTGATTAAAGTGAAGCCAAGTGGCGATATTGGACCTATTTCCGTTCTTTTTTCAAGTGTGGTTTCTGACATTTTAGAAATTCTCTGTAAAGAAAAGAATAATTTATTAAGGATAGGGTTAAACGTTCGGGTTTTCGATTCGAACGAAACCTGCTGAACGTGTAGCTTCTTGTCCAAATACTAAGACCAACTTCTCAAACCTTTCCAATAAACGTGCCTGTGAAAATTGTGCCCTGTGACTTACACTTCGGGAAAATCAGCAAAATGTCTAACTTCCGTACAATGGGAATTCCGTGCACCACATATCTAGCGATTTCATGACGTCACGTGGCAAATTCGGGCAGAAAATTATGAAGTGGCGTCGAGAACCGAAGACAGTTTTGTACAATGCCACCCAGAGTTTCCAGACTTTAATTTTTTTATCGGGTGACAGAAATTTTGGGGAATTTTCGGTTGACAAACAAATGATAATTATTAAAATTATTGATAAAATATAAACTTTGACCTTTGACCCTTTTAATAAAAAGTAAACAGTTACTAAATTTGACCTTTTAAAAATTATAATATTTTGATAAAATACGACGACAAAGTCTCAGAATCGGTATTATTTATTTCCGGTCGGTTAAAGTGTCATTATTTTTGTTTTTGTTGAGTAATTAATTAATAATAATTTTTTTTGAGTCTCTAGATAAAGGAAGCCTACACCCACAAATCTTTGGATGGCGTTTTCTGTCAGTTCGGTTCTTATATTTCTCGAGTCTTCGGTGCACTCCTTGATTATGTCTAGTTTTTCGTACATACTCTTTTCAAAATCCTGAAGAACTACCCCTCGACTTTCTTTACTACACTAGCCATTCTAGTCAGTGATTAATATATTTATTATTTACTATATATTATCGATCTATACCGTTTCAGGGACCAGAAAACGAAAAATGTTACTTACCACACAAAATCACGTCCAACCAGGTAGGTTCTCTGTACTGCAATGAGAGACACTGGATTAGTAACAAAGAAAGACGAATTGTAGACAAAAGAACTACTTCCTGTTGTTAAGTGGCAACGCAAAATTGCCTAATTAAGTGGAAACACTTCTGTAAACACTTATAAAATAAAATGATACATGTGTGTGTATTGTAGGATTGAAAAAAAATAAAGAAATAAATATGTCCTAAGTGTTTGTGATCTTTAATTTAAATAAATAAATATATTTAACGGTTTCACACAAATGCTTAGAAGGAAACAAGTTTCTTTTATGTGTAAAAAAATTTTAGAACCAAAATAGTTACATTTCTTGCCATAGATGGCGCTGTAAAAACTGAAATCTTTTGTGAATTTGTTAAAGTAAGAATAAAAAATAAAAATGTTCTTAGTGTAAGCTCTAGTAACAACTTCACAAATTATGTAGTTTTATCAAGCGCCGTCTATGGCAACTAGTGTAACTATTTTGGTACTAAAATTTTTTTACACATAAAAGATACTCGTTTCTTTCTAAGCATTTGTGTGATAACCGCATCGTCTTACTGTAAATAGTTTGCGAGTTATTAATTTTTTAAAAATTTTTGTGACTTTTGAATAACCCTGTTCTTTTTTCGTTCTTTGTTCCTGCAACAATCAAAATACAGTCAAACCTGTTTTTATGCGGTTTTTTGTGCGATTTTTTATTTGTGCGGTATAGTCAGCGACTAGTCTCATGCCTTTCGTCATGTCTCACGTTTACTTATTATAGCTAAATAAATTTATTATAGCATAAATGAACTTATTATAGCAATATTATTTCATGAATATGCGAAAAATGAAATAATTTATTTTTTAAGTCAACAAAACACCACCTGGACTAAAATATGTAAAACAGACGATAGACGAGACGATGCAGTCAAGTGCTGACATCTGTTGTCAATAAATTCTACGTCTGTTTTAATTACGTTAATTAAACCTTCAAAGTGCTTTCACATTCCTGGACCATTAAGATAAGATTCATTTCAAAGCGAAAATTGTAAGTAAATGTACAGTACTGTATTATTTTTTTCTATTTAGATATAAAATTTTAGGATTTTTATTTTGTTTAGACATAATCCCTGAAAATGAATAAGGGCAAAAACAAAGCGAAGAGGAAAGTAATTTCTTTAAAGACTAAGACTACGATTTTAAAACAAGTTATTTTCTATGTGAAACTTTTTTATGCGGTCCCTATTCACCGCATAAAAAAATTTTTTTAAATTGTGTTGCGAAAACTATTTTTATAGCCACTCGTGATGTTTCGTGCGATTTTTTTAATGCGTTTTTTTATGCGGTCCCTATCCACCGCATAAAAACAGGTTTGACTGTAATGTCAATGTTCACCTAATTGTAACAAAACTTCACTCCTCTTTCATCGAAAATTTCTGCTGGATTCATTTCTGTTTAATATCTTCCATGATAATATCGGTATTTTTGGAAATGATTTCTTGTCAATCGTGATACTTGCTAATCAAGACGATGTCATCTTTGTGAAAATGCTTATTGCTATTTTACGTTTAACTTGCGCATTCACTTTCAGTATTATAACGAAAATAAAATTAAGTTTGATTAATAAATTGACGTAATCAGAATATTTCTGTCCAAAAGAATTGTAAGACGTGATTAATTACATTTTCACGCAGATGACATTGAACAAAGCATAAGTACCGCATATCTCGGCGGATAAGACGAAGTATAAATTTTCATCGAAGTTTTATACTTTTAGCATATATCTGTCCTATAAGACGACCCCCAAACTATCAACGGCCTATGAATTTAGTTTAGATCAGCGATCATCATCCGAATAATAATACTGTATAGTGTATACGGAATTATGTCCTATTTGTAATCTTTCGAATGAACAAATTTTATTTTCTTGCATTGCCTTGCAATTGTTGTAAACATTCGCACTAATTCGGCATTGGAGTAATAATGACCTTGATTATTCACAAAAACGTCGTATGGGCTATTCTAGTTTGTGCACATACCCTACTTTCTACCAGTAAATAATTACGGTTTGTCCGTTTTTTTTATAACGAGTTTTAATTTATATAAATGATACAGAACTAATTTTTTTTTGTATCTGTCTTATAATACGACTCCGAATTTTGGGGGCTTTTTTTCATGATTTAACTATCGTCTATCGTTAATAACTATCGTTAAAAAGTGGAAAACTTCTTACTTAGATTGGCCAAAAATTAAAAAAGGTAAAAAATGTTTAAGATCATATTTTACTAAATGTGATTGTCACAGTAATTTTTTCATTAATAAAATCTGATTTATTTAAACTGTTACTTGTATATTTCTAATAGTTGCTATTCCTTCGTTATTACTACGATGTCCTTCATGTTTATCCAAGCCTGTCAGTAAAAGAAAAAATCGGAAGATCAAGGACAGCGCTTGGATAATACAGTAGAGCATCGATTATCCGACCCCCGATCAACCGTCACATCGGTTAACCGACCGCGTTCTAGTCGGCAAATTCAAATGTTCGCTAGTGATGTGGCGCTACAGTATTTGGCTATGTCTTGGCTACTTTAATATTATTTTTGTTAAATTTTTGCGTTTTAGCTGGCAACACTGGCTCGACGATGAAAGGGAAGCCAGTATTTAAGACCAGGCTTAATTTTCTATTTTTTCTTTATTTTTGTATTTATTTTGTGCAAAATAGAGAAATAATTTTTAACGATACAATAACAACGATTATTATTTTAAAAAAATTTTATTAGGCTTAACATCGATGAAAATTCAATGCGAAGCAAGTTAATAGCGATGTACTGATATACAAATTACATGCAGTGGTGATATTCAGCGGGTTCGCACAGTTTCGGCCGAATCCGTTGGTAAAATTTTCAGTTTCCCGAACCTTGTTAAACACACGGAACATTTCTCACTGGTTTTGTTTCTTTTAAAAAATATATTAAAATATACGTGTTATACTCTGTAACACTACTAAACTAGAGCCTTATACCCCGTTCGCACCGACCATTTCAATCTAGCTTGTGAGCAAGGTCGAGGACTATGCCTTGGTGCGATCTCTCTCGACCGTTTCAATCTCGCCGAAACGAGGTTTAATCGCGATCAATTCAAGAAAGTTTTTGAAACTAGATTCAGTCATAAGAGAGATTTCATAATCTCACGCGCGCGAGATAATACAAGATGGCTGTGGAACACGTCGGGCTATGGACAGCGAAATAAAAAGGATATTGTACATTAGTATACTATTGTTACCTGGTCTTCGCCCAGGGCCCCTTACGTTCCAAATACGCCACTGATTATTAGATATACCTCAAGAAAAGGTATTGTATTTATTTCTAGCCAAAACTTTCATATCGTTTGTCGGTGATTGTTAGGGAAAAATTTTCTGCTAGCGAACCCTTTGTTAAATATTTCGAATATCACCACTGATTACATGGGATATACTAATATACTATACTAATAATGTATTTTTTCATACTTTTCGGTTATCCGTTTTTTCAGTTATCCGACCAATTCCAGTCCCCTATTGAGTCGGATAAACGATGCTCTACTGTAATTGAGTTCAACAATGTTGTTTATTAAGTATTATTTGTTTAAGTACAAAATATCACATTTTTTTTTTGTATCAAGATAATGAAAAAATAAATAGCATTACTGAATTGATATCGCGGGCCGCAACTGATTATTCTCGCAAGCCATGACTGGCCCGCGGGCCGTATCTTTGACATGTCTGCATTAGAAGATTCTTAGTAATTAAGGGTATGTGAAACGCAAGTAATTTTATGTATTTAGATTGTTATAAATTACATAACAACTATGGTTGTTGAAATACTAAATATAAATGGAGTTATGACGCCCCACACCATTGTTTGAATTATATTTTGCTGTAAGTATTTATAAATTTGTTTATTTATTTAAATTTAGGAATTTCAGATAACGTCATTTATGTTTCGAAAAAAAATTTAATTCACATTTATCGTATCTCGGAATTTCATAATATATAAAACTTGAATTTAGGTGTATTAGCAGATCATAGTTTGAAACAAACAAAAATCAGTAATTTCACCAAATTAGCACAACTAATGATAGAAAATCTTAGTGAAGTACTGAATGAAGGCTATTTCTATCAAATTGTAAAATCCTCGCGGGCAAAGCTGCAGGTAACAGCTAGTTTATTAATACTTTGTGCAAAACGAGACTTAAAAAATATCAATGCTGACCGTGGGTCGCCCACCGCTGGTGTAATTAATGGTATCATTCTCATTTTATTACCATTCACAAGGTGATCACTTTAAGTGGATTTCACTGCATTTATAAATTTCTACTACTATCAAGAGATTCGTATATAATCACTTCACAAACTCAACATGCAATTTTGAAATTTTATTTAAAATATTAAAATCGATACTACATTTAAATATATTTAAGCAATACGTAAAATACAAATAAAACATTTGTTAAAGTATTTAAATTATCATTGCCTAAAATGATGTGGATATATTAGGCATAATGTTAAATTTTATGAAATAATTCAGTTTTTATCAGAGAAAATGATATTCAAAACGATTGATCCTTCAGTTCAAATATCACTAAGAGCAGTTTTTCTTCTTGGAAACAGTCCTGAAATTCAAAAGACCCGAATACACAGAATGCAGAGCGCTACACATCTGCAAATTCAAATATATATATAATAATACATTAATATATTGAAATAGTTAATTGACTCGCATACCTTGACAGAAACTTCTTGGTAACATCGAAGAAACCGTTCATTGATAAACATAAAGATGCCTTTCCAAATCTTTTCATAAAATTCACAATCTGTACGAAATTCATAAAATTATTTTATGCGAATTAAAAAGTATTTTTAATTGTATTATATAACAGAAGCTTTACTTTTAATTTCTGTTCCAATTTCAAATCGCATTGAGCAAATCTTCGAATGTCCTGAAACGATGTTTGCATCTGAAAGAAAAAAAAATCATCTTACAATTAGAGTAAAACATGGAATAATGAATTTAATTCAATACAAAAATTACAGTAGATGTAAAACCGGATGCTAAAAATCCTACAATAACACAAATAACTGATACGCCAGCACAAAATATGAAAATTATAATTTTCAATGCAAATTCCATTTTCGAATAAATCAAAATATAATAAAACAGACTGGTTTCCGTTAATAGAGAACCGTACAAAATTGTCAATACGTAATTGAATGGGCCATTCAATTGTTTCACACAGTTCCAAAGTTCATTGTGTTGCGTCATAATTTTTTCTAATTCTGTTTCCAAATTCGGATGATTCATTTTTAGTAGTTGCAAATCTTCCGATAACTTCTCGAAAATCATCAGTAATGTAATTATAAACAAGAAAAGAAAAAAAATTTAGATAGAGTGTTCCACCCATGATCAAATTAATAAAAATGCCAACTTCTATGGTGCAGAAAAATGCTTCGTATTCGTACGACTTTCCTTTCTCTACAGCAGCGTAAAGATAAAAAATGTTCATCGCTTGGAATAATACAGTTGAACCTATAACAATAATTGAAGCTATAATTGTCGTGTAGGTAATCACCCAGTAGACTTTTTTCCGACAGAAATATTCTGGTTTCGTCAATTTAATATTTGGGGTTAATTTTATTCTCTTTATGATACTGAAAATAAGCGCGTAAGTTAAAACCGCAATAGCAACAGTCATTTTGACAAAGATGACGTCGTTCTCGATAAGTAAGTACCACGATTGACAAGGAATCATCTCTGACAAAACCGGTATTGTCATGGAAGACATCAAACAGAAAAATATCCAGTAGAAACATTCAATGAAGAATGAATAAAGTTTTATTATAATTGGGTGAGCATGAACATCATTTCGGTTGTGGCAGGAACAAGGAACGAAAAAAGTATATCCGTAAACTTTTGTTACAGACGTAAACGACGATAAAATGCAGTTCAAACATATCTCTGTTTCTGTGTTCATATTTTTTCTATTTCTTTTATACTCATCATCAGCTCCAATTCTTGCCAAAAAGTTTTCCATTATTTCGTTACACTTACGAAATTTTATGGAAATGTAATTAGAAATTTGAGTTATACGATGCTTGGATTATTCAAATCTGACGTCGAGATGTTACGTGTGTCTGTAAAATGAAAGACTACAGGAACTACGCACAGTTGTAAATGCAACATACTCGTTTTACGATCTATTGAACGGTTTTGGATTTCAAATGTGAAGATCGGTATGCCTTTCGTAGTAATTACTGTTTCAGAATCCAAGGTTGATGCAATAAA
The DNA here is from genome assembly GCF_030686945.1 of Centruroides vittatus. Lineage (NCBI taxonomy): Eukaryota > Metazoa > Arthropoda > Arachnida > Scorpiones > Buthidae > Centruroides > Centruroides vittatus. Next base: position 534,684 of record NW_027120871.1, read on the forward strand.
TGTATAGTCTATCGTGTTTCCACACGGAATCTAAGTATTACAAATTGTAAGATAGTAAACAAAAGCTATTTATGTTTAAACTCAACAGCTGATAGTAAATTATGATTAAATTTTCAATCGTAATTGATATATTATATAATCAGTTCTAATTAATTAATTTTTTAATTCCGTTTATTAAATATTTTTTGTTAACATCCCAGTCCGTGCAGACTCTAGACTTTTAATTTAGGGACCCAGAATGGAATACGGGCAATTAATTCTTAAAAATGTTTTAATGTATGGTTTATCTCGGATACATTGGGTTCTTTCGACCACCATCCGATCACTTCTGTCGTAGTATATATGCTCGAACTTACTTGATGGATATAGAGAAATTGGAATGCTAGAGTATGGCAATGCAATGTAAGGACGATCTGCTAAAGTATATGCCTTCGGAGAGGATTTTCAACGGGAAACGTGCCCTGTCTAGATTTTAGACAAGTGAAAAAAACGGAAAACTGTATGTGGCCAGTCCGTAGTGAAGACCATCGACAAAGTACCAGTGTTCAGTGGTTTTAACCAATTCGTAAAGTTAACTAAGATGTATGGGTATGAAAATAATTTCTTAGTTGACAGAACAGAAAGACTAAATTTGTATATATAAATATATTTGATAAAATTTTCTTGCCATGCCTTATATAGAAAGTAGACATATTATAATTAAAAATAAATATTACTTTATTTATTATACGGCTCGTTTTTTTGTCTTTGTATTTTATCGACATTTGCACACCCGTTATTCATTGTGTCGACCGTCAGTGTAGCCTTTCACACAATAAAGGTATATCTGTTGAAAGAATTTTCGTAATAGGGGAAAAAAGTGAAATCTACTCCGTACGCGGCGCTGGTATCGACGAGGTTGTAAACAGACTAAGCGATACGTTGTCGGTTCTAAAGTAAGATTTGTTAATTCTTTAAACGAAAATCCAATAATTATTTTAAGACTGGGTAATGGCTGATAGAGGTTTTAACATTCAGGAATAACTAATTACTAAAGATGTTGTGGTAAATATACCCACTTTTATGAGAGGAAAAGCACAGCTGAGCAGCAGTTTGTCATCTCGAGACAGAAAAACATCTAGTAAAAGAATACATATTGAACGTATTATAGGAATGGCTCGTACTCACGTACTGTACATATAAAATTTTGAGGCAACACATGCATCCGGCAGTAACGAAACTTGGCAGTGAAATTATATTTATATGTTTTATGTTATGCAATTTTAGACCATGCATTGTTGGCAGAGATTCTTAATTTGTTTCACTGTTAGTCTAGCTCTCTATTAATACCGTATATAATTTTTTTTTTCCATTCTAGACCCTAGCCTAATGTAAGTTTTCTATCTATAGTATTTTTAAATTTTTGTCTGTTTATAAATTCTAAGATTAAGAATGTATACTATCATACACAGTAAGGTCTTCATTGTGGAACTTCAATTCAAAGTAATATAGTGGTTTTAAAATTTGTACTATAGTTGAATAAATATTTGTAAGCTAATAAAAGAATTTTAATCTTTAAAACAAATCTCTTTTTATTATTTAAAAAAATTCACACTATACACCATCTAGAAAAATTTTACATGAACTCAAATTGTAAAATAAAATAACAATTAGCTCAATTATTTTATAAACTTAATGTTTATAAAACATTTTTTTTTTTAAAAGAACTGGCTTAATATGCTCATGGAAAAACATAATTAGTGTTTCAATCATGTCTGCAATGAATTTATTATCTCTTGGAATGATACAAACTTTGAAGTCACTTTTTGTGTAAATAAACAGATGAGCAACTTGTCTATTTGTCACTGCTAATTGTCCTTGGATTTGATGAAAATAATCATGATTCCGTTTTAAAGTAATTTTGTCATCAGTACATTCCAAATATGGTATCTTTAGCACATTCACAGGAAGTTTAAAATTGGAGTAAGGACATTTAACTTCTAATATTTTATCATCATCCACTAGCCCATCTGGACTTGCAGCTAAGAATGGGTATTTTGAATGAAGAAACATGCCACATTCTTTCACAGGAGTATTTACAAAAGAATATGTTTCAATTGCTTCTTTTTCATACCTTAAGCCGTGAGAAATTGCCTTACTTTTTATTGGCCTACTTGACAGTAATGAGCCACACAATTTTACTCTGTCTGTTGATTTTAATTTACAAACTTTTCCAAAGTTTGAAGATGTCAAATGCAACAAATGTTCCTTCTTCCAAACTGCACTTTTTCATTGTAATCTGGTCTCTTTTTCCAAATGTTTTATGTACTCCCTACTTGCTTCAGTTACATGTAAAGCACTTAAAAAACATTTCGGACATTGTGCTTTTGCAATAATCATGATCTGATTCTAAAGCCCTCATGTTTGCTGGTTGCCTTAATTGCAATATCGGTATTGCACAACCACTTTGCATGTTCATTGCCAAATTAATAACAAAGTTTGTATAATCAGGGATTGTACTGCCAGATGGTCTGGGGTCAAATTTTATGTCTTCCAATAATTTTCTTTTCATTCCTCTCTTCTTAAATAAATGAAATGGAAGCTCACTAGCCTTAACTGGGGAACCTTTATGTTAACGGGTAGGCTGATGGAATGTTTGCAGAACCTGTGTGCATGTTTTGTGATACTTATATGTGCCTGTTCTTCCGTATTCTTCTATTGCCAATAGTGTTACACATACATGTTTGCAATACGCTTTAGGCCCTTTACCTGCTGTACATTCACATATTACATTTTCTATAACCCTATCATCTGTAATTACTAAATCTGTGTAAATCTGTTCCCCTTGATTAATTCAGATTTTACATTACCTTTAAAATATAAAAAAATGTTTCTCTTTTGTTCCTCTTATTATTAATAAGAATTCATTAAAATACATCTGCACAGCAGACAGTGGCATTCTTTGATCTGACATCTCCATGTAGGCATCAATTGTCTCTATAGTCAAAACTGGTATTTGTAAACTTGGAGAGAGATCCTTATATTCAGATGAATCAGGAAGTTTGAGTTCAGGAGAGCTATCACAGGATATAGAAAAATTGTGAGTTTCCTGATTCCTCTCATATGCCAGTAACCTGAAAATTATTGTAAACAAGTTTAATAACTAGTTAAGATATGATCACCAATATTTTATTTAGTTTTTTCTGTCTCATTGACAGGAAAGGCAAAAATTATTATTATATATTATATTCTTACCTTAATATATTACATATAATATAAAAATAAACAGTATAAGGTAACTGAACAGTATTGACAAGCACCTAAATATGGCATATATATAGTGTATGCCAGATTTAGTAAAAGAAAATGGGCAAAAATTCACTTGTACAAAAAGTTTATTGGTGAAGAAATTAGTCTTATTGCATTAAATTATTGAAACAAGATGACTTGTGACCAATAAAAAAGACATTTTGATTATATTTATTTTAAATACTCCAAATATTGTTTTCTCTTGGTAAAAGATTAAGATATATATCTCTTATATTGTCTTAGAACTTCATAGAAAGTAGTTTTGTTTGTATTGATTGTTGTTCTAAATTACAGTGATAACCTATTGGTACAGTTAACATTTCAGATACTGATATAAATTGGTTATAATATATCAGGCTCAGTACATGACCATATTCCAAAGGAAAAAAAATTTATTTTAATTAAAGTTTTGACCTTATGTATTGGTTAGACAAATGTGAAAGGAATCAATGAGAACTTTACTGATCTTTAAATGTTTTTATAGACGAAAAATGTGCATTTTGTGAAATCTTATTCTTAAAACTTTCATCTACTGGTAAGTTACCTTATCATGTAATAGTTATAATGACTTGAAATTATAAATGTAATAATTAACGATAAAAATATAGATGTAGATTATTTTAACTTACCTTTCTATTAAATCGGCTTTTCTACCAGCTAACTTGGCATTGTACTTTTTTAATTCTTCCTTTAATTGTACCGTTGTTAACCTTCCTAAAAAATATTTTCGTTCTTCCTTTATTATAAAGTAAGCTATCCTTCGAACGGAACAGCTTGTTTACAACCGTATCGATATGCGCGAAACCTATGTCACGTGATCACTTTTTTCCCCTATTAGGAATTATTGACACGAAATTACATTAAGATTTAATATATTTTATATTTTTATTGCAATAGGTTATGTATATTAAAAAGGAATAATTTAATGTGTTCTTTTCTTTCTAGAACTGATTGATATTTCTTTACTTTTTCTGCTTTTTTGCAGTCTGTCTTTTCTATTAGTATGTTAATACACATGATAGTAATATGTATCAAGCAACATATAATTATTTATAATTTTAATATATATTTAATTCATTAAGAATGATATAATAATTCTTGTGTAACACGTAGCGTATATGATTTTGAAACATCGTTAAATATTAAACGGCAATACGATTAAATTTAAATCGAATTCTGTATTGGCTTACATCATCCTTTATGCATGTAGCGATCAATACAGGAAATAAATTTAATTTTGAATAACATGAAATAGAAGAAAATCAATATTTTACTCTGTTCTACGTAGATTTAAATTTAAGTTCTAAATTTTACTAATAATAATTATAAAAAAAAACAAGTAAATCAGGTTAAGTTTAAGAATCTATAAATACACGTATATAGTTAAATCTTGAATTTCAATGCTTATTCAAACAGTATTATTAATTTTGGGAAAATACTATACAGAAATAATATTGTTTGTGAGTGATAAAGATAAATTTATGTTGCTTTATGTTAAGTTTTTCTCCGAATTTAATACACTACACCAAGTTTTATTCAATTGGTATACATGCTATTAACCTACTTTTCTGAAGAATTTCTATTATTAAACTTAATATTACTGTATATAAAACGCAAATACTCTTTTATAATTATCTTCTTCTTCTTTAATGCTGCAGAATGGTGTTTGCGACTCCGTATTAATATTGTCCTCTGTCTTGCACTGTGTGTGAAATTTGTGCTGTTGTCATGTGAAGCCAGGTGTTGATGTTGTCTAGTAAGGCCGTTTTCGTTCTGCCTGGACGTTTCTTGCCTTCAATCCTGCCCTCCATGATGAGTCGCAGCAGATGGTATTTTTAGTGGTTCCTAGTGATGAGACCTAAGTATTTGCATTTCCTGCTGGTGATGGTTTTGATCAGGTCCCGGTCCGTGTGCATGTCCTGCAGGATCTGTGCGTTGATTATCTTGGCCGTCCACGGGATTTTCAGCATTCTTCGGTAGAGCCACATTTCGAAGGCCTGTAGCTGTTTTGTAGTGGCTGATGTTAGAGTCCACCTGAGCGAATCCGGAGTGACGATAAAAACTTTCTACTCAGTTCCGAAATTCCATGGGAGTAATCTATACAACAGCCGTAACTGAAATTTGCTCGATATTCCAACCAACGCAATATCCGAGCTTAGGCTTAACGCACTGCATCAAAAACTTTCTTGGAGAGACGTTCTTCCCTGTAAATGATTGTTATCTGACTTAATTCGTCTCGACGGACCCAGAGCCGTAACTAGTGTATGGCCAATGTGGTCCGTCATAGGAGCCGATTTAATAAAGGGGCCAACGAGAAGGTTTCGGAATAATATATATTCGAATTAATAACGCAAAAAACTTTTATATTTATATTTATATAGTATTTATGATCTGTAATTTCTACGAACATATATTTCAAAAATAAACCGCCATTTTTATTGTTATTGAAATATATAAATTCTTTCTTTCTTTATCCTCGCCTTTATCGGGGTCGACGTTTCCTTCTCTAATGCGTTTCTTCCATTTTTCTCTATCAATGGCTTTTTCTCTCTTAAGTGCCCTCTGATTTAAGTCTTCTTCCACCTTCTCTCACCTTATAAAAGGAAAGAATAAAATGTATATATTTCAATTTGTTAACAATTATAACAAATTGAAATCTATAAATATGGATACGATATTTTATCAACAATAGTTTACTTCCGAGATCCTCTTTGCAGTAAATACGACCGCACGTATTTATTTATATTGTTACGATAGTTTCGGTGTTTACATTGCACGTTCATTGCACTATTAACGAAAGAACAAAAGGCCAAGTATCATATTTAAGTCCAAAAATCCAAAACGAATTTATTTCTTTACTAGCATTTAAAGTTCTAAACAAAATTATATATAATATAAAGACAGCAAAATATTTTAGCATAATAATTGATAGTACTCCTGATATATCTCATAATTTATGAACAAGTATGCCAGATTATGAGATACGTCAAAATTGAAAATGAAATGGTAACTATCGAAAAGAGATTTGTTGATTTTGTACTATCAAAATATAAAACAAGACAAGGACTTGCAATTGAAGTTTTGGATAAGTTAAAAAATGATGGTATAATAATGATTAAAAACATAAGAAAACAAGGGTACGATAACGGAGCAAACATGGCCGGAATACATTGATATAATGGTATGCAAGAGCATACAGCACGATTAAACAATCTTGCCAAATTTGTTCCTTGTGCCGTGCATTCGCTTAATTTAATTGGAGGGCATGCAGCAAGAATTACCGTGAAGATGGTTTCATTTTTTGGAATAATCTAGAAATTGTTTAATTTTTGCTTCTTTTACCCGATGGGAAAAAATTACAACAATACTTAAAGGACATAGCGACACGAGATGGTGCTCTAAATCACGTTCAGTAGATGGAAGTTGTATAGATTACTCCCCATGGAATTTCGGGACTGAGTATATATCTGAGCTCAGGAGCCGAGATGAGTTCAACGGTACCCTCGTAGAATGCATTGTTAAAGGCAAGAAATCGTAAATATGATAACTTTCTTATTTTTCGTCTCCGGTCCAAAAGTAGGGTGTCGTTGAACTCGTTCCGGCCCGAGTTCAGATATATAGGCCTACTCAAAGTTCCGAAATTCCATGGGAGTAATCTATACAACAGCCGTAAGTCATTTGAAATATCAAATTAACGAAGTTATAGAAGTCCGTAAAGAAATATCGAAATATTCTTTATTTGGAGATGGTGTCGCTACAGCTAGAATTATTATTAGACATATTGAATCATACAATTTTTGGTACCTCAATCTGGTCCCAAAGGATGTATGGTGTTATATTACTTTTTTGTTCCTTGGGAGCTTGTTTCTTTAAAATCCATCGTATTTTTTATTTAGTTCACAGGTGAACTAAATAAAAAATATTATTTCTGATCTGTAAGACTAAATATCTGCATCCATAATTTTCCAGTATAATAAGTTCTGTTAATTGATAAATGTACTAGTATACAAAGATAAATTTAAGCTCTGATAAAGGACACAAAGGCATAATAATTGAAATTTTACTTTAAGTTATTTTTTGTTAATTTGCATAATAATATATGCTAAAAAACACAAACATGTGCAAACAGAAATGTAAAGTTCATTTTTCGTGACAAAGGTCCTGACTTTTCTGAAATTCTTGTTTTTTGCTATAAAGTCGTGAAGTTTCACTTGTCGCTTTTTTTCCCTTTAAGCAAATGTCGGTAGCAGAAGATCGCATTCCTTTCAAAATCTCGATCATTCGCTACAATTTGATCGACGATTTCGGTTATCATTACCAAATTAAGGAAATATGCAGAGAAATTTTTTAGGTTCTTCGTTTTCAAATCTCTATTTTCCAGTTCTACACGAATTCCTTGTTCTGCCAGTTCTCGAAGGTCGTCGTTGGTAAGGCTTTCACCAGAAACCTGCTGTAACTCCTCAATATCCTGCTCGTCTACATTAGTCCTGCTGTATCGATTAGGTTGAGTTTGGTCAACCTAACGATACAGCGATAGGCTCTTCTCGTTGAGAATTCTTAGATACCTTCAGCCATAACTTCTTCCACACTCTTCGTTCGTGCATTTATCAGTTAATTCTTGCCAAGCCAAGCCGATATTGCCTACGGCATCCATGATGTTATATTTTTTCCAAAATTGCACCAAACATACATAGATTTAAAGAAAGTACACCTTTTTCAGATTGGTTCGTGTTCGTAAATAATTGTATTATATACGAATCAATGAAATGCCGCGATAATTTAAATCGGCGTAAATTTTGAGCTTTTTTCAGGCTTCGAGCAGACCGTGTTATATCGAATCAGCGTTAAGCGTCTTGCTGTATATTAAAATTACAAGAATTTGTTAACCTTGGACTGTATGAGGAATTTTTTCTGTAGGATGTTTTATTACAGTTTAAACTATCAAAACATCCATGATAAGTAGCTGTACTTTTTTTCTGAAGTTTCTAAGAAAAGTGTTTCAAACGGAAATAAAGTCACAGAGTTTTTACTGTGTTCCAGGCTTTAATACCTTTGTAGAAAAGGTTATTTCAGTAATAAAGAATAAATGGACAGGTGTTACAAACAAGATCCATCCAGAGCCGATCAAATCAAAACTACAAATTTCCTTTACAACTGTAAAAAAAAACTTTGCCAATTTGCAAAACAGAATAAAAAAATTATTAACAATAGTAACAAAATCACAAAAAATTATGAAAAATAAGTAAATAGCATATAACTTAATGTAAACAATTCTATACAGTGCAGTAGAAAATCGTCTTTTTTTCTTAAAAAAACCTGTTAACTCTTGTCTAACATCTACAAGAGAACGTAAAACCTCGTTAATTTCAAGGTCTTTATGTTACCTGTACGTTTCCTTACGATTGCATCCAAATCCAAAATAGAAAATGACCGAAAGTCCATCAACCGAACAATGTTTTCCCTTTTGATGGAGGCTTTTTTAAAGTGTATTTGGCTTCATTACACATCCTGCTAGTATTTTTAAAAAGAAGAACGCTTCAAAAAAATTTAATAAATAAAGAATAAACTGAGAAAAGCCCAAAAATTTTATTTATTTAATTCTGAGTTGGAAAAAAAGTCGCCTTACTATTATTTGAATACTTATTTTACCCCAGAGGGGCTTGTTTTCTTTTCACTTTCACAAGGTATTTTTGAAATTTAAACTCGATAATTTAATGAAGCTTATGGTTAAAATAAAGAAATCTTCTGTTAACTCACATTTCCCACTGTTTCATTCTTTGATACCGTCAAGTCTCGGTTTTATGGGTCATATTTGGAGAGCATCTTTTGAAAATTCAACTGAGATTCAGTAGATCGATTTTCTACCTTAATCGTTCGGTGCAACATGAATTGAGAGACCGCTATAAATTTAGCTATGACTATTTCTCGTTATCATCTTAAGATTTTACAGTTGCCAAAATCTAACCTTAGATGATTGATTTATAAAAAAGTAAAATTAGTAAGCAATAATTTTTCTTTCACAACTATATTTACACAAATGATTACACAGTTAATGACTTTTCTTCGATACAACACAATTTAATCTTACTATTTAGTATGCTGCCATACCAAAATCGGGCTTAACAATTTTATAAAAATTTAACAAAACAGAAAACGACGAAATTAACGTGTTGTTCGAGAGAATCAACCAAGTAGAAACAGAAAACGGTGAATGATGTTGAGATTATTACTAGTTTAATTTAAAAAATTAATATACTTGAAAATGATACAATAGAAATTTAGCTGCGTTAAGCTTACGAAGGATAGAGTGAAGAAAGCAATGGTTTTCTCACTTGTGTTTCATTCCACGTGAAAAGAGAGATGTTAAGAAGTTGAAAGTATATTAATTGTATTTCCGATTATATTTGATTGATGACACAGTACGTATAAGACAACATCTTTTTTTAAAGTGTAGGAGAATACAAAAAAAAAAAAAAAAAATCTTGTTTGTACGTTTTGTGGATTTTCTTCACGTTCAAAGGATACTTTTTGTCAATTAACTTTAATATTAGTCATTTACAAGATGATAATTTAAGTTCTGTAACATTATTTAAACTTTAATGAATGACTAAATAATTTACAAATATGTTATGGCTTAGAATTAGAAATTCAATTGTACGAATTTCTAATTCAATTAGAATCACTGTTAGAAAGACCAGAAACATCATGGTGAATAGTTATGTTATTTCTTAAGTTTATCCTACTCCTTATGTAAAGGCTTTTATCAAATAATGTTAATTTAATTTGTTTTATACTTTATATCCGAACATCCTTTTGATCTCATTGTATTTTATTACTATAAATTTTATCTTCTTTCTAATAAAGTCAATGCCTTCATAATTTATTATATTTATTAAACTTATTACATAAGGCTTATGTAAATATTTTTATATTATATTTCTTCGAAACCACGTGTTTAAATCATATCTTAAATTATTCCTTAATAAGTAAACAATTTTTTAATAATAATACACAATTAAACGTTATTGTTCCCGCAATTTGTTCCTTCACGAAAGAAGTAGGCATTTGTGTGTGTAAACAGACAACTCTTCCCGGTTACACATTGTCAATAAAATGAGTTCTGCCGATCTTCTCATTAACGTAGTTTATTACGTAAGAAAATTAATTATTAAATTCCATTTAATATTACATTTATTTGAAAATTACGAGTGCGAATTAGTTACAATAGATAAGCGCTTAGTCACTGTAAATAAGTTAACAAATGTTTTTTTTTTCCGTTTCTTTTGTAAAACGAAACATCCATACATAAATACCTGTCATTTTGATTGTATGTCTAGTTGTGACGGGTGACGTCACGTGCACTGATTACAATGAGAATTAGGAGGCAATTTTGCAGGAATGATTCCAAGCACCGCGAAAAGATTACGATTCTGCCAAATATTGGGCTAATTATTCAAAGAAAATCTCAGAAAATCTGATATTCAGATATTTTATATTAATTAACTAAAATTAATTGAATTATATTAATCGCGATTAGAAAATTGGTATTACGATAAAACACCGTAATTTCATACACTGCAGTTTACAACATTTTGTAGTCTCAAGGCACGTATGTAGTTATTTACTCATTTTTATTAAGAAAAGTGGATTATAACGGTCCACTGAAAACTACTAAAACATTCAGTGTGGCCCACCTGCAGACAGGATTGGAACCCCTGGTGTAGACAGTTAAATGCCCAATTTTAAGAAAACTAGTTTGTTGCAATAAATTTATTCCCAACATACGAAAACCATTAAACTATAGCCGATGTCAAATTCGTCACGAAAACAGTAGTCATCGCTTGAGATTGCTATATAAAAAGGTAAAAAGTTACAAGTAACGAAGTTCATTAGAGGAAACACTTCTCTAAATGCTCGAGTTGCTGCTGTATCGATCCGCCCTCTAGACGTATCTTGGAAAATATACACGAAACATTTCTTCTGTACAATTTTGAGTTTAGAATATTTCAGCCTTTCCAATTTCTCTTTGATTTTCGTATAAGTTTTAAATGAACCAAGATAAAGAACAAAAGCATTCACCCTCTCCCCATGAAATATTGTGAGCCTCGATAAATTTCTGTTAATTGAGTAATTTATGAAATGTTTCTCTACAATTTTCCATACGGCACAATCTGTGTAGATGATGACACATTTTTTTTGTTCGTACGGGATGTTCATTTTGAGGCATACATTCTTTATTTCCTCATTCAAATCATGTCTGTCATAACCTGTAGAATTGAGTGCACAGAGTTCCAACGAATAATTAAAAATATTGAAACCTGCAATGTTTGGAAATATTGCTATTTGTATTTCTTCTATTAATGCAAACTTATAATATGCAGGAAAAAGGCGTGTGCCATCTTTTCCTGGAATTAAAAACGTAATTGTTATTAATAATTGATAAATAATTTCAAACCTACATAGTATAGCTACTTACGATAAAGTTTATCAACAATGTCCGAATATTTATGACGTGGAAAAGAAGCGAGTGTAGTTTCTCCATATGCACTAAGATCGCATGTAAATTCTGGTTCAATCATAGGTTCTGGTTCATCTCTTAAAACAAACCAATTGTATTGAAAATTATCGTCAAATCCAACGTAAGGACGTAGATATTCCGATTCGTAGATTGCTGAGATTATTACTTCAACAGGAACGATCTGTTTCAATAAATCAAAATATTTACAGTAAATGTAAATTTATTTACATAATATAATTAATGTAACTTTATTTTATTGCAATTCAATAATTCTAAAAGTAACCTTGTATAAATGTATTTAAGTTCATGTCTAAAGACTCTGCATTTCCTTTTAAATTTTAAATTAACTTTTCTACAAATAAATATACAATAAATCTGTTTAATTGATAGGATTTTTTAAATTAAAAATTCCATCAAATATGAAATTGAAATGAATAGTCAATTGTCGACGTTTCATTAAACATTTTAAAAATGAGGAACATTATTTCTACGTTAAATAACAGAAAATGCTGTCGTAGAAGTTATATCGGGGCCAAAGAACAATTACTTGTATGTACATTTAGTCATTCTATGACAATTGTACAATACAAACAATAGAAATCTTAGACATAGATTACAGGAAAGCATTCGACAGTATGCTACATTTACGGTTCTTGCACACATTACACAAATACAAAATGTTCTAACAATTATTACACATCTGGAAAAAGCAGTACAACACTGGACAACGACACTACATCTGATTTCTTATTACGTACTGTACAGTACGTTAAACAATTCAAGGTCAGGACAGTGTTCAGTAACGCAGAACACCCAAGTTAGAATTCTGTTCGTTTAGTGGGCGGAGCTAATTATAGATAAACGAAGCTGACTGAACTAGCTAGAATTCCAGCGATGAGAGGAGTCAAGTAGTAGTTAGAAACGAGTTCAACATTGCAGCATAACCACACTTAGCAAGAATTCTGCGTTACTGAGCACGGCACGGGTATTATTTAGATAGATTTTTAATTTATTGCATAAAGAATTTAAACAAACACATAAAATCGTAAAATACATAAAAGCCTACATCCTTAATAGGACAGTCTAAATCGCCTATTAGAAGTTACACACAGTTACTCCATTGACGAAATTGAAAGTTTAATGTAGACAAATGCAAAAACACCTTACGTAGAGAGACGAATTCTGAGGAAAGACACAGCAATGATTCCATCCATGACTGAGAAATCTACAAATGTTTACATTCAGAAAGAGAAATCACATAGTTTTACGCACAAATAATACAAACTACTAAAACAAAGTAAAATTCGTCATTTCAGTAATTAATATTTTCTAAACCGAATTCCGTAACTTAGAAATTATTTATGTTAATCGATTTTGAAATTTTGAGCGTTTGTAGCAAATTATATAATCAAAGCATTTAATCAACAAAATAATGTTATAATATTTACCCTTGTGATCATTGTTACTCGGTGATACATTATGTTTTCGATAATCTTTCTCCATTGGGTACACACTTGTCTGCATAAATCCAATTCTGCATCTTTCAAGTATTCGAATATATTAATTATTATATGTTCTGGCCATTCTGTGATTAATATGCAACCACGTGGCGAGATTGGACCTATTTCCGTTGTTCTTTCAAGTGTGGTTTCTGCCATTTTGGAAATTCTCTATAAAGAAAAGAATAATTTATTAACTTACAAGGACAGGGCCAGACGTTCAGGTTTCCGATTCAAATGAAATTTGCTGAATGTGTAGCTCTAAACACAAACAGTTCCTTGTCTAGATAATAAGACCCACTTCTCAAGCATTTCCGATAAGCGTACTTGTGAAAATTGAATGCTTAGCTTGTAAATCTTCTGAAGTTCCGCTTCTTGTAACGGCGAGAACCGAGTGCATAGTGTACTAGGCACTGGCGCTGAGCAATGCGAGTACACGAGTTTAGTTCTTTTTATTAATGTGTAACAAAATTATTTTACTGCATGATTAGCATTCTTATTATTATTATTATTCATCGCGTTTAAACCTTAGAAAACACCACGGACTTGTTAAATAATCATTTATATCAGTGTTCCGCAAACTTTTTGTGTTCAAGGTACACCTACCAAATCAAGAAATTTTAGGAGGTACACCAAAGGAAAAACCAATGTTTATTTAATATTTATTTATTATAAAAATCAGTACAATGTTTAATGAGAAATGTAAGCCTACTTAACTGAGTTTAATGAGAAATTTGGAACAATCGTTGATAAGGCTTCTCTCATCTCTTGGTCGATCGTCCTCTGGCGTTCTCTTTTTCTTGATTTAATCGTAGTGAGAGTTGAAAACCCCAATTCGCATAAGTAGGTCGTGGCAAATGGTAACCAAATTGCAATAGCACGCTTTGAAAGCAGTGGATACTCATTTTTTATATGCAGCCAAATATGTGCTAGCTGTGTTTCGGAAAATTTTCGTTTTAATGTCCGATCAGTTTTTAGCTCCATGAATTCTTCCTGCTCGTTTATCGGTAGGTGTCCAATGGAAATGCTATCTGAAAATGGATTTCGTACCCAGTCCATAAGTTGCAGGTCACACTTAGGAAAATAAAAGTTCATTTTTCCTCCTAATAGCTCCAAGTGTTTCATTATCAAAGTCTGCACTTTTTTTCTGAATCGACAGCCATGACATTTGGGAACATTTCATTACTACCATCGGTAGCGTGGCTGATCCATAACACCAACTTAACGCGAAAGCTTTCAATCTTGTCCGATAACGTTAAAATATTAGAATTCCTGCCTTGCATATTTTTGTTGAGCTCATTTAAATTGGCGAATATATCCGCCAGATATGCAAGTTTTGCTACTCATTCTTTTCTTTTAAACAGAAAAGTAAAATCTGAACCCTAGGCCTCTAAAAACGTCTGGGTCTCATTTTTTAGCTCGTAAATTCGAGAAAGCACTTTTCCGCGAGAAAGCCATCGTACTTCTGTATGAAACAGAAGTGACTGATGATCTGCTCCCATTTCCTGACACACTGCATTAAACAGACGAGAGTTCAGCGGTCGCGACTTGATGTAATTGACAATTTTGACGACTTCTTGTAGGACAGACAACAATTCATCAGGCAGAGACTTCGCCATCAGTGCTTCCCTGTGTAAAAAGCAATGTACATTTTTAATATTAGGGTTTTTTTTCAGAAGCCCTGGTTATAAATCCCCTAATTTTTCCCGTCATAGCTGCTGTTCCGTCCGTGCAAATGCTTATGCAGTTGTGCCATTCCAAATTATACTCACTGAAGTACTGGTCTGTTACTTTGAATATTTCTTCTGCAGTGGTATAACCAGGTAGTGGCAGACAAAATAAAAAGTCCTCTTTTATTTCATATTCGTCAGTGTACCTCACATTTGATACGAGATGCGCGTGACCACTGATATCGGTAGCCTCGTCGACTTGTAGCGCAAAAACTCCACTAAGCCTTAATTTTTCAATTAACGTTGATTGAATGTCGCTAGAAATATCATTAATTCGACGTGAGATCGTATCTGCTGACGCAGGTATTTTTTCGATTTCCTTAGCGGCTTCTTGGCTAATCATAATCTTGACAACTTCTTTGCAGACAGGTAAAATTAAAGTTTCAGCGAGAGAATGAGGCTTCTTGGATTTAACAAGCATATTAGCGATCACGTAGCTTGCTTTCTGCGCTTTGTCTGATGTTTTGAAAGACGAACTCATAAGAGTTACCTGTTTCTTAGACTGGTCTTTCAAACGTTGAAAAAAAGCTTTGTCTTTTTGAGCCACTGATGGGTGTTTAGTAGTTAAATGTCGTAAAAGTTTACTGGGCACCATCGAATTATTACCCAAAGTTTCTCCATTTTGGGATTGGGCATGATTCGTCTCCGCAATATATAAAGCCATAACGTACATAGCTCTCATCATATTTTCGATTAACAAGCTTAGGTTTTTTCTTCGTTGACTCTGCTTCTTGGGAATCATTAGTTTCACTTGACGAACTTGCGGTAGGTTTAAGGAATTTATATACACATACATGTATTAAGGTCTATTTATTTGTAATAAAGAAAGTCAATTACGTTCGCGACGACACATTCACAAACTAGCGGCTGGTTACTGGCGAAAAGCGATTTGTTTCAGTTTACAAAAGCGCGTGACAACGATGACTAAGCGGGGGCAGCTTTACAATATCACATTGACACGCGCATGCGTGCGGCGCGCGGGTGGGCTGTCCCGCTCCTCGTGCAACGAAGCGCTTCGTTCGCATAACTCTCAGCTATGTGTAGGTGCATTATCTTCACAAAACTTGACATTTTTCCACGGCACACCAACTATTGACCGCGGCACACTTTGCGGAACACTGATTTATAGCATGAAATTACTCGATCCTCAATTAACACTTCACTAAGTCGTTAATGTACAACATAATGTATGCCTTGAAATAGAAAATAATGTTGTGTTGAACGTTTTAGACACACAGCTCAAAGATTTTATCACTTTCAAAAAGTACTTTAAGCTCTGTGACGTCGGAAACGTCATCAAAATTCAAAATTATTAAAAAAAGAAAGAACTATTTCAGTACGACTGTGTATATAGAAAAGAATATATTTAATATGTATACAAACAAAATTAAATTACATACAAGAAATATAACAGACCAAAACTTAACATATTCCTCACATTACAGAAAATAACTATCCCAACACAATTATTGACAATTGCTTTCACAATCACGTTAGAAAACAAACAATATCTAAAACAAATAATTTATACAATAAAAATAGATTGCACACCAGTTATTCATGAAAACATACAAAAAATATTAAAATCATAGATTATTTTTGCTGCACATTGAACAAAACAATCAAAACTTTCTTAAAAATCAGAGAATGAATTAATAGATAAATGGATGTAATGATTAATAATAATTTGGTTTGTATCTTCACTTGTACTTGTCAACCAGATTCTTATTACGTGGATGAGACTGGAAGAATGTTAAAAACCAAAATAACGAAGAATGAGACTGGAGAATGTCAAAACAAAATATGAGCTGTGACGTACAATTATATTAATAGAGCAGTCGCCGTGTAATCATAATGGTTGCGAGATCTCACAGACAGCATCAAAATTATTAAAAAAAGAAAACTATTATTTAAAAAAAATCCTATTGAAGTTATTAAATTAAACGAAAGTAACCGAATGAATTTAAACACTGGCGATGTCACCAGTTATATCTGCCAAACATCACTAGAAAAATAAGGAGAGTCCATTTTAAGATGTGCTCCACTGTTTAATGAAGCACGTTATACCTCGCTTTTAGCCAGGTTTTCTTTTTGTTTTTATATTTTTACTCCTTTTATTTGTCATTTTCTTAATATATATGTTATCAAGTTCAGAGCCGTATCTAGGATATGGCCAATGTGGCCCCCGCCATAGGCGCCGATTTAATAAAGGCGCCAACGAGAAGGTTTCGGAATAATATGTATTCGAAATTAACAACACAAAAAACTTTTATATTTATATTTATATAGTATTTTGAATGTCATCAGATAACTCTTTTACAATAGCATTTTTTAGAATAAAATTATTATTTTTTTAATAATAAAAATTAAAAAGGCGCCATTTTTATTCCTGGCCATAGGCGTCCAAAATCCTAGTTACGGCTCTGATCAAGTTTTACTTTTTCATTTTACAGGTACACCCTTTGGCTATTTCTTTTATCAGTATTTAGTCATTTTACTATATTTATTTATTTACAATTCATTACAGTTTTGCTGGTTTTACTCTACGTTTTTAATAATAAGACGGCTTTGATCTAACGCGTAATTACTGAAAAGTGTAGTGCAAAAAGAACAGAAATGCATCAGAGTAGTAGTCACGTGACGGAATAGCACAGACATATGTCACGTGACATTTCGTGCGCGTCCGATGTGCCGCTCCGCGACGAAAACAAGCAGGGCTTAAAGCAATGATGGCAGTGAAAAAGTGAGTTCACACTGAAAAACAGCTAAAAAAGCTAAGTGTTAAAGTGAACTAAAAGAGGCGTTATTAAAAAAAACCTCACAAACACAGGCACATTTTGTATCAATAACATTGCATATGATATTAGATTGATTATTAAGTGGACTGAAAAAATTAAATATGAAAATAGTTAACCTGAGGTTATACTTCAGAAAAGTATCCAGTAAGACTGCATTAAGCCAGAACAGGCCTGCATTAAGTTTTCACGTGCCCGTACGGAGTTCCCATAGTTATATAGCAAAGGAAATGGAAGAGTAACATAACTACCAGAATGTGCCTCCATACAACATGCCAAATTTTAAATGCCATTTATTTCAAGGTATATTTTTTGATTTATTGTTAAAAAATTTGTAATTAAAAAGATTTTCATTTGTTTAAGTCATGCTGCAGTTTTTACGCTTCTCTTGTTTTCTCTTGTTCATCACACTGAATTTTCTTCGCACTTACCAATAGCCCTTGGGCAAGACTTATCTCTTGCAACGTTGTTTGTTTTTCTCAACAGCATTTTTAGTCTATTAGTGGCTTCTTCAAAAATTCTAGACCTCGTTTTTCTTTGCATTTCTTTTTATCCCCTTCAGCTCAACTTCAGGAGTATCAATTTTCTCTTTCTCCTGTTTAAGTGCTTTTATTTTATCCTCTTCTCTCTCTTCCTTCTCGTTCTTTTTGTGCTTTGCTTCTTCTTTCAGTTTACTTTACTTGTCTAAAAAGGTCTTGTAAGTAGCATATGCATTGTGAGCCAAGCCAAGTAACTTCTTTGTTATTGGCACCAAAAAGGCATTACTGTTGTATATACAGTTTCATCTTTTACTATTAGCAATGAATTCATCATTCGTTCTGACAGAGGCTCTGTCTTTTGTCAGAATCCATCTGGAAATGGAGAACCCTCTTTCAACATCTGCATTGCCATGACTGAGAGCCAACAACCCTTTGACTACATTAGTGACAGTTGGGTATTTTGACATTCCAGCAGAATTCTTCAGGTCAAATAAGTGCTTATAATTGTGTTATTTTAAAGCAAATAACTTCTAAAGAATTATAATTTGACTTGCAAATAATTTTTTCTATTGGTATTTTTTTTAATCATTTTATATAGTTTTATGACACCATGTCTAATATAATTTTTGTATTTTTTTTTAATTTTATGAATGTAAAAATGCAAGAAGACTAATATATAAAAAAAGCTTTGTTTTTTAACTCGCATCGTAGGCACGTATGTATCCAGCAAATACATGTTTTTTTTAATCAAATTTCTGAAAAATAAATAACAGTTGAAGTCCAGGCTTTCTAGTATGCATCAACTCTTATGTTCTGAAGCAATTCCTACAATAGTTTTTAAACTTATGACTTTGTTTTCCAGAGAAATTTTACAAAAACCAATACGTTACCACCACCTGCAGTAAATTTTCACGCAGCACGAGAGTGCTGTACCCTCACAACTTATTTTATTAAATCACAATTGTTGCTCATAACAATGTAGAATATTTAAACTTTACCACAATGCTATACATTCCATCTTTTTCTCCTGGTTTTAATGACAAGATGAATCCCAATTGATTTCAAATAAGTTATCTGCAGCTGTTTTGACAACGCGGCGATTTCCTCACTTCAGTGTAATTCCCCTGTCTCCCGATCAGTTGCATGATAAGAAATAACACTTCCAATTTTGCAACAATTATAATTTATGTTCATTACGTAGCAATACCATTTAGTAATTGTGTCTCAAACATTTATTTGGTGATTTTTATCAATATTTTTGAAATGATTAAAAATAAAATTGCAGAATTCATTACTGGCAATACTAATTGTCAAATCTAGAATAAAAATTCCCCTGAGTACAATAAAACAATTTGTTAGTAATTGGACTCCACATAGAAAGGACAGAGAAAGAAGGGTTAATGTTACCTATGGTTCCAAAATGGCGGCTCGTCTGTTATTCAAAGAAACAGAAGAAAGAAAACAGTAGGGACGCACGTTCTAACCTACCTAACCTAACCTATTCTAATAATTTGGTTGGTAATAATTATGGAAATTTATTAGAATAGGTTAGGTTAGGTTAGAACGTGCATCTCCACTGTTTTCTTGAATCACAGACGAGCCGCCATTTTGGAACCATAGGTAACATTAACCAAAAGGAGTTTACGAAAAAGTAATAAAACGATTAAGAGTTTGTTATCCTTCACAGTAGGGGACCAGCACAGTACTTTTGCGGATTTCATATACAAAGCTTTACTACCCTGAAGTTAAAAAATAATACAATCCCGTGAAATTTAACAAATATGACATCAATAAGTAAATGATGGAATTATTTATAGAGAGTTGATATTTGATAAGTTTAGTTTTCGCATTTACAGATCAAATTACAGAAAATATAAATAAAAATCTCAGTTTTTAAAAAACAAAAATCGTAAAATTTCACTTACAAACGATCGAGACGCAACGAACACTTTATTTTTATAATGGTTTTGTTTTATTCAGACACACAGATATTAATCCTATATAGATTTATTAATTATAATAGACATATTTTAATGAAATTTTTCACACAATGTAACAAACTAATTAAAATCCTGAAGTGAAAATGTAATTGAATCGAGTCCTGCTGACATATTAATTAATTACAGTAATTAATCGATTCTGAGCACGTCCCGTTGCATCAAATTAAATAATTTTTAAAAATTACAATCATAAATATGTTTATAAAATAATTGACTATATCTGTTTGCAATAATAGTGTAAAACACACTGTACTTATAGTTTAGCATTTCCGATAATATTTCATTTATTTTGAATTTTAAAATTTAAGAAAAACATATGCATTTATATCTGCAACTTCAGATAATACAAATATATGAAAATCCATAAAAAAGTTAATTAATAATAATTAAAATCGAAAAAAATAATTAAAACTTTCAAGGTAAGGAAACTTGTAAAAAGTTGTTATTGTCCTAGACTCTAGGACCATAAATTTGAACAGGAGCGAAGATGAAACATGACACCATGTGATTTATGCTAATTACCTTCTAGTATTAGAAAATTAAAATCTGCTAGTAAATTATAATTAAATTAAATATATTTTTGAATGAGTTTGACTAGAAACACATCGAAAAGCTAGATTAAAGTGAAAATCGCGGTTTTTCGATGCTATATACTCACAAATTATTTTTTTCATTTGGTGCACGATTAACTGTGGGTGTACAATTTATATTCGAATGAGCACACGCGTGACGGGTTTTAACTGGTTGGATCCAAACGCTTCATAGCATTTATTTATGTTTTTCTTGTAGCTTGAATGTTGGAAGATTGCATGGAAAACTTTACTGGATTCACTGTTTTTGGATTTCACTGACGTAAGTTGTCTAACTCGGCGCTTTTCTGCACATAAAGTGCAGAAAAGCGCCGAGTTAGACAACTTACGTCCCCAAGTTAACACCACAAATGATTTGAGTTAGTTTTAAGAAGCCAGCCCTCCTTAAGCGTGCACTTTGCCCAGCTCGTGGTTTAGTTGCTTACTTTAGGTTATAGTTTCTGTCGAAATGAAAAATGAAGAACTCCGTTAGAAAGCAGAAAACCATGGTGCATGCCAAATACATAAGCACCCACTTAAAACCAAACTTTTGTCTTTGTCTAAAGATTGTCTCTACAAAAGTTATTTATAGTCTATATTTAGGATACTAGTTTAAAATCTTGTACTTTCTGGCACGAGGTTCGCTCGATCAATAATTTCGCAGAATGCTATAAAGATATAAGCTTTTAAACGAATGTCCTACAACGTCTTATTTAATGATAACAGTAGAAATCAAATTTATTATCGCTCAACAATTATTATTTTCAGTTTATCTACGGTAGTCAAGAACGAGTGATGTCATCGTTTAAGCTAAAGAAGAATAGTAGAAAGACCGTTGGGAAAAAAAAGTTTGCTTAGCAACTTACTTCAGAGTATTGGATTCTATACGATTTTCCGTTGCTGAAACATGAGTTTCTACTGCTAGTATTAAATAAAATCTATTTTTTTCTTTTGTCCACTGCACTTAAATAAATACAAATACTAAAAATAATTCCGTACAAAAATCACTCTTAACACCGAACTATAGGTGTACTAGTGCCTTATGCCTTAGTGCCATGTGATTGTATCGAAGCGGCGCCGAGACTGGTATTTCACAAGGATATATGCACATGCAAATTCCTACAGCATGTGCAGAGTAGCAAACCTTGGGAAGCTCCTCGTTATGTTAGCTTATATACACGTATAGTACATGTGTAGACGGTCACACGATAACACGTATGGGGGCGTGCTGGTCGCTATTTCGCACCCGAGAGCATTTACGAAAAAAAAAATTCCACATGGAAAGTAAAAAAAGCGAGAAAAAGCAAGCCACTTTAAACTCTGAACAAGCTTAAGCAATGGTTCATTCGAACGGTGCACACTCGGTAAGTATTTCTAAAATATTTTGTTTATAGCATATTTTATACGAATTATTCCTAAAAAATTGTGTGTGTTTTGGAAATGGTCGAGTCAAATTAGTCTAGAATCAATTAATTTTATGGAAGAAAACCTTTCAAACACCCGTACCCCCACTGCACACATGCCGGCAGTGTTGCCACATATAATATTATAATTATTTATTCATTTTATCATTTTTCTATTTTTTTGACCAAAGTAACTCTCATCTTAAAATTTTATATTATTCAGAAGCAGCATTGTCGGTCAAAAGTTACGTTTCAACCAATTTGTCAAAGTTTCGTCGGTTGCTTCCGGCACAACTTCCGATTATATATGGACCGAGGGAGACTTAGCGCATGCGCAGTTGGTCAATTCTCCATATACTTACCGTAAAAGTTTGATCGATCCTAACTTTTCTGACGGAATACGGTACGGCCATACGGAGTTTATGACTCGACCCTTATACTGTATATTAATGGAAGATACACACCCACGCGAACACAATTTTGTAAAGAAAAATTTTACATTTTTCGGCTCGTGAAGTATAAAAGCGTTGAAAAAAGTGAAAAAATAAAAATCCCTTGGGTGCAAAATCTAATTGATCAACATACTTCTCTTATGTTACATTACAAGGAAAATACTCTTCCATCGGACAGACTTCAGTATTATTTTTTATTAATAATTTTCAAATACAGTCAAACCTGTTTTTATGCGGTGGATAGAGGCCGCATAAAAAAAACGCATAAAAAATCGCACGAAACTTCACCACTGGCTATAAAATATAGTTTTTGCAACACAATTAAAAAAATATTTTTTATGCGGTAAATAGGGACCGCATAAAAAAAGTCTCACATAGAAAATAACTCAAAACCGTACGAAAAAACTAGGAATTGCTTTTTTAAACGAAATCATGATGGGCTTGGCAGCTATTTAAAATCTCGCCAAACCTTTTGGAATCTGATTTAGAAAATACGTAAATAATACAGTACCTTCAATTTACGCTTTGAAATGAATCTTATCTTAATTAATGGTCCAGGAATGTAAAAGCACTTTAAAGGTTTAATTAACGTAATTAAAACAGACGTAGAATTTATTGACAACAGATGTCAGCACTTGACTGCATCGTCTCGTCTATCGTCTGTTTTACATATTTTTGTCCAGGTGGTGTTTTGTTGACTTAAAAAGTAAATTATTTCATTTTTCGCATATTCATGCAATAATATTACTATAATAAGTTCATTTATGCTATAATAAGTTTATTTAGCTATAATAAGTCAACGTGAGACATGACAAAACGCACGAGACTAGTCGCCGACTATACCGCACAATTAAAAAATCGCACGAAAAAAGACCGCATAAAAACAGGTTTAACTGTATACGCTTATGCTTTATAACAGCGATTCTTAACAGGGGGCCGCGGCCCCTGGGGGTCCGTAAGAAGTTTGCCGGAGGGCCGCCAAATTATGCAAAATTTCCTTCAGAATATAATAAAAAGAAAATTGATGTATAACCGAATATCGTATTGAAAAGTGAAATAAGAAAGATAAAGTTTTCCTATTTAGTTTTTATTTATTTATTTATTTCTTCCTACATACAACTTTGTTAGTACAGAAGAAATAAATGCAAATATGCTACTTACACCGTAGTATTTACTTCTATTAATACAAAGCAATTCTAAGAAACTATTAATGCTTGGAATTTTACAAATAATTAGGAAAAATAGTAGGCTTAGTAGTAGGCTTTGAAAATTTAAATATTTTTGCAAAAGATATGCAAAATCTTCACCACAAGTTTAGTTTAGTTTTAGCATCGACTTTGGATCGATTTATCGACATGTTTCTTATTTTATTTTTTGTTAAAAATTAATGAGTTTTCATGCTTAATTGTAAAGTTTGAATGTTATTTAAATAGATAAATGTAAATCATAACTTTATTATTTCATTATTATATAAAAAAATAAAGCAGTAATAAAAAAAATCAATTTATTATAGATAATATAACAAATATAAATTATTATAAAAAAATTATGAAATATTTGGTGGGCCGCGAGTATAAAAAGGTTAAGAACCACAGCTTTATAATTATAACAGGTAGTTTCTCACCGTACGAATAAATTTTCGTTTAGAATTTAAATAGAAATCATTATATGCAGAATATTTAAATGAACAGGTACTTACTAAAAACGTCAATTGTTCGACTAGAAACTGTGGCGAACAAAAAACTAGAATAAGTTTACTCACGTGTTGAAGTCCACCTTCCTGTTAACCTAATTCTGACTGAACGTTGCCAGATGATATTAGTGTTTGTAGGCAAAAATTTTCTAAAAAATAGTCCAAAAGTAGCCAACTGAAAATTTTTTCCATTTTAATAACCTGAAATTCGACGATAGAATTAAAAACACGCCATTCGTGCTTTTCCAGCAATTACTTTAATCACAATAAATGTTTTCGGCCAATTTACAGGCCTGTAAACTGATCGGAAATGAAGATGACAGGACAGTAAATTACAGTATGTGCATGTATTTTATGTCGAGAACACTCATTTTATCTGAGAAGTAGATTGCAACGAATTATGCAACAAATCATCTTGTCAAGACAGACTATAAAAATGCAATATTCTTGATAGTTATTAATTAATTAATTAATCAAATTTGCTATTACAAAGGATTTATTAAACTACAATTATTTAATTAATTTGAAAGTTGACTAATACATTTTATTAAGCCAATATGTACTGTACTGTACATTAATACAGTGGTGCCTCGTATAACGTACGCCTCGAATAACGGACGCTGCAAACAACGGACTTTCTGTTTGGCCGTTACGTGACTCGAGCAACGGACTTTCTGCGATCAAGTGCGAATGATTTTTCCACTCTTTTGCCGTTGCCATTGACAATCTACTACTTTTAGATGTTTTCCCCTTCTTGGCTTTTCAGAATAACTTCTTGATGTAGGTATTTTGGAAAACAGGTGTTGAAGAAGAGAGAAAAACAGACCACCTTGGACATGTTTTTCAAGAAGCCATCTGCCAAAAAACAAAGGATGGAACTAAGAGGAGTTGACCCTACAAGCCCCGGTAGCCTCTCCTGAATATGACTCCGATTAAAAAACAATAAAAAGAGACCCGCTGCAATGTGTAAAAAGTGTGTGTCTGTATGAATGTGTGAAGAAAGTGTTTTCTTCACCTCCTCCTCACAACATCTGACTGCCCGGCATAATCGGTGACTGCTTTATTTCATTTTTTTTAATGGTACAGTACGGTTATTTTATGCTGCAGAACGAATCAGATGTTTTAAAATGTATTTTTATGGGAAAATGCGTTTCGTATAACGGACTTTTCACTTAACGGACGTGCACCTGAAACGGATTAAGTACGTTATATGAGACACCACTGTAATAATAATAGATAAAGAATGTCTATAAAGGGAGTGCACGTGACGTCATATGACTCCACTCACATATACAGGCGCCATATTGGTTGTTGATTTCACGTTACCCTGCTTGATCACTTTATTACGTCAACGTGGAAGAAAGGAATTTTACTGGCTTTGCAGTCGATTTAAAAGGTAATGATTTGATAAAATATAAAGAGAAAACTTCTTTTATTGAATTGGATCCATAAGAAATGAAACAAACGGATATTTCATCCAACGATTTAACTACGTGGCCAACTATAGAACATGGAGAAAAGTAAATTATTTGGTTTTAACAACCTGTCACACTGGATCAGATGAAGGCATACAAATTACTCGATGCTCATAATTAGTTGAAACGGATTTGTTCATCGTGGTATTTTATTCGTAATGATCTAATTTTGCTTGTAGGAAAGGTGCGTATCTTCATGCCAGACTTTCCATTACCCATAACATAACTGCGTTAATATAAAGATGAATGTAATTTTATATTTAGTCACATTTTAAGTTAAATTGTATTTATAATTACCATTAAATTTATTTTTGTCACTATGGTTTTGTGTTGCGCAAGTCTCTAACAACCTGTTATTAAGATTAAATAAATTAGCTTAATAAATGTGGCTATAATAAATTGGAGGGCTTATTACATCAGGGACTGACTGGAACAAAATAGACTAAATTTTTATAAAAATTAGCCTTTAATTAACCACAATCAAATTTTTCGTTTAGAATGCATTTCGGGAATAAAAACTCATCAGCCTATATACACCCATACAGTATAAACACAAATATCTATCAAGACCATCATAACATAAATAGCAATTCCAGACTAATACATGTTGGAATTGGCTAATGAGAAGTTTTTATGTAAAAGAGTTTCCAAATAATTTACTTGTCTCCATGTTCTATAGTTGGCCACGTGGTTAAATTGTTGGATGAAAAATACGTTTGTTTCATTTCTTATGGATCCAATTCAATAAAAAAAGTTTTCTTTTTATATTTTATTAAATCATGATCTTTTAAATCGGCTGCAAAGCCAGTATAATTCCTTTCTTCCAAGTTGATGTAATAAAGTGATCAAGCGGGGTAACGTGAAATCACCAACCAATATGGCGGACGACTGTTTTGTTGGGCGGAGCGATGACGTTATATCACGAGACTGTACCCCCTCTATACCCCACAGTAGAGAAAGTGTGGTACACTACAGAAACAAATTCAAATACATTGGTTGATCGGTTAACGAACGAATCGGATAACCAACACTTTCGCGAAAGATTTCTATGTTCGGACAACAAACATATGATCGGATAACGAACACTCCACAGAACAAACAAAAAAAGCGACGTAAAATAATGAATACCGATTGGTCTTCCCTTGTCTTCAGGCAACAATTTGAAACTTTTCGGAGCGCGGAAGACGTCGACATCGACGCTCAAGCTGGTATATACTGATCGGAAAGTATTTTTCCGAGCTTTGAAACTCTTCCTTGTAATTCCAGCATTTAAAATTTTTGTGACAAACAATTTTTTTGTAGTATTCGCAACACTGTCGAGCTGTCACTCGTTAAGTTTCGGGTCGGTTTTTATTTTGGAAAGGTGAGAATGGGCAGACGATGTCTGATGTTGCTGGGCAGTATGGCTCGAACAGGTCTACAGTAGGCCGCAGTTCAATCTTATCTAAGAAAGATATTGTATTATCAAGAAGACTCAAGCAGCTCAAAAAGTAAAAAATTACATCTGAAAAATAAAGAACATTGAATAACTCATAATGGAACCTGAAACTGATCTCAAGACAGAAGTTTGACAATCACTCTTAAATGAATATCAAGAAACTCGGAGAAATATGTTTTCTTCTGAATAAGAGAATTAATGTCGATATCTGCTATCAACATTTATTGAAGAAGTGGGAGGATGTCAGAACGACGGTCTTATAATGGCATCCAAACCAGGGTGAGGTTAATAGGGTTGAGGATCTCTACAATTACAATGCTATTAATTACTTGTGAAAAATCCGGAAGAAGAGAGAAAAGCAATCGACATTAGACATATTCTTTAACCCCACAAACAGAAAAAAACATGACTAATAAAAATGCAAGACTGTGTATATATGTATTTTTATCATTACATATAAATAAAGGTAGTAAGATAGTATATATTTTTTATTTTGGGTGGTCTCCAGAACGAATTAATCAAATTCCCATAAAAGCCTATGGTAAATCGATAATCGGTTAACGAAACAATTCGGATAGCGAAAAAAGTCTTGGAACGGATTATGTTCGTTAACCGATCACCCACTGTATTAAAAACAGATAGTAAATTTATCATCGAAAATAGCATAAGGAAACGTTAAAGACGGCCGGATGGCCAAGCAATTAAGGTGGCAGCCTGCCCCACTGGGGTTCCCGGAATCAAATCCAATGGGGCCGAAAAATCTCCAGGAATTTTTCGGGGGTGGTTTATACGGATATATCAGTGTTCCTTACCACCCGGCCGCCCAATTGTGTGCCTGGCCGAACCCATAATGGGCTTGCTTAAAAAGGCTTTCTTAGTGCCTACAGAGAGGAAACAGTTTACAAAAAACAAAAAAGTTAAAATCGCTTAAATCATCTGTTAAAACAGAAAAACCAAAACCAAATTGATAAAGCGTACTGATATATGCAAAATGCAAATATTAGTTTAATAAAGAAATCTCAGTCAACTTTCAAATTAAATAACTTTGGTTTGAGAAGCTCTTTGGAATAGAAAGATTAATATTATTTTTTCTGCTTTTATTTATTAAGAATTAACATATCTATGTTATAGTAATACTTGCAGATGAGTCCGGCGTTACTCGGGCAAAAAGCACCGTTAGCAAAGATTAACATTATTATATTATAGCCGATCTTACCCATTTTGAACGGGTGCAAAAATTACGCCCCCCTCTCTTTCGAGACTAACCAGAGAATTTTTAGATATCTGATTACCACACCGGGATAACGATAATTAAGACTCACTGCAATTACTAACCCGTACGTAGTACCACTAAGTATTAAATAACAAACGTTTTCGTAATTTTTTCTGGGTTTTTCTTCGGTTTACTTACTTCCAAATAAGCTGGATCTTCCAGAATCATTCATAAATATAAATTCGAACATAAAATCAAACATTAAAACGAAGAGTTCGGCTAAAGCGATCTTATGCTAATGCTCTCCCTGTGTCAATTATAAATACGATAGAACACCAAATATGGTTCAAAATTTTTACAAGGGTGTAGGTTCGATAGGTTCGATTTTCTGAAAAAATGCAAAAAATTGCATCTAAATCAGTGTTTCCCAACGTGGGGCCCACGCCCCACAGAGAGGCAATTTGATTGTTAAGGGGGCCAATTCGAAAATGGACTCGTCCAGAGTTTAAGTTAATTGTATAGCCGCTGTATGCCATATTTATTATAAATATTGATTTAAGTTAGTTTTAATTTTCTTTGTTCTTTGTTTCCCTTTCCTTCTAGAACTTCCCTTTATAACCCTTTTCCCTTGGGGTGGGATTAACAATTTTGGGAACCACTGAGAACAAAGAGATGAACAAGGCCCTGAGGCCTGTGAAAGAGGAGAAAGGACATTCTTTGCCCATACTTCGAGATGGGCAGATGTGAGTTGTGGTGTTCCAGGTTGCATTTCGCAACAACTGAAAAGTTCAAGAGACTTTGATGAAAAGATTGGGTTTCACGTGGTTACAATAAAACAGTGTAGCAATTAAGTGCAAGAAAAACTTCAACGAACACGAGAATGACAGATCTTCCAAAAGAGTTCAACGTATATGTTGGGGGCATAAGAATTTTAAAAAGGCTTAGGTGGGGCATAGCACAAAAAAGGTTGGGAAACACTGATCTAAATAGTACAGTAGAAGCCGAGTTCTTCGGGGTAATCCTTTACCCTCACCCTTTCCCGAGGGGAATTTCTGAAAATTCCTTCTAAACGCGCATTCTCAAGTCATACCCTGTTAAAACGCAGTAAAAAGGCAAAAATCCGGATCAAAATTAGTATAATAACAGCCGTGTTCTTCAGGTTAAGGCCTTAATCCTGTCCCTCTTCCCGCGGGGGGATTTCGAAAAATCTCTTCTTAGTGTACGTTTTCATGATGTACCCTACCCGTGTACCAAATTTCAACTTCAACTCCTATTATAAAAAGTATAACTAAATATAAGTACTATAATAATTGCCCTTTTTTCTGACTGTTTTGCCATTTGGGTACTAAGAGAGACTTTATTAATTATGCCCATCGTAAGTATGGCCAGGCACAGAATGAGGGCGATCGGTTGATATAGATGGAGTCTGACATGTGGGGGTCAGACCACACCCCATAATATTTCTGTCATCGCTTTCCCAAATTTCATCCCAGATTACCCAGAGCTGACGTCAGAATCGTAAGCTCAGACGACTTCTAAATCAATCTAATGACTATGATCGTCGTGCTTTTCAACGTTTAAAGTAAAAATAGCTGTTGTCTCTTCTCATTAGCTGAAAGCCAAGACGATGGGAGTCCATTTCAATATAAGTATTACGAGCGAACCTATTCATTGATAGATTTATTAAAAAGAGGATTCGGTTTATTGATAAATGAATTGAAAAATTATTAATGAATTGCTTCTATTTTGATTATGTTTACTTTATTTGGTTACGGTAATGCGAGACATGGACGATCTGCCAAAAGCGAAGGGAAGTAACTTCCGGAAGATCATTTAAGGGAAACTGGCCCCTATTTAAAGAAAGAAAACCCGTAAAACTCCACATGGTCATTCCGTTGGCAAGCACGAACCACACGATCAACTACCAATATTTAGTGGTTTTATCAAATCGGTCAATAGTTGGCGATTACGTTTATTATGATCAGACAATTTACTACCTTTAATAGAACTGATCGTTAAAACTTCCTTAAGAATTACTTGTCCGAATTGCATTTTGGGTACCTAAAATAAAAGGATAAAGATACCCAATCTCGGCTTATTAGTTAAAGATATTTCAAACAAAAAAGTACTCAATTGATTAATGAGTTCTGAATATATAATATATAAATTACGAAATTAAAATTTCATCGTAATTTAGCATCGGTTCTTCTGGTTAAACATAAATCTACCTTTGTTTACTATCCTACAGTTATTAATGCTTAGATTCCGTGTGGAAACACAATATGCTATATATTTATTGCATTAACCTTGAATTCACTACACTACTGTAATTACGATGAAGGACAAATCCAAACTCAGGTTTGGTATGCACAATCATTAAATTGATCGTAACACGGGTATATTGCATTTTCATCTGCACGCAGTTCGTGCAATCTTTCATTTTACAGACACACGTAACATCTTTACGCTTGACTTTAATAATCTAACGAACGTATAATTTAAATTTCTAATTATATTTGCATAAAATTACGTGAGTGTTACGAAATAATGAAAAACTTTTTGGCAAAGATTGAAACCGAAAGTGAGTACAACAGAAAAAGAAATGAATTGAACACAGAAGAAGAGATATGTTTGAACTGCGTTTTATCTTCGTTTACCTCTATAGCGAAAGTTTACGGATATACATTCTTCGTCCCTTGTTCCTGCCACCACCGAAATGATGTTAATGTTCACCCAATTATAACAAAACTTTATTCATTCTTCATCGAATGTTTCTATTGGATGCATTTCTGTTTGATGATTTCCATGACAATTCCGGTTTTGTCAGAGACGATTCCTTGTCAATCGTTGTACTTATTAATCAAGGATAACGTCATCTTTGCCAAAATGGCTATTGCTATTTTGGTTTTAACTTTCGCTCTCACTTTCAGTATTACAAAAAGAGTAAAATTAACCCCGAAGTTTAAATTGACGAAATCGGAATATTTCTGTCGTAAAGAATTGTACGACGTGATTAAATACACTAGAATTACCGTTTCTGTCATTGTTGTATGTTTAACTATTTGTGGCCAAGTATTCAATAATCTTTATTATTATCCTGTATTAGAAGAAGGAAAGTTATACCGGCAAGAAGCACTTTTTTGCAGCGTAGAAGTTGGAATTTTCAGTAATTTAATTATCGGTGGAATAGTATATCTCTGTTTGTTTCTTTTCTTGTTAACAATCATATTAATAAAGATTTTCCAGAAGCTATCTGAAAATCTGCAACTCCTAAAAATGAATGATGCGAATTTGGAAACAGAATTAGAAGAAATTATGATACAACACAACGAACTTTGGAACTGTGTGAACCAAGTGAATGGCCCATTTAATTACGTATTGACAATTTTGTACAGTTGTATAATAATGGAAAGCAGTCTACTTTATTATATTCTGATTTTTTCGAAAATGGAATTTGCATTGAGAGTTTCCATGTGCATAATTTGTGTCTGCAATATCGTTTGGTTGTGTTTTAGTAGGATTTTTACTATCCACTTTCACATCTATTGTAATTTTTGTATCGCATTAAATGCTCTATTCTATGTTTTACTCTACTTGTAACATGTTTTTCTTCTTTCTTTCAGATGCAAACATCGTTTCAGGACATTCGAAGATTCGCTCAATGCGATCTGAAATTGGAACAGAAATTAAAAGTAAAGCTCCTTTTATAAAGTAGAATTTGCGATACTTTTTAATTTGCATAAAATAATTTTATGAACTTTCGTACAGATTGTGAATTTTATGAAACGATTTGGGAAGGCATCTTTATGTTTATCTGTCAACGGTTTCTTCGATATTACCAAGAAGTTTCCTGTCAAGGTATGCGAGTCAATAAACTTTTTCAATATATTAATACTTATCTATAAAAATTTGAATTTGCAGATGTCTAGCGCTCTGGATTCTGTGTATTCGGGTCTCTTAAATTTGAGGACCGTTTCCACGAAAAAAAACTGCTCTTACTGAGAATTGAACTCAAGAATCTATCGTTTTGAATATAATTTTTTTCAGAACATTTTAATTAATAAATCTTAATTTATTTATTTGTGATAAATTAGATTAACTATTATCGTTACTTGTCACATTGTTTTCGTATCGTGATGATTTTAATTGTTGAAATTAGAATGAAATTTTCGAATAATATTTTATTTATCTTATAATATAATTGAGTTGAGTTGATAATAATAATAATAACAATAAGCACCGAGCCCGAACGGTTAAGAGTTAAAAGTTGAAATTTAGTATATAGTTAAATATTCCATGCGAATGCACATTAAAAAGGGAGTTTTGGAAATTCCCCACTCGAAAGAAGGAGAAAGAGATATTAATTAATTACCCTATAATGTAAAATAAGAAAAACAAAACATAAGTATTAATAAAGAATATATAATTAAACAATTACACACGTTTAGAAAATTTTAATTTGCTAATTTTTAAGCTGACTATTAAATGGTATTACCATAAATCTATGTTGGCATTGTGTAAGGACCACGGTAAAATAATCTACTGTACACTGTTCTAATTTTTATAATATGTAAGCTGATATATATATACTCATTACTTCTGTCATCAATTACATAAAAATATGACACAGAGAGGACCATTTGAATGAATCCAATAGAATAACTCAAAAAATATGCATTCTATAAAAAAATCGTTAAACAATAAAGACTTCAAAGAGGCTACAAAATAGAGCGATGAGTTTCATCACAAATTGCACTAAAATCCGTGAAAATGGGGTCAACTTCATTTTTTTAAATGGGAACTCCCTTTTTTTATTACATATCTTGATTCTACATAAAAAATTAAACAATCCTTTATTTAAAACATTTTTCGAAAGATGCACTAATCAGAAGTTATGGGTATTTAAAATTTTTTGTGGCTGCCACATCATGCATCATGCACAAATCTGTGGTTGTCTGTGAATATTACTGAAAAAGGGAAGAAAAATGCTTAAAAGTCGTTAGGAAGCAAGTATCACTTGGTGGAATTATTATTTTTGTTCAAACAATGAATGGATAGAAAACTAACGCTACTGCATATTAAAGCAGTCAAACTTGTGATGAAAAGGGGATGTCGATCTTAATACCAACAAGCTTGGAGACCAATAATAACATCATTAAATTTCTTTTTTAATTTTTTAATTTTTTGGGATGTTTTTCAGAAGTACATTACAGGATATAGTTATTGTCAAGGAGGTCGGATGGCCGAGCAGTCAAGTTGGCAGCCTACTGCTCTGGGGACCCTGGTTCGAATCTGAACGGGACAGAATATACTTAGGAATTTTTCGGAAAGTGGTCTGTTGAGATATGTCGGGCTCTATTCCTCACCATCCAGCCATCCCATTGTTGACCTAGTTGAACCCAAAATGAGCTTGCTGAAAAAAGGCCCTCTTAGTGCCCACAGGGCAGAAAGAATTAAAAAAAGAAGTTATTGTTGAGGATAAAAGTTTACATATCGCAATCACTTTTAGATTATATGTAGAAATTTTTACTTGACTCTAGGAAGAGCAAGTGTCCGATCTTTCCCACGTGGCAATGTTAGGTGTCCCATTTTCCCTTGGTGGAAAGAAATGGATTATGCATTTGAAAACATAAAGGACACCTAACATTTTAAATATTAAAATTTTATTCTAGATGAAAACATTATTTATAGATATGTGAATAATCGAAAAATATTCGTAGTTCGTAGTGATGTTAATCTTCGCATCTTTTGATCTTTGCGTAGTGACTACAAGAAATGGGTTTTATCTGCACCAGTGAGGAAAAATCGAGTTCTTACAAGAAAATAGGACGTAGAGTACATGAAATAGTTTCACGCGATATTTATTTTATTAAAAACATTCAATAAAGTTCAAATTTTCTTATTTTTAAACAGGAACATTGTTTTATTAATAATTGTTTTTTCTTTAATTTAGTGTATGTAACTTTTATGTATAAAGAATAATAAGAGTAGGTTGTATTACTAGATTAGTAATAAATTTGAATGTACAAGTTAAGCAAAAACTTTTATTTTGTAACGGGGTGAGCCGAAAGGCGAAGTTTGAAAATACCTCAGATTAATACATCTCCAGGAACTGTGAGCGCGGTGTTTTTCATATTTGTATCGTATTATTTTAATGTTCTAACTAATAGAGCAGTAGTTCCGTATAAAAGTAGCAATAACTAGAATAAGACAATATCCACGAGTTTACTATTCTGTCATAAATATAATTTCAGAGAATATTTCTATACTTTTTCTTGCAAATTTGTCAAGAGTTAATTAATTAATACTTTAGGAGGATATAAGTTAGAAAATTATAAATACTGTTGCCACGTTTTACGTTTTTACCGTAAGCATTACGTTTCTTTCGTACATTTTACGGATTTATGTTTTCTGTTTGCCAGTAAGACGATTTTTCCCCCTCTCGCATCCATAAATATAAGATTTTATTTTAACACTCCCAGAATATTGTAATTACATCTAGCTTCGAAAATACTGTTTATATATATTAAAGGTTCAAAAATTCGTTAACCTTGCACTGTAGGAAAAATTTTGTGTGTAAGATGATTTTTTACTGTATAAATTATCGAAGCATTCGTGAGAAGTGGCTGTATTTTTTTTTGTAAAGTTTGTAAGAAAAGTGTTTCAGACGTAAATAAAGTCATAGAGTTTTTACTGTGTTCCAGGCTTTAATACCTTTGTTTAAAAGGTTATTTCAGAAATAAAGTATAAATGGACAGGTGTTACGAACAAGAACCACCCAGAGCCCATCAAAGCGGAACTAAAATTTCCCTTTTAACGGTAAGCAATTTTATTAATTTGCAAAACAAGATAAAAGACTATTAACAGCAGCGAAATCACAAAAAAAAAAAAAAAAATGCGAAATATGATATCGTTGAGAACTTTTAGGTCTAAAACTATGCTTGATTTTCCTCAAAAATGCAAAGAAATGGCATCTAAAATAGTACAATAGAAACCGATTTCTTCAAGGTAATCCTTAACCCTCTACCTCTTCCCCGCGGAGGCATTTCCAAAAAAATTTTATTAGGGTGCATTCTCATGGCGTACGCTACTAAAGCGCAATTAAAAATAAAAAATCGCACTTAAAACAGTACAGTAGAAGCTGTTTTTTTAGGATAAGCCTTAATCCTCTCCCTCTCCCCCGAGGGGAAATTTCGAAAAATCTCTTCTTAATGTGCGTTGTCGTGACGTATCCTAACTGTTTACCAAATTTCAACTTTCAACTCTTAACCGTTTGGGCTCTGCACTGATTTTATTATCAACTCGTCTATATTATATTTATAGATATGTAGCGAAAAAAGTAACCAAATGCGGCAAATGATATTTTTTACGCCAACTAAAACGAGGGTTGTTAAATTTGGCGCAAAGTAGCCAAATCTGGCAACACTGTTACCCAGATCGGGGGTCGAAGGGTCAGAGTAGCTTAAACTCTCTCTTTTCGTAGTTTTATTACATTTGGTCTTTTATATCTTAGTGATATACAGTAAAATTAGTATGTAAAAAACTTTTGAAAATACAATATAAGTAACTTATTGTCATAAACGAAAACGCGTGATCTCAAACTATTTAGTTGAATAATGTAGTCAATCTGTGGTCCGCAATCCCCGAGTTGTAGTAATGTATTGGTCGAGATCAGCACAGAGTTATGGGACGCATTAATAGACATTGCGCCCAACACGGGAAATTATTGAATTTTGAGTCTGAATAAAAACAATATCTATACATGTGTGAATAATAGGAAAATATTCCTCGTCTTAGTGATCATTTTCGAAAAAATTTAAAAATAAGCGATATTTATCTTTACACCTTTTGACCTTTTAATAAATGAGTTTTATCTGCGCCAATGAAGAACCTCAAGTTTTTAGAAGAAAACTAGCTGACCCGGCCACGCGTTGTTGTGGCTCAAAATGTATCTATTATAAATGTATAACACTTCCCCCGTGAAGGGAATTTCAAAAAATCCCATCTTAGTGTACATTCTCTTGACGTACCCTATTAAAACGCAATCAAAAACGCATCTAAAATAGTATAATAAAAGCCGAGTTCTTCACAGTAAGCCTTAATCCCGTCATTTTTCCCGCTGGGGAATATCGAAAAATCCCTTTTTAGTGTATATTCTGTTGACGTAACCTATTAAAACGCAATTAAAAACGCAAAAAACCGCATGTAAAATAGTATAATAGAAGCCGAGTTCTTCACGGTAAGCCTTAATCCCGTCCATCTCCCCCCACTGGGGGGAATTTCGACATGTATATTATATAAAAACACGTGCGTATTCGAATGCAACGTTGTGTCAAAATTTCAAAGGAATCGGTAGGAACAAACGAACGTTATATAAAAGAACGTTTAGATAGAAAATGATCCGCTTCAATCCATTCTCACAGAAAAGCATAATGCCTCACAGAAAAGCAAACTTAGGTCGTCGGAAGTTAGCGCCATCTGTTGGACATAAAAGCCTTAATCCATATATAAATATATTTTTGAAAGGGGAAATGGTGTAGGGGTATGAAAAATAGATAGTAGATAGATAGTATTATATGCATATCTCAGACCTACTGAATATGCATATAAAATTTGGTAAAAATCGGTAAAGCCGTTTCGGAGGAGTACGGTAACTAACATTGTGACACGAGAATTTTATATATAAGATGAAACGTAATGTACACGAAACAGTTTCATGCGATATTTATTTTAATTAATAATATTTTAGTGTTTATTTATTGTTTTATCTTATAATATAATCGAAATTGGTTGATGATGTTGATAATAATAATAATAATAACAATAATAATAAAGATATTATTATTATTAGGAAGTGTCTGTCTGTAGTATCATTAGTTGTAGTTGTTGTATGTGTGCTATTTTCAATGGTTGTTGCTGGATTATCCTAACAAGTTACGTGATCTTCATTAATGTTAAATGCTTCTATCTTTTGATGTATATGATCAGCAACTCGTTGTTTGATAATTTTGTGTGTTGTATGAGAAATAAGGTTGTTGTGTATAATTGTTTTTTTTTTTGACAGTGAGGTGAGAATTTAGCATCAGTTGTTGTAGTTGAATATAAATAGCTTTAGTTTACTATCCTACAATTTTTAATGCTTAGATTCCGTGTGTAAACACGATAGACTATATATTTATTGCATTAACCTTGAATTGTGTAAACAGTAATTACGGCGAAGAGCATATCGAAATTCAGATTTGAAATCCAAAACCGTTCAATAGATCATAAAACGCGTATATTGCATTTTCAACTGTGCGTAGTTCTTGCAATCTTTCATTTTACAGACACACGTAACATCATGACGTTTGATTTGGATAATCCAAACAACGTATAATTCATATATCTAATTACATTTGCATAAAATTACGTGTTACGAAATAATGGAAAACTTTTTGGCAAAGATTACAGCCGAAGATGAGTATAACAGAAAAAGAAAAAATATCAAAACAGAAGCAGAGATAGGTTTAAAATGCGTTCTATCTTCGTTTTCGTCTATAGCAAGAGTTTACGGATATATATGTGGAGTGCGGAATCATGACGCCATTGCCGACGAGACGAAACGAAACTTGAGGAGAGTACCGAGACGACGGTTAAAAGAAATGGCGGGAAAAAAATAGAAGACGAGTCCAGACGGGCCTGTTTCTCATTTCTAAGACGAAACGATTCAAATTTAATGTTCAATGCTTACGTCGTTAATTGTAATGTCTAGTGTCACAATTAAATGTTAGTTTAGTAAGCAATTAAGTGTCTTTATTGGAGTAAGCATGAGCGAAGTTGCAAAAGTAGGAGACAAGACGAAAAGAAAATCCTACATATATTTTCGTTCCTTGCTCTTGCCACAACCGAAATGATGCTAATGTTCACCCAATTATAACAAAATTTCATTCATTCTTCATCGAATATTTATACTGGATATTTTTTTGTTTGGTGTTTTTCATGACAATACCGGTTCTGTTGGAAATAATTCCTTGTCAATCGACGTTCTTCCTAATCAAGAATGACGTCATCTTTGTCAAAATGATAATTGCTAAGTTAGTTTTAAATTACGCACTCACTTTCAGTATTATAAAAAGAGTAAAATTAACCCCAAATATTAAATTGACGAAGTCAGAATATTTCTGTCCAAAAGGATTGTACGACGTGATTAATTACATTAGAATTGTCGCTTCTGTTTTTGTTGGATGTTTCGCTATTTGTGGTCAAGCTTTAAATATTTTTTATATTTATCCTGCTATGAGAAAGGAAAGACTTGCAAGTACGAAGAAGTTTTTTGCAGCGTAAAAATTGGCATTTACCTTAATTTAATTACGAGTGGAATATACAATTTAAATTTTTTTATTTTCTTGTTTATAGTCATTTTAATGACGATTTTCCAGAAGCTATCGGACGATCTGCAACTGCTAAAGATGAATCATCCGAATTTGGAAATTTTGAAATATACAATAGAAGCGAACTTTTATATGGAATAACCTAAATATAAAAATAATTTATGTTAATTTTCAGTTATATAATAAGGAGAATTTTTATTATAAGGAATTTTACAGGTCAGAAGTTTGCCATGATGGAAGAAAAAGTAGTTTTTGCCAACGTTACACGAAACTTTAAATTCACTTCGATGTAACAACGGAATGAATTACTAATGGATTCTTCTTTAATCCTTCGACCTTTGAATGGAATTTAAATGATTTTCGAAAACAGATGAAAGACAGTCTGTATCAATCAGCGTATAATTCAAATTGTAACAATAACGTGGATTTAAACTGTCATAAAGTGTAAGGATTGTATTGTATACCGTATCAACAAAGAAAATCAAGCTTTCAAAAATATATAAAAACCCTAAAAGAATTATGTTTTTAAATCGTAATCAGAATAAATTAGCATGATTTGTTATTGTCTG
Organism: Centruroides vittatus; assembly: GCF_030686945.1. Lineage (NCBI taxonomy): Eukaryota > Metazoa > Arthropoda > Arachnida > Scorpiones > Buthidae > Centruroides > Centruroides vittatus. The sequence continues at coordinate 574,175 of NW_027120871.1, forward strand.
TTAACTCTTTCCATCCTGTGGGCACTAAGAGAGCCCTTTTTTAGCGAGTCCATTATGGATTAGGTCAGACCCCAATGGAGCCCAGAGGATAATGCGCCACTGAGTTAAGACTAATAACATTTACTCAGTACAGAAATGACAGAAAACATAATTATTTATCTTGAATATTCCCGTTTTAATTGCTATGATGAAAGATAATGATGATCTCAACGTTAAATCGTGTTAAAAATTAATTAAAAGACAATAATAATTAATCATTTAAGAATAAAAGAGATCACAATGTTTAAAATATTAGATGTTTATATCTATTTAACAAAAAGTAAATAAAATGTATACAGAATAGTAATTGCAGGCACACAATAACGCTTTCGCATAAATTAGTGTTTTACAAGTAGGCCTATATTGCAGATTCGAAGGAATAAGTTTACGGCATTTCCCTATGAGAAGGATAAAGCATAATAAATATATAATGCACTCGTTCAATTGGGGCTGTTGTTGGCATCTACTATATTATGAATTGACGTGTGTTTATTGTGTTATCAGTGTTGTTTTTTGTTTGCACGAAGATAGCGAATGACGTGCTTTCAATTTCTGTCTTTCTACCTCATCCTCTTACAAAATTATCTGTCAAAATATATATAAATGGTTTGCTGTATATTAGATAATATAACGAATTTAGTCTCTGTAATCCAAAATTATTCTTGGTAGACCAATCTCACAGCAATCTTATTGGCAAAATTAAATTTATTTTGTAAAGACTACATCAGTCTTTACAAAATAAATTTAATTTTGCCAATAAGATTGCTGTGAGATTGGTCTACCAAGAATAATTTTGGATTACAGAGACTAAATTCGTTATATTAAAATTATCTGTCGTTTTCCCTTCCAGACGAGGATATTTAAATTTTAAAATGGTATTTCTTAATAAAATTAACAGAAATTCAGTTTTAGCATTTCTTATAGTTTGTATTTCGGTGTTAGAAATTGAATACATGCCATTATCTGAAAAATATAAACGAATATCGCAAATTTTTTTTATATTTTGTAAATCAAAGATATTTTTAATAGAAATTAAAACATTGCTTAGATGTAAAATGTAGGAAAGTATCGTGTGATCTTCAGATTAATTTTCACGAACTTCTTTAAATACAATCTCATTGATACAGAAAATGGGAATGTATAACTTTTACGATTGAAACATTTGACAAATTTGTGGTATTAAGCAACTCGTACCTAGATTGTTTCGTGGAAACTTAAGGCTCTAAACATTTCAAGCTGGCGATCCAGAATACAGCACGGAAATTGCTGATTGTCTTCACTCTGCTGTGATGTGTCCTAGATCAGTTGCATCATTGACAGAATCAAACTACATTGTTCATTGCGATGGACCACGCTTCTCCTACAGTCCCTTTTTATGTAGAATTCAGTATTCTAATCACGTATATTGTCCTTTAAGTAGATTCACAGTTTAAATGAAAGCTTCAGTGTTTTATAGTAATAGAAATACAAAAATCATCAACGCAATGTTGTTTTCAATAAACAAAACGCATAGTCTAGTATTACAGAACCGGCCGGACGCTTTTTATTCAAGTTTGCTGACGACAGGGACCCGGCCAAGAAGGGCTGGCATGTATAACGTGTATAAATACTTCGATTTGCTAATCAGTTATTTCGGATTAAGTTCTACTGATGAGAAACGGTAATGGATCATTGAGTAAACAAGAATGCAAATTTTTCTCCTATTTTGGATACGCCTATTCTAATATTGAACTTCTAATTATAATAGAAAATAGGGTTTTTCTGCACAGCTTAAATCATAAATACTTAAAATATTAAAAATACACCATTTAATTAAACTTCCATTTACTTTCAATTTTACAAAACCTTACAAGTTTAGTCCAAAAAATCAAATTTTTACGTAAAATGTAATTATTAAAAATCAAGAAAAAAACTTTTTTCCATGAAATAAATAAAAGTATTAAATGTTTTTTTTTCAAACAAATACAACCTAACTGTATTTTTATATATTGTTTTTCACATTGTTTCGTAAAAGGCATTATTTAAGATTGTTATTATGATTACGTCTCTTAATATGACGATATAAAGTCGATCTGAAAGCAAATTTCTGTAAGCAATAATTACAAGAGAATGGCTTTTCTCCAGTGTGAAGACGAATATGCTCTATCAATGTATTCTTGCGTGTGAAACTTCGTTTGCAATGATCACACGTAAATGGCTTCTCCCCTGTGTGAGTTCGGAGATGCTCTGTCACATGATGGTTTTGTGTAAAATTTCTTTTGCAATGACCACATGTAAACGGCTTCTCCCCTGTATGAGTTCGGAGATGTTCTATCAGATGCTGTTTTCGTGTAAACTTTCTTTTGCAATAATCACATGTAAACGGCTTTTCTCCAGTATGAATCTTCATGTGATGAAGTAGATTGCTAGTTTTGTTGAACTTAAGAGTACAGAATTTGCAAGGCAAGAGCACTTCTCCACTGTGAATCTTCTGGTGACGTTTAAATCCATTCTTCGAAATAAATTCTTTCTGGCAAGTTTCACATTTAGATTTCTCTTTCTCTGTGTTACGATGAATTAAACCTGCAAAATATAATAGATGCAATAAATAAAAATATCAAAACTCTTTAGTTAAGAAATATATAAATATAATTTTAAATATAAGTATTGTAAAATAATTCATAAAGTTGTGTTTGCAGATATAAATGTAATTTGCATAGTCTTCACAACAACACTTTTTAACTGAAAAGTAAAGGTTACAACTACTGCAGTCGCATCATGACATTATATACAGTAATCGCCCACAGCAGGGTTCACAAATATTACCGACACGTATAATAAATATCGCAAATTAATGTAATTTATATACATTTTTCTCAAAACAATTTATATGTAATGTACTTTACAAAATAAAATATTTGGAAAATAATTTTAGAACGTCTTCATTTAAGTTTCTCTTCCGCTTCATTTGCACCAAATATGTTTCCTTCTTTGATATATTTCTTATGGCTGTTCTGAATTTTCTTCTTCCGTAAACAAAAGTATTATACACATCCTTCGACGTTTCCTGTCTTCTTTTAGACACATTTCACCAGTTATTATACAGAAATTCCCTGTTTTTGTTGCGTGTGAATCTGCAAATTAAAAGTTTCGTATAAAAATAAGATAAGAAAATAATGCCAAACACTCTTTTCTAACTGAAATTATTTCAAAATTAAAAGTAACAATTCTACGAATTCTTCCTGAAACGTTTTAACCACAGAATTTCATCTTCACTCAAAATCTGAAAGAGGAAAAAAAAATCCAAATTAACTTTTATTATTAAAAAATGTGTATTTTTACGTATTAATTGAATTCGTAAAGTGATATTAATTACAACATTCAACGTAATTTCATCCGAGACGTTTGGAAACAACTGTATCAGTTACAAGCGTCTTTTTTTTAGAACAATGCGCCTTCTTTCTATTTATCATCTTGAAACTTTCCTTGGAAAAGTGGGTATTTAATATTACTTCCAAAAAAAACAATGATAATTACAAATCTACTTACATTCTGTCCACACTTACGAGAAACTTGGGACAACGAAGGAACATCGAGAACTTCAAATGCTTCTTACGTCAGTTACACGAGTTTCACTCAATACCATGAAAAATCTTCCCGCTCTTTTCAATGTAACCGTCAACGTGATTTTCTTCCTCAATCGAGACTAGAAAGCATTACCTCAATTGAAGGAGTTTGACAAAGATAACGAGCACCGATTTATTCCAAAACAAATTAATTCCTACAATTATAATTACAAAAATATAATTTGTCCTTCTCAACGTAAACTCAAACGGCTTCTAATTCCGCCCGTACAACGAAATATGAAATTTGAATAAAATTAAGTGGCGCCGTCTGTAATTCAAAATAGATAAAAACACTAATTTTGTATTATTTTCGAAAACGAGAGTTAAACTTCGAATGATATTTTAGTCGAATGTAGTTCGTAACGAATAATACAGTGTTAAAAATCTATTATAAATAAATACTTTGAAACGTAATATAGGAAACACCCTTGTTAATTCATAGATCTGAAAACATGGGGAATCCGACTCTGACGTTATCCGAATTTGGCGTGAGACAAAAATGCCCTGATCATATATGTAACGCTTCTAATTTATTTAATGTTATTTTACAGGCATTCTTTTATCATTTACTATGTCTTTAATTAATGACTTGAAACCGTGTCGTGCTTGATTCTTGTTAACTACGAAACACAATATGGTGCTTTGACGATCACTTGGCTTTCTTCTCCCTTTTATTTAGTTGAGTCCGGGCTTCAACTAAATAAAAGAGAGAAGAAAGCCAAGTGATCGTCAAAGCACTATATTGTGTTTCGTAGTTAACATTTATTATGTCTGTAATCTGTGCCTCATCAGGACCTAACCGTTTTTCGTACATCCGTGCGCTCATTGAGAAAGTAAGCGTTAATTGATCAATACGTGTAAAGAAATGTCTTATGCGGTTAACTTTTATAAACTTTTAACACGGGAAGTAACAGTGGTAGTATTCATAAACAGCCACTCGTACTGGGCTACTTTTTCAAGCTCATGCAATATGTTTGTCATAATTTTCAGGCAGGATCCGCAAGGAATCGGCTCCACCCGACAAGTTTCGATTCGTCCATCTCTTTGAAAATTACAACGAAACACGATAAGATAGAATGTAGGACCGTGTACACCGGTAGCCTCACTTGAACCCACAACACAAACTGATTTTTAAAATAAAATCTCATAACAGCCGGGAAAGTTACGCAACTCTTTGCTAGATTTTTTTAAGGCGATCAGGTTTCCGAGCAATGGCGCGTTGTCACTTCATGGAACCCAGACAAATTTGAATTATGGGCCTCACATATACTGTTGACTTTAGACATTTTTTTTCGTAAGAAATTTTTGGGGCAATTATGCGATATGCTCATGGATTTAACACTGCCCATGACAGAAAAATCTAAAGAATAATTTTAGATAAAATTTCTTTAAAAACAAAAAAAAAACAAAACAAAATGGTTATATGACATTTATAAACAATTAAATGTAACCAACAAGATAAATCCATACGTAATACACTTAATTGAGTTAGCATGTGCTTTTATTGCTTCGAATAATAAAGTAGATTAACTAGAATAAGAGTAATTAGAATAATGTGTACTTATAAGCTACAGTCATTTAATTTAAGAAAAGAAAAAAATAACTTTTCATAAATAAAAAAGAATGCAATTTCTTAATATTGTGAAATCTGGAAGTTAAGAACCTAAATTTCTAAATTATTTCACTCCTGTTATACAACAGCTTAATCAACAACATTCTGTAACCGAGAAAATGTTGACCCTCGACTGGCAACAATCGTCCCCTAACTGTCAATAAGCCATTGTTTCCTCGCAGCAGGTAGATCAACTTGCACGATAATTTACAGTTAGGCCTGGTACTCACATGCGGCAACGGATGATGGAAACCGTCGACGGAAACGGTTGCCGTTCCGTCGTCTTTCCGTGTCGCGTGTACTCACATGCGGAAAATGGTCTACAATTGAAACGCCCGCCATCTGCCAGTTGTAATTATAAACAGCTATCGAGAGTAGACGAAAATGGCGCCGACGAAGACTGTTTTCTTATATCAGTTAAACTTTTTAAGTTTACTGACAATCCTATCTCAGATAAAAAAGCCACAGAAGCGAAGAGACCATACCCTCGCAAATCTCATTTTTATCTTACAGAGCGTATTTTTAATTATCGTTTGAGTAGAGCTCGGCGTGTTGTCGAAAATGCTTTTGGAATTTTGGCATCGTGTTTTAGAATATTTTTACAGGCATTGAATTTTGACGAAAATATAACATTGCCGAAGATTGTTGCTGCTTCCCTTGTGTTGCATAATTTTTTATTAACCGAAAGCAGCACCACATACTGTCCGACAGGTTTTGTCGATACAGAAGATTCGGCTCATTTAGTCAATCCGGGACAATGGCGGGATGAACAAAAAAATTTACATAAATGTGGTAGGCAAGGATCCAACACATATAGCAATGATGCAAAAGTGTTACGTGACAAACTTGCCCACTATTTATGTAGCGAAGGTGCCGTCGAATGGCAAGATAGCTGTGTATATCGAGGCCTTCGTTAAATTTTTATAATGTAAAAATATCTGTAAATATTGTTTTGTATATATAAAAGTAATGATTTATTTTAAAAGTATATGCTAAATGATTTACTTATAGTGTTGTTCATGTATTTCTTGTTTCCAACAAATAATTCAGTGTTTTTCAATACATCATGTCTATATTTGATAATTCTTGTAATCTTATATGAAGGTTATCACAAAATCTGTTCTTTTTCATAAGAACTATTATCAGTTCCTTTGATATATTGCCAAATTTTTCTGTATAGTTGAAATTAATTAATATGGTCTGTGTCCAATAATATTGAAATTTTATCAAATCAGAAGTTTAATAAAGCCTATAATTCAGTTATTCTAATTTACAAACTTACTAAATATCAAGAAGATCAGCTACTCAATTCTTATAAAATACACATGATCTAAATCTATTTAGATTTAGATAATGTGCATTTTATAAGAATGTTTAACTTTTTTTTAAAAAGACTGATTTGTTTAAAATGTTACATAAAAAAATGCAAACTCATTCTAGTAAGCATAATTGGGTTGACCAAGATTCTTATATTTTGGATATGATTTTCTAGATCTGTTTGAGTTTGATGAAAATGAGCTCTTAATCCAGATCTCATGGATGTAATTGAGTAGTTTATGGCAACTTTGGATATTCTTTATTTTCAGGTTATCCTTTGAAGAAACAAGTGTTTTTTCATGATCATTCTATGATTTAGTTATAGTTATAGTGAAGATCCTTTTTAATCCGTCACGATCTTTAAGATGAATCGTCTCGAGTTGGGTTTTGTGACTCGAGAATGTCCGTAAGATGGTTCGAGGAAAGCTACACCTCCACACTCAACAAGTAAATATATACAGTTTATTTACACAACAAATATTTACAAGATGTACAGGTTCAACAACATTACGTACACTATGTAACACAGGTGTGGTGTCTCACGTCAGCTTGTCTGTCGGGGACTGTTAAATTCCGGGGAACTCAAGTCGCCTTTCGGAGATGGCTCAACCGCGTGGCCGTCTTATCTCTGCACTCAACCTTTCTCAGAGGACTTTCCTAAAGAAGAACGCTCTCTCTTTACACCTCAAAGGCTGTTCTAGTGTCAGAGACCTCCACGTATCCGGTCTCTCGCCCTTTCTCCCCATTTCTCTCACATCCCTTACAATTTAAGGGATTCTACCGCGACAACTTGCGGCCAATCAGATTCTTCTTTTCCCCTGGGAGCTTCCAAAGACGTCCACCCTACGCCCGACGACGTAGCTTACGTTCGCGTCCGTCCCTTGTTTACATTTCTTTATTCCAAGCCGGCCGACATGTGTCAAACACATTGACCCCTAAACGGAGACGGTACTCCTTTGATCTTTCCGGCCGTTTATGGCCCCACGCCAGGTGGGTTCAATTATCTGGTCGCGTGGCTTTTCGACCTAGGACGCTAAAAGCGGACCTTTACAGTTATACTTTTTGTTATTTAATTTGTTTCAAGAATTTTAACAAATGCTAATAAGTGTCACATATTTTATTTCTTCCGTGTAATATATTAATCCTTATACAATATAGTTTATTGACTGATTATTATTATTTTTCAAGTAAGTTTTAAATAGGAAAATTTAAAAGAAATTTGTAACATATTGTATAGCATTTAAATTTATATTCCATACTTTATAATTTCACAAAAAGGTTCTTTGAGATAATTTTTCCATATTTTTCTCACCATATCTGAATTCTTCCTCCTTGTCTATTACATTTGTACAAATGAAGTAGACACAATACAAATATGTACTAAAATATTGAAAAAGCATTAACAAATTTCCTGAATGTATTCTGAAGATGCTGTGGAGTGGCTGTTTATATCAAGGGTTACATTCTAAATAGCCTGTTAAGGAAATTTATAGTGTAAAAATAAAAAATACATGATAACTTTTTGTATATATAAAAGTTTTATTCTTTCAAATATTCATCTTTTCCTTCTAATTCCAACATCATAAATTGAATATTCTTCATGGCGTAATGCCTGTCTTTTTTATTTAAATCGCAAAGTCTAACATTTTGACTTTTACAAAAGCAGTCTATTCTGTCTTTTTGTGTTTTAGTTAAAAGTTTAGATGATTCACTGAAAGTTTTTAGAGCAACATCCAACATGTCTTGACTTTTTTTTGTCGTCTTCTGTTTTTTCTTATAGGGGCTTTCGGGTTGAATATTCTCTTCAGATGTCTCATCCCTGTAATAATAACAGCAGTTGTTATTATCTATTACAATTATTTATTATAAATTTAAAATATTGTACAATTTCACTTACATTTCACAAAAAGGTTCTGTTGTATCAGAAATGTTGATACAACCACTACTCTCAATGTGTGCTGTGATTGCTTCATCATTTCCTATAGTGCTGTTAAAATAAATTGCCATCATTATTTCTTGATAAATGATTAGTACACTAAAATTTTATTTAATGGTTTTTTTTAAGTAATGCACTATTTTAATATTCTAAAAAAATCATTGGTTATTCAATTCTATGTTTGAACTAAGAAATTAAAATACTAATATAGAATCATTGCAAACTACTACTATAATCAGTTTTATTAATATCTTAAATACATTATATATTAATTATAACTTATAATCATCATACCTGTCTGCCTGTAGTAAAACTGATCCGAGAAATCCATTAATATATTTAAATAAACTCCAATTTGTGGAGTATATTTCTGAAGTACTTGCGCCACTCACGTGGCTCTGGCGCATTTTTCTCCTCTCCTTTGTGTACCTATCTCGGTGGTTTTTCCACCTTTTCTCGGCATCATCCCCTAATAACATTCCATAAAATTAGTAATTATATTAGTAAAATTAAAATATAACAATTAAAAAAAGTTATAGTTTCGAACTAATGTTAAATCACTACTCACCGCTAATTCCGAACTGCTCGCCAATTGCAGTCCATATTGTTTTTTTCAGCGTCGTGTCTTTAAAATCTGTACATATTTTATCGTACAGACACGGATATTTTCTTATCGTTTCAATAAAATATTCGTTATTGAACATCACACGCTTTCTGTTCATGTTGACCGCCATTTTAGTTTGAATGCCCACGTGATCTTTATGACGACATTGCTAAACGGCCTTCCTATTGGTCTAATTTTTGCCGTTCCGCTTTCCGCGACGGCAAAAGTTGAAAATTTTCAACTTCGTATTTCGTCGACGTCGACGGCAAAAGTGTGGTCATTTTGCCGTTCCGTCGACCGTTTCTGTCGTCCGTTGCCGCATGTAAGTACCAGGCTTTAGCGTCCGAATTCGTCGTTTGTTTTGAATCCCGGGAACACCTATGGCCCTAATTGTAATCCACTGTCGATCACGTGACCGATTTTCTCATCAAGAATCTATAAAAGACGCTTCCTCCCCAAGGGGCTCTCCGATCGTCTCTCCATTACGAAGTGCACTACGCCGTCGGCCGAACCCGAAAGTTTCTAAGTTTCTAAGTTTTTAAATGCCATTGTCCAGTCTACGAATTTCTAACGTTCTACGTGCCACCGTCCAATTAACTGACTCTCTGTCATCCCGAAGATTATTATCACTTCTGAGTGAATATTTACCTACCGGGACATTCACCGGACTCCGTCTATTACGGAATTTATAGAGGTATGAACGAATTTTTGTAAACTCTCTCTCTCTGCCCCCCTTTTTGTATATAAGGATAGAAATGTAGTTTTGTTCGTTTCGATTTTAATAAATCTTGTTTTGTTATAACATGGTGTCTTTCTTGACTGTCGGCTTCGCCTTATCGTCGACCCCATCCTTCCAACTCCTCCACTCGCGTAACGCGTAACGCGCCGTCAACGTAACAGCCATCCTTGACAAGTGAGTCGCCGGAAAGGGAGATACGACTTCCTCTTACCTCCCCGGGATCTCACAATATAATGTACTCTTTTCAGTACGTTGCTTTTTAAATCTTTAGTTAGCTTTGTATTTGAAATTTTGAAAGATAACTGTGTTAATGCTATGCTGCTCACCAAATAAAAATCTTAAGTTTTTCTTTTCAATTTATTACTTTACCACCATCGAGTTTTCATCGTAGAGCGTGAAATCGCTTTACGTATGTAATGTTGAAATTATATATTGACCCTTAACTGACCACACTGTCAGATGAATATAAAATTATCATGAAAACTATTCTATTGTAAAGCTATTGATGACTGAAAAATACTTGAAATCCCGTAAAAAAGACTGATGGAGCCAGGTTGAAAAAGTAAAGCTCAGCAAAATATCTAAGTAAAGCGGACTTGAAAGTTGTGGCATAAGAATACTAGAAGCAGATTTGGCAGTAACATCGAACAGGGGAATAAAGTTCACATTACACAGACTACAATTACAGGAAGTTTGGATGAAGTAATGTCACCGTGATAAATCAAGAAAACAATCATCATCACAGAAAAAGGCTTTAGGTTTTATTTTGTATCGCAAGCTTCTTTCACTGATAGTGCTGAAAGGTTTTCTAACATTCACTCAAATTAATGTACATTACGTGCAACGATTTTAAGCCACAAATTGAAGCTCGAAGCTTTTTCCTGTGATAATGCTAGGTTTCCTGATTTATTACCATACTGGCATTGCTTTATGCAAACTTCCTGTAATTGTAGTCTCTGTAAAATGCGCCTTATTCTTACGTTGAGTCTTACTGTCAAATCTGCATCCACTATTTTTAAGCCACAAGTTTCAAAAAGTTTCTTTATTGAAATATTTTACTGAGCTTGATTTTTCAACCTGGTTCCACCAATATTTTATATGGGGGCATTATTTTTACTCTTTGTACAATTCAAAACAAAATAAAACAATATGATTAAAACGGAACAAATTCATAATAAATAATAGAAGAAATCATTTTTTAATTTACTAGTTCTTGAAACAGTGTTTTCTTTATTACCATACGTTCCCGTTCCTACCTCGTTGGCGTTTGTATTATTCCCACTTTCTCACGTGTTAACAACACGGAAATTCACGTCTCGTCCACTAAATTATAATCTTTTCAGAATATATTTTATGTTTGCGGACTAAGCAGACTATATTAATAAGAGTATCAGATCATTATTGTTTTTAAAGCGTTTATTTTTAAGCAAAAATTGATACAGAAGTAAATAAATAAAATCAAAATAAGATTTCAAAGAGAAGCACGTGATTTTAGCATTGTCGTGTATCAGCGCTAGTGAAATAGTTTTGTTTTAAAATGACGAAGAAAGGACAACGAAGCCAGCGAACTGCAAGTCGCTAGCTCGAGATGCTCGTTAATTTTATGGAAGACAGCCCTAAATTAATGTCAGGGAAGTTAGATGCTTCCTTTACCGTAAAAGATCGCCAGAAATTGTGGCAAGAAATAGCCGACCGTCTGAATTTCGATGGAGTCGGCTCACAAAAAGATCCAGAAATATGGCGAAAAGTAACTGAGAGCTTTGGATATAAATATATGACTATCATTTTAATTTATACATATGCAAATGAAACCTATTTCAGAAATAATGTTCATGCTATAGCTCCTTACTTTAAATTTTAACAAGAAAGCAATTACATTATTCATACAATATTCGTAAACAGTTAAGGTAATTATTTTTAAGCAATACAACAACATAGTCTATTAACTCTCTCTCCAATTGCTCGTGAAGTAAAATCATTCTTACAACAAACGACGCCATGTTTTCTCTTTCGTTACGTTCCTAACGGCAGCTCCAGTGTGACCGATAACAAAAGCTTAGTTATCGCACGTGGCGATCGGAACCGAAAATGAAACGTACGGCTCGAAATACCATTTTCACGATTGATTAAACGTGAATCACGTGGTTCCGATAGAAATTGGTTTTTATCGTATTCGTTAGCTTAACGATACAACTCAGAATAGGTCCCCAGAAGTTTGGTCATCGTTTTTAAATAAACACTTCTGGGAAGGAACACTTCGAAGTGTTTCACGCTGCGCTAAATGAAAAATTTTGTTTATTTCGCTATCAAGAAAATACTTGTTGTTATTGCGATAAGCGCTTCTCCTCAAAAGGAAATCGTACTATCAAGCATGTAAGATTAGAACATAGCAAATGCTGGTGGAGGAAAAGTCTATATTCTGTCGCGAGACTTCATGTTCCGAAGGATTTTCTACTTCCCTTCGATTACGAGAACATTTGGAGAAAGTACTGTACCCGTACATGGATTTGCCTGTGAAATTGAGAAGCTGGAATTCAAAAATATGAAGGGTAAGTAAATTCTATTCTGGAATTTTAAAAATGCTGTATTTAATTAATATATCTTAAAATAATTATTTTCGTGAATAATAACAGCTCATTCGGTAGTAAATAAAAATATTATGTACTGTATTTGACAGATTTCTACGAATGGAAAGCCACAGAGGAGTTGAGAACACACTAAAGTTAACTGCATCGTACTGTCTAAAAATTCATGGAATTTATAAATTGCACTCGTGCGTCTTTGGCACATGGGATCATGACTACACTCAATACAGAAATGTACCTACAAAAAGAGAACATTCAATAACAGATTGTGTATATAAAAATGTTGCAAATGTATAATTATCAATAAATCTTTTTTCTTAGCTAACATTCAAATAAACCATTGCAGATCTGTTAAATTAGGCTACAAAAAGTTCAATAATATTTTACTGACGATGATAATTTGTTAGATTTAAACTACCAATTCAAAAGACTTTACTCAAATTACACAAGATACACTTAACTCTTGGTATTCGCCAGGGTTAGGTTTTTTAAATATCTGGTAAAATTCAAATAAGGACGCTTATGGAGAAAATTGAGTTTTGTTTTGTGAAACATTTCGAAGATAAACGTTAATTGTAAAATAAAATATTGCAAATTTTCTAAAATAAAACGTTTAAATTATTTCTAAAAAGTAATGAATAATTTTATTAAATAATACTCGAAATTTTTGTCTTCTTTTGTAAGAGACTGAAAATTCGTCAGGAAAATCTTGAGATTAAAAGAATTTAAGAAGGAAAGTTTACATATTCGGTAGAATAACTTTTATAATATACTGTATAATTTTAAATATTTTGATAAAAATAATGAACGATAGTCATCTTTTAAGGCTACAATATAAACGTTAAATATTACACAAAACATAAATTTGCCGTTCAAGAAACAAACAGTAGCAAATAAATTAATTCCGACTGTGGTGTATATACACCGATTGCGTTCTGTCACGTGATTATAGTGACGTCACAACCGACAGTAAATTAGAATTATGCTTGTCGAGCTTCTTGACGTCACGAAGTAGCGACATCTCGTGGTAAAAAACAGAAGTACGGCTACGGAATCGTTCTGTAATTAGTCGCCAGTCTATTTAGACGTTACAGACGTTGAGAAAACCCCAGTAACTCCACGTGGCCAGCCCATCCTAGAGAGAAGCGAACCCACGACCGAACTCCCAGTGTTCAGGAAAGGAATCGCTTGGCCACTGGTGGGCCTAATATATTCTTGAAGTCTACTAAATTCGAATTTACTGTTATTGTTTATTTTGTTATTTTGTGCTGCTTTTTGAACCGAGATTGACAATAACACGATTTTCATTTCTTACTTTCTTTTTATCTCTTCTTACAGAATTTTCTGTTTTAAGAATATTCCTTTGTTTCTTTTATGGAGCATACAAATGAAAATATAATTTTTTCTTTCGTAAGGAAAATTTCGGTGAAACATTATTCCAGTGGTCTGATTCTGTCTTGATAAGAAAACGAGATTCTTATCCTTTGGGTTTTTCTCTTTTTTTGAAGTTGCTCGAAATATTTTTATCCTTTGACTCGTCTGCTAAGTGAAAATTATCACGTTTAGTAGAAAATATTCTATTTGTATTGCTTTTAATACGAAAATCAATAGCGAGGTTGAGGCTGAATTTTTAAACCGCGATACAATTGTCATTTTACTGTATATATTTAACTCGGCAATGCTCCGTGATACCGAGTATGTACGTTGTACCTGAATAAAATTATTGATTGAATGTCGAGCATGATTCCACTGACTTTCCAAACGCCATTGTCAAACTTCTAGGCTTACAGGAAAGCGGCGCTGAACGTCTGACGTACACGTTTTCGCGTTTAAAACTTCGGCCTCAACCTCGCTATTATAAAAACAATGAAATTTTTTATGATTTTCATAGCACTTGCACTAAACGCATTGAGATCTCGTTACCAAATAACCTCTCAAAAATAATACATATTACATTATTAAAAGAATATAAGCATTACCTATCTGGTCAGAGCATTCTATACCCAAGCCAAGATTCGCATAACGTCGGAGTCGGGATTCCCGATGTTTTTAGATCTATGAAGTAACGAGGGCGATTCCTATATTACGTTTAAAAGTATTTATTTACAATAGATTTTTAACACTGTATTGTTCGTTACGAACTACATTCGAGTAAAATATCATTCGAAGTTTAACTCTCGTTTTCGAAAATAATACAAAATTAGTGTTTTTATCTATTTTGAATTACAGACGGCGCCACTTAATTTTATTCAAATTTCATATTCCGTTGTACATGCGGACTTAAAAGCCGTTTGAGTTTACGTTGAGAAGGACAAATTATATTTTTGTAATTATAATTGTAGGAATTAATTTGTTTTGGAATAAATCGGTGCTCGTTATCTTTGTCAAACTCCTTCAATTGAGGTAATGCTTTCTAGTCTCGATTGAGGAAGAAAATCACGTTGACGGTTACATTGGGAAGAAAGAACGGAAAGATTTCTCAAATAACATTTATGGTATTGAGAAAAGCTCGTGTAACTGAGGTAAGAAGCATTTCAAGTTCTCGGTGTTCCTTCGTTGTCCCAAGTTTCTCGTAGGTGTGGGCCTATCAGTGGCCAAGCGGGCTTCGTTCTTTGAACACTGGGGGTTCGGTCGTGGGTTCGCGCCTCGCTCGAATGGGCTGGCCACGCAGTGTTTTCCGGGTTTTCTCCACGTCTGTAATAAGGGCCAGTTTCCCTTAAAAAGACTTTCCGGAAGGCAAGATCGCCCAAGTGTTGCGTTTCCATAACTAAAACAAACAATTGTAAGTGTGCACAAAATGTAAGTAGAATTGTAATTATTTTTCTTCCGCGAAGTAATATTAAATGCCCATTTTTCGAAGAAAAATTTCAGTCCTTATAAGTTTTTAATTCTGCAATGAAAGTTGTAAAAGAAGATAAATGGAAATAAGGCGCATACAGTCACACCTAATACACTTGTTTCCCAACATCGCGGGTGAAATTACTTTGAATCTTGTAATTAATGTCACTTTACGAATTCAATTAATACGTAAAAATACACATTTTTTAAAAAAGTTCATTTGGATTTTTTTTCTTTTTCAGATTTTTAGTGAAGATGAAATTCTGTGGTTAAAACGTCGAAAGAAGAATTTGTAGAATTGTTACTTTTAATTTTGAAATAATTTCAGTTAGAAAAGAGTGTTTGGCATTATTTTCTTATCGTATTTTTATACGAAACTTTTAATTTGCAGATTCACACGCAACAAAAACAGGGAATTTCTGTATAATAACTGGTGAAATGTGTCTAAAAGAAGACAAGAAGCGTCGAAGGATATGTGTAATACTTTCGTTTACGGAAGAAGAAAATTCAAAACAGCCATAAGAAATATATCAAAGAAGGAAACATATTTCGTGCAAATGAAGCGGAAGAGAAACTTAAATGAAGACGTTCTAAAATTATTTTCCAAACATTTTATTTTGTAAAATACATTACATATAAATTGTTTTGAGAAAAATGTATATAAATTACATTAATTTGCGATATTTATTATACGTGTCGGTAATATTTGTGAACCCTGCTGTGGGCGATTACTGTATATAATGTCATGATGCGACTGCAGTAGTTCTAACCTTTACTTTTCAGTTAAAAAGTGTTGTTGCGGAGACGATGCAAATTACATTTATATCTGCAAACACAACTTTATGAATTATTTTACAATACTTATATTTAAAATTACATTTATATATTTCTTAACTAAAGAGTTTTTATATTTTTATTTATTGCATCTATCATATTTTGCAGGTTTAATTCATCGTAACACAGAGAATGGGAAATATAAATGTGAAACTTGCCAGAAAGAATTTATTTCGAAGAAAGGATTTAAACGTCACCAGAAGATTCACAGTGGAGAAGGGCTGTTGCCTTGCAAATTCTGTACTCGTAAGTTCAACCAAACTAGCATCTACTTCGTCACATAAGATTCATACCGGAGAAAAGCCGTTTACATGTGATCATTGTAAACGAAGTTTCACAGAAAAGAGTACATTGATCGACATCTCGTCTTCACACTGGAGAAAAGCCGTTTACATGTGATCATTGTAAACGAAGTTTCACAGAAAAGAGTACATTGATACGACATCTTCGTCTTCACACTGGAGAAAAGCCATTCTCTTGTAATTATTGCTTACAGAAATTTGCTTTCAGATCGACTTTATATCGTCATATTAAGAGACGTCATCATAATAACAATCTTAAATAATGCCTTTTACGAAACAATGTGAAAAACAATAGATAAAAATAGTTATTTTGTATTTGTTTGAAAAAACATTTAGTATTCCTATTTATATTTTATTGTACACAAAAAGTTTTTTCTTGATCTTTAATAATTACATTTTACGTAAAAATTTGATTTTTTAGACTAAACTTGTAAGGTTTTGTAAAATTGAAAGTAAATGGAAGTTTAATTAAATGGTGTATTTTTAATATTTTAAGTATTTATGATTTAAGCTGTGCAGAAAAACCCTATTTTCTATTATAATTAGAAGTTCAATATTAGAATAGGCGTATCCAAAATAGGAGAAAATGTGCCCCCTTGTTTACTCAATGATCCATTGCCATTTCTCATCAGTAGAACTAAATCCGAAATAAATGATAATCAAATAGAAGTATTTATACACATACATGCCAGCCCTTCTTGGCCTGGTCCCTGTCGTCAGCAAACTTGAATAAAAAGCGTCCGGCCGGTTCTGTAATACTAGACTATGCGTTTTGTTTATTGAAAACAACATTGCGTTGATGATTTTTGTATTTCTATTATTATAAAACACTGAAGCTTTCATTTAAACTGTGAATCTACTTAAAGGACAATATACGTGATTAGAATACTGAATTCTACATAAAAAGGGACTGTAGGAGAAGCGTGGTCGTTCGCAGTGAACAACGTAGTTTGATTCTGTCAATGTTGTAACTGATACAGCACACATCATCACAGCAGAGTGAAGACAATCAGCAATTTCCGTGTTGTATTCTGGATCGCCAGCTTGAAATGTTTAGAGCCTTAAGTTTCCACGATAAAAACAATCTAGGTACAACGAGTTGCTTTACATCACAAATCTGTCAAATGTTTCAATCGCAAAAGTTATAAATTCCCATTTTCTGTATCAATGAGATTGTATTTAAAGAAGTTCGTGGAAATTAATCTGAAGATCACACGATACTTTCCTACATTTTACATCTAAGCAACGTTTTAATTTCTATTAAAAATATCTTTGATTTACAAAATATAAAAAAGTTTTGCGATATTCGTTTATATTTTTCAGATAATGGCATGTATTCAATTTCTAACACCGAAATACAAACTATAAGAAATGCTAAATCTGAATTTCTGTTAATTTTATTGAGAAATACCATTTTAAAATTTAAATATCCTTCGTCTGGAAGGGAAAACGACAGATAATTTTGTAAAGAGGAGGAGGAAGAAAGACAGAAGAATAGACGAAATGAAGCACGTCATTCGCTATCTTCGTGCAAACAAAAAACAACACTGATAACACAATAAACACACGTCAATTCATAATTTAGTAGATGCCAACAACAGCCCCAATTGAACAAGTGCATTATATATTTATTATGCTTTATCCATCTCATAGGGAAATGCCGAAAACTTATTCCTTCGAATCTGCAATATAGGTCTACTTGTAAAACACTAATTTATGCGAAAGCGTTATTGTGTGCATGCAATTACTATTCTATATACATTTTATTTACTTTTTGTTAAATAAATATAAAAATCTAATATTTTAAACATTGTGATCTATTTTATTCTTAAATGATTTATTATTATTGTCTTTTAATTAATTTTTAACACAATTTAACGTTGAGATCATCATTATCTTTCATTATAGCAATTAAAACGGGAATATTCGAGATAAATAATTATGTTTTCTGTCATTTCTGTACTGAGTAAATTTTATTTGTCTTAACTCAGTGGCGCATTATCCTCTGGGCTCCATTGGGAGTCTGACCTAATCCATAATGGATTAGGGCTAAAAAAGGGCTCTCTTAGTGCCCACAAGATGGAAAGAGTTAACAGACAGTAACTAATCATGCTAATATATTCTGAATACGATTTAAAAATATAATTCTTTTAGGGTTTTTATATAATATTTTTAAAGCCTGATTTTCTTTGTTGATGCGGTATACAATACAACCCTTACACTTTATGACAGTTAAAATCCACGTTATTGTTACAATTTGAATTATACGCTGATTGATACAGACGGTCTTTCATCTGTTTTCGAAAATCATTTTAATTCCATTCAAAGGTCGAAGGATTAAAGAAGAATCCATTAGTAATTCATTCCGTTGTTACATCGAAGTGAATTTAAAGTTTCGTGTAACGTTTGCAAGAACTACTTTTTCTTTCATCATGACCTGTAAAATGACTGAATATACAAGATAATATTAACCATCCTTATAATAAAAATTCTCCTTATTATATAACTGAAAATTAACATAAATTATTTTTATATTTAGATTTTTCCATATAAAAGATCGCTTCTATTGTATATTTCAAAATTTTTACTTATTGACTAGAAGTCAGTTAAACGAAATAGAACTTTTGGGCTTCACTGTAAGTTATTAAATTATTCTTTTTAAATGAAAGTCGTATTGATTTGTTAATTATATTAAAACAAGATTTTAACGAGGAAAAGAACAAGATCTTGCATTTCTTTTGTATACGTAGGATGATCCATAAGTCTGGAACCGTATGATTATACTGATCATTGGTTATACTTTTACAGGTAAAGCATGGCGCTGAGCAAGGGGAAACGAATTCAAATTGTTTTGATGGCGGGCACGCAGTCAGCGTAAAGTTGCTGAATAGTTTAATATCAAATCCAGGGCCGTGTTAAGTAACGCAGAATAGGCCTAATTCAGAATTCTGAGCGTTTTACTGGGCGGAGTTAAGAGCGTTCTGAGCATTATTGCACGATTATTCTTTGCCAGATAAGTAGGGAAATTGACAGACGAAGTTAAAATTAAATAAAAAGAAAAATAATACATTAAAATTAAAATAGTAATATTTTAACTTTAAAAATGACGTTATTAATCCAGCACGAGCAGCCATTACAGTCGTAATCATAATATTCTTGAAAGGAAAAACGAAGAGATACGGAGTGACCGCACTAAGCACAGCAAGTCTACTAATAGTAGTCTGAGTAAATGAATAAAAATTCTTACAGTAAGCAGAGTCAGAATTACTAAGAACATTCTCCAATATCGTGGCACATCCTGATTAAGTCAGAATTTTGCGTCACTAAACACGGTCCAGATTTCTCACTAATCACACACGATAGTCTGGTTGCAATGTTTTGAACCTTACGGCGACTTCTCCTGAAGAAAAACTGCTCTTACAGTATTACCTTAAATCGTTTATTACTTATGTATACTTTACCTTAAACTACATAACATTTAATTAATAAATCTTAATTTTGAAAAATACGTCGAATTGGCAAAATTTTTTTGTAAAATAAAAAAGACACTGTCGTTGCCATCCGACGTATTTTCAAAAATTACACTGTAATAATTCGTCACCAGAGGGAAGTTGAAGCCTAATCTACATTTTCCAGCGCTATTTCTAAGTGGATACGAAGGATCCGAGACTCCCGAACGGATAAGGATGAGAATTTAAAGACGTCGTAAGATCTACCGTTTCCAATTTTTAAAGTTTTTTTGAATTTTAATTGAATTATTTTTATGTTTATAAGGAACGTTTTAACTGGACGGCTAAGCAGCCTACAAAGAAAGGTCTGGTCGTCTACAGTGTTCTAAAACCTGAATGAAAAATAAATGGTGATCTCCTAAATATTTTTTTTAAAACGACTGTGTGTCTTTTTTACTTTTACAAAAAATCTTAATTTATTTATTTGTGATAAATTAGATTAACTATTATCGTTACTTATCACATTATTGTGGTATTGTGATAATTTAATATTTAAAATTAGAATAAATTTTTCGAGTAATATTTTATTTATCTTAACATAATCGAGTTGAGTTTTGACAATAATAATAATAATAGCAATAGCAATAAGCCCCGAGCCCGAACGGTTAGGAGTTGAAAGTTAAAATTGTAGTACACAGTTAAGTACTCTATGCGAATGCACACTAAAAAAGGAGTTTTGGAAATTTCCCACTCGACAGGAGAGACAGATATCAATTAATCACTGTATAATGTAAAATAAGAAAAACAAAACATAAGTATTAATAAGAATATATAATTAAACAATTACACACATTTAGAAAATCTTAATTTACTAATTCTTAAGCTGACTAGTCTTTTAATAAATGGTATTACCATAAATCTATGTTTGCGTTGTGTAAGTACTATGGTATAATAATCTTCTGTACACTGTTCTAATTTTTATAATATGTAAGCTGAAGTATATACTGTTAAGGTCGCCGACAGGTGGGGATAACTTAATACCGTGTCAGGATGAACCTAAGGGACGTTTGCATGTGGGTGTGGCGGAAAGGCAAATGATGACAAGTGTTTTACATAAGAAAACCCGTTTATTGGATATCATATATGCTTACATCCACAATTGACAGTCCACTTCTCTACAGTCCTTCGGAGTGGCGAGGATTTCCCTTCTGTCGAAGCCCCAGGGCGGATGAGATGAGATCGCTGGACAGCTGCTCGCAGAGGTGCTGAGGCGTCCTATGTTGTTGGCGGCGACACAACACAACACAGATCACGGCTGTTTGCTGGATGCGGAGGAGACTCTCCCCGACCATGGAGATTCCGATTTTTATAGTTCTTCGCTCGCTATTCCAATTTCCGATTGGTCCCTCATCCCCTTTCCCGTTTTTCGATTGATCTCTCCTTTGTTTCTAAGCGAAACTCGGGACGACCCGGGTCATGGGAAAGGTCCGATTCGGGAGTGTCCATCTGGCGCCTTTTTGACCATTGTGTTCAGAGATAGTTGATAAATTTACAAGACTCAAACTCTTGTAAATTTTACAAGAGTTTGAGTCTTGTAAACTTTGTAAACACACAAACATCTTACAAGACTCGCAATTAACGGGCTAAATTGCGATTTCTGTCATCTAGGAACTTTTACGATTCAAGCGCGATGTTTTTCTATCTATTAAACTGTTCCCCCCCTTCCGAAGTTGTCTTCTTAGATCGACTATTTATGAGCACTCGAGTCAGAATTTCACCTATTTATGAGCTTTTGTGTCACAATTCTATTTATTTATGAGCTTTCGTGTCAGAATTCTACTCTTCCGTTTGACATGACGGATCGTTTTTAACACGTGTTTTCCGGCACGTGTTCCGACACTCGTTGTTTACATTTTGCGTCGCGATGTCTAGATCAAGAGCTTTTTTTTCTTTTTTCTCTCTCTCTCTTTTCTATATAATCTATTGTTATGATTTAAATGCAAGAATTTCGTAATTTACGGACCTCGTCTGCAACTTCACATTATCCGACCCTCGATCAACCGTCACATCGGTTAACCGACCGCGTTCCTAGTCAACAAATTCAAATGTCCGCTAGTGATATGGAGCTCCAATATTGGCTATGCCTTGGCTGCTTTAATATTATTTTTGTTAAATTTTTGCGTGTTTTAGCTGGCAACACTGGCTAGACGACGAAAAGGAGGCAAATATTTAAACCAGGCTTAATTTTCTATTTTCTTTATTTTTGTATTTATTTTGTGCAAAATAAAGAAATAATTTTTAACGATACAATAGCGACGATTATTATTTTAAAAAAAAATTGTTAGGCTTAACAGCGATGAAAATTCAACGCGAAGTAGGTTAATAGCGATATACTAATATACTAAATACATGGGATATACTAATATACTATACTAATAATGTATTTTTTCATACTTTTCGGTTATCCGTTTTTTCAGTTATCCGACCAACCCCAGTCCCCAATTGAGTCGGATAATCGATGCTCTACTGTACTTCTATCATCAATTACATGGAAATGTGATACAGAGAGGACCATTTTAATGAATGCAGTGGAATAACTCAAAAAATATGCATTCTATAAAAAAACCGTTAAACAATAAATGCTTGACTTCAATGAGGCTGCAAAGCTATCAGTTTCATCACAGATGGCAATTGAATCGGTGAAAATGGGGTCACCTTCATTTTCTTAAATGGGAACCCCCATTTTTTATTACATATTCTGATTTTACATTAAAAATTAAACAATCTTTTATTCAAAACATCTTTCGAAAATGAACTAATTAGAAGTTATGGGTATTTGAAGTCTTTTGTGGCTGTCACATCATGCATCATGCACAAATCTGTGGTTGTCTGTGAATATTACTGAAAAAGGGAAGAAAAATGCTTATAAGTTGTTAGGAAGCAAGTATTACTTGGTGGAATTATTCTTTTTGTTCAAACAATGAATGGATACAAAACTAACGCTACTGCATATTATAGCAGTGAAACTTGTGATGAAAAGGGGATGTCGATCTTAATACCAACAAGCTTGGAGACCAATAATAACATCATTAAATTTCTTTTTTAATGTTTTAATTTTTTGGGATTTTTTCAGAAGTAGATTACAGAATAGTTATTGTTGAGGAGGTCGGAGTGGCGAGCAGTTCTAAGTTCTGTCAAATTCGGATGATTCATTTTTAATAGTTGCAGATTTTTCAGATAGCTTCTGGAAAATCGTCATTAATATGATTATAAACAAGAAAAGAAAAAAATAGAGATATTCTATTCCACCGATAATTAAATTAATGAAAATTCCAACTTCTACGCTGCAAAAAAGTGCTTCTTGCCGGTATAACTTTCCTTCCTCTAATGCAGGATAGAAATAAAAAATATTGAATGCTTGACCACAAATAGATAAACATACAACAATAACAGAAACGATAATTCTAGTGTATTTAATCACGTCGTACAATTCTTTACGACAGAAATATTCTGATTTCGTCAATTTAAATTCGGGGTTAATTTTACTCTTTTTATAATACTGAAAGTGAGAGCGAAAGTTAAAACCAAATAAGCAACAGCCATTTTGGCAAAGATGACGTTATTCTTGATAAGAAAGTACAACGACTGACAAGGAATCGTCTTTGACAAAACCGGTATTGTCATGGAAAACATCAAACAGAAATGTATCCAGTAGAAACATTCGATGAAGAATGAATGAGATTTTATTAGAATTTGGTGAACATTAACATCATTTCGGTGGTGGCAGGAACAAGGGACGAAGAAAGTATATCCGTAAACTCTTGCTATAGATGTGAACGACGATAAAACGCCGTTCAAACATATCTCTTTTTCTGTGTTCATATTTTGTCTTTTTTTGATATAGTCGTCTTCGCGCTTGAATTCTTGCCAAAAACTTTTCCATTACTTCGTAACACTTACTAATTTTCTAGAAATGTAATTAGAAATGTGGATGCTGGGAGGTGGACAGAGTCTCGTTCCTCCTTTTTCTCTCGGCTAACAGGTCAGTGAGACCTGCCCACGTCAAGATGGCGGTTCGGATGTTACCGTTACGCGAGTGAGAGTGCGGAAGAGGATGGGTCCGACGGTAGAGCGGCGGCGATATTCGAATAAAGGACATTACAACGGATCATAACAACAACAACAATTTATTAAGGCTAACGTTACAATTACAAAAGAGGCGAGCGACTGTCGCCTAAGTTCGGATCCGCGGAGGGAGAGTTTACACGACTTTGGGGAAGTCATACCTCGTGATCCGGGTCGGTTTTTCCTCTAGGTCAAGTATTCCTTGGATTGCGGTCGGTTTTTCTCAGGACTTCGGCGCACACACACTGTCTAAGTGACACTACGTAACCGACCCCCTTTTCCTCTTTCGTCGCCCTTTTATCGTCTCGGTCACGTTTCTCGGTTTCACCAACCAACATTATTCTAATGTTGTTCCTCATGATTCATGTTTTCTCCGTGGGAACCAAGCAATAAAATATTTTATTATTAGCGGTTTGGTTCCGGCGGGTTCGAATTTTCACAGATGGAATTTAAATTATACGTTCGTTAGATTATTAAAATCAGCGTAAAGATGTTATGTGTGTCTGTAAAATGAAAGATTGCAAGAACTGCCCGTAGATAAAAATGCAATATACTCGTGTTACGATCAATTAAACGATTGCGGATACCAAACCTGAGTATGCATATGTCCTTCATCGTAATTAGTGTACAGAATTGAAGGTTAATGCAATAAATATATAGTATATTGTGTTTCCACACGGAATCTAATCATTAATAACTGTAGGATAGTAAACTAAAGGCAGATTCATGTTTAATCAGAAGAAGTGATGCTAAATTACGATGAAATTTTAATTTCGTAATTTATATATTATATATTTTGAACTCATTAATCAATTCAGTACTTTTTTGTTTGGAATATCTTTTATTAATAGCCGAAAGTTGTGTATCTTCATCCTTTTATTTTTGGTACCCAAAATGCAATTCAGACAAGTAATTCTTAGAAAGTTTTAACGGTCAATTCTATTAAGGTAGTGAATAGTCTAATCATAATAAACGTAATCGCCAACTATTGACCGATTGGATAAAACCACTACATATTGGTAGTTGATCGTGTAGTTCGTGCTTGCCAACGGGACTGACCATGTGGAGTTTTCCGGGTTTTCTTTACGTTAGTAACACTTAAATAGGGGCCAGTTTTCCTTAATTGATCTTTCGGAAGGTACTCCGCTTTGGTAGATCGTCCATGTGTCGTAATACCGTAACAAAATAAAATAAACATAATCAAAATAAAAGCGTCACACTTTACCATGGGCGATATAGGCTAGAAGCTCGTGTTTAACTAGCTTCTACAAGATAAGACCCCGCGTGTCTAGCCGAACAATTCCATTGCTTTTATCTTAATGCTAATTATCTTATTTTTAATCTGAATGCTTTTATCTTTATGCTAATTAGTTTTTGTATATTAATTTCTTATTTTTTTTAGTATTTAACGCTATACTAATTCTCTATAAAATGTGTTTTTTCGGATGTATTTTGAAATGTCTAGAACAAATTAATTGGATTTACATTGATTCGTATGAAAATAATTGCCTCGGTTTTCATCGGTTTCGAATTTCGCCGATTGTTTTCGGACGGATTATCGACGAAAACCGAGGTATCACTGTGTTTATATACTTACTTTTTCAAAACTATCTTGGCTTTCTATTTAAATTATTTTTTTTCATTATTCAATTTACCTCTCATGGGTAAAATATTATATTATTTAAATATTAACCAAAAAAAATTAAATTAAACTATTAGTATTTTAAGGTAATATCGTTATTGTATAACAACTTTTGTTAGACATTTAAAAATAAAATAAATTTCAATTTTTTTAAATTTATAAACAAACTTTTCTAGAAAAACTAAAATTTTTTGTTTGTATATTAAATATTTTTTATTAATAAAATTTAAGATTTGTTTTAGTTTTTCACATTACAGTAGTACCTCAGAATACGAAATTAATCCGTCCCTAAACTGTCATGAAAATGTCGTAAGGTGAATCATTTTTCCTCATATGATTACGTGTAAAACCAAATAATCCGTTTTAACACGAAAAACACTCAAATTAAAGCTAAGTAGTCCATTGAAAAAAATAACTTTAGTAAGGAAAACACTGAAAAATGCGTTTTGTATAATGTATAAATATCCATAATAGAATAACAGTTGATAAAAAAAAATGTAGCTTTATTTGCACTTTACCTTTGAGGATAGACGACGATAGAGGCGTAAACTGGTGGTGGAAAAGAGGGAGGAGGGAAATGATACTAAAACTTAACTTACATAACATAATGTATCAATAACTAAAAATAACTTAACACTAATTTTTTAAAATCTTCTCTGTTTTATATATTTTTTAAAATTTTTTATTTACCTCTCCTTTTGCTTTTTCTCCTTCACTGGATAGAGGTCGCTTGGTAAAATATCTATCCAAAGAGGTTTGGCTTTGCCTACCTTTTAAAATGTTTCTAAAATAACTTAGGCAAATATCATTAAACTGAGCAGCAATGCGGCCAGTGTGAACCTTTTCGGGATGTTTCTTTTCAATAAAATCGGTCACAGTCACAATCAGAAAGAACACGTGATCATGACGGTGGCGCTGCGAAAGTAATGTAACATCGTATGGTGAGCTTTTGTTCGTACCGTGGAGCAAAAATATGTTCGAATTTCATGTCGTATACTGAAAATTTCGTATGCTGAAGCGTTCGTATGTAGAGGTATTACTGTATTTAGTTTTGTTTTATATTTGTTGTGTGCATTATTTCTTGTGGGAGAGGGAGGGGGCCCGGTAGAAAAAATGTCTTAGGCCCCAAAGTGGGTTAATCCGGCCCTGAGTAAATCTATTTTATTATATAATATCTATAATATGTAGCAGTTAAACAGGAGCAAACCTCGGAAACTCTACAGTCTATTCCATTTATGTTTCCAAAGTAGTTACAATATGTGTCTGTTTACCAATAATTTTATTACATTTGTGTTAAAAAGATAACTATAGTTAGCATAAATAACGCCAACTATTGACATTAATGATTAATTCATATAATTGTTTACTGGTATAAGAACTATTGGTTTTAATTATATTGTCTGCATTTGTTGCAACAAAATAGTTTGCATCCAGATGTAATTCTCCTACTTAATGATGTATTTTTAATGTTTCCGAACTAAATAATACTTATTAAAATCGAAATTCAAGTTTTACAAACTACTACGAATATTATAGAAGACCGTTTTACTATAAATTACTAAGTCGTTTTATTCTAAATGTTGATTATACAAAAAGTAGGTCAGACAAGGACAGTTAAGACTGGACTCCACATTAACTGAAAACAGAAACTCAGAAACAGAATTGAAACATACAGAGTGTAAAGGTCGCCTTTGGCGGCCTGAGTCAAAGAAACCGCCCGACTGAGATAATTGCTCCCACCTGGAGCCGGGGCCATAAACGGCCGGAAGGATCAAAGGTGTAGCGTCTCCACTTAAGGGTCAATGTGTTGGCCACGTGCCGGCCAGCTTGGGAAAATAAATGTAAATAAAGCGCGGACGCAAATGTAAGCTACGTCGGCGGGAAATAGGGCGGACGTCTTTGAAGGCTCTAAGAAAGGGAAGGAACTGATTGGTCGCAGGAGGTAGTAGCAGAATCCCTTAAATTGGAAGGGTGGCAAAAAAACGAGGAGAAAGGGCGAGAGACCGGATACGTGGTGGTCTCTAACACTAGGTAGACCTTTGAGGCGTATAGAGAGAGTGTTCTCCTCTTGGAAAGTCCTCTGGAAAAAGGTTGGTGTAGAGACGGACGGCCACGCGGTTAAGCCATCTCCGGAAAAGTGACTCGTGTTCCCCGGCCAGACAAGCCGACGTGCGGCATCACAGCTTCGGTACATTAGCGTACGTAATGTTATTGCATAGTGTACATCTTTGTAAATATTTGTAAATAAACTGTATATAACTAATTATTGAGTGTGGAGGTGTGACTTTCCACGGACCATCTAACGGACAATCTCGAGGCGTAAAGAACAACTCGGGACGGAACATTTGTAAAGATCACGTGACGAGTAAGAAGGATCTTCACTGGCGCAGTCTTCGACAGGATATTCTTGCAAATCTTCAGGAGATTCTCGCAAGACGACAGGAAAGTACTGAGCCCACATTCGAAGACTTTGGATACTTACGGAAGGAAGAGTAGCCGGAAATCAAGGCGGAACAGAACTCAACATTGGTAAGTTGTTCTTGATTATTTGTATTCAGAATGCCGGGACGCGGAAGGACTCAAGGGTCAAAAAGGGGTATGCCATGTTCTGAGGATCAGGGAGGTCGGGCTGATCTTAGTCAATCCCAGGAAATGGATACGGAGCCGGAAAGGGAAATTTTGGACTCCGAGGTCGAGGTTACGGACAACCAGAATGAAATAGAGGGGCGTGAGTCTGACGAGTTAGAGAAATTACGCTTGCAGATTAGACTAGCCGAGATAGAAACTAAAAACAAAGAGATAGAATCTAAAACCAAAGAAATGGACATTAGAAAGAGCGAAAAAGAAATGGAAACGCAAATTAGACTAGCCGAAATAGAGTTAGAGAGAGATCGTCTACGAAGTGATTCTAGGACTAGTAATAACTCTGAGCTGGGAGGTAACTTGGATAGCCTAGCTAGAAAAATCAGATGGGCTTTACCTAAAATGCCAGACAAGGAGGCGGAAGTACCGTCGTGGTTTCGGGCCGTAGAGGTAGTTTTACAAACGTACGATGTGCCGGAAGAACTCCAGGGGCAGCTAGTTTTAACGGTGCTATCGGAGAAATGTAAAACGGCGTTAAATAGGCTTACGGCAGACGAGATCAGGGATTACCAAACCTTAAAACAGTTCATACTAGACGAGCTGAGACTGTCTGCTGCTGAGTACCTCAAAGAGTTCACTTCCGCTGAAAAGGGAAGCAAAGAAACGTGGCCCCAATTCGCGGCTAGAATGGAGGATCTCTATCGGTATTATCTGAATAGTAGAGGCGTAGATTCTTTTGAGCAGCTAACAAAATTAGTGGTCTCGGATCACCTTAAGACTAAGTTAGATGCTGACACTAAGCGTTACGTTTTATTGCAAGAAGGTAAAGGCTGGTTCCCACCGGAAGAGTTAGCCAGATACGCAGATAAGCATGCGGAGGCTGTGGGAAAGGGTGACTTTAGAGTTATATCTGAATTCGAAAGGGATAGAACAGTCACTAGAACTGGAGGCATGAGCGCGAACAATGGAGGATCAAGAATGAGATGCTATGTCTGTGACCAAATGGGTCATCTCAGAAGGGATTGTCCTCGGAGACATATTAAAGAGGAAGGACCGAAGTCTAAAGCAACGCGAGCGGTTAAAATAGACGAAACGGTAGAATCGGACGAGCAGCTAGTAGCGAGGGTAAAGGTGAACAGGGAAACGGTCAGCGGAAACGTACCCGTTAGTGTAAACAAAAATCTCCTGCTCGCTTGTAAAGGTAATAAATTTTCTGCAATAGTGGACACGGGGGTAGATATGACGGTTATTAGGAAGTCTGTAGTGCCTGTTTACGTGTCGCGGGTAGCGAGAAAGGTTAAGTTAATCAGCGCATTTGGGCAGCAGGTATCAGCAGTGTTAGCGACAATACCTGTAAGACTAGAAGGGAGGTCGAGTAAAAAGAAAAATGATTACGCTCCAGCCTTGATAACTTGCGCATTAACTGACGAACTTAGCTGCGGTACAGATGCATTACTTTCGGCAGCCGATTATTGCGTTTTGAGGAGAGTCGAACGGACGAAAACGAATAGGCGACGGAAACCAGTCGCGAAGGTTACGGTTGCGAAAGAAAGCGGGGAAAATAGGACGAGCCCCACGACAAATAAAAAGAGCGATGCTAGAAAATATTGTAAGGCGGGTCATAGTCGGCAGGCAAGCGTTCCCCTTCGGCTAGTTGACCGCACGCCTCTTAAGGAACAATCGGTCCCTAGGGCATTGGTAGCGCGGGATAATAAGGCAAAAATCGCGCACAGAAGAGGGAAAAATCGTAATGAGATCGACGTACTATCCAGACGGGAAATCAGGAGCAATCCGGAACCCCCAGATCGTACAGATAAGGCAGTTAATTTCGGTATTAAGTCCTTCGGATAGATGTAATCAGTATCTACCAGGCGATTCTGAATGCAATGTGACGGGACAATTTGCCGAAGATTGTATTGACTGTGTAAAATATCTTTTTTCTGTAAAATATTAAATACTGTATATTGTTAGTATAGTTTATTATCTGTAATAACTTGATCCTTGTAATAAGAAAGGAGGAAGTGTAGAGTAACAAAACAATTTGTACGGTAAAGATTGCTGTTTGTCGTGGTAGTATTGTTTAGGTCAAACCGGCTTTTGTTGAAGCGCAGTTTGAACCTTGTCGGTGGGAGGTGTAAAGGTCGCCTTTGGCGGCCTGAGTCAAAGAAACCGCCCGACTGAGATAATTGCTCCCACCTGGAGCCGGGGCCATAAACGGCCGGAAGGATCAAAGGTGTAGCGTCTCCACTTAAGGGTCAATGTGTTGGCCACGTGCCGGCCAGCTTGGGAAAATAAATGTAAATAAAGCACGGACGCAAATGTAAGCTACGTCGGCGGGAAATAGGGCGGACGTCTTTGAAGGCTCTAAGAAAGGGAAGGAACTGATTGGTCGCAGGAGGTAGTAGCAGAATCCCTTAAATTGGAAGGGTGGCAGAAAAACGAGGAGAAAGGGCGAGAGACCGGATACGTGGTGGTCTCTAACACTAGGTAGGCCTTTGAGGCGTATAGAGAGAGTGTTCTCCTCTTGGAAAGTCCTCTGGAAAAAGGTTGGTGTAGAGACGGACGGCCACGCGGTTAAGCCATCTCCGGAAAAGTGACTCGTGTTCCCCGGCCAGACAAGCCGACGTGCGGCATCACAGCTTCGGTACATTAGCGTACGTAATGTTATTGCATAGTGTACATCTTTGTAAATATTTGTAAATAAACTGTATATAACTAATTATTGAGTGTGGAGGTGTGACTTTCCACGGACCATCTAACGGACAATCTCGAGGCGTAAAGAACAACTCGGGACGGAACATTTGTAAAGATCACGTGACGAGTAAGAAGGATCTTCACTCAGAGTTTTCGTTTCAGTTATGTTTTCGTTTTAGCTTGACTCCACTAGCACGTTGTAGAGTACCTAGATATCTAGGTACTCTAGAACGTTACGTGGAAGTGCGCCATCAGTTGATCAGTTTTGTAATTGTCGTAGAGTCAAACATGGACGACGCTACGGATTTTGCCTTGCTTTCTCTGCATTTATTAACAATTTCATTGTTAATAATCATTGAATTATTTACATTTTTTGTCGTATTTTCTAACATCTTCAATGAATAATTCCAAATTTATTTGTTTCCTCATCTTTTTCGCTACACTTTCTGCCATTACGACAACAAACTACACGTGACAATCACTGACTACGCGTCACAAATCCTTCGCGTTTTTATTGGTTGCAGTACGACAGAAGCGTGGAACGAAAACGGAAAAGTTAAATAATTTTTAACTCTGCTTTCAGTCTTGTTTCTGCCCAACTGAACCTTCCAAAACTGAAAGTTTCGTCAGTTTGGCTTTCAGTTTTACGATTACGTCGCCGATTTTGGTAATGTGGAGTGCAGGCTGTTAGACTGATGACGTAGGCTGTCGCTTTTCGAGGTTGCATCGATGCTCTCGCGATAGCGTGATTTACAGAAGTCACACCTACTTTTTTCTGACTCGAGCCAATTAGGAATATTAATTTTTTTAACCAATCAGATGATGGCGGGAAGGTTTAAATTCGATTTATGTCGATAGATGGCCGTCTAAAATTTCATATTTATTTTAATTTTCTTTCTTTTATTGTAATTTCTCGACAACTAAAGGATATTCCAAAACAAAGTTGGAGAATCCAACTACTTGTGAAAATTCTACGACTTCACGAAATTGTCCAGGTATTTTATATGAATTTTTTGCGGATATATTACGTCGCTCACCACTGCCACACGATCGCCCTTGACGTATATATACGTCGCTCACTGCTGAGTGGATATCTCTAACCCAAAATCTTAATTCGAATCTTCGACGAAATCTTCTAGCTAAATGAAACGAGCCGTACAAACAAAATTTGTAAACAGTGTCGCTATCGTTCGCCATCTTGAATACTGAACGCGTGCGCCAAATGTAAACGGATTGCCGCTTGTGTGGTTGTGCTGCCGCGCGGCGAAGATGCGTTTGCGACACCGCTTTTCCTTGCCGCGCCGCATGTGTGCATCCTCCTTAAAGTGTGGACTCAGGTTGGACTGTAACGTACTTGCTGTTGTATAGGACTCGTAGAGTTCTACGATTGATACGTTCGTAAGCGAAAGTCGAAAAGTGCTCTTCCAACGGACCTGTTACGGAATTATTGTCGGTTATAACTTTGATTTGGTGCTTACGTGGAAATCTAGTCTGTAAACGTTGTTCTATTTGGTGTCATCGAGGGTTACTGTGTATCTATTTTCTGTATTTTTGTTTCGTCAATATAAACGTTTGTGAATTGTTAACCCGATTTGGTGTTTGAACTTTACTGATGCCATACATACATACATACATACATTCTTATATTTAGGTACAAAAGTACATTTCTCGGCCCGCGTATGCATTACCGAGAGGTTTGTAAAATATTAAATAGAGTAACATTGAGTAAATATATATATACATTAGTACAATTAAAGTAAGTAAAGAATAAATAGAATAAGTACATAAGTATATGTAAGAACAATATAGTATTTGTAATAATAATTCATAGTGTTTAAATGAATAAATTAAACGAACAAAAAACAAAACAGACAAAAAAATTATAGTTATTATAGGTAATTATACTTGCTGAAAACTGTTGGACATCCGTGGTAGTCAGGGCCGCCGTAAGCGGGCGTGCAAGGCGTGCACCGCACGCGGGCGGCACGTCCAGGGGACGGCAAATTGGTATTGCTGGCAAGCTCAGCGTAGGTAGTCGTAGTTAAACAGGGGCGGCATAATCAGTATTGAACACGGGCGCTCAAACAGCTAGCAGCGCTGCTGGTGTAGTCATAGTTTTATTCAGCAATTAAAATGTCAAAATGTTTGCCTGTAGCGAAAAAAGCAGAGATCCAAAATGGAAGAATGCCTGATGAGTGGTCTACAGGTGATCCAGTATGTCTATAGTTTAAGACACTTTGCCTTTGACAAGGCGCAACTCTCAGACGATGTAGAGTTCACGCACTAAGGGACGACCTAATAAGCAGCACCTCTCAATGCACAACTGAAGCATACATAAACACATTGATTTCCACAAAAAACTAAAGTTTCGTACTACAGTTGAAAACACGTCGAATACATCAGGGCAGTTAATGTGTTCGACGCTTTACTTTACTGATGCCTTCCGAAAATTCTTTTAAAAAAACTAGCCCATTCTTAGGCGTTACAAGCATGGCGAAAACTCAAATAACTCAGGTAGAAAACCGCTGTTAAAAAACCACAACCAAAATTTCAGTGTACAAAAAACGGAACGGCTTATTTACTAATAGACAGTTTCAGAGTATAACAAGCAGTAACGTGCCGTCATTGGAAGCGATAAAAGCGCCGATGCCACCTTCCAATGACCTTCCCTTGTATTTTATAAAATATAAATTTTCATATTTTAATGTACTTTGCATTAATTAAAATTGATATTTTATTATAACTGCATTATGTACAGTACCTTTTACAAATTTCTATACTATATAAAAATAAACGATAAAATTGCTATTGTATATTCGAATAATTCGGTTGTGAAAAAAGTGTCGAAACCGGGTCAGTTTCCAATCAGAGAGATTATATAGGCATTGTCACATGCAATTTACAAAGCGCCAACCTCACCCGGTTTAGCTAGTAGAAGCAACACACGCATAAAGCATCTAATTTTATATCCCTGACCGGTTCTAAGCTGTCTCTCTCCAAATATATGTTCTTTAAACTTTAAAAGACCGCGCCAAAAAGCGATCGCTTGCCTGTAGAACAAGTAAACATTTAGAAATTTTAAAATTAAAACTTAAAAAGTTATTTAAAATAAAAATAACCTGAGTTTGTGATGTCTCTCTGCAAATAATATGTTGTTTCAGCTTGTAATAACTGCGCCAAAGAGCGATGTTATGTAAAATAAAAAAATACCTATATCCGCCTCGTCTTTCTTCAAATATATGTTTGTCTGGCTTTTAATATCGTCGCCAAAAGAGCGATGCTCGCCTACAAAATAATAAAAACATTTAGAAATTTGAAATTAAACTTACAAAGTTATTTAAGATAAGAAAATACCTAGGTCCGCCTCGTCTTTCTTCAAATATATGTTTGTCTGGCTTTTAATATCGTCGCCAAAGAGCGATGCTCGCCTACAAAATAATAAAAACATTTAGAAATTTGAAATTAAACTTACAAAAGTTATTTAAGATAAGAAAATACCTAGGTCCGCCTCGTCTTTCTTCAAATATATGTTCGTCTGGCTTTTAATATCGTCGCCAAAGAGCGATGCTCGCCTACAAAATAATAAAAACATTTAGAAATTTGAAATTAAACTTAAAAAGTCATTTAAGATAAGAAAAATACCTAGGTCCGCCTCGTCTTTCTTCAAATATATGTTCGTCTAGCTTTTAATATCGTCGGCCAAAAAGCGATGCTCGCCTACAAAATAATAAAAACATTTAGAAATTTGAAATTAAACTTAAAAAGTCATTTAAGAATAAGAAAATACCTAGGTCCGCCTCGTCTTTCTTCAAATATATGTTCGTCTGGCTTTTAATATCGTCGCCAAAGATCGATGCTCGCCTACAGAATAATAAAAACATCTAGAAATTTGAAATTAAAATATAAAAAGTTATTTAAAATAAGTAAGTACCTAAGTCCGCCTCGTCTTTCTTCAAATATATGTTCGTCTGGCTTTTTAATATCGTCGCCAAAGATCGATGCTCGCCTACAGAATAATAAAAACATTTAGAAATTTGAAATTAAAATATAAAAAGTTATTTAAAATAAGTAAGTACCTAGGTCCGCCTCGTCTTTCTTCAAATATATGTTCGTCTGGCTTTTAATATCGTCGCCAAAGATCGATGCTCGCCTACAGAATAATAAAAACATTTAGAAATTTGAAATTAAAATATAAAAAGTTATTTAAAATAAGTAAGTACCTAGGTCCGCCTCGTCTTTCTTCAAATATATGTTCGTCTGGCTTTTAATATCGTCGCCAAAGATCGATGCTCGCCTACAGAATAATAAAAACATCTAGAAATTTGAAATTAAAATATAAAAAGTTATTTAAAATAAGTAAGTACCTAGGTCCGCCTCGTCTTTCTTCAAATATATGTTCGTCTGGCTTTTAATATCGTCGCCAAAGATCGATGCTCGCCTACAGAATAATAAAAACATTTAGAAATTTGAAATTAAAATATAAAAAGTTATTTAAAATAAGTAAGTACCTAGGTCCGCCTCGTCTTTCTTCAAATATATGTTCGTCTGGCTTTTAATATCGTCGCCAAAGATCGATGCTCGCCTACAGAATAATAAAAACATTTAGAAATTTGAAATTAAAATATAAAAAGTTATTTAAAATAAGTAAGTACCTAGGTCCGCCTCGTCTTTCTTCAAATATATGTTCGTCTGGCTTTTAATATCGTCGCCAAAGATCGATGCTCGCCTACAGAATAATAAAAACATCTAGAAATTTGAAATTAAAATATAAAAAGTTATTTAAAATAAGTAAGTACCTAAGTCCGCCTCGTCTTTCTTCAAATATATGTTCGTCTGGCTTTTAATATCGTCGCCAAAGATCGATGCTCGCCTACAGAATAATAAAAACATCTAGAAATTTGAAATTAAAATATAAAAAGTTATTTAAAATAAGTAAGTACCTAGGTCCGCCTCGTCTTTCTTCAAATATATGTTCGTCTGGCTTTTAATATCGTCGCCAAAGATCGATGCTCGCCTACAGAATAATAAAAACATCTAGAAATTTGAAATTAAAATATAAAAAGTTATTTAAAATAAGTAAGTACCTAGGTCCGCCTCGTCTTTCTTCAAATATATGTTCGTCTGGCTTTTAATATCGTCGCCAAAGATCGATGCTCGCCTACAGAATAATAAAAACATCTAGAAATTTGAAATTAAAATATAAAAAGTTATTTAAAATAAGTAAGTACCTAAGTCCGCCTCGTCTTTCTTCAAATATATGTTCGTCTGGCTTTTAATATCGTCGCCAAAGATCGATGCTCGCCTACAGAATAATAAAAACATCTAGAAATTTGAAATTAAAATATAAAAAGTTATTTAAAATAAGTAAGTACCTAGGTCCGCCTCGTCTTTCTTCAAATATATGTTCGTCTGGCTTTTAATATCGTCGCCAAAGATCGATGCTCGCCTACAGAATAATAAAAACATTTAGAAATTTGAAATTAAAATATAAAAAGTTATTTAAAATAAGTAAGTACCTAGGTCCGCCTCGTCTTTCTTCAAATATATGTTCGTCTGGCTTTTAATATCGTCGCCAAAGATCGATGCTCGCCTACAGAATAATAAAAACATTTAGAAATTTGAAATTAAAATATAAAAAGTTATTTAAAATAAGTAAAGTACCTAGGTCCGCCTCGTCTTTCTTCAAATATATGTTCGTCTGGCTTTTAATATCGTCGCCAAAGATCGATGCTCGCCTACAGAATAATAAAAACATCTAGAAATTTGAAATTAAAATATAAAAAGTTATTTAAAATAAGTAAGTACCTAGGTCCGCCTCGTCTTTCTTCAAATATATGTTCGTCTGGCTTTTAATATCGTCGCCAAAGATCGATGCTCGCCTACAGAATAATAAAAACATCTAGAAATTTGAAATTAAAATATAAAAAGTTATTTAAAATAAGTAAGTACCTAGGTCCGCCTCGTCTTTCTTCAAATATATGTTCGTCTGGCTTTTAATATCGTCGCCAAAGATCGATGCTCGCCTACAGAATAATAAAAACATCTAGAAATTTGAAATTAAAATATAAAAAGTTATTTAAAATAAGTAAGTACCTAGGTCCGCCTCGTCTTTCTTCAAATATATGTTCGTCTGGCTTTTAATATCGTCGCCAAAGATCGATGCTCGCCTACAGAATAATAAAAACATCTAGAAATTTGAAATTAAAATATAAAAAGTTATTTAAAATAAGTAAGTACCTAGGTCCGCCTCGTCTTTCTTCAAATATATGTTCGTCTGGCTTTTAATATCGTCGCCAAAGATCGATGCTCGCCTACAGAATAATAAAAACATCTAGAAATTTGAAATTAAAATATAAAAAGTTATTTAAAATAAGTAAGTACCTAGGTCCGCCTCGTCTTTCTTCAAATATATGTTCGTCTGGCTTTTAATATCGTCGCCAAAGATCGATGCTCGCCTACAGAATAATAAAAACATCTAGAAATTTGAAATTAAAATATAAAAAGTTATTTAAAATAAGTAAGTACCTAGGTCCGCCTCGTCTTTCTTCAAATATATGTTCGTCTGGCTTTTAATATCGTCGCCAAAGATCGATGCTCGCCTACAGAATAATAAAAACATCTAGAAATTTGAAATTAAAATATAAAAGTTATTTAAAATAAGTAAGTACCTAGGTCCGCCTCGTCTTTCTTCAAATATATGTTCGTCTGGCTTTTAATATCGTCGCCAAAGATCGATGCTCGCCTACAGAATAATAAAAACATCTAGAAATTTGAAATTAAAATATAAAAAGTTATTTAAAATAAGTAAGTACCTAGGTCCGCCTCGTCTTTCTTCAAATATATGTTCGTCTGGCTTTTAATATCGTCGCCAAAGATCGATGCTCGCCTAC
The DNA here is from genome assembly GCF_030686945.1 of Centruroides vittatus. NCBI lineage: Eukaryota > Metazoa > Arthropoda > Arachnida > Scorpiones > Buthidae > Centruroides > Centruroides vittatus. The sequence continues at coordinate 611,969 of NW_027120871.1, forward strand.
AGAATAATAAAAACATTTAGAAATTTGAAATTAAAATATAAAAAGTTATTTAAAATAAGTAAGTACCTAGGTCCGCCTCGTCTTTCTTCAAATATATGTTCGTCTGGCTTTTAATATCGTCGCCAAAGATCGATGCTCGCCTACAGAATAATAAAAACATCTAGAAATTTGAAATTAAAATATAAAAAGTTATTTAAAATAAGTAAGTACCTAGGTCCGCCTCGTCTTTCTTCAAATATATGTTCGTCTGGCTTTTAATATCGTCGCCAAAGATCGATGCTCGCCTACAGAATAATAAAAACATTTAGAAATTTGAAATTAAAATATAAAAAGTTATTTAAAATAAGTAAGTACCTAGGTCCGCCTCGTCTTTCTTCAAATATATGTTCGTCTGGCTTTTAATATCGTCGCCAAAGATCGATGCTCGCCTACAGAATAATAAAAACATCTTAGAAATTTGAAATTAAAATATAAAAAGTTATTTAAAATAAGTAAGTACCTAGGTCCGCCTCGTCTTTCTTCAAATATATGTTCGTCTGGCTTTTAATATCGTCGCCAAAGATCGATGCTCGCCTACAGAATAATAAAAACATTTAGAAATTTGAAATTAAAATATAAAAAGTTATTTAAAATAAGTAAGTACCTAGGTCCGCCTCGTCTTTCTTCAAATATATGTTCGTCTGGCTTTTAATATCGTCGCCAAAGATCGATGCTCGCCTACAGAATAATAAAAACATCTTAGAAATTTGAAATTAAAATATAAAAGTTATTTTAGATAAAAAAAATACCAAAGTTCGCCTCGTCTTTCTTCAAATATATGTTCGTCTGGCTTTTAATATCGTCGCCAAAGATCGATGCTCGCCTACAGAATAATAAAAACATTTAGAAATTTGAAATTAAAATATAAAAAGTTATTTAAAATAAGTAAGTACCTAGGTCCGCCTCGTCTTTCTTCAAATATATGTTCGTCTGGCTTTTAATATCGTCGCCAAAGATCGATGCTCGCCTACAGAATAATAAAAACATTTAGAAATTTGAAATTAAAATATAAAAAGTTATTTAAAATAAGTAAGTACCTAGGTCCGCCTCGTCTTTCTTCAAATATATGTTCGTCTGGCTTTTAATATCGTCGCCAAAGATCGATGCTCGCCTACAGAATAATAAAAACATTTAGAAATTTGAAATTAAAATATAAAAAGTTATTTAAAATAAGTAAGTACCTAAGTCCGCCTCGTCTTTCTTCAAATATATGTTCGTCTGGCTTTTAATATCGTCGCCAAAGATCGATGCTCGCCTACAGAATAATAAAAACATTTAGAAATTTGAAATTAAAATATAAAAAGTTATTTAAAATAAGTAAGTACCTAGGTCCGCCTCGTCTTTCTTCAAATATATGTTCGTCTGGCTTTTAATATCGTCGCCAAAGATCGATGCTCGCCTACAGAATAATAAAAACATCTAGAAATTTGAAATTAAAATATAAAAAGTTATTTAAAATAAGTAAGTACCTAGGTCCGCCTCGTCTTTCTTCAAATATATGTTCGTCTGGCTTTTAATATCGTCGCCAAAGATCGATGCTCGCCTACAGAATAATAAAAACATTTAGAAATTTGAAATTAAAATATAAAAAGTTATTTAAAATAAGTAAGTACCTAGGTCCGCCTCGTCTTTCTTCAAATATATGTTCGTCTGGCTTTTAATATCGTCGCCAAAGATCGATGCTCGCCTACAGAATAATAAAAACATCTAGAAATTTGAAATTAAAATATAAAAAGTTATTTAAAATAAGTAAGTACCTAGGTCCGCCTCGTCTTTCTTCAAATATATGTTCGTCTGGCTTTTAATATCGTCGCCAAAGATCGATGCTCGCCTACAGAATAATAAAAACATTTAGAAATTTGAAATTAAAATATAAAAAGTTATTTAAAATAAGTAAGTACCTAGGTCCGCCTCGTCTTTCTTCAAATATATGTTCGTCTGGCTTTTAATATCGTCGCCAAAGATCGATGCTCGCCTACAGAATAATAAAAACATTTAGAAATTTGAAATTAAAATATAAAAAGTTATTTAAAATAAGTAAGTACCTAGGTCCGCCTCGTCTTTCTTCAAATATATGTTCGTCTGGCTTTTAATATCGTCGCCAAAGATCGATGCTCGCCTACAGAATAATAAAAACATCTAGAAATTTGAAATTAAAATATAAAAAGTTATTTAAAATAAGTAAGTACCTAGGTCCGCCTCGTCTTTCTTCAAATATATGTTCGTCTGGCTTTTAATATCGTCGCCAAAGATCGATGCTCGCCTACAGAATAATAAAAACATCTAGAAATTTGAAATTAAAATATAAAAAGTTATTTAAAATAAGTAAGTACCTAGGTCCGCCTCGTCTTTCTTCAAATATATGTTCGTCTGGCTTTTAATATCGTCGCCAAAGATCGATGCTCGCCTACAGAATAATAAAAACATTTAGAAATTTGAAATTAAAATATAAAAAGTTATTTAAAATAAGTAAGTACCTAGGTCCGCCTCGTCTTTCTTCAAATATATGTTCGTCTGGCTTTTAATATCGTCGCCAAAGATCGATGCTCGCCTACAGAATAATAAAAACATCTAGAAATTTGAAATTAAAATATAAAAAGTTATTTAAAATAAGTAAGTACCTAGGTCCGCCTCGTCTTTCTTCAAATATATGTTCGTCTGGCTTTTAATATCGTCGCCAAAGATCGATGCTCGCCTACAGAATAATAAAAACATTTAGAAATTTGAAATTAAAATATAAAAAGTTATTTAAAATAAGTAAGTACCTAGGTCCGCCTCGTCTTTCTTCAAATATATGTTCGTCTGGCTTTTAATATCGTCGCCAAAGATCGATGCTCGCCTACAGAATAATAAAAACATTTAGAAATTTGAAATTAAAATATAAAAAGTTATTTAAAATAAGTAAGTACCTAGGTCCGCCTCGTCTTTCTTCAAATATATGTTCGTCTGGCTTTTAATATCGTCGCCAAAGATCGATGCTCGCCTACAGAATAATAAAAACATCTAGAAATTTGAAATTAAAATATAAAAAGTTATTTAAAATAAGTAAGTACCTAGGTCCGCCTCGTCTTTCTTCAAATATATGTTCGTCTGGCTTTTAATATCGTCGCCAAAGATCGATGCTCGCCTACAGAATAATAAAAACATCTAGAAATTTGAAATTAAAATATAAAAAGTTATTTAAAATAAGTAAGTACCTAGGTCCGCCTCGTCTTTCTTCAAATATATGTTCGTCTGGCTTTTAATATCGTCGCCAAAGATCGATGCTCGCCTACAGAATAATAAAAACATCTAGAAATTTGAAATTAAAATATAAAAAGTTATTTAAAATAAGTAAGTACCTAGGTCCGCCTCGTCTTTCTTCAAATATATGTTCGTCTGGCTTTTAATATCGTCGCCAAAGATCGATGCTCGCCTACAGAATAATAAAAACATCTAGAAATTTGAAATTAAAATATAAAAAGTTATTTAAAATAAGTAAGTACCTAGGTCCGCCTCGTCTTTCTTCAAATATATGTTCGTCTGGCTTTTAATATCGTCGCCAAAGATCGATGCTCGCCTACAGAATAATAAAAACATCTAGAAATTTGAAATTAAAATATAAAAAGTTATTTAAAATAAGTAAGTACCTAAGTCCGCCTCGTCTTTCTTCAAATATATGTTCGTCTGGCTTTTAATATCGTCGCCAAAGATCGATGCTCGCCTACAGAATAATAAAAACATTTAGAAATTTGAAATTAAAATATAAAAAGTTATTTAAAATAAGTAAGTACCTAGGTCCGCCTCGTCTTTCTTCAAATATATGTTCGTCTGGCTTTTAATATCGTCGCCAAAGATCGATGCTCGCCTACAGAATAATAAAAACATCTAGAAATTTGAAATTAAAATATAAAAAGTTATTTAAAATAAGTAAGTACCTAGGTCCGCCTCGTCTTTCTTCAAATATATGTTCGTCTGGCTTTTAATATCGTCGCCAAAGATCGATGCTCGCCTACAGAATAATAAAAACATTTAGAAATTTGAAATTAAAATATAAAAAGTTATTTAAAATAAGTAAGTACCTAGGTCCGCCTCGTCTTTCTTCAAATATATGTTCGTCTGGCTTTTAATATCGTCGCCAAAGATCGATGCTCGCCTACAGAATAATAAAAACATCTTAGAAATTTGAAATTAAAATATAAAAAGTTATTTAAAATAAGTAAGTACCTAGGTCCGCCTCGTCTTTCTTCAAATATATGTTCGTCTGGCTTTTAATATCGTCGCCAAAGATCGATGCTCGCCTACAGAATAATAAAAACATCTAGAAATTTGAAATTAAAATATAAAAAGTTATTTAAAATAAGTAAGTACCTAGGTCCGCCTCGTCTTTCTTCAAATATATGTTCGTCTGGCTTTTAATATCGTCGCCAAAGATCGATGCTCGCCTACAGAATAATAAAAACATCTAGAAATTTGAAATTAAAATATAAAAAGTTATTTAAAATAAGTAAGTACCTAGGTCCGCCTCGTCTTTCTTCAAATATATGTTCGTCTGGCTTTTAATATCGTCGCCAAAGATCGATGCTCGCCTACAGAATAATAAAAACATCTAGAAATTTGAAATTAAAATATAAAAAGTTATTTAAAATAAGTAAGTACCTAGGTCCGCCTCGTCTTTCTTCAAATATATGTTCGTCTGGCTTTTAATATCGTCGCCAAAGATCGATGCTCGCCTACAGAATAATAAAAACATCTAGAAATTTGAAATTAAAATATAAAAAGTTATTTAAAATAAGTAAGTACCTAGGTCCGCCTCGTCTTTCTTCAAATATATGTTCGTCTGGCTTTTAATATCGTCGCCAAAGATCGATGCTCGCCTACAGAATAATAAAAACATCTAGAAATTTGAAATTAAAATATAAAAAGTTATTTAAAATAAGTAAAGTACCTAGGTCCGCCTCGTCTTTCTTCAAATATATGTTCGTCTGGCTTTTAATATCGTCGCCAAAGATCGATGCTCGCCTACAGAATAATAAAAACATTTAGAAATTTGAAATTAAAATATAAAAAGTTATTTAAAATAAGTAAGTACCTAGGTCCGCCTCGTCTTTCTTCAAATATATGTTCGTCTGGCTTTTAATATCGTCGCCAAAGATCGATGCTCGCCTACAGAATAATAAAAACATCTAGAAATTTGAAATTAAAATATAAAAAGTTATTTAAAATAAGTAAGTACCTAGGTCCGCCTCGTCTTTCTTCAAATATATGTTCGTCTGGCTTTTAATATCGTCGCCAAAGATCGATGCTCGCCTACAGAATAATAAAAACATCTAGAAATTTGAAATTAAAATATAAAAAGTTATTTAAAATAAGTAAGTACCTAGGTCCGCCTCGTCTTTCTTCAAATATATGTTCGTCTGGCTTTTAATATCGTCGCCAAAGATCGATGCTCGCCTACAGAATAATAAAAACATCTAGAAATTTGAAATTAAAATATAAAAAGTTATTTAAAATAAGTAAGTACCTAGGTCCGCCTCGTCTTTCTTCAAATATATGTTCGTCTGGCTTTTAATATCGTCGCCAAAGATCGATGCTCGCCTACAGAATAATAAAAACATCTAGAAATTTGAAATTAAAATATAAAAAGTTATTTAAAATAAGTAAGTACCTAGGTCCGCCTCGTCTTTCTTCAAATATATGTTCGTCTGGCTTTTAATATCGTCGCCAAAGATCGATGCTCGCCTACAGAATAATAAAAACATCTAGAAATTTGAAATTAAAATATAAAAAGTTATTTAAAATAAGTAAGTACCTAGGTCCGCCTCGTCTTTCTTCAAATATATGTTCGTCTGGCTTTTAATATCGTCGCCAAAGATCGATGCTCGCCTACAGAATAATAAAAACATTTAGAAATTTGAAATTAAAATATAAAAAGTTATTTAAAATAAGTAAGTACCTAGGTCCGCCTCGTCTTTCTTCAAATATATGTTCGTCTGGCTTTTAATATCGTCGCCAAAGATCGATGCTCGCCTACAGAATAATAAAAACATCTAGAAATTTGAAATTAAAATATAAAAAGTTATTTAAAATAAGTAAGTACCTAGGTCCGCCTCGTCTTTCTTCAAATATATGTTCGTCTGGCTTTTAATATCGTCGCCAAAGATCGATGCTCGCCTACAGAATAATAAAAACATCTAGAAATTTGAAATTAAAATATAAAAAGTTATTTAAAATAAGTAAGTACCTAGGTCCGCCTCGTCTTTCTTCAAATATATGTTCGTCTGGCTTTTAATATCGTCGCCAAAGATCGATGCTCGCCTACAGAATAATAAAAACATTTAGAAATTTGAAATTAAAATATAAAAAGTTATTTAAAATAAGTAAGTACCTAGGTCCGCCTCGTCTTTCTTCAAATATATGTTCGTCTGGCTTTTAATATCGTCGCCAAAGATCGATGCTCGCCTACAGAATAATAAAAACATCTAGAAATTTGAAATTAAAATATAAAAAGTTATTTAAAATAAGTAAGTACCTAGGTCCGCCTCGTCTTTCTTCAAATATATGTTCGTCTGGCTTTTAATATCGTCGCCAAAGATCGATGCTCGCCTACAGAATAATAAAAACATCTAGAAATTTGAAATTAAAATATAAAAAGTTATTTAAAATAAGTAAGTACCTAGGTCCGCCTCGTCTTTCTTCAAATATATGTTCGTCTGGCTTTTAATATCGTCGCCAAAGATCGATGCTCGCCTACAGAATAATAAAAACATCTAGAAATTTGAAATTAAAATATAAAAAGTTATTTAAAATAAGTAAGTACCTAGGTCCGCCTCGTCTTTCTTCAAATATATGTTCGTCTGGCTTTTAATATCGTCGCCAAAGATCGATGCTCGCCTACAGAATAATAAAAACATCTAGAAATTTGAAATTAAAATATAAAAAGTTATTTAAAATAAGTAAGTACCTAGGTCCGCCTCGTCTTTCTTCAAATATATGTTCGTCTGGCTTTTAATATCGTCGCCAAAGATCGATGCTCGCCTACAGAATAATAAAAACATTTAGAAATTTGAAATTAAAATATAAAAAGTTATTTAAAATAAGTAAAGTACCTAGGTCCGCCTCGTCTTTCTTCAAATATATGTTCGTCTGGCTTTTAATATCGTCGCCAAAGATCGATGCTCGCCTACAGAATAATAAAAACATTTAGAAATTTGAAATTAAAATATAAAAAGTTATTTAAAATAAGTAAGTACCTAGGTCCGCCTCGTCTTTCTTCAAATATATGTTCGTCTGGCTTTTAATATCGTCGCCAAAGATCGATGCTCGCCTACAGAATAATAAAAACATTTAGAAATTTGAAATTAAAATATAAAAAGTTATTTAAAATAAGTAAGTACCTAGGTCCGCCTCGTCTTTCTTCAAATATATGTTCGTCTGGCTTTTAATATCGTCGCCAAAGATCGATGCTCGCCTACAGAATAATAAAAACATTTAGAAATTTGAAATTAAAATATAAAAAGTTATTTAAAATAAGTAAGTACCTAGGTCCGCCTCGTCTTTCTTCAAATATATGTTCGTCTGGCTTTTAATATCGTCGCCAAAGATCGATGCTCGCCTACAGAATAATAAAAACATCTAGAAATTTGAAATTAAAATATAAAAAGTTATTTAAAATAAGTAAGTACCTAGGTCCGCCTCGTCTTTCTTCAAATATATGTTCGTCTGGCTTTTAATATCGTCGCCAAAGATCGATGCTCGCCTACAGAATAATAAAAACATCTAGAAATTTGAAATTAAAATATAAAAGTTATTTAAAATAAGTAAGTACCTAGGTCCGCCTCGTCTTTCTTCAAATATATGTTCGTCTGGCTTTTAATATCGTCGCCAAAGATCGATGCTCGCCTACAGAATAATAAAAACATCTAGAAATTTGAAATTAAAATATAAAAAGTTATTTAAAATAAGTAAGTACCTAGGTCCGCCTCGTCTTTCTTCAAATATATGTTCGTCTGGCTTTTAATATCGTCGCCAAAGATCGATGCTCGCCTACAGAATAATAAAAACATCTAGAAATTTGAAATTAAAATATAAAAAGTTATTTAAAATAAGTAAGTACCTAAGTCCGCCTCGTCTTTCTTCAAATATATGTTCGTCTGGCTTTTAATATCGTCGCCAAAGATCGATGCTCGCCTACAGAATAATAAAAACATCTAGAAATTTGAAATTAAAATATAAAAAGTTATTTAAAATAAGTAAGTACCTAAGGTCCGCCTCGTCTTTCTTCAAATATATGTTCGTCTGGCTTTTAATATCGTCGCCAAAGATCGATGCTCGCCTACAGAATAATAAAAACATTTAGAAATTTGAAATTAAAATATAAAAAGTTATTTAAAATAAGTAAGTACCTAGTCCGCCTCGTCTTTCTTCAAATATATGTTCGTCTGGCTTTTAATATCGTCGCCAAAGATCGATGCTCGCCTACAGAATAATAAAAACATTTAGAAATTTGAAATTAAAATATAAAAAGTTATTTTAAAATAAGTAAGTACCTAGGTCCGCCTCGTCTTTCTTCAAATATATGTTCGTCTGGCTTTTTAATATCGTCGCCAAAGATCGATGCTCGCCTACAGAATAATAAAAACATCTAGAAATTTGAAATTAAAATATAAAAAGTTATTTAAAATAAGTAAGTACCTAGGTCCGCCTCGTCTTTCTTCAAATATATGTTCGTCTGGCTTTTAATATCGTCGCCAAAGATCGATGCTCGCCTACAGAATAATAAAAACATTTAGAAATTTGAAATTAAAATATAAAAAGTTATTTAAAATAAGTAAGTACCTAGGTCCGCCTCGTCTTTCTTCAAATATATGTTCGTCTGGCTTTTAATATCGTCGCCAAAGATCGATGCTCGCCTACAGAATAATAAAAAACATCTAGAAATTTGAAATTAAAATATAAAAAGTTATTTAAAATAAGTAAGTACCTAGGTCCGCCTCGGTCTTTCTTCAAATATATGTTCGTTCTGGCTTTTAATATCGTCGCCAAAGATCGATGCTCGCCTACAGAATAATAAAAACATTTAGAAATTTGAAATTAAAATATAAAAAGTTATTTAAAATAAGTAAGTACCTAGGTCCGCCTCGTCTTTCTTCAAATATATGTTCGTCTGGCTTTTAATATCGTCGCCAAAGATCGATGCTCGCCTACAGAATAATAAAAACATCTAGAAATTTGAAATTAAAATATAAAAAGTTATTTAAAATAAGTAAGTACCTAAGTCCGCCTCGTCTTTCTTCAAAATATATGTTCGTCTGGCTTTTAATAATCGTCGCCAAAAGATCGATGCTCGCCTACAGAATAATAAAACACATTTAGAATTT